>NC_090646.1:395796817-396479317 GCF_040937935.1 Hyperolius riggenbachi
CCCACAATTTATAGGGAAATGAATTACAAATGCAAAGGGGCTTGGGGTGGACAGCACGTAAAGTGCTAGTTGAAAGTATCAAAGTATGTTTTTGTTTGAAGTTTTAAATGATTAATTCTACATAACAGAGTAGGTAGATTTTTTTAAGAGAAATAAGACCAATAAGGCTTAACATCCAGACATTACATATGTGGTAAGGCGCATTTTTCATACAAGCTACATGCCAGGGTACCTGATCTGACATGTGGCTTGATGAGGTAAACATGGATATGTATAGTAGAGATGAGTGAAACTGTCAGAAAGTTTTGCAAGATTTTCATAGAACTTCTTCTAACCTAGTGAGTATTTTCTGGATATCATTACTTCAACATTCTTCTAATTATGTGTAAATATTGCAATGAATTATATTTAATTAATTAGAATATGGTTTTCAACATATTAAATATTATGATAGTTCAGAGGGACACTGATTATACATTGCTTTCATGCCAACCATTCTGGTTTTCTTAAATTTTAGCTACAATCTATTTTTTTTTTGTAATGTGGTAAGTAACAACTACAGCATACCAGGAACATACCAAATTATATGAATTTACAGTATATATAGGGCTAGATTTATGGAAAGGTCACTTAGGCCTACGCCTTAGGGAGCTTCAGCCTGAAGGATCAGTAAGACAGGAAAGAGAAGAGAAGACATGGAAGAGAAGGAAACAAACTGAAAAAGGAGGCTGAAAATTGGGAACAGCACATGGAAGAGGGGTGCTGCTACCAAAGAGATCCTGAAATAAAAGGAGCTGCAGTACATGGATAGTACACATGGAATGGGGAGGCTGCAGATGGGGGGGGGGGGGGCTGCTCTTGATGCTCTTAATCCGGAAATGCTTGACTATACAAGAGTCTGAGCAGTATATTAGACATTGGAAGATGAGCTTTGAAGCTAAGCTCAAGACATCATGAAAAGAAGTCAGCCAGGTGGTGGAACTACTAGTTGTGTGTAATAAGACTATGTTAGGTACACACTATGAGATTTTCTGGCAGATTTACTGTTAGATTTACTGTTAGATTTACTGTCTGATTGATTATTTCCAACATGTCCGATTTGATTTCCGATCATTTTCTGATCTCTGACTGTTTTCCGTTCACTTCTATCGGAAATCGATCAGAAAATGTTCAGAAATCAATCAGAAATCAGATCAGACATGTTGGAAATAATTGTTCTGTTTGTAAATATGCTAGAAAATGTCATAGTGTGTATCTAGCATAAGACCAGTTGCCAGAAAAATACAAAGGATTAACTCATCTGAAGTCCTAGTAGCAAACAAAGACGTGTTACATTATACACAAAGCCAAAGAGATGCACTAAAGAAGCAGAGTTACAGTTACCTGCTAGCATAAGGATACCCCCGAGACAGATTAACAGAGGATATAGAGGCTTCTGATGTGAAGTCTCAGAAGTTCCTCACAATGTATGGAGGTTTCCACTGTATGAGATAAGTGCTTATTATGTAAGACCTACACAAAGGAACAGGACCGTCCAGCAACCGACCAACAATCTGCCTCCATTCAACATGGTAAGTCCTAGCATACATTACTGCTGCCAAGCCACAGGACCATATGGTCTTATATATAAGCACAGGTCAGATAGATATTTGGAACAACACTTGTGTGGCGGAATGATAATAGAAAGAGTAAAGGTGATCATAACTGATAAGGTGGAGCTAAAAAGAAAAACTGCCAATATTTTGGCATCCTACGGTAAGTCAGGAAACAATGAGAAAACAAGTAAGACAGCAACATTGAAGTACCACTAAAGGGTAAGATCGGTCTTGAAGAGCTAACTCGATTAGAAGAATTACACCAATGCCATAAATCTGTATACCAATCTTCAGAAAAAAACAGGCATTGAAAGCTGGCCAAAAGAGGATATGGAGACTTATGATGTGAAGTCTCAGAAGTTCTTCACAATATATGGGGGTTTCCACTGTACAAGATACTGTCTACCAGCCAGAAAGAGTGTACAAGTTCTAGTGAATGTCAGAGCTATGGTACTGGATGTAGAGAATCCAGGAGTATATCTGTAAGATAGTCTCTAAAGTATGAACCCCTGAAATGGCACAACTAAATAGTTGGCACTGTGTATATGAACATTTTCACAGTGTATAGGCTAGAGCTTAGGTTCTCAACGTGTGGAATGCGTACCCCAGGGGGTACTTCTGATGGTTCTAGGGGGTACTCGGGCTTGATATACTTAACCAAGAATAACACATTTAGGGCCTGATTCACAAAGCGGTGCTAACAGTTAGCACCCTGGTGAAAAGCCCTTTATCATGCCTAAACTCAGTTTAGGCATGATAAGTTTAGGTGTGATAAGTTTAGGTGTGATAAGTTTAGGCACGATAAGTTTAGGTGTGATAAGTTTAAGCATGAAAAGTTTAAGCGCCAACTGCGTTAGCACCGCAGTGCACAGCTGATCAAAAGTTTTGCGCTAGCAAAGATTGGTGCACTTCGTATAAAGTTTAATGGCGCTGCTTTGCGTGCGGGACTTTGCAAGCGATCTAAACGTATCTAAACTTAGCATGCCTAAACTTATCACACCTAAACTTATCATGCCTAAACTTATCACACCTAAACTGGCTTTTCACCAGAGTGGTGCAATGGTTATCATGCCTAAAGTCTCTAACTGGGTTAGCACCGCTTTGTGAATCGAGCCCTTAGTGTTATAGAAAATGATACATCTTATTTAAACCACCAAATTAGTGCTTTATCTAATTAAAAGCAATGTTAAATGCTTGGAAATTGTTTAAAACCAATTATGTACTACAATTAAATATATATTTGTCAAGGGGTACTTGTGATAATATTTACTATGCTAGGGGGTACTTTGTGAGTACAGAGTTTTAAAAGGGGTACATACCAATAAAATGTTGAGAAACACTGTCTAGAGCAGTGCTGGACAAACCATGGCCCGCAGGCTGTATCTGGCCCACGTGTGCTGTAAAAGCAGCCCGCCGCTAGGCAGCCAGATTCCTCTCCAGTGGTGCTCAGCAGAGCTCGAATATTCGAGTAGCTCGAATATTCGAGCTCTTTTTCAGCTATTCGAGCTCGGTATTCGAGCTCCGAATAGCTGGAGCTATTCGAATGGGCTATCCGAGTACACTCGAATAGCCCATTCACTATTCGAGCTATTCGAGCAACCCGGCGCTATTCGAGCTCGGTACCGAGCTCGAATAGCGTCATAGCCCAGATTGATGTCCTTAGAGCCAATCAGAGGGCTCCCAGGCCCTCTGACGGCAGCCAATCACAGAGGGGGACCCTGGCCAGCCCCTACCCTATAAATAGCGGCCGCCATGTTCCGTTTCTCCGTGCTTGCCTGAGACTTGTACAGAGAGAGAGTTGCTCCTTTGTGCTTTGGCTTAGCAAGAGCTCTATTGTGGTCATTTACCTAGCGTTTTTGCTCACATACACCTCCTATACACACCTATATTGTTGTTAGTTATTTAGACATTGTATTTTAGTTAGTAGCTTGTGTGTTACATTAGAGACAGGCAGCTGCTGCAAGCTTACAGGTTTAGGCCTCAGGGGGGCCTTGCCTCTGTGGGCAGCTGTCCTCTGTTTATTTCTCTCATCTATACCAGTATTTCTGCTGTCCTTTACTAATAGTATTGTAGTTATACTGTACTAGGAGTAGGACACTCACTGACTGTCACTGTTTATAGGCTACTAGCTAGCTCCTGCGTGTGTGCACTCACTCACTGTCTGTGTGTACACACACTCTATTTCCTTCTGATTACTGATAGATTATTGTTAGTTAGTTGTACTTACTTACTACTTACTCTTACTGTACCCGTAGGGACACTCACTGTCACTGTTCATATAGGCTACTAGCTCCTGCGTGTGCGCACTGCACTCACTGTCTGAGTGTACACACACAACACACACTCTATTTCCTTCTGATCGCTGATTGATTATCGTAATTAGTTAGTTGTACTTACTGTTACTACTTACTCTTACTGTACTAGGAGTCTAGGACACTCAGTCACTGTCCATAGGCTACTAGCTCCTGCGTGCGTGCACTCACTGTCTGAGTGTACACACACCCACACTCCATTTCCTTCTGATCGCTGATTGATTATCGTAATTAGTTAGTTGTACTTACTGTTACTACTTACTCTTACTGTATTAGGAGTCTAGGACACTCAGTCACTGTCCATAGGCTACTAGCTCCTGCGTGCGTGCACTCACTGTCTGAGTGTACACACACCACCCACACTCCATTTCCTTCTGATCGCTGATTGATTATTGTAATTAGTTAGTTCTACTTACTGTTACTACTTACTCTTACTGTACTAGGAGTCTAGGACACTCAGTCACTGTGTTCATAGGCTACTAGCTCCTGCGTGCGTGCACTCACTGTCTGAGTGTACACACACCCACACTCCATTTCCTTCTGATCGCTGATTGATTATTGTAATTAGTTAGTTCTACTTACTGTTACTACTTACTCTTACTGTACTAGGAGTCTAGGACACTCAGTCACTGTGTTCATAGGCTACTAGCTCCTGCGTGCGTGCACTCACTGTCTGAGTGTACACACACCACCCACACTCCATTTCCTTCTGATCGCTGATTGATTATTGTAATTAGTTAGTTCTACTTACTGTTACTACTTACTCTTACTGTACTAGGAGTCTAGGACACTCAGTCACTGTGTTCATAGGCTACTAGCTCCTGCGTGCGTGCACTCACTGTCTGAGTGTACACACACCCACACTCCATTTCCTTCTGATCGCTGATTGATTATTGTAATTAGTTAGTTCTACTTACTGTTACTACTTACTGTACTAGGAGTCTAGGACACTCAGTCACTGTGTTCATAGGCTACTAGCTCCTGCGTGCGTGCACTCACTGTCTGAGTGTACACACACCCACACTCCATTTCCTTCTGATCGCTGATTGATTATTGTAATTAGTTAGTTCTACTTACTGTTACTACTTACTCTTACTGTACTAGGAGTCTAGGACACTCAGTCACTGTGTTCATAGGCTACTAGCTCCTGCGTGCGTGCACTCACTGTCTGAGTGTACACACACCACCCACACTCCATTTCCTTCTGATCGCTGATTGATTATTGTAATTAGTTAGTTCTACTTACTGTTACTACTTACTCTTACTGTACTAGGAGTCTAGGACACTCAGTCACTGTGTTCATAGGCTACTAGCTCCTGCGTGCGTGCACTCACTGTCTGAGTGTACACACACCCACACTCCATTTCCTTCTGATCGCTGATTGATTATTGTAATTAGTTAGTTCTACTTACTGTTACTACTTACTCTTACTGTACTAGGAGTCTAGGACACTCAGTCACTGTGTTCATAGGCTACTAGCTCCTGCGTGCGTGCACTCACTGTCTGAGTGTACACACACTAAATTTACTTGTGATTACTACTGATTATTGTAACTGCTAGTTGTACTTCCTGACTGTTACTACTTACTTACTGTACTAGGGGACACTCACTCAGTCACCTCACCAACCAACCCACTCCATTAAAGTACCCCACTTTTCACCCGCCCTTTTAAAAAACTTTTGTCTATACGCCCAAAACATTGAAGATGTCTGGAAGTGGCAGCCAGCGCGGTTTGGGCAAGGGGAAGGGCAGCAAGGGAATCAGGAGGAGAGGGAGCAGCATTGTGGCAAGCCGCGGCCGCGGGCGCGCCACCATGCACAGTTCCGCAGCAGCAGCAGCAGCGTCAGTGGCTAACATTCCTCCCATAGCCACTGGCCGTGGACGCCTTGGGCGCCGCCCAGCAGGAGCATCTGCAACTCACGCTGCAGAGACACAGCAGCAGCAGCGTGTAGCACCTGCTCCCATTTTCCTCCAGCCGGGTCGGAAACGTCCCATTGAGGAAAAGGATGCAGACACTGTGGTGCAACTCATGACGGAGGATGAGCAGCCCGCCATCAGCTCTGCATCCGAGGCCTCCACCCTCACCACCACCACCACCACCACCACCACCCCTGTTCGCAGCAGCCGCCCAGCAGGGTCTGGGGAGGAGGCCAGTTCACCGTCACTCGCCGACCTGTCATTCAGCAGTCTTTTGACCCCAGGCATCATGAGTAAATTGTCTGCTGTTGTTGGCGATCTTGAGGAGGAGATGCTGATGGGCACTTTGGGGGATGAGGGATTGGACAGCAAGACTGTGGCGACAGTCAAGCAGCCCATCCATGCATCAGGAGAGGAGTTTGGGGGGTCCTCATCCCAGCAGGACATGTTTCAGGAGGGGGAGGATGATGATGACCCGGTGACAGACAGAGACTGGGTGCCACCACCTCCAGGGGATGTCGTCCTCAGCAGCTCTGAGGAGAAGGAGGAGGATGCGCTTGTGGGCCTTGCAAGGAGGCGCATCATTGCAAGCATTGGCAGCGTCCCACAGCCTGCTGGTGCCTCAGGCTCAGCAGCAGCAGCAGCAGCATCAGCCAGTACCACCACCAGCCGCACCCAAGCCCCCCCCCCCCAACCACCACAGGGAGACAGGCAGCAGCGCTTCCATGCCGTAGGGGGAAGTTTCTGTCACCAATCTGGCGGTTTTTCACCATGCCCACTGTGTACAGCAAGTACGCCACTTGCAACCACTGTCAGCGGAAGTTGAGCAGAGGTGCAGACCCCTTAAAGTTCAGCACCAGCTCGCTCATCAACCACCTTGCGGCTAAACATTTCCACCAGCATGAGGAGTTCCAGAGGCTGAAGGCATCTGCTGCTGGCAGTGGCACCACACCCATCACTGCACAGCCTTCAGCAGCAGCAGCAGCAACAGCAGCCACCCGCCCTCCTGCTCCTCCAGCAGCACCAGCAGGAGTGCGGAAACGCACTGCTCCTCCCCCCTCTGCAACTCCTGCCGCCGACACTGAGGCCTGTTCTGGCAGCCAGTCCTCAGTGGCCTCCTCTGCTGTGTCTGCTGATTCCCGTGTCAGCAAAAGGCCACGCCAGAGCCTTTTGAGCGAGTCCTTCCAGGGGGTGGTTAGGGCTCTGCCTCCCAGCAGCCGTCGCGTGCGGCAGCTGAACGGCTTGCTGGCACGGGCCATGTGCTCCCAACTCCTGCCGTACACGCTCGTGCAGGAGGGGAGCGACATTCGTGCGCTGCTTGCTTGCGCAGCCCCAGACTGGCAGCTCCCCAGCAGACCCTTCTTTGCCCGCAAGGCCATTCCTGCACTGCACCGCTTTGTGATGGCCAATGTGGAGTGAGGGCTGGAGCACGCGGTTGGTGAAAGGGTCCACGTCACCATGGACTCCTGGAGCAGCCGCTTCGGGACAGGCCGCTACCTGTCCTTCACTGTCCACTGGGTCAGCTTGGTGGAAGGGGGTGAGGATGGGAGAGCAGCAGCGGGCACAGCAGCAGCAGCAACACAGTGGGTGGTGCCACCCTGCAGGGTCAGGGGAACTGCAGCAGGTTCCTCCGATCCTCTGCCATCCTCCGGCACACCTGGCCAAACCCCCCGCCTCAGCAGCAGCGTGAAGGCCCGCCACTGCCAAGCGCTGCTGCACTTGGTCAGCCTTGGGAAGACCAAGCTGACGGCAACCCATGTGTTGGCCAAACTCCAGGAGCAGGAGAGGATTTGGCTGACCCCCAGAGGCCTCAGAGTCGGAGAGGTGGTGGCCGACAATGGGGCCAATCTGGTTGCCACAATAGACAGGGGAAACCTGACCCACATCCCCTGTCTTGCCCACGTGCTGAACCTGGTGGTGCAGAAGTTCCTGCGCACCTACCAGGGGATGGGCGAACTGCTGGAAACGGCAAGGAATGTTGTGCGTCACTTCCGGCGCTCGGCTGCAGCCTGTGCGAGCCTGGAAGACGTGCAAAAGGAGCTGGATCTGCCACGCCATCGGCTGATCCTTGACGTTCCGACTCGCTGGAACTCCACCCTGGCGATGTTGGAGCGTCTGGTTGAACAGAGGCACGCTGTCAAACAGTACCTTGCCCTGGCCACTGTTTCCGCAGCTCAGAGAAGGGACAAGACCAGCAACATCCCGTCCATAGTCCCCGATGATGACTGGAGGCACATGCAGCAGGTGTGCTTAGTGCTGGCTCCCTTCCTGCAGGCCACAAACATGGTGAGCAGGGACCATGCTATGGTCTGCGAGTGGGTGCCCCTGGTTTCTCTGCTGAACAGGGCCCTCGATGCTTTGCTGGAACAGGGAGCGGCAGCCTTGGACCAGCAGGAGCGGCAACCAGCTGCGCAGTCCACCTCTGAGGGGGAGGAGGAGGAGGACTTGGTGGAGGTCCCTGACCTGGCTGCTGATGAGGGGGATCAGCACAGCGCAGCTGAGTTGGTGCGGGGGTGGAGAGAGGATGAGGCGGCAGAGGAGGAGGATGAGGACAGCACTGACGTCGATGTGCCAGCAGACGTGGCCCGCCTCTTCCCAATGGCAGTGCACATGCTGACTTGCCTGCGCAGGGACCCCAGGGTGATCCAGATGAAGCAGAGGGAGGACATCTGGATCAGCATGATGTTGGACCCACGCCTCAAGGGGAAGTTGAGCCAGTTCCTGCCGCCTGCAGGAGGAGACCCAGCGCAACAAATAAGGAGCTTGCAGCAGGCCCTTGTTGAGCGCTTGGAGGAAGCCTTCCCCCAGCCTTCCACCCCCACTGTCCAGCAGCCAGCACAAAGGCAGCAGCAGGTGCCTGCATCCAGCAGCAGCAAGCGCCCCACAGACCTGCTGTCTCTCAGCCACGAGCTCTACAGGACTGTAGAGGCTCCGGCAGCAGTGACTAGAGAGGAGATGCATGCAGCAGCATCCTCCTCCGGTCACAGCCAGCGCCTGACCCGCATGGTGGCTGACTACATGGGGTCGTACAGCGGGCTTGACAGCGATGCCCCTGTTGATCCCATGGAGTATTGGGTCAAGCGCATGGAGATCTGGAGCGAGCTGGCGCAGTACGCCCTGGAAGTGCTGTCCTGCCCCCCTTCCAGCGTGCTGTCCGAGCGCTGCTTCAGTGCAGCTGGTGGCGTGGTCACCGAGAAACGCTCACGTCTGTCTCACAAGTCTGTGGACAGACTGACGTTTCTCAAGATGAACCAGGCGTGGGTGGAAGGCGAGTTCCTGGCCCCTGTTGTCGGCGAGAGGGGGACATGAACTGGCTAAGAACCATCGTTAATGTGCCTTACCACCCTTTACCACCTCCTGGCTCCTGCTCACTAAGCCAGCCTGGTTCACTTTGACTATTACGTCGCCTGCAGCCACACATTTTACACCTACAGTGGGCTGCTGTGTACTGCCCTTCTGCTGTCTGTCTGTGTTTCCCACTGCCAGGGTACACAGAATTACCTTCTTCTGCTGCCACTCTGCCACCAGCTATTACGTCAAACAATAGCTATATTGGTTGCAAAACCAAAACCAAACAAACCATTAAAAAAAAAAAAGGTTTAATTTTTCTGAGGTGCCCGGGTTGAAAACTGTGTTGTTCCAGTTGTGTATTGGACACAATGTGGGCTGCACGACCGCTGTCTGGGACCTCCTGTTGTGTTTATTTACAGCCCTGGTATCACCGCTAGGTACCAGGGCTATTATGTCACGCTGCCTACCTGCTGCCACACTCACACTGCTCCTCCATACCTCCTCCTGCTGCTGCTGCTGCTGTCTGTCTGTGTTTCCCACTGCCAGGGTACACAGATGATTTACCTTCTGCTGCCACTCTGCCACCAGCTATTACGTCAAACAATAGCTGCTCGCCTACTCCTCCATTCCTCCTCCTCCTGCTGCTGCTGTCTGTCTGTGTTTCCCACTGCCAGGGTACACAGATGATTTACCTTCTGCTGCCACTCTGCCACCAGCTATTACGTCAAACAATAGCTGCTCGCCTACTCCTCCATTCCTCCTCCTGCTGCTGCTGTCTGTCTGTGTTTCCCACTGCCAGGGTACACTACACAGATGATTTACCTTCTGCTGCCACTCTGCCACCAGCTATTACGTCAAACAATAGCTGCTCGCCTACTCCTCCATTCCTCCTGCTGCTGTTGCTGTCTGTCTGTGTTTCCCACTGCCAGGGTACACAGAATTACCTTCTGCTGCCACTCTGCCACCAGCTATTACGTCAAACAATAGCTATATTGGTTGCAAAACCAAAACCAAACAAACCATTAAAAAAAAAAAAGGTTTAATTTTTCTGAGGTGCCCGGGTTGAAAACTGTGTTGTCCCAGTTGTGTATTGGACACAATGTGGGCTGCACGACCGCTGTCTGGGACCTCCTGTTGTGTTTATTTACAGCCCTGGTATCACCGCTAGGTACCAGGGCTATTATGTCACGCTGCCTACCTGCTGCCACACTCACACTGCTCCTCCATACCTCCTCCTGCTGCTGCTGCTGCTGTCTGTCTGTGTTTCCCACTGCCAGGGTACACTACACAGATGATTTACCTTCTGCTGCCACTCTGCCACCAGCTATTACGTCAAACAATAGCTGCTCGCCTACTCCTCCATTCCTCCTGCTGCTGTTGCTGTCTGTCTGTGTTTCCCACTGCCAGGGTACACAGAATTACCTTCTGCTGCCACTCTGCCACCAGCTATTACGTCAAACAATAGCTATATTGGTTGCAAAACCAAAACCAAACAAACCATTAAAAAAAAAAAAGGTTTAATTTTTCTGAGGTGCCCGGGTTGAAAACTGTGTTGTTCCAGTTGTGTATTGGACACAATGTGGGCTGCACGACCGCTGTCTGGGACCTCCTGTTGTGTTTATTTACAGCCCTGGTATCACCGCTAGGTACCAGGGCTATTATGTCACGCTGCCTACCTGCTGCCACACTCACACTGCTCCTCCATACCTCCTCCTGCTGCTGCTGCTGCTGTCTGTCTGTGTTTCCCACTGCCAGGGTACACAGATGATTTACCTTCTGCTGCCACTCTGCCACCAGCTATTACGTCAAACAATAGCTGCTCGCCTACTCCTCCATTCCTCCTCCTCCTGCTGCTGCTGTCTGTCTGTGTTTCCCACTGCCAGGGTACACAGATGATTTACCTTCTGCTGCCACTCTGCCACCAGCTATTACGTCAAACAATAGCTGCTCGCCTACTCCTCCATTCCTCCTCCTGCTGCTGCTGTCTGTCTGTGTTTCCCACTGCCAGGGTACACTACACAGATGATTTACCTTCTGCTGCCACTCTGCCACCAGCTATTACGTCAAACAATAGCTGCTCGCCTACTCCTCCATTCCTCCTGCTGCTGTTGCTGTCTGTCTGTGTTTCCCACTGCCAGGGTACACAGAATTACCTTCTGCTGCCACTCTGCCACCAGCTATTACGTCAAACAATAGCTATATTGGTTGCAAAACCAAAACCAAACAAACCATTAAAAAAAAAAAAGGTTTAATTTTTCTGAGGTGCCCGGGTTGAAAACTGTGTTGTCCCAGTTGTGTATTGGACACAATGTGGGCTGCACGACCGCTGTCTGGGACCTCCTGTTGTGTTTATTTACAGCCCTGGTATCACCGCTAGGTACCAGGGCTATTATGTCACGCTGCCTACCTGCTGCCACACTCACACTGCTCCTCCATACCTCCTCCTGCTGCTGCTGCTGCTGTCTGTCTGTGTTTCCCACTGCCAGGGTACACTACACAGATGATTTACCTTCTGCTGCCACTCTGCCACCAGCTATTACGTCAAACAATAGCTGCTCGCCTACTCCTCCATTCCTCCTGCTGCTGTTGCTGTCTGTCTGTGTTTCCCACTGCCAGGGTACACAGAATTACCTTCTGCTGCCACTCTGCCACCAGCTATTACGTCAAACAATAGCTATATTGGTTGCAAAACCAAAACCAAACAAACCATTAAAAAAAAAAAAAAGGTTTAATTTTTCTGAGGTGCCCGGGTTGAAAACTGTGTTGTCCCAGTTGTGTATTGGACACAATGTGGGCTGCACGACCGCTGTCTGGGACCTCCTGTTGTGTTTATTTACAGCCCTGGTATCACCGCTAGGTACCAGGGCTATTATGTCACGCTGCCTACCTGCTGCCACACTCACACTGCTCCTCCATACCTCCTCCTGCTGCTGCTGCTGCTGTCTGTCTGTGTTTCCCACTGCCAGGGTACACAGATGATTTACCTTCTGCTGCCACTCTGCCACCAGCTATTACGTCAAACAATAGCTGCTCACATTACTCCTCCATTCCTCCTGCTGCTGTTGCTGTCTGTCTGTGTTTCCCACTGCCAGGGTACACAGAATTACCTTCTGCTGCCACTCTGCCACCAGCTATTACGTCAAACAATAGCTATATTGGTTGCAAAACCAAAACCAAACAAACCATTAAAAAAAAAAAAAAAGGTTTAATTTTTCTGAGGTGCCCGGGTTGAAAACTGTGTTGTCCCAGTTGTGTATTGGATACAATGTGGGCTGCACGACCGCTGTCTGGGACCTCCTGTTGTGTTTATTTACAGCCCTGGTATCACCGCTAGGTACCAGGGCTATTATGTCACGGCGAGCTGCCTGCCTCATTGACTGCCTGCTGCCACACACTCATCCTCCTCCTCCTGCTGCTGAATTTACCTCCTGCTGTCTTTGTGTTTCCACTGCCAGGGAGCACATACAATGGCGCTTCCAACATGCGTGCGCCCACCAGCTATTTGTTACGCTCAAAAATAGCTGCATTTCTTTAAAAAAAAATTGAAAAGAGAAATACGTGAAGAAGAAGAAGACGATATTGAAAAAGAAGGAGAAGGAGAAGATGAAGATGAAGAAGAAGATGAAGAAGAAGATGAAGAAGATGATGAAGAAGAAGATGAAAAAGAAGAAGAAGATGAAGAAGATGAAGAAGAAGAAGATGAAGAAGAAGAAGATGAAGATGAAGAAGAAGAAGAAGATGAAGAAGAAGAAGAAGAAGAAGATGAAGAAGATGAAGAAGAAGAAGATGAAGAAGAAGAAGATAAAGAAGATGAAGAAGAAGAAGAAGAAGATGAAGAAGAAGAAGAAGATGAAGAAGAAGAAGATGAAGAAGATGAAGATGAAGAAGAAGAAGAAGATGAAGATGAAGAAGAAGAAGAAGATGAAGAAGATGAAGAAGATGAAGAAGAAGAAGATGATGAAGAAGAAGAAGAAGAAGATGATGAAGAAGAAGAAGAAGAAGAAGAAGAAGACAATATAGAAGAAGAAGAAGAAGATATAGAAGAAGAAGATCTAGAAGAAGAAGAAGAAAGATAAAGAAGAAGAAGAACAAGTATATACAGTAACACTACTGAACAAAATTAAGGACACAACTTCTCTTTCCACCTTTTTTTTTAAAGGAACATCCCCACATAATCACTTGCTGTTGTTACTTGGAAAAAAAGATGTTTCTTGCATCATTCACCCTCAAAACAAGTGTTGGAAGCTATTTAAGGCCAATTCGAATAGTCAGCTCGAATAGTGAGCTCGAATACCGACTCGAATAGTGAGCTCGAAGTCCGAGGTCGAATCGAATAGTAAAAATTATTCGACTCGAATATTCGACTGACCTCGAATAATTTACTATTCGAATTCGACCAAACTCGAATTTTAAAAAGGGGTATTTGAGCATCACTATTCCTCTCTTCCCTCCCTGCAGAGCCGCAAGCAGAATGAAACAGAAGGTTAACACTCACCTATCACATGCTGGCACATCCTGACATCCTACCATGTGATGCCCTGTGGCCATTGAGCTCAGACACAGAAAGCAACTATCAGGTGAGTGGTACGCCTGTTTCTTTCCCCTCTCAACTCTGAGAAAGGGAGGGGAAAAAAAGTATTTTTTAGGAATACAGTTCACAGTCCACAGCTTGCGGCCCAGACTGCGTAAAGTTTGCGCAACAGGGTGTCACGTCGTAGAAGAACTAGACTGCGGCATGCAGAGAACTCCTGACAGCTAGTAGCGGTGAGTGAAAGCTCCCGCTTTACATCACATTGCATATAGCAGAGGGAAGAGGGACCACGCGAAGTGGAAAATATTTTACTGCTTCGCTCTGCTGGAGGTGTTGTAGATTCGGTGGGGGGGGGGGGAGAGGGGGAGGCATCGGGGTACGCAGCACACCACAGTGCTGACTTCAATGCCACCCATACAGTTCTGCTGCTCTATGGCAGAGGGGGCACTCCGGGGGGGACAGAAACCGCTGCTACAATGTTTAAATGGTGGAGGGGGGCACTCTAAGTGATATGACTCGAGAATAAGCTGAAACCTTCACTTTTGGACCAATTTTTTGGTCCAAAAAACTCGGCTTATACTCGAGTATATATGGTAACTACCTCTATAGATTTCCACCAAACGTACAGAGTAACAGATTACTCAGCAAGCTCATGGTGAACCAGGACACCTAGGGGCTGCAAAGGACCAAAAAGTCCTCTTACTAAAATACTATGTAAAATAAAATTTTGCCTTCTTAACCTCTTGAGGACCGTGGGCTTTAACCCCCTTAAGGACCAGGCACTTTTTTTCCATTCAGACCACTGCAGATTTCACGGTTTATTGCTCGCTCATACAACCTACCACCTAAATGGATTTTGGCTCCTTTTCTTGTCACTAATAAAGCTTTCTTTTGGTGCTATTTGATTGCTGCTGAGATGTTTACTTTTTATTATAGTCATCAAAAAAGACATGAATTTTGGCAAAAAAATGATTTTTTTTAACTTTCTGTGCTGACATTTTTCAAATAAAGTAAAATTTCTGTATACATGCAGCGCGGAAAATGTAGACAAACATGTTTTTGATGAAAAAAAACCCATTCAGCCTATATTTATTGGTTTGGGTAAAAGTTATAGCATTTACAAACTATGGTGCAAAAAGTGAATTTTCCCATTTTCAAGCATCTATGACTTTTCTGACCCCCTGTCATGTTTCATGAAGGGCTAGAATTCCAGGATAGTATAAATACCCCCCAAATGACCCCATTTTGGAAAGAAGACATCCCAAAGTATTCACTGAGAGGCATAGTGAGTTCATAGAAGATATTATTTTTGTCACAAGTAAGCGGAAAATGACACTTTGTGACAAAAAAAAAAAAAAAAAAGTTTCCATTTCTTCTAACTTGCGACAAAAAAAAATGAAATCTGCCACGGACTCACCATGCCCCTCTCTGAATACCTTGAAGTGTCTACTTTCCAAAATAGGGTCATTTGTGGGGTGTGTTTACTGTCCTGGCATTTTGGGGGGTGCCTAATTGTAAGCACCCCTGTAAAGTCTAAAGATGCTCATTGGACTTTGGACCCCTTTGCGCAGTTAGGCTGCAAAAAAGTGCCACACATGTGGTATTGCCGTACTCAGGAGAAGTAGTACAATGTGTTTTGAGGTGTATTTTTACACATACCCATGCTGGGTGGGAGTAATATCTCTGTAAATGACAATTTTTTGATTTTTTTTACACACAATTGTCCATTTACAGAGAGATTTCTCCCACCCAGCATGGGTATGTGTAAAAATACACCCCAAAACACATTATACTACTTCTCCTGAGTACGGCAATACCACATGTGTGGCACTTTTTTGCACCCTAACTGCTAAGGGGCCCAAAGTCCAATGAGTACCGTTAGGATTTCACAGGTCATTTTGCGGAATTTGATTTCCAGACTACTCCTCACGGTTTAGGGCCCCTAAAATGCCAGGGCAGTATAAGAACCCTGCAAATGACCCCATTTTAGAAA
This sequence comes from Hyperolius riggenbachi, assembly GCF_040937935.1. Taxonomy (NCBI): domain Eukaryota; kingdom Metazoa; phylum Chordata; class Amphibia; order Anura; family Hyperoliidae; genus Hyperolius; species Hyperolius riggenbachi. The sequence continues at coordinate 395,812,457 of NC_090646.1, forward strand.
GAAGACACCCCAAGGTATTCCGTTAAGAGTATGGTGAGTTCATAGAAGATTTTATTTTTTGTCACAATTTAGCGGAAAATGATTTGTATTGTTTTTTTTCACAAAGTGTCACTTTCCACTAACTTGTGACAAAAAATAAAATCTTCTATGAACTCACCATAGTCCTAACAGAATACCTTGGGGTGTCTTCTTTCTAAAATGGGGTCATTTGTGGGGTTCCTATACTGCCCTGGCATTTTAGGGGCCCTAAACCATGAGGAGTAGTCTGGAAATCAAATGCCGCAAAATGACCTGTGAAATCCTAAAGGTACTCATTGGACTTTGGGCCCCTTAGCACAGTTAGGGTGCAAAAAAGTGCCACACATGTGGTATCGCCATACTCGGGAGAAGTAGTATAATGTGTTTTGGGGTGTATTTTTACACATACCCATGCTGGGTGGGAGAAATATCTCTGTAAATGACAATTTTTTGATTTTTTTTTACACACAATTGTCCATTTACAGAGATATTTCTCCCACCCAGCATGGGTATGTGTAAAAATACATCCCAAAACACATTGTACTACTTCTCCCGAGTACGGCGATACCACATGTGTGGCACTTTTTTGCACCCTAACTGCGCTAAGGGGCCCAAAGTCCAATGAATACCTTTAGGATTTCACAGGTCATTTTTGTTTCAAGACTACTCCTCACGGTTTAGGGCCCCTAAAATGCCAGGGCAGTATAGGAACCCCACTAATGACCCCATTTTAGAAAGAAGACACCCCAAGGTATTCCGTTAGGAGTATGGTGAGTTCATAGAAGATTTTATTTTTGTCACAAGTTAGCGGAAATTGATTTTAATTGTTTTTTTTTCACAAAGTGTCATTTTCCGCTAACTTGTGACAAAAAATAAAATCTTCTATGAACTCACCATACTCCTAACGGAATACCTTTGGGTGTCTTCTTTCTAGAATGGGTTCATTTGTGGGGTTCCTATACTGCCCTGGCATTTTAGGGGCCCTAAACCGTGAGGAGTAGTCTTGAAACCAACAATGTCGCAAAATGACCTGTGAAATCCTAAAGGTACTCATTGGACTTTGGGCCCCTTAGTGCACTTAGGGTGTAAAAAAGTGCCACACATGTGGTACTACCGCCGTACTCAGGAGAAGTAGTATAATGTGTTTTGTGGTGTATTTTTGCACATACCCATGCTGGATGGGAGAAATATCTCTGTAAATGACAATCTTTTGATTTTTTTTTACACACAATTGTCCATGTACAGAGAGATTTCTCCCACCCAGCATGGGTATGTGTAAAAATACACCCCAAAACACATTATACTACTTCTCCTGAGTACGGCGATACCACATGTGTGACACCTTTTTGCAGCCTAGGTGCGCTAAGGGGCCCAACGTCCTATTCACGGGTCATTTTGAGGCATTTGTTTTGTAGACTACTCCTCACGGTTTAGGGCCCCTAAAATGCCAGGGCAGTATAGGAACCCCACAAGTGACCCCATTTTAGAAAGAAGACACCCCAAGGTATTCCGTTAGGAGTATGGTGAGTTCATAGAAGATTTTATTTTTTGTCACAAGTTAGTGAAAAATGACACTTTGTGAAAAAAAACAATAAAAATCAATTTCCGCTAACTTTTGACAAAAAATAAAATCTTCTATGAACTCGTCATACACCTAACAGAATACCTTGGGGTGTCTTTTTTTCTAAAATGGGGTCACTTGTGGGGTTCCTATACCGCCCTGGCATTTTACGGGCCCAAAACCGTGAGTAGTCTGGAAACCAAATGTCTCAAAATGACTGTTCAGGGGTATAAGCATCTGAAAATTTTGATGACAGGTGGTCTATGAGGGGGCGAATTTTGTGGAACCGGTCATAAGCAGGGTGGCCTTTAAGATGACAGGTTGTATTGGGCCTGATCTGATGGATAGGAGTGCTAGGGGGTGACAGGAGGTGATTGATGGGTGTCTCAGGGGGTGGTTAGAGGGGAAAATAGATGCAATTAATGCACTGGGGAGGTGATCAGAAGGGGGTCTGAAGGGGATCTGAAGGTTTGGCCGAGTGATGAGGAGCCCACACGGGGAAAATTAGGGCCTGATCTGATGGGTAGGTGTGCTAGGGGGTGACAGGAGGTGATTGATGGGTGTCTCAAGGTGTGATTAGAGGGGGGAATAGATGCAAGCAATGCACTGGCGAGGTGATCAGGGCTGGGGTCTGAGGGCGTTCTGAGGGTATGGGCGGGTGATTGAGTGCCCTAGGGGCAGATAGGGGTCTAATCTGATGGGTAGCAGTGACAGGGGGTGATTGATGGGTAATTAGTGGGTGTTTGGAGGAGAGAACAGATGTAAACACTGTACTTGGGTGGTGATCTGATGTCGGATCTGCGGGCGATCTATTGGTGTGGGTGGGTGATCAGATTGCCCGCAAGGGGCAGGTTAGGGGCTGATTGATGGGTGGCAGTGACAGGGGGTAATTTATGGGTGGCAGTGACAGGGGGTGATTGATGGGTGATCAGTGGGTTATTACAGGGAAGGACAGATGTAAGTAATGCCCTGGCGAATTAATAAGGGGGGGTCTGAGGGCAATCTGAGCGTGTAGGCGGGTGATTGGGTGCCCGCAAGGGGCAGATTAGGGTCTGATCTGATGGGTAACAGTGACAGGTGGTGATAGGGGGTGATTGATGGGTAATTAGTGGGTGTTTAGAGGAGAGAATAGATGTAAACACTGCGCTTGGGTGGTGATCCGATGTCGGATCTGCAGGCGATCTATTGGTGTGGGTGGGTGATCAGATTGCCCGCAAGGGGCAGGTTAGGGGCTGATTGATGGGTGGCAGTGACAGGGGGTGATTGATGGGTGGCAGTGACATGGGGTGATTGATGGGTGATTGACAGGTGATTGACAGGTGATCAGTGGGTTATTACAGGGAAGGACAGATGTAAATAATGCCCTGGCGAATTGATAAGGGGGGGGGGGGTCTGAGGGCAATCTGAGCGTGTAGGCGGGTGATTGGGTGCCCACAAGGGGCAGATTAGGGTCTGATCTGATGGGTAACAGTGACAGGTGGTGATAGGGGGTGATTGATGGGTGATTGGTGGGTAATTAGAGGGTGTTTAGAGTAGAGAATAGATGTAAACACTGCGCTTGGGTGGTGATCTGATGTCGGATCTGCGGGCGATCTATTGGTGTGGGTGGGTGATCAGATTGCCCGCAAGGGGCAGGTTAGGTGCTGATTGATGGGTGGCAGTGACAGGGGGTGATTGATGGGTGGCAGTGACAGGGGGTGATTGATGGGTGATTGACAGGTGATTGACAGGTGATCAGTGGGTTATTACAGGGAGGGAAGGACAGATGTAAATAATGCCCTGGCAAATTGATAAGGGGGGGTCTGAGGGCAATCTGAGCGTGTAGGCGGGTGATTGGGTGCCCGCAAGGGGCAGATTAGGGTCTGATCTGATGGGTAACAGTGACAGGTGGTGATAGGGGGTGATTGATGGGTAATTAGTGGGTGTTTAGAGGAGAGAATAGATGTAAACACTGCGCTTGGGTGGTGATCTGATGTCGGATCTGCGGGCGATCTATTGGTGTGGGTGGGTGATCAGATTGCCCGCAAGGGGCAGGTTTGGGGCTGATTGATGGGTGGCAGTGACAGGGGGTGATTGATGGGTGATTGACAGGTGATTGACAGGTGATTGACAGGTGATCAGGGCGGATAGATGCATACAGTTTCTGGGGGGGGGGGGGGGGGGTCTGGGGAGAATCTGAGGGGTGGGGGGGTGATCAGGAGGGGGCAGGGCGCAGGGGGGGATAAAATTTTTTTTAGCGTTGACAGATAGTGACAGGGAGTGATTGATGGGTGATTAGGGGGGTGATTGGGTGTAAACATGGGTCTGGGGGGTGGGCAGGGGGGGGTCTGAGGGGTGCTGTGGGCGATCAGGGGGCAGGGGGGGGGAAATCAGTGTGCTTGGTGCAGACTAGGGTGGCTGCAGCCTGCCCTGGTGGTCCCTCGGCAGCCTGTATAATACACTTTGTGAACATTACAAAGTGTATTATACACTTTGTATGCGGCGATCGTCGGGTTAACATCCCACCGGCGCTTCCGTATGACCGGCGGGATGTTGCGGCGGGTGAGCGGAGACAGGCGCCGGCGGAGGATCGCGTCACGGATGACGCGATCGCTCCGCCCATGCCCCTACAAGGACCGCCGCCATTTGTCAATATGGCGGTCCTTGTGGGGTCCACTTCCCGCCCGCCAATTGTCAATACGGCGGTCAGGAAGTGGTTAAAAGAGAAGTTACTGCAATTATTCAGATTGGAGTGAGCATATGATGTCTACCAGGATGTATCAGTGCATGGACATGCAAATCATCCTTTTTGGTCCCTGTAAGCTAGCCACGCTTCCAAAACTGCTGGAATGCAATGCATACACCGTTACTGGTACTTAAGGACAGGGTTGGGAAGCCCTGCACTATGCACTTAACTTATACAGAAATCAAAAAGAAAAGAAAAGAAAAGAAAAGCAATTAAAATTGAAACACAATTTTACCAAATAGTTGAAAGATGAACACACTGAATAATCAATTAAGTACTGTATTTCTACATCTGAAAATATTTTTATATTTTTACCCCTGTATTTTGATAACAACAACTACAAAAATCTTCAAACAAACTTTGATATAAGTTAATTAAATGCCCTTTTCCTCCAAAATATTCAAAGTATTAGTTCTTCTCTGTATCATTCATAAGGAAAAAATAAATAAATAAATACATGCAATTTGTGAATCAATAGCATTTCACATAGTTTTGAAAGGAGAGATGAGTATCAGCTATAAACTATTTTCTATTTTGGAGTGCTGATAAAAAGTTGTGCATAAATATCTGTGAAATGTGTGCCCATGGCTTTTGTAAAGTTCCTCTATAAATTCATATTGAAAAAGAAATAATTGTGGCATAATATCAAATCAATACAACGAAAAATAAATTGCTGTTGTTCTTTAGTTTATAGTTTTCTCTTTATTGATATGCTCATAAAGTGATGTTGAGATATTTTTGCTGAAAAAAGTCAGGACTTTAGCTCTTAGTTAGAGCTTGCTTTTTTAACATATGGCTAAAGAACACCAAGCAAAAATTGGATGACTCTAAAATGTTTACATGTATATCATTGGAATACATGTTTATAAGTGTATATGTTACAATGCTTAAAAGTCTTATAATAAGTGCAACTGCATTGCTGTTCTTTTGGATTCTCATTATCATTATTGGACCCAGAGTCATATGTCATGCTGTACATACCCTTTGGAACTCCTTATCACACCCAAACCCTGGAGGTATTTAAATATAAGCTGAAAAACAACGGCACTTTTGGACACACTTCTTTTTCCTCTGTAACCCATCCCACTCCACAACTACAGTATGCATTGATCTGAGACATATCTATATGCTTTGAGTCCTATAGGTGAAAAGCACTTTACAATTGTTGTTGTATAATTATACAGTAAATACCATCATCTCACATGATGCTGTACAGAGTACAATTACAGACAATAGTGGGGATGATATACCCATACATAATTACCACACAGTACAAACGTTATAACACAGGTACAAAATACAAATATATTCCATGTGTGGTATAAATTGTCTTGAGTTTCCCATTGTCAATAATTATGTAGCCAGAGGAGTCAGAATCCCTGATCTGGATACTGATTTTGGGTCAATGACTCAGAAGGTATGATAGGCAGATAATCAATACAATAGGAAGGCAAAAGGCATTTTTAAAAGGAAGTAAGCAATGACATATTCCATTCTAATATCAGATTTCTCATAAGTCTAAAGGTGGCCACACACCATACAATTTTTTAAATATCTGTTCAATTTAAGAATTGGAATCAATTTTTCTGACTGACTGTAACATTTCAAAAATATGACCAATGTACCATACACATATGTTCAATTTTTACCCAATTATGATAAAAAATGATTGGAAACTCTGACAAAATTGTTAGGGTGTGTATATTAATAAATTGACAATCCAACACACACGATACGATCTTTAGAAAGATTGAAGAAAAATATCTGGCATTCCAGATGAATAAAAAATGAAGAAAACGGGACATCCGATTGGATTTTTCAGTCGAATAAAAAAAACCTTTAGATTTTTTCGGGATATCCGATCGTTTTTATCGAATTGCCGTAAAATCGGATCATTTTATTGTATCTTGTGTGGCCACCTTAAGATATATATTTTGCTGCTTCTATTGGTCAGATGCATCAAGAGAGGATGATTAATTAAAAATAGCAAAAGGCATAGAAAATAAAGAGTGTGTTGTTCAGCAACAGCTGAGTTCAAGTTCAACCATACTTGTTGGTCAATAAATCATTCAGCAGATCTTCACTTGAATTTTGTGAACGAATGCTTTATTATGAGTTAATTAATTAATTTATTTGCAAGTCTTAACTACGTATTGGCTTTGATTAGTATTTGATCAGCAAAGACATTAGGTCTGATTTTTAGGGTTCTCTCTGGTCCAAAAGAACCCTGGAGCCCAGTAGAGAACTTAAGTGATCCAGCATATGTGAACTGGGTTTTCAAAAATGTACTTTGCAGGTCTTCATTGGGCCATAATGGGTTATAGTTGTTTGCTTAGAAGTAAACAAAATAGCAGTTGTGCAACTGTTGTCTCATGCATGCCTCTGGAGTGCGAATTTTTATAACAAATGCATAACAAACTCTACATTGTAAGTGCAGGTATATACCTACACAAGCATAGCTTCAACATATCTGCTATTCAACCAAACTTTTACTAAGGGTCACTATAGTCTGATACAGACAATGTGATGGATGCAATCATTTGCCACATAATAGTAAAAAAAAAAAAACAAGGCAGGTTTGCTCTATTGAAAAAGACCAACTCCAGGCACATTTTCTAGCTTTGTAGAGGCACTCAACTGCAGAGCATGTGTTGTCTATAGAAGTAGGTACGGTTACTGTTGGGGAACCAATGTAGTCTATGTGACAAACAAGGCCAGAAGCCAAATGGTGCAGTATCACAAGGTATGAGGTGTGAATCTATGATATAAGAGTAGTTATACTCACAAAGGTGGGTTGCAGAACCTGCAACCACCGTATGTCATCTATGGGGGAAAATACCATCCCTGCTCGGTACTCCAGGTCCTGCCAGAACTGGGCAGTCACACTCTTAGGGTCCTTACTGGCTGTGCATGGCACCACACCAGTGGGAGGGACAACCCCAAGGAGGTGTAGTAGGCAATATAGAAAGGTGGAGACAGAATGTGTAAGTAGGCAATATAGAAAGGTGGAGACAGACAAAAATGTATGTATCAGGATAAAAACAGGTATCTTACCTCTCCAGGTGACACCACACAGACAAAAAAGAAAGTTTATATCAGGTGAGTTTTTTTCAAGCACAATTTAAACCTGATATAAACCTTCATGCTTTTAAACTTTCCTCAACATGCAGAAGACATTTAGTCCAGCAAATTGTAAAATGTGAGCACAGGTTCATCTGTACACAAGCTGCTAATGCATACACATATAATACCAAATACAAATTGACAATTTCTTTATAATTTTGTTATATCTACCTGCCACCACCTTATCATGTAGCCAAACAGGCAAAACAAGGCAGTTTACTTTTCATTTGTACTCTACAAACATAGTGCCTGAATATCATCACAGGTCAGATGTTCAAGTTCAGGCAAAGTTTGTATGTATATCCAACAGAATGTTAATTAAAATGAATTGTGCATACAAAGTTGTAGCTTTAACAAACTAAGAAACAAAATAACTGTTATACCAAATTATAGACTTTCATATTCTTCTTAGCATCCTCTAACTGCCTCCTTACCAAAGACCGACAGCCATGATACATTATCAGCCAGTTGGGAGGCATGGTTTAAAGAGGAACTCCAGCAAAAAATAATGTAATTAAAAAAGTGCTTCATTTTTACAATAATTATGTATACATGATTTAGTCAGTGTTTTCCCACTGTAAAACCTTACTCTCTCTGATTTACATTCTGACATTTATCACATGGTAACATTTTTACTGCTGGTAGATGATGTCAGTAGAAGGAGATGCTGCTTGCTTTTTTGGCAGTTAGAAACAGCTGTACATAGCTGTTATTTCCCACAATGCAAAACGGCTCCCACAGTGTGATGTCAGAACCATGGTCCTGCCCACAGGCGTCTTACGCACCAGGCAGCTATAAATTCTTACCTAGAGCGGCAGGAGGTGCCAGGAGCACTGCTGAGTAGTGGGAGAAGAAATGCCTCTCAGCCCACTCAGGTATCAGTTTACACAGCAGCAGCTAACAGCAGCGCCTGACTGGACTCATAACTGGATTCACTGACTGAATAATTCAGTTCCTTCAGCTCAATGATTCAAAGAACCACAGTAATGAGTCAGTGAGAGAAGGCTCCGAGTACAGCATCAGTTCCTGAGTCCTGACTCTTCACTCTGATTCATTCAGTTCCTCTCTCTCTGCTACTGGTAACTGCTGGATTTAGAGACTGAGCATAGCAGGATTAGCAGCCAGGCATGGACTGCCCCCCAGGCCGCCTTTTATTCAGTGATTTAGGGATGGTCTGGTGTATTTAGGTTTGTTGTTGTACAGCAATGTGAAACACTAGGCTAGCTGATAAAAGTGCAATTAGAGGACAGGCAAGCTGGTAAATATACACAGCATGATGCAGAGCTTGCCTGGAGGGACCCTGGGAAAACATCTGTCTTGTCTCTCCCCATTGTTATAATGACTGCATGTGCAGATAAGGTGTTAAACCGGTTTAAAAGTTTTGACAGTCCCTAGACTCCAGGAGGGCTGCTTTCTGACTTGTGTGGGAGACTGGCAGGGACAGCAGTCCTATTACTGGCAACTAGCCTCTGTGTAATGTGGGACTGCAATACAGATTAGCTGCTCCATCTCCTGCTATTCTCAGTCTCACTCCACTCCTCCTCTATCTGGGCTAGTGCACGACAAAATCGCAATAGCAATCGCTAGCAATTTGCAAATGCGACTTGATAATTTGGGCTGAGGCTGCCATGATAATGGGCCTCAAGTCTATGTTTCCCCACAGGCCAAAAGGTCCCAGTCCTCCCCTGGCAGCAGCATAGTGTGTGTGTGTATAGTGTATATCTACTGTGTGCTGTGTGTGTATAGTGTGTACTGTGTATAGTGTGCACTGTGTGTGTGTACTGTGTATAGTGTGTGTGTGTGTGTGTGTGTGTACTGTGTATAGTGTGTGTGTTGTGTGTACTGTGTGCATGTGTATATTGTGTGTGTGGTGTGTGTGAGTGCATGCCGCAATAAATATATTTTCTGGTGAAACGCTCTGCTGCATTACAACTATTTTCTGGTGAACCCATGCCGCAATAAGTGTATTTTCTGGTGAAACGTTGCTTTATTATGATTTTCGGGGTCTTGGGGGGGTGGGGTTCACCACAGGGGTGGTGTTACCACGGGGGGTAGGGGGTATGGGGCTGGGGGGCAATCACAGGGGGGCGGGGCACAGGATTTCTCGCCTGGAGTGACAAAATGGCTAGAGACGCCCCTGGTCCTGCCATCACACTGTGGGTGGGGTTTCACCACAACATCAGCCATGTAGAGCACCTTGATGATCTGTTTGTGAAAAAGGAAAAGATTTCTCATGGGAAAGGGGGTATCCGCTACTGATTGGGATGAAGTTCAATGCTAGGTTACGGTTTCTCTTTAAGCTGATAGAGCAATTCCTTTCCCCTGTATGATCATGTGACTATAGAGGGAGTGGTTCAGACTGCCTGAGAGAGAGAGTGGGCACCTGAAGGTCAGTGATTAGAAGAATGGGTGCAACAAGCATTTTCCTTTTTTATTGTCCTTAACCTACAACACATTTCATCAAATAAAATAATGCTGTATTAAATGCATATGAACCTATGCATCAATGCTCAAAGTAAGACTTTAACTGATTTTTTACTTTCCACACTCGTTATTATGCAGCTCCCAATAAAAAGAAATACCAAGTGAACAAAACCTGAAATTACATATGTAAGGTTACAATTTTCCCTTACTTAACAGAATTTCACCTTATACTAGCCCCAAATTACCATCCCCATTCAGCACAACGTTATTATTTTTTAACATTAATAATGTATGAAAACTTTGAAAAATGGATATAAAATGATATATGAAACTTATGGAATGTAATGATCCTTTAAACATTTGCCTTCCTGTGTTTTCGCAGAGATATCCTTTTCAGTACATAATACTATATATAATATTACCTTAACCTTTAGTTCATGGTCAGTCAATCTGAATGAATGGTACCCAGTGTAGCAATACAAAGCCTTCTGCATTTCTATACCATATCCTAACGCCGAAAAAAAAGAAGAAGAATCATTTCTGACCCTAAGGAGTCTTTCAAGTATAATCATATACTGTAAGCCGTGTAACTTTCATAGCATATCGCCGAGTTATTTAAGAAATCAATTTAATATCATTACAAGGGCTTTTTTCATGAAGGATTTTGCTGGGTGTTGTCAAGGGAGTCTTCTGGTCTGTTGTCTTATTGAATTAATTTGCCTGGCTTTATGTAAAATGCTTCATGCTTGCTTTAAGAAGCTCAAGCTAAAATGATGCTCAGTGATTTCAGCAGCAATGATTCTGCAGAGGCATCGCACGGAAGCTCTGCCCGTTACACAATTTCTTCCAAAACGTTAATTTTCACACCATCATTAGTCATTTACTTGGATGCCAGCAGCATTGTATTTTTTTTTCTAATTCTTCTTCAATAACATAAAATACCCCAGAAATGATGCAGAATGGAAATAGATTTTTCTTCCCTCTCTAATGGAAGATGAGCCCTTTAACAGGACTGACAACATAAGCCAGGTAATATATTCATGCTGAAATGTCATGGAGGAGATGGGATGAGACTTACTGAGAAGTAGAGAGGCCTTGATCTGTATGATAGATGAGTAGGCTGGTATTATTATAATAAGTAGGGTTAAGCATATTGTATGATGGAATGGAAGAGGCTTTCCATCCACCATGCTAGATTAGGAAAATATGTTGCTTATTAGTGGTGACTGATGGTACAACAGTGTATTTTTATTTTATTTTTTTTACAAGGTATATTTACTTATAGCCTGACAACTACTTGTCCATAATCACTCATCTCTAAGACATAATTGTAATTCTCTTCTCTATGTTCATTGGAATAGTTTATTAAGCTGTTAATGTTCTTACACTTATGTGTGCTTAAAAAAATCTAAAAATGTAATATGCTGTATTTTTCAGAATATAAAACACACTTTTTCTACCCCAAAACAGGAGGAAAAAAGTAGGTGCATCTCATAAAAGGAATATACGGTAAAATACTGAACAGAGTGTGCAGGGAAGCAGTTACCACATCCGGCGCCGTGCTACTCTACCCCTTGCTCTGGTCCTGCTCTGCCACGCTTTCCTCTTCTCCTCAAGCATCTTCCAATATACTGTAGTTGTACACTGCGGCCGCCTGCCGCTATACAACTTCGGGTCCTGCATTCCATGTTTCCTCCTTACATCTCTGTATTGGTCCAGCTACTGTACCACTGGTGGTGTACATGCGACGGGGTCACAACATGACCCCAGAGCTCATACTCTGCTGGGGTTACAGTAGCTGGACCCATACAAAAGTACGGAGGCCACACAGAAAGGAGGCCCCAAAATTGTATAGCGGCAGAGGTATACAGCTATATCGGAAGATATAGCTCACAGCAGAGACATGTCAATGATTTATAACAGGGCTTAAATCAGAAATATGACTTTGTAAATTGATCAAAGCTCATTTAAGACATTTTACTCACATTTATGTGTAATTACACTAATATTTAAAGTTTCAAGCGTACTTATGTTTAACCATCCATGTCAAATTTTGGCCCGCTGTGCCATCAAATTTGGCCCACAAGTGGTTCCCCTACTTTGCATTATATTTGGCCTGTGGGCACCTGACCACTTAGCCTACATGGCTAAGCGCTGAAACTCTAAAGCCACATGGTTAAACTAAACACCAGTGAACTGTATAGTTGAGGGAGGGCCACTAGACACCAGAGAACTTTATAGGGAAGGAAATGGGGCCACTAGGTAAGAATGATGAATTGTATAGGGGAGGGAGGACCACTAGACACCAGGAAACTCTATAGGGGAGGGAGGACCAATAAATATTGGTGAACTGTACAGGGGAGGGAGGACCACTAGACACCAGGGAACCGTATTGGGGAGCTAGGGGGCCACTAGAGATGGCCTAAACTGTTCGCTTGCCAACACTACATGGGGAATGACTAAGGGTCACTTCCGTGTTCGCAAGCTTCCTCAATACTGCGCAGATACTTTCCCAGGGGCTGCGCATCCTTCATCACTTGCCGGGAACGCTCTGCATGACGTCATGCACATGCGCAGAGTGCTCCCGGCTGCAGGTGTGCGATCAAGGACGCACAGCCCCTGTGAGAGCATCTGGGTAGTATTGAGGAAGCTTGCAAACACGGAATTGACCCCGAGGTCATTCCCCATGTAGTGTTCACAAGCGAAAAGTTCGGGCCATCTCTAGGGACCACTAGACACCAGGAAACTGAATAGGGGAGGGGGGCACCAGGGAACTGTATAAAGGAGAGAGGTTACCTCTAGGCATTTAGGTAGGTCCATGACTTGGTTCCAATTTTCAATTTTGGCTCATGGTGCATTTGAGTTTGCCACCCTGTGTTAACTTTGATTAAAATGTCTTAAAATGAAGCTTAATAATACAATGTACAGTACTTTTATACTGTACCTTTTTATGATACTAATTCCTAGTATGCACAAGAAAGACGGAAGAAAGAGAATTACTGAAGTACGGCCAAAGCCATGACCTCATGGCCACAAATGGAGAAAAAAACCTTGCAAATGTGTGAATAGCACCAAACAACATACATTTTCACACATAAAAGTTCAACATTGTGCTGAAGCTAAATACAGATATTTAAAATATAGTGAAAGCACATACACTAAACAATGTCAGTAGGGTCGAGATAAATGGGCCAATTTAAGAATAAAGCATAGAGTAACAAATATAACACAGGAATACACATAAAGCAAAATGTTTTGTATGATGGAAAAGGAACCTGCTATACTCATATCTCTGGCATTAGAGAAAGAGGGTAACACTTAAATAACACAAGGAAGACTGAGAGCAGAGATATATGTGACTAGTGGTGCTTGAGGTAAAAATGTATTACTCTTGGAGTCAGTGGTCAGGATCGATCTATGCTCACACAGAATTTCCTTGATTACTCAATGTTGTTTGGAAAATTGTATATTGAACCGAATCTCATCATGATCTGGAAGTTTGTAAAAAATGAATGGATTTTGGTATTTGAAAATTAGCTGTTGTCACAAATTTGAGATCGTCCATTTGTATGTCTTTTTGGAACATTTATTACCTTAACCTCAGTTACCACAGCACTTGTGAAGCTTGTTTGCTTTTATCTTGAAGTCATTACTATCATCACATCAGGTGCTGACTCACTATGAAACTCAATTCTATTTGATTAACAAACATATCGATGATGTAGGCCTTACATTTGCTCCACTCATATATAACACCTAATTATTAAATATGATAATGAGACAAAGATAAATATTCAACAATTTAAAAGGGACAATGTGGTTTAAAAAGAAGAGAAGATGATTAGGTATAGTCATATTTTTCTTACAGAAGAATTACGAGCAAAGAGGCATATCCAGTTATGGCAGCGTCAGAGCAGGATCATCCACCAGGCAAGCTAGGCAGGTGCCTGGGGCCTAGTGGGTGTCGCGGGGCCCCACCTGCCACCTTCTTCAACCTCTCTCCACTTCAGCTTGCCAAAAGGACCACAAGGGGCCCCCAAATCTACTACCTTGCCTAGGTTCCCAGTATATCTTAATCCATCTCTGGGCAGCATAGCTTTTTAATATAAAATTTCATTGCCACCCTGCCAAAAAGGTCTCAACAGAATAAGCAGAGGCCAAATAATAGACATCCCTCATAACCAAAGCTATTAAGCAAGGACAATGAAAAAAAATGTTCATTTGATGGTAAGAGCACAGAGAGAATATGAGTTTCATTAAAAGATCAGCTGGTGCGGGGTCAGCCACTGATCCACCTGTTTGTTAAGAGCAGCCAGGAGAGCTGCTCCAGTGTGACTCTCCTCTTTGAGGCAAGACATGTCTAAGATGGTGTGACACCGTTGTACCTGGCATGCAGCATAGGCCCTGGGGAGCTGGGGCTGTGTAGCTGGAGAGGAGATCACAGCACCAGTAGAGTTGAACTGCCACTCAGCCAAGGAGGAGGATGATAACAACAGCGAAGAGGATGTAGCAGGAGGAGAGGAGGTAGCAGGAGGCCTGCCTGCAAGCCGTGGAGGTGTCACAAGTTGGTCCGCTGCACAGCCAGGTACTCCCTGCTTGCCAACGGTCACCAGGTTGAGCCAATGGGCTGTGTAAGTAATGTATCTGCCCTGACCGTGGTTGGCATACCAGGCATCCATGGTCAGGTGGACCCTTGACCCAATGCTGTGTGCCAGAGATGACACCGCTTGCCTCTTAACTTCACAGTACAGTTTGGGTATCGCCTTTTTAGAGAAATAATTGCGGCTTGGTATCTTCCACTGCGGTGTCCCAATGGCCACAAATTTATGGAAGGCCTCAAAGTCCACCAGCTGGTATGGTAACAGCTGGCGAGCTAACAGTACTGCCAAGCCAACTGTCAGACGCCGGGCAATGGGGTGACTGGCAGAAATTAGCTTCTTCCGCTCAAAGATTTCCTTCACAGACACCTGGCTGCTGTGGGCAGAGGAGCAGGAACTGCACAAGGTCATAAACGGAGTGGAGGAGGGTGGCTGTGAAGATGCAAGGGAGAAAGCGGCTGAAGATGCTGCCTTTTCTCCATGTGCCTTCGTAAGGCACTTGTCCCTACGTGGGTGTTGGCCTTTCCACGGCTCAATTTTTGGAGGCAGAGAGAACAGATGGCATTGCTCTGATCTGAGGCAGACACATTAAAAAATTCCAAACTGCTGAGCCCCCCTGGGGTGATGGCACTATGGTGGCATCACCAGCTGATGTTGAAGGGCATGTTGGTTGGCCATCCATGGGTGGCGATACATGGCGCCGGACACTGCCACCAGCTGGTTCTGATGACGAACTCCCCCTGCTTCTTTCAGGAACTCGTCTCCTCCTACTCCTCTCTGACTCCCCCTCTGAACTGTCCCCCTGTTCATCTCCTCTATTGGGAACAAACGTGGCATCCGTATCATCGTCATCATCATAATCATCCTGCCCAGCTTCGCTTGCCTCAGACACCTCCAAAACTTGCACCAACAGCAGGTACTTCATCAGCCTCCTCCTCACAAGTTACGTCCATAGTGTCGCCTAACTCAGACATATGAGGTGGTGAAACTTGCTTAGTGCCTTCATCTGGTTGTAACGATAATGGCTGTGCATCAGTGATTTCCCCACCAAATAACTCCTGTGAACTGTCAAATGCAGCAGATGTGGTGCTTGTAGTAGCGCTGGTGGCTGCGGAAGATGAGGTGTTCTGTGTTAACCACTTGCCGACCGCACGCTTATACCGTGCGTCGGCAAAGTGGCAGCTGCAGGAACAGCGACGCAGTATTGCGTCGCCAGCTGCAGGCTGATTAATCAGGAAGCAGCCGCTCGCGCGAGCGGCTGCTTCCTGTCAATTCACGGCGGGGGGCTCCATGAATAGCCTGCGGGCCGCCGATGGCGGCTCGCAGGCTAAATGTAAACACAAGCGGAAATAATCCGCTTTGTTTACATTGTACGGCGCTGCTGCGCAGCAGCGCCGTAAGGCAGATCGGCGATCCCCGGCCAATCAGCGGCAGGGGATCGCCGCCATGTGACAGGGGACAGCCTGTCACTGGCTGCACAGGACGGATAGTGTCCTGTGCAGCCCGGTCACCAGGGGGGGGCAGGTAGGAGAGGGAGGGGGAGGATTTAGCCAGGGGGGGGCCTTTGAGGTGCCCCCCCCCGCAACACCCGGCAGGCAGGAGCGATCAGACCCCCCCAGCACATCATCCCCCTAGTGGGGAAAAAAGGGGGGCGATCTGGTCGCTCTGCCTGCACCCTGATCTGTGCTAGGGGGTGCAGAGCCCACCCAGCACAGATCAGCTAAAACAGCGCTGGTCCTTAAGGGGGGGGGGTAAAGGGTGGGTCCTCAAGTGGTTAAATAGTCAACCACGTCCTGACAATCTTTGGAGTTGATGGGACGTGCCTTCTCCTGAGCACTGTACTTTGGTCCAGTGCTGCACAACATTATATAGGTAGGTGGGTGCACTGGGAACAACAGGTAGGTATATGCAGTGATGGGTATTATAATGTGCACCTGGCACAGTAGTAATTATACCACCAAGGGGTCAAAGGCCAGCTGCGACTTACTGACAGGGCTGTATATAATGCAAGTGGGCCACACAAAAAAAAAAATAGATCACAAGAACAAGATTAGCTCTCAAAAGAGCTGTTGAGGGGTGCTTTTTAGCAATAAGAATCAGCAAGAAGCAAGCTAAGAAGCCTACAAGAGCCTAACTAAGCTTTCCCTATAGGTCTCTGCACTGCAGCTCTCCCTTCTCTAATTACTGCAGGCACACGAGTGAGTGAAAAGCCTGACGCTGCCTGCCTTTTATAAGGGGGGGGGGGGGGGGTGGGACTCCAGGAGGGAGTGTAGCCTGATTGGCTACAATATGCCTGCTGACTGTGATGTAGAGGGAAACGTTTACCCTCATGATGCACTATGGGGGCAAACCGAACTTCCAGAAAAGTTTGCGGTTCTCTGCGAACGCGAACCACCGACGTTCGCCGGGAACCGTTCGCCGGCGAACCGTTTGGGCCATCTCTAATAGCAAAGCCCCAGTACATTCTTGGAACATCAATTTTGCAGGGTATGTTAAGGAGTACAGTGGGAACAAGAGTGTGGAAAATGTTTTAATGGCGCTGACTTTTGCGATTAATAGCAAAGCCCCTGTACGTGCTAGAAACACAAAATGTGCAGGGTATTTTAAGAAGGACAGTGGGAACAAGAAGAAAACATTTTTCCCTATTTGAAGCCAGTGGCTCTTGTTTAGGTAGCCAGTATGCCATGTTTAATAACCAGTGCCCCCCTGTTTAGGCATCCAGTGTGCCCCATTTGATAGCACATGCCTCATCCCATTTAAATAGCCAGTTTGCCCTGTTTGATAGCCAGTGCCCCCCCCCCCCCCCTGTTTTTGTAGCCAGTGTGCCCTGTTTGATAACCAATGCCCTCTTGTTTAGATATCCAGAATGCCCCCCTGTTAAGAGAGAGGACCGGGGAGATGCATGGAGATCACAGTGGAGCATTACAATTACTCACCTACCAGGATCCACACGCATCACATATTTACTTCCTGTCCTGGCATCCCATCGCATGATAACAGTAACAGTGCCCCTATAGCATAGGGGGTTCTGTTACTATGCAACAAGATGCCAGGAACAGGTACTAAATATTCTGCGTGTGTGGATCTTAGTAGGTAAGTAATTGTTCCACCGCACTCACCCCCTTCCAGTATGTGTCACTTTGCCACTGCGCCCTGGCTAATGCCCCGTCTGCCCATCGAGACAGGCATGCTGCAGTGGATATAGCTTGTCTGCCTTGCTGTCCAATGTAATAGCTGTGCCTTTTGCAATTAATGTAAACTACAACTTGTTTCGTTGCACATTTACTTTGATGGCGTTGACGTGAATTCTTGACACAAAATCTAGCTATAAGTTATCACTATGAGTTGCATGAGAATGACTGCCATATAATTGCTCATTAAGAATACCAATAAGATAAAGAAGTAATTAATTTGATTAACTGATAAACTGTTCTGCTGATATGACAGATCTCACAGGAACTCTTCCTAGCTACAGGTAGCATGTAAAAAAAAAAAAAAAAGATGTTTACATTTAGAAATTGTCTGTGATCTTTATTTAAACTGACTTATTTCGCTGACAGTAGCAAGGTATGACTAAACAAAGATACAACACTCAATGTCTAGTTTATGGTTAATAACACTACAAAAGTAGTCCATGCTTAATATAAATACACAATTAAGGGCCCGTTTCCACTGGCGTTATTAGTTGCGAGGCGATCTCAGCATCGCCTCACATCCCTCCGCAAGTACTTCTGGTTGTCTTCCAAACAACCGGATGCAGCATCATGCGGCTTCCCGTCGGCGGCAATGGGGAGTGGGACTCGGATGCATGCTGCGGAAAACTGCAGCATGCTATCCATAATTTTCCCCCCACGTCGCATTTCCCCAGATCGCGTAGGTAATTTGCATCAATGGAAACTACTCCATTGACGTGAATTGGTTGCAGTTACTTTGCGTTGCGATGCAGAGCAGTTTCCGCATAGCAACGCGTCTAGTGGAAATGGGTCCTTAAAGTAAAACTACAGACAGAATTTCCCCTCTGTTCCAAATAGATAGGCCATATAATTATAAGGGTTGATCAAAGACTCTTGTTAAAAAAAAGTGCCTTAAAAAGAAACTGTAACCAAGGATTGAACTTCATCTCAATCAGTAGCTGAATCCCCCTTTCCCATGAGAAAGCTTTTCCTTTTTCTCAAACGGGTCTTCAGGGGGCTCTGTATGGCTGATATTGTGGTGAAACTTCTCCCACAGTGTGATGTCAGCACCAAGGTGCTGACATCACACTGTGGGAGCCTTGTTGCATTGTGTAAAATAGCAGTTGTTTCTAACAGCCAAAAATGCATCATCTCCTTGCACAGACATCACCTGCCAGCAGTAAAGATATCACCATGTGATAAATGTCAGAATGCAAATCAGGGAGAGGAAATATTTTACAATGGCCAAACATTGACTAAATTATTTATAAATAATTATTGTAAAAATTAAGCACTTTTTTTCATTATGTTATTTTCAGTCCCTCCTTAAAGTGTACTTGGGGCTTCCTCCAGCCCCATCCGCTCTGATCGCCTCCATGCCGCTGTCCTCCACTGCCAACAGCTTTGTGAATCGGGTCCCCGCACTTCCGTCAGTCGGAGCCAGTCTGGTGTAAGACAAGTGAGCCCTCTAGGTATCTCTCCAGCAGCTGCTGGAGAGATACACAAAGAGCGCACTTCTCCTGCGTAGCTGGCCGGGACTGACGTCAGTGACTGGCGCAGGAATGTCTAAAGATCCTAGAAGGGAAAACAGTTCTGTAGAAAGAGTCCTGAGCTGGTGGGCTGCCATGAGCAACCACTTGCTGAGGTGTGACAACAGGAAACTCCCGACGTTCCATCGCTGATGTTTCTCTTCCTTTCCATGGTTACATCGCATCACTCTGCATGTGAAGTGCCAGACCGTACCAGCATGTAACATGACAAGGACGCCGCTGTGACCATGGAGAGGACACTGGGGGCATGCTGCTGAGAAAGACAGATGTCAAAGATGGACTGTTGGGAGCAGTGAGTTTCCTTTTATACACGCCACTTGCCACTATGCAGAGGGAGGGAGCCAAGCCTGTATAAATAAATGGAAGGAAAGAGGGAGCCGCCAGGTAGAGATGGCCCCAACAGTTAGCCGGCAAACGGTTGCTGGAGAACTTCCGGGGTTCGCGTTCACGGAGAACCGCAAACTTTTCTGGAAGTTCGGTTCGCCCCCATAGTGCATCATGAGGGTCAACTTTGACCCTCTACACCACAGTCAGCAGGCACATTGTAGCCAATTAGGCTACACTCCCTCTTGGAGCCCCACCCCCATTATAAAAAGGCAGGCAGCGTCAGGCATTGGAATCACTTGTGTGCCTGCAGTAATTAGAGAAGGGATAGCTGCTGCAGACTCTCATAGGGAAAGCTTAGTTATGCTGTTGTAGGCTTGTTAGCTCCCTCCTGGCAGATTGTTATTGCTAAAAAAAGCACCCCTCAACCAGTGCTGGGCCGAAATTACGCATGAGCGTAATTATGCATCGTAATTCAATGCAAATTTACGCGTAAGCGCTACACGTAACTTACAGTCTTACGCGTAATTATTTACGCGTAAGCAATTAAGTGGTATCGTAATTACGCTGTCTACTGTAATTGCTAGGTATGCGTAATTTTACGAAGACTTATGCGTAATTTTACGCGTAATTACTAACGTAAAAACTCCCCTTTTCTAAGAGTAGCCAATCAGTCAACATCCTAAGCAACCAATAGTATCTTCTCCCGCCCTTCAGTATATAAGCGTACGTTTTGACGCATACGAATAATGTGTACGCAATAGCTGTCACATTGACGGCTATTGTGTACACATCGTCCGTCTGTGTCAAAAAGTACGCATTAATGGGTATTACGGCACTACGCGTAACATCGTAGCATAAGCGCCTACATTACGGTATTCTTACGCGTAACTGCGTAAGTTAACGCGTAATTACAGTGATGAACCGTAGATAATTTCCTATGCCGTAACTGTAATTGCGTAATGCGTAATAGCGTAAAATTACGCGTAAAGATCCATAAGCGTAGATTTTTCCATTGCAACCAGCACTGCCCTCAACAGCTCTTTTGAGAGCTAATCTTGTTCTTGTGATCTATTTATTTTTTGTGTGTGTCCCACTGACACTTTTGTTGCATAGACAGCCTTGGTAATTCCTACTGTGTGTGCCACTGCCAGGCCCAGCACATTCAGTGACTACCTGTGTGTGTGACAGGTGCACATTGTAATACCCATCACTGAATATTCATACTACCTGTTATTTACTTTAGTGCACCCACCTACCTACGTGAGCGCACGCAGTGTCACTGTGCCTGTCCGGTACCTGTCTATGTGTGTGACAGGTGCACATTGTAATACCCATCACTGCATATACCTACTACCTGTTGTTCACTTCAGTGCATCCACCTACCTATGTGAGCACACGCAGTGTCACTGTGCCTGTCTGGTACCTGTCTGTGTGTGACAGGTGCACATTGTAATACCCATCACTGTATATACCTACTACCTGTTGTTCACTTCAGTCAGTGAACCCATCTACCTACGTGAGCGCACGCAGTGTCACTGTGCCTGTCCAGTACGAGTGTGTGTGTGACAGGTGCACATTGTAATACCCATCACTGCATATACCTACTACCTGTTGTTCACTTAAGGGCACCCACCTACCTATGTGAGCGCCCGCAGTGTCACTGTGCCTGTCTGGTACCTGTCTGTGTGTGACATGTGCACATTGTAATACCCATCACTGTATATACCTACTACCTGTTGTTCACTTCAGTCAGTGCACCCACCTACCTACGTGAGCACACGCAGTGTCACTGTGCCTGTCCGGTACCTGTCTGTGTGTGACAGGTGCACATTGTAATACCCATCACTGCATATACCTACTACCTGTTGTTTACTTCAGTGCACCCACCTACCTACGTGAGCGCACGCAGTGTCACTGTGCCTTTCCGGTACCTGTGTGTGTGTGACAGATGCACATTGTAATACCCATCACTGCATATACCTACCTGTTGTTCACTTCAGTCATTGCATCCACCTACCTACGTGAGCGCATGCAGTTTCACTGTGCCTGTCTGGTACCTGTTTGTGTGTGACAGGTGCTTATTGTAATACCCATCACTGCATATACCTGCTACCTGTTGTTCACTTCAGTCAGTGCACCCACCTATCTACGTGAGTGCATGCAGTGTGATATACCACTCCGTGCTTACCTGTTAACTGAACCTGTGTGACTGCACATTGTATTATTCAAGTCAGTGCATACCTTCCACTTCATCCCCCCCTGATATGGACACAACAGACAAAACAGGTAGAGGCAGAGGTAGAGGCAGACCCAGAGGAAGGCCACCCGGCAGGTCTGTGCGAGGTCATGTTGATGTGATTTCGTGTGGCCCTGGCCCAAAGTACAGTGCTCAGAAGAAGGCAAGTCCCATCAACTCCAAAGATTGTTAGGACGTGGTTGACTATTTACTACAAGCACCACATCCGCTGCATTTGACACTTTGCAGGAGTTATTTGGTGGGGAATTAACTGATTTACAGCCATTATTGTTACTACCAGATGAAGGCGCTAAGCAAGTTACACCACCTCATATGTCTGAGTTAGGCGGCAACACTATGGACGTAACGTGTGAGGAGGAGGAGGATGAAGTACTTGCTGTTGGTGCATTTTTGGAGATGTCTGAGGCAAGCGAAGCTGGGCAGGATGATTATGATGATTATGATGATACGGATCCAGTGGCGTAGCTAAGGAGCTGTGGGCCCCGATGCAAGTTTTACAATGGGGCCCCCCAAGCACTCTCTATATAACAATTGATATGGCACATCAAAACCTGCCAATGGCAACTACAGTGTCAGAGGTGCAAGAAGGGGATGGGGAACAGCTTGTTAATGACTACCACTAGTCAAAGTATCTATAGAAGTGATTATTATGAGCACAGGACCAATACAGAGCTAAAACTGTAGTTGAGGGAGGGCCCTTCGGGGCCCCTCTGGCCCAAGGGCCCCGATGCGGTCGCTACCTCTGCAACCCCTATTGCTACGCCCCTGTACGGATCCCACATGGGTTCCTAAGAGACAAGATGACCAAGGGGACAGTTCAGAGGGGGAGTCAGAGAGGAGTAGGAGGAGACGAGTTCTTGAAAGAAGCAGGGGGCGCTCATCATAAGAACCAGCTGGTGGCAGTGTCCGGCGCCATGTATCGCCACCTATGTACAGCCAACCAACATGCCCTTCAACGTCAGCTGCTGATGCCACCATAGTGCCATCACCCCAGGGGGGCTCAGCAGTTTGGAATTTTTTTAATGTGTCTGCCTCAGATTGGAGCAATGCCATCTGTTCTCTCTGCCTCCAAAAATTGAGCCGTGGAAAGGCCAACACTCACATAAGTAGGGATGCTCGCTGGATTCCGCGGAATTCTCAATTCCGCAATTTTGGCTGGAATTAGGTCAATTCCGATTCCGGTGGTCGGAACAGAATTGCTAAACCTCTAAAATGGTCTCTCTCTCTCCTCCTCCGAGAAGGAGGAGGGTATCATCTTCCAGGGAATTGTAGCTTTTCAAAAGGCAGCTTACATACCATGGCTAGGAATTGAACCCAGGCTGGACTGGGAATTGAACCCAGGTCTCAGCGTGTGGTAGGTAACTGACTTAACCACTATACCACCAACAACACTACATACTGAAGTCAGCCTAGTATGTACCATTATGATCAATCCAAGAGAAAAAGTAGCGTGCTTAAGGATTTGTAGCATGTCCAGCAAAATTTGTAGCAGTCCAGCAAAAAAATGGGTATTTTTGGTGGCCATTAGTAGCCCACTTTTTGTTTGTATGGCTGCTTCCTGCTGGTTTGATGTTAGTTGACGGTTTACATTGCACTAGCACTTGTTTGTATTCCAGTGATTCCTTTATTGTAGTAATTATGGAGGACTTTTATGTATTTTAATGTTTTTATTATGTGATTTGTTTGTTTAAATAAAGTTTATATATTTGATTACATATATCTTTTGAATTTAATTTATTTGGTATACTAACCAGAATCATTTTGGAGGGGCCCTTTTTTATGGATTTTTGATATTGATTTATTGCCCTGCAGAATAATGAATTTGTATAAATTTATTTTTGCTCATCTGTAATACAAATTCAGTACCTCACCTTTATCAAAATGAATGAGGCATGGGTCCCGGAGGGCTACAGCCCGCCCCAAGACTATATCAGTCCCCACACACAACATCTCTGCCTGCACGCAGTGTGACTGCCTGCCTCAAGACTAAGTCGCTCCCCACACAGCACCTCTGCCCGCAGGCCGCTTGACTGCCTTCTCCACCACCACCAACAGAGTCCAGGACTCCAGGTGGATTCCTGAATCCTCTCTAGCAGCGGCCGTTCTAATAATTTTTCTGGTGTGTGTACATGCCTGCCTAATTTTTCTGGCTGCACTGCAGCTGCAACAACAAAACAAAAAGCATGTACATGTGCCAATTTCCCTTCGTGATCCTTACCTTGCCGCGTTGAAGGGGCTTGCGTATCACAATGAAGCAATGACCAAAGGGCAACGGCTATATGAGTGTCTCGGGGGGCCCACCCGGGCCCACCCAAGATAATAAGGTCATTGCTTCATTGTGGACAGACCAAATTTGATCAGCTGGACAGTCACTGTTCTTCTATCATTTAGCTACCTCAGCCCGGTGACCATATGGGCTTGAAAACCGTCACGGCCTGCATCTGGCCATGGTGCGCACCAGTCCAGCATGGCCATCACAACACAAACAGCTGTTTACAGTGCGTTACACAGTGAGTTTGGTGTGTCAGTGTGAAGAAGTACTCTAATTACACTCCCTGATTGATGTATACACATGCAAGATGTTTTAAAGCATTTTAGGCCTGCAATTTAGCATGCAATGTGATTTCTGCCCTTAAAATGCTACTTTGATTCAAATCCAGATTTTTCCCCGGGACTTTTGGCGTCTATCCCACTCTGCCATGCCCCCCTCCGGGTGTTAGACCCCTTGAAACATCTTTTCCATTACTTTTGTGACCGGCATAAGTTTTTCTAGTTTTCAAAGTTCGCCTCCCCATTGAAGTCTATTGCGGTTCACGGAAGTTCGCGCAAACCGAACTTTTGCGAAGGTTCGCGAACTCGGGTTCACGAACCCAAAATCGGAGGTTTGGGCCATCTCTACCGCCAGGTGGGTTGGGCATTTTAGGAGGCCAGTGGTCTGTCAGCCTCTAACACATAGACCACCTGTAGGTATGAGCCTACAGTGCCAAATGGTAATGTTGTCCATTTTTTTTTTCTGCAGAAAATTCAGATGTGAAAATTTGCAAAACAAAGCATGTCAAATGTGATGCCATTTATTTATATTAGATATGTGGCGAACATAAATTTCAAAAACAAAAATCACACACAAATTCCGTCATGCGTGAAAGGGACCTAATAGAAGCCACACAGGGCCGGTTCTCTCATGAAGCAAGGTGAAACATTTACATCGGGTGCAGAGATAACATGGGCAGCATTTTTGTACTGTGATTGCACTAACAGCATGCAGTCAGAGGAGGACAAGAAGCGAGACTCACAGATTTGAAGCCAGCCAGTGTGCTATGGTGTTGAGCAGCAGCATGTCATGTGAGAACACTAAAATGAAAAAGAGCAAATTGACGGGTGCTGTGTGATCATTCCAAATCATCGGGGGCAGGGGCGCCACCAGCATACAAGCAAGCCAAGCCCCCGCTTGGGGCCTCACACTGCGGGGGGCCTCGCTCTGCTGCTGGCGGCGGGCTACGGGCACCAGGCAGAGCGGCGGGGAGAGAGAAGTTTCCACTTACCTTCCTCGATCCTGACAGTTTCTATCTACTTCCTGTCCTGGTGTCTGTCGCTATGGTAACAGCGCCCCCTGTGATGACGTAACCGCATGTCATCACAGGGGGAGCTCTTACCGATGCAACAAGCTCTGGGAGAGGCTGAAGATAGAAGCTGTGTGCAGGATCCAGGCAGGTAAGTGGAAACCTATTTCTTCCCACTCCCCCCGCCACTGCGCCCACCCTCTACTGGAGGCATATGCCTATCTAATCTATAGTAGGGGCATATACCGATCTAACCTATACTGGGGCATATACCTATCTGATCTTATCTCCTCTGTAACACAACCCAGCCTGAAACCCTGTATTAATCTGAGACACAGCTATGCGCTTTGAGTCCTATGGGAGAAAAGCGCTTTACAAATGTTATTGTATTGTATTGTATTGTATAGTGGGGGCTTATATCTATCTAACCTATACTGGGGGCATATACCTATCTAATCTATAGTGGGGGCATATACTGATCTAACCTATACTGGGGGCATATACCTGTCTAATCTATACTGGGGGCATATACCTATCTAATCTATAGTGGGGGCATATACCTATCTAACCTGGGGCAAATATACTGGCTACCTATATTGGAGGCACCTACCTATCTAACCTATACGGGGGCATCAACGTATCTAACCTATATGGGGCATCTACCTATCTAATCTATACTGGGGGCAACTATATGGGCTACCTATACTGGGGGGGACCTATAGCTGGCTACCTATACTGTGGGCACCTATATCTGTCTCCACATTGGGGGTGCATTTTACGCCCTCGTCCTGGGTGCAATTTAGCCTAGAAACTGCTACTATTTGGCTCCATCTAATTGTGCACTATTTATCAGAGGATAGATTCTTTGCTTTGTAAAGAACCCTTTTAAAGTACTTTAATGCTTTAATGTACATTCCACAATATGCTTTACATATATTATATGACTACGGTAGAGATTGACTAGCAACAAGACTATAAATTCTGTAAAGGGCTGTGAAAGATGTCAGTGTATGTATGTACTAAATAATAAAAATTGTATTTTACTTACACGAGTTATGTGCTGTATTTAATTGACTAACATACCACACTTGCATGCACACAACAATTAATATGTAATTTCCCACCTCAAATAATTTACAGTAAACTAGTATACTTTGGTTCCCATTCACTTCATTATGTGTTAGTTACAAGGAAATAAGCAATCTGCATATGTTATAAATTTACAGTAGTAATAAAAAGGATCATAATATAAAGAAATTATACAAACACAGTATATATGTATATAGAAATATTTTCCATCATATTTTATTGGGGATTTTAAGATGATGAGAAAACATATTTCTTGAACAATTACAAAATGCACCCTAGTATCAGTCATGCTCCACTTTCTGTAGCTCAAGTGGATGTTACAAGCTAGTCAATGAAAAGCTACTTACTTAAAAGAATTCCAGGCAGTAGCCACTGGCGTGAAATTAATGTTTCAAAAGCTTGAGTGATAGGAATGGAAAACAGTTGGGTGGTTTGTTATTGCATACTCATGGGAGTGATAGGTGTTTTGTGCATGTTAGTTGCTGGATATTCAGCTCAGATGAAACTAGAAAACACAGGCAAGGCAATCCATTAAATGTCATGTTCCACACAGATAGTTATACATACATGCAGTTATTTAGTGACCTTGCTACAAAAATGTATTCACTTTTTTTGTGACAAGTGTTTTACTTACTCAACAAAGGGGAGTTACACACATTTGTTATATTATTGTGCCTTTTTTAACGAAGATACCAGCATCTCCCTAAAACTGGATAAGCAACAAAAATATGTGTTAAAAAATATGGTATGCTGAAACCTGAGCTGAATATAAAGTACTAATGGTAAATAGACATTTCATGGAGTTTCAGTTCATTATTTTCAACTTAAATCTATTCCTTTTCTCAAACAGATCATCAGGGGGCTCTGTATGGCTGATATTGTGGTGAAACCCTTCCCACAGTGTGATGTCAGCACCTCACAGCACTGAGGTACTGACATCACACTGTGGGAGCCTCGTTGCATTGTGGGAAATAACAGCTGGGTCCAACTGCCAAAAAAGCAAGCACCATCTCTTTCCAATGACATCACCTGCCAGCAGTAAAAATGTCACCATGTGATAAATGTCTGAATGTAAATCAGGGAGTGGAAATATTTTACAATGAGCAAACACTGACTAAATCATTTATACATAATTATTGTAAAAATTAAGCGCTTTTTATTACATTATTTTCACTGGAGTTCTTCTTTAAAGAGAACCTGTACTGAGTAAAAATATTTAAAATAAACACATGAGGTAACTTCAAATGAACATTACATAGTTACCTTGCCATCAGTTCCTCTCAGAAGCGCACCATCTTCTTCTGACAATTATTCCTTCCAGTTCTGACAATATTTTGTCAGATCTGAAATATATCAGTTGCTGTCAGTAAAATATCAGTTGCTTCAGTTATAGCTGAGAGGAAAACTGATGTACCCGGTAATGTTCATGTTTCCCTATGGCTCAAGTGGGCGATGTTACAGTTTAACAGTGTGCTGACCAGGAAGCTGTTATGGGTAATGGCCATTTTCAAAATGGAGGACGGAAAATTCCATTGATCATAGTGAACAAACAGGACGCGGGACAGGAGAAAGACACCTAGGAGTAGACTACACAGGAGGTAAGTATGACTTGTGTATGCTTATTTTGACTTTTAATTTTCAGTTCAGGTTTTCTTTAAGGGCTTTACTTCTGAGTTCTGACTGCTGTTGAACTGCCTCATTTGCATAGATAAAAATACTGGTGTATTAACCCTTGCACTGAAAAAATAAAGAGAGAACTCAGTTCTTACTAGGGGAGTGTTAGGCCTTATGGACCTTGCAGCAAAGTACCAGGCTGGTTCTCAAGCCCTCTGATAAAGGGGGAAATGTGTTGGTCATGGAGATGACCAATTATTGGGGCATGTGTCTAGGATTACGCAATGAGTACAGTCCCACCTTCCATAATAAAACAATGCAAAGATCATCTCTTTGCGATTATTAATGTGATGGAATGTGATGGCATTATTGACAAGCAGATGGATGAGTTTTTGAAGGTCACTTTCCCGGTGATTGCAACTTTTCATGCACTGGCAAAGATGCATAAAAGTCTACAAAATCCACCAGGATGCCCTATTGTATCGGGCTTTGGCTCTTTAACTGAGAATGTGTGTTGATATATTGATAAACAATTACAGCCCTTTGTGACATCATTGCCATCATATGCTTAAAAACAAGAAGAGAATCCAGAGCCCAATATGGTGCAGTATTGTCAGGTAAAATGAAGAGTTTAATACAATTTTATGTGTATATACTCACAAACACGGGCTACCCATAGGCAACCACTTTAAATGCAGGTGGGGAGCATTAGAACCTGACCCCATTCAGGTTAAGAAATCACTCTCTGTAGATAGTAAATGGTGATGCACCCCTCCACCCAGTTTGGACTAGAAGATCAGCAAAAACTCGGTATACAGAGGCGCCAGAGTAGAGTAAAACGTTTTAAAAACCACTCAAAAGCAGAGGGGGATGTTAGGGTGGATTTACCTCCCTCTTACAAAAAAGAAAACTCACTCAAGTCTCGATAAAACAGAATTGACAAATCATTTAACTCCACAAATGCAATGCGTTTCGCGGGTGTGACCCTGCTTCAAAATTTGTCAATTCTATTTTATCAAGACTTGAGTGAGTTTTCTTTTTTGTAAGAGGGAGGTAAGTCCACCCTAACATCCCCCTCTGCTTTTAAGCGTTTTATAAAACGTTTTACTCTACTCTGGCATCTCTGTATACCGAGTTGTTGCTTGCCATCATATGTTCATTTTGAATGACATACAGCTCCCTGTCCAAACTTTGATCATTTCATTCAGTGTGAAGGTACTCTATACTAGCATTCCACATCATCTGGGCATAAGAGCATTGGCTTCATTTCTGAGTGAGCGCGGTTTGCAACATTGAGCACATAGGCCTTAGTTCACTAAGGGCAGTTCAGTTAAATAATTTAGGTTGGTAAAATACTGCAATCAGTATTTTACACTTTTTCAAAATCCCTAAGATTTCTCGTATGCGGTAGAAGTTCGGTAATAAGCTGAAAAAAAAACATGCTTCTATCCACTACGCTCTATTTGGTATTGTTACCAGCTGTGCAGCAGGTCAGGCTGAAAGCTATCAGTCTTCTCTTACAAGTCTGTTCTGTTTTCTGTCCAGTGAATCCTGGCTTCTCTTTAGATGTGGTTCTGTGTAACTATAGAGAGAGCTCTGGTGTGTATCAGTATACAGATTTGCACATCTAAAGGGATATAGAAAATACTTTTTAAATGTCTCCTACTCCTGGGTATTGGCTCAAATAAGGTGAGAAGCAGGGCTGCGTGGCTCTCCCTATTGGCCGTCTGACTCTCCCTATTGGCTGTCTGCTACATCTATCAAATTTTACTGCATAAAGATTGTGAGTTACTGACTGGTCAGAGCAGATAAATACTGAAAACTTTTACTTGATTTACCGAATGGATTTGGTAGATTATCTATGCCACATCGAGTCATGGCACTGGTACATTGATGACATCTTACTTTTCTGGATGGGCTATGTGGGTTTGTGTGGGTAAGCAATTCCAATGACAGGAACCTTCAACCTAGCTTTTCAAGACAAGGAAATTACCCTCCTGGATCTACGGATGATGATGACCCCTGAGGGTAATGTCCATACAACCCTTTTTCACAATGAGATGGCTACTAATCCTATGCAGCTAGTTGCACACCACTCAGGGCATCCCAAACAGTCACTTCTATTGCATGAGATGCAAATTCTCTGAATTGAGTGATTTTGTCCAGGAATCTAAACCTCTGCCTCAGGGATTTATCGAGTGCGGATATTACGCTAACAAGATCAATCAGATTATAGGTACGGAGAGAGGATCATGAAGGCTCTAGGAAATCAAGACCCTTCTCTCTACATGGATATGTAACTTTTTTCAGTTCACTTCACATACTTTGAATAATCTTTAACCTTGGAGAACCTTACCAAATATGTCACATTAAAGCGGAATGAAACCCAGCATTTCTTCTTTGCTCTAAAAAACTATTTACAGCATATTATATACAACCAGCATTTTTTTTTACTAGAACAGCATTCAAAGGGTTACACACAGGGCTTGAAAGTTCAGTGTAGAGAAAGCTGGACGCATCCGAAGTGGAGATTGTGTTATCTTGTGTTTACTTAATTGTATCAAGTGAGGAATGTGACACATTCTCTGACTGTGCAGAAGCTCCTGGACACAGAGAGACACTGAAAGCATTTCTGCCTTCAATATATAATGAATAAAAACAGTTATGAATAAAATGCAAAGTTAGCTTTCAAAGCAAAAAAACTGTACTTTTGGGAACTTGTAATTTGTAAATGAATAAAAATACTTACGCACAAATGCAAATATGATAACCATATGGCATATAAAAAGTAGGAAAACATGTTTTTATTTAATATTATGTCAGGGTTTTATACCGCTTTAACATACATTTACTGTTACCCTTTCAACCCAAAGTTACCCTCATCACAATCAACAAATTAATTCAGATACCTTAACCCCCTTGCCGTTCCAATTCTGACGGCAAAGGCGCGGCGCAGCACTTTTTTAATTTTTTTTTTTTTAAATCATGTAGCGAGCCCAGGGCTCGCTACATGATAGCCGCTGACAAGCGGCATCCCCCTACCTACTTCGATTGCCGCCGGCGATCTTTGCAAGCAGGAAATCCCGTTTAGAATGGGATTTCCTGCAGGGCTTCCCCCGTGATGATGTCATCCCGCCATGGCGACGGGGCGGGATGACATCATGTTTACAATGTCACCATGCCGACGTGCTCGGGATAACTGGCAAGAAGGTTAAACTGATTCACTCAGAGTATTCTTCATAATAACTTTCTTTATTTGTTTTCTGCTTTTGTTTAAAGTTGCTATTATGCAGAATTTACCTTGTTAACTAAAGTATAAACTTGTTCTATTACTACTGAATATAGAAGCTTTACTAAAATTGTATGTTCCGTGATTAACAATAGCATCTGTGTTAAAAATAAACTCTTTGCTTCGCTTATTATGTAAGCTAAGGAAGGAACAAGCATGAAGCAGGTCATATGTCTAGTTTATCCTACTTAAAGGCATGTCATTTTTTTTTCATTCTGTAATTTGAATAAACTTTTGTTAAAGACACTGCCGAGTTCTCTTTTGTTCCCAAGAGATATAAAATTCTGATATTCAAATGAGCTAGCAGAAATAGCATCTATTCATGTCACAGTGAATGAATATAAAACTGTACTGTCTGCAGAGGAGAAAAAGAAAATGTCTGATTAACGGCAGCTAACAATGGACCACTAGTTTTTTATGTTTATAAAAAATATAACATCAAATGGGAAATAGTCTAACTGGCCAACAAAACACACAAGGTTAATAGCAGTAAATATACTATACGCACACATGGGCTTGCCAATGGGAAAGTGATATGTTACTTATTAACAACGTTTGGCTATGAGCCCCTGTGTGTGTCCTATGTGGCTCCCTTCCATATCAGGTCACTCTATTGAGCATATTCGCTGATATATATTGCCACTAAGCCCCTGTAATGTTATAGTAGGCAGTGAACCACTTAGAAAATTAGAACGGTCACTTTGTCACTTTTTACATACAGCAAAGTCCCTGGTATCCGTGACTGGCGTCCAGCTGGTATCGCCTGGTGCTTGATGCATGCATGTGCCTGCCGGTTGCTTGCACAGCCCACCAACAAAGTAAAAAAAAAACACACACCTCCTGCAGCTTAAAGCAAAATTTTCAGCCTTATTTCTTCTATCCTATAAGTTCCTATACCTGTTCTAATGTGGTCTGTCTTACTGCAGCCTTTCCTAGTTGCACAGTGGCTGTATTATCTCTGTTATATAATCTAATCTTCTTTCCTCTGACGGCTTTGTCGGGCTCAGGCAAGAATGCGCTGTCTGCTGTTATAGGCAGAAGATATACACACCCTCTCCACGCCCCCTCCAGGCTCTGTGTGAGCTCCTCTTCACATTTTGGTTAGCAGCTATGTCTTTTGTTTGTAAACACTGCCTAAAACTGGCAATTACAAGCCAGGATTGCAGCAGGGAGTGGCAGAAACAGCACAGAGGGGCCCAGGAGAACATAATGAATAGAATGGTATGGTTTTTATTGTAAGAATTTTAGAGTACAGATTCTATTTAAAATACTCACAGCACCATTTTCTAACCTTCCTGTCATTCCTAGTGGCTTTCTGGCATTCTCCATGTGTTGGGTTATGTGATAAGTCAGGAGCCGTGCATGGATGCTGGAAAGCAGCTAGGAGCAACAGAAAGACTAGAAGACAAGGCTGCACACTTGGTGAGTATTTTATAGCCTAAAAAAACCCCAAGCCATAAAACAGACTTTGTCGTACAATGTGTTTTGTGCCACATTAGATTGTATGCCTTACATATAAGCTTGGTACAAATTTACACAAACAAATCCAATGAGTATGTTCAAGTCTTTATGTTCAGACAACCCTTTAATGCGTTTATAATGCATTTGCAAATTAAAGATTTTTCCTCGTATAAGGATCTAAGAACAGCCAAGATGGCTATTGTTTTCGTATGCTGTCATTTACCCACATTACCCCCTGATCATATGCTGTTCCTTTACCAAAATTAGCTCCTGATTAACATTGTAAAGAGTCAACAAGAGAACCTGTAAGCACCACATGTTCTTTACCTTTACTAAAGGCCTGCATGCCTACAAAGACACATACACACGTGCTGCTTCCAACTAGAACTCGCTCCAGCTGGCCCTCAGAATGCTGCCCCCTGCAGCTACTCCGGCATATGCAGACAGGACCACACTAGCAGCTCTCCACCACTGCTCTCGTGACCAGGATCATCGTCTGCCTTTTACACCAACGCGGTAGGCTACTGATCCCCGGCCCTGGTCCCAGTCTCAAAGCAGCCCAGCATGGACCCCGGGAACTGTGCTCTCCTCCACCACTGCTGAACCTAACCATTGCAGGCAAATCATGAGGCCAGTATTCCACCATCATGCTGGGTCTCCTGTGCCTGTTGCCCCATTGTTGATACTTAGGCCTCCAGCATGTGGCCACTGACTAGGCTGCAGTCAGCATCGTCCCCAGGAACCCATGCTCTCATCCACGCTGCCAGAGCCTTTCCACCACAGGCACATCATGGGTGCCAGAAGGCCTATACTCCACCATCATGGCGGATTTTCCCGTGCCTGCAGCTCCATTTCTGGACTCTAGACTTCCAGACTGATGGTTTACAGCAACTAGACCGCAGTAAGGGGCTAACACACCACCACTGAGACAGTTAACCAGTCACCAGCCAGCTACGGCACTGCCGCAATCCCCAGGGACTCTCTTTCTTTTTTCGTCTATCTACTTTTTCTAAGGTGGTCCTTGTGAGACATCCACATTAGCTGCATAGCTGTTGAGCGCCGCAGACAATGGGCTCGATTCAGTAAACGGTGCTAACCTACTTAGCACGCCTGAAGACTTTAGGGGCTTGATTCACAAAGCGGTGCTAACTGTTAGCACGCCTGTGAAAACCCCCTTAGCACGTCTAAACAAGCTTTTCGCGCATAAAACTTTACGCGCGCAAAACTTTATGCGCGTAAAACTTTATGCGCGTACTGCACAGAGCGCAGGGCGCACCGCACGAAGTGCCCATTAAAGCCTATGGGACTTAGCACGCGTAAAACTTTAGCACACGATCTGATTGAGAAATCCGGTGCTAACCTACTTAGCACCCTGGTTAGTGCGTCTAAAGACTTTAGACGTGCTAAGTAGATTAGCACCGCTTTGTGAATCAAGCCCCAGGTGTGTTAACCAGGGTGCTAAGTAAGTCAGCACCGTTTCTAAAAACAGATCACGTGCAAAGTTTTACGCGCGTAAACTTTTACGCGCGCAAAGTCCGGTGCACACGAAACGTCGCATAGGGTTTAATGGCATTGCGCGTGTAAACTTTAAAACTTTGCGCGCGAGTTTATTTTATCACGCCTAAACTGAGTTTAGGCGTGATAAGGGGCTTTTCAGAAGCGTGCTAACAGTTAGCACTGCTTCCTGAAGCAAGCCCAATGTGGCAGCTCCACTCACATAGCACTTGGATAACCCCACGGAACCCTCCACTATGCTCTATGTAACTATGTATTTTGCTCTATGTATTGTGTACGTGCTACTGCATGTAATGTTATTGCTGCTTTGCATCCTGCTGTACCATCACCGACCCTGTATGTGCCAAAAATAATTATGGGTACAACCCCAATTGTACTTAGCAAAATAAATGATTCTGATTCTGACACACACACATATGCGGAGAAACACAGGCTGCTACCTATTGTTGTGTGATATAGCACCACTCCACAATTTTTGATTTGACACCACTGACACTACTCTGTGATCCAATAAGTATCCAAATTCAGGTGGAATCATTTTCTCTGCAGAAGCCATGCAAAAATATTTGTATTTCTATACTCCAAAATAACAATAAGTGTACTGCAGCAGCATAAATGGTAAAACTCAAAACCATAAATGCTATTGACTTTAATGAAAATTGAAAATATTTGCATAATATTCAATATTTCCATCATATACAGTGTAGTGAAATATGTAAAACATCAAATCAGTTGCCTGTATGAATAACAGTGACAGGCACCTTATTAAAAAAAGTGTACTTAAAATACCAATGTAATTCTTTGTACAAGTGCATCCATTTAAATTAAGAATAAAATGTAGTGATTCATTTCTTTCATTTTAATCATGCTAATTACATTTTCAGATACAATATTTATGTTCTGAAGCAAATGCACACTTTATTGCTGCCATGTAAATCAATTAAAATATAAAGTAGACAGTTTAAGCCATTTAACACTGACTGAACAAGAAAACAATTTTCTCTTTGGGTAGAAGAGTATAAATGGAGCGTTTGTAAAGAATTTACAGTCCTTTTTAAAGTAAACCGTAATACGTGAGTGCCACAGTTTAAAGGAGTTCTTGCTGAAAAGATAGGCAGCAGGGTAGGTAGGTAGGTAGGTAGATAGATAAATAGATAGATAGGCGAAGACAGGCAGAAAGATAGACAGATAGACAGACTTAAAGAGAGACTGAAGTGAACAAAAATTGCTGTTTTTACCTGCTAGTTTGCTTCAGTCCTCTCATTAGATCTAAATCACCACATCCTCGCCCAAAACTAACACTTATTTAGACCCCCCAAATCCCCGGGAGGCAATCCGACCGGCGCTTCCTGGAAGGGGCAGAGCTTTCAGCTGCATCTCTGCCTCTCTTGATGTCAATTGCCGCGGATTGCCACCTCTCCCCACCCCTCTCACTCTTCCTTCACAGAGAGGGGTGGGGAGAGGTGGAGATCCGCGCGGCGATTGACGGCAGGAGAGGCAGAGCTACAGCAGAAAACTCTGCGTCTCAGGGCAGCAGAGTCCACGACCAAGTTAATAGTGGATGTTTGCCCGGGGATTTAGGGGGTCTAAAGCGCTCATTTTACGGGGGTGCGGCGGTTTACACCTAATGAGACTTCTGAAGAGAACTAGCAAGAAAAATAGCAATTGTTGTTCTCTTCAGAGTCTCTTTAAGCCTGGTACACATTTTAAGTTATGGTTGACCAATCACTGAACAATTTTACCCCCTTCATATACAGTAGTATGAGAGTCAACAAATCAAAATTGGTCAATGATTGACAAATCATAATTGAAAGCGTGTACCAGGCATAAAGGTGTCACCTATAAAGATTAAGCTCATTCCTTAAAGTTGTGTACACACTTTAAATATTAATGAAAGATGTCAGACCAATTTTATCCCCTTCCATGTAGTATGAGAGCATACCTACACAGTCTATTCTATTGAGCTGAACTCCCCATCAGATAAAAATCTTTGCAAGATGCTACACACAAAGATGCTGTACACATTCAAAAGATCATTATCTGCAAAAGATCTGTTTCTGCAAAAGATCCGTTCTTGCAAAATGCATTCATAGTCTATGATATCTGCAGATCCTCATACACACCTTATTTAACAGACATTTATCTGCATATCAGATCCACCAGGATGGATCTTCAGATCTGCAGATGATTGTCAGATCTGCAGATGAATGTCTGTTAAACAAGGTGTGTATGAGATTTGCAGATATCATAGAATATGATGCCCCATTCACACTAGAGCGTTTTGCCGGCGATTAACCACCCTGGCGTTCTGATTAAATCGCCAGGGTGGCTGCGGGAGGGTTTTTTTTAAATAAAAAAAAAACTATTTCATGCAGCCAACTGAAAGTTGGCTGCATGAAAGCCCACTAGAGGGCGCTCCGGAGGCGTTCTTCCGATCGCCTCCGGCGCCCAGAATAAACAAGGAAGGCCGCAATGAGCGGCCTTCCTTGTTTTGCTTAGATCGTCGCCATAGCGACGAGCGGAGTGACGTCATCGACGTCAGCCGACGTCCTGACGTCAGCCGCCTCCGATCCAGCCCTTAGCGCTGGCCGGAACTTTTTGTTCCGGCTACGCTGGGCTCAGGCGGCTGGGGGGACCCTCTTTCGCCGCTGCTCGCGGCGGATCGCCGCAGAGCGGCGGCGATCAGGCAGCACACGCGGCTGGCAAAGTGCCGGCTGCGTGTGCTGCTTTTTATTTTACGAAAATCGGCCCAGCAGGGCCTGAGCGGCAGCCTCTGGCGGTGTTGGACGAGCTGAGCTCGTCCAGACCGCTCAGCAGGTTAAGGCAAAATGCTCAAGCGCTAGTGGTTTTGAAAGCTCTAGTGCTATAATACCCTATGGGGCCATTCTTACTTGGGTGATTTGCGTTAATCGCCAGCGATTTTCCAGATACTGATCTTTTAAATGTGTACAGCATCCTTATGTGCAGGATCTTGCAAAGATTTTTATCTGATGGGGAGTTCAGCTCAATAGAATATACTGTGTAGAGTATGGCTCTCATTCTACACGGAAGGGGGTAAAATTGGTCTGATATCTTTCATTAATCTTTCAAATGTGTACACTGCTTAAGACTGGTACACATATTCAATTTTTATTGGCCAATCACTGACCAATTTTACCACCTCCATGCAGTATGAGAGCTCACCTACATAATCTGTAATATAGTATTGACAGTTGTTGACTGTTGACTGTCATACACATGAACGTGGTAAAACTGGACAAACATTGGCCAATAAAAAGTGAAGGTGTAATCCAGGCTTTAGAGCAACACTGTAGGCAGTGAGTGCTATACAGATAAATCATTTGAATGCATCCAAGCAGTGTATACTTTTTCTATGGAGATGTGAGAAGGGACTATGGGGAAGCACACATGTGAGCAGCTTCCGGTGGGTAGGGTAAGTGTGAAACAATGCAATCACTGTTGGTGTTCTTCTGAGATCCCCAAGGTCTCTAAAGGTGGCCACTAATGGTCCAATTTCTAGTGAAGAATCGTTCGAGCGATCAGAAATTGTTATCGGAAGAAAAATAGTTCACTACACCATCAATGAACCAGTCTTTGCTTCCTATCTATCACAACCAATCAAGAAAATCCAAATTTTGGTTTGACAAAAATACAGGCGGATGATTTTTTTTTTATAATCGTTCATAATCGATTGTGCCCATAAACTGAGATTATTTTCAACCAATCCGATCAGAATTTCTGATCGCCTGAACGATTTTTCGCTAGAAATTGGATCGTTAGTGGCCACCTTAACCACTTCCCGACCACCTAACGCACAGAGGCGGCCGGGAAGTGGACCCCACCAGGACCAGCCCATGCCCAAAGGCGGCGGTCCTTGTAGGGGCATGGGCGGAGTGATCGCGTCATCCGTGACGCGATCCTCCGCCTCCGCCTGGCGCCGCTCACCCGCCGCAACATTCCGCCGGCCATACGGAAGCGCCGGCGGGATGTTAAGTCCGCGATCGCCGCATACAAAGTGTATAATACACTTTGTAATGTTTACACAGTGTATTATACAGGCTGCCTCCTGCCCTGGTGGTCCCAGTGTCCGAGGGACCACCAGGGCAGGCTGCAGCCACCCTAGTCTGCACCCAAGCACACTGATTTCCCCCCCCCCCCCCGCCCCAGATCGCCCACAGCACCCGTCAGGACCCCCCCTGCCCACCCCCCAGACCCCTGTTTGCACCCAATCACCCCCCTAATCACCCATCAATCACTCCCTGTCACTATCTGTCAACGCTATTTTTTTTATCCCCCCCCTCCCCCCTGCCCCCTCCTGATCACCCCCCACCCCTCAGATTCTCCCCAGACCCCCCCCAAGCCCCCCCCCCCCCTGTGTACTGTATGCATCTATCCCCCTGATCACCTGTCAATCACCCGTCAATCACCCGTCAATCACCCATCAATCACCCATCAATCACCCATCAATCACCCCCTGTCACTGCCACCCATCAATCAGCCCCTAACCTGCCCCTTGCGGGCAATCTGATCACCCACCCAAACCAATAAATCGCCCGCAGATCCGACATCAGATCACCACCCAAGCGCAGTGTTTACATCTATTCTCTACCCTAAACACCCACTAATTACCCATCAATCACCCATCAATCACCGCCTATCACCACCTGTCACTGTTACCCATCAGATTAGACCCTAATCTGCCCCTTGCGGGCACCCAATCACCCGCCCACACGCTCAGATTGCCCTCAGACCCCCCCTTATCAATTCGCCAGCACATTACTTACATCTGTTCTTCCCTGTAATAACCCACTGATCACCTGTCAATCACCCATCAATCACCCCCTGTCACTGCCACCCATCAATCACCCCCTGTCACTGCCACCCATCAATCAGCCCCTAACCTGCCCCTTGCGGGCAATCTGATCACCCACCCACACCAATAGATCGCCCGCAGATCCGATGTCCGATCACCTCCCAAGTGCAGTGTTTACATCTATTCTCTACCCTAAACACCCACTAATTACCCATCAATCACCCCCTATCACCACCTGTCACTGTTACCCATCAGATCAGACCCTAATCTGCCTCTTGCGGGCACCCAATCACCCGCCTACATGCTCAGATTGCCCTTAGACCCTCTCTTATCAATTCGCCAGTGCAATATTTACATCTGTTCTCCCCTGTAATAACCCACTAATTACCTGTCAATTACCTGTCAATCACCTATCAATCACCCATTAATCACCCCCTGTCACTGCCACCCATCAATCACCCCCTGTCACTGCCACCCATCAATCAGCCCCTAACCTGCCCCTTGCGGGCAATCTGATCACCCACCCACACCAATAGATCGCCCGCAGATCCGACGTCCGATCACCTCCCAAGTGCAGTGTTTACATCTATTCTCTACCCTAAACACCCACTAATTACCCATCAATCACCCCCTATCACCACCTGTCACTGTTACCCATCAGATCAGACCCTAATCTGCCTCTTGTGGGCACCCAATCACCCGCCTACACGCTCAGATTGCCCTTAGACCCCCCCTTATCAATTCGCCAGTGCAATATTTACATCTGTTCTCCCCTGTAATAACCCACTAATTACTTGTCAATCACCTGTCAATCACCTATCAATCACCCATCAATCACCCCCTGTCACTGCCACCCATCAATCACCCCCTGTCACTGCCACACATCAATCAGCCCCTAACCTGCCCCTTGCGGGCAATCTGATCACCCACCCACACCAATAGATCGCCCGCAGATCCGACGTCCGATCACCTCCCAAGTGCAGTGTTTACATCTGTTCTCCACCCTAAACACCCACTAATTACCTATCAATCACCCCCTGTCACTGCTACCTATCAGATTAGACCCCTATCTGCCCCTAGGGCACTCAATCACCCACCCACACCCTCAGATTGCCCTCAGACCCCAGTCCTGATCACCTCGCCAGTGCATTGCTTGCATCTATTCCCCCCTCTAATCACACCTTGAGACACCCATCAATCACCTCCTGTCACCCCCTAGCACACCTACCCATCAGATCAGGCCCTAATTTTCCCCGTGTGGGCTCCCGATCACTCGGGCCAAACCCTCAGATCCCCCTCAGACCCCCTTCCGATCACCTCCCCAGTGCATTGATTGCATCTATTTTCCCCTCTAACCACCCCCTGAGACACCCATCAATCACCTCCTGTCACCCCCTAGCACTCCTATCCATCAGATCAGGCCCAATACAACCTGTCATCTAAAAGGCCACCCTGCTTATGACCGGTTCCACAAAATTCGCCCCCTCATAGACAACCTGTCATCAAAATTTGCAGATGCTTATACCCCTGAACAGTCATTTTGAGACATTTGGTTTCCAGACTACTCACGGTTTTGGGCCCGTAAAATGCCAGGGCGGTATAGGAACCCCACAAGTGACCCCATTTTAGAAAAAAAGACACCCCAAGGTATTCTGTTAGGTGTATGACGAGTTCATAGAATATTTTATTTTTTGTCAAAAGTTAGCGGAAATTGATTTTTATTGTTTTTTTTTCACAAAGTGTCATTTTTCACTAACTTGTGACAAAAAATAAAATCTTCTATGAACTCGCCATACACCTAACGGAATACCTTGGGGTGTCTTCTTTCTAAAATGGGGTCACTTGTGGGGTTCCTATACTGCCCTGGCATTTTAGGGGCCCTAAACCGCGAGGAGTAGTCTAGAAAACAAATGCCTCAAAATGACCTGTGAATAGGACGTTGGGCCCCTTAGCGCACCTAGGCTGCAAAAAAGTGTCACACATGTGGTACCGCCGTACTCAGGAAAAGTAGTATAATGTGTTTTGGGGTGTATTTTTACACATACCCATGCTGGGTGGGAGGAATTTATATGTAAATGGACAATTGTGTGTAAAAAAAATCAAACAATTGTCATTTACAGAGATATTTCTCCCACTTAGCATGGTTATGTGTAAAAATACACCCAAAACACATTATACTACTTCTCCTGAGTACGGCGGTACCACATGTGTGGCACTTTTTTACACCCTAAGTATGCTAAGGGGCCCAAAGTCCAATGAGTACCTTTAGGATTTCACAGGTCATTTTGCGACATGTGGTTTCAAGACTACTCCTCACGGTTTAGGGCCCCTAAAATGCCAGGGCAGTATAGGAACCCCACAAATGACCCCATTCTAGAGAGAAGACACCCAAAGGTATTCCGTTAGGAGTATGGCGAGTTCATAGAAGATTTTATTTTTTGTCACAAGTTAGCGGAAAATGACACTTTGGGAAAAAAAAACAATTAAAATCAATTTCTGCTAACTTGTGACAAAAAAATAAAAACTTCTATGAACTCACCATACTCCTAATGGAATACCTTGGGGTGTCTTCTTTCTCAAATGGGGTCATTTGTGGGGTTCCTATACTGCCCTGGCATTTTAGGGGCCCTAAACCGTGAGGAGTAGTCTTGAAACAAAAATGACCTGTGAAATCCTAAAGGTACTCATTGGACTTTGGGCCCCTTAGCGCAGTTAGGGTGCAAAAAAGTGCCACACATGTGGTATTGCCGTACTCGGGAGAAGTAGTATAATGTGTTTTGGGGTGTATTTTTACACATACCCATGCTGGGTGGCAGACATACCTCTGTAAATGACAATCTTTTGATTTTTTTACACACAATTGTCCATTTACAGAGTTATTTCTCCCACCCAGCATGGGTATGTGTAAAAATACACCCCAAAACACATTGTACTACTTCTCCCGAGTACGGCGATACCACATGTGTGGCACTTTTTTGCACCCTAACTGCGCTAAGGGGCCCAAAGTCCAATGAGTACCTTTAGGATTTTACAGGTCATTTTGAGAAATTTTGTTTCAAGACTACTCCTCACGGTTTAGGGCCCCTAAAATGCCAGGACAGTATAGGAACCCCACAAATGAATCCATTTTAGAAAGAAGACACCCCAAGGTATTCTGTTAGTAGTACGGTGAGTTCATAGAAGATTTTATTTTTTGTCACAAGTTAGCGGAAATTGATTTTTATTGGTTTTTTTCAGAAAGTGTCATTTTCCGCTAACTTGTGACAAAAAATAAAATCTTCTATGAACTCACCGTACTACTAACGGAATACCTTGGGGTGTCTTCTTTCTAAAATGGGGTCATTTGTGGGGTTCCTATACTGTCCTGGCATTTTAGGGGCCCTAAACCGTGAGGAGTAGTCTTGAAAACAAATGTCTGAAAATGACCTGTGAAATCCTAAAGGTACTCATTGGACTTTGGGCCCCTTAGCGCAGTTAGGGTGCAAAAAAGTGCCACACATGTGGTATCGCCGTACTCAGGAGAAGTAGTATAATGTGTTTTGGGGTGTATTTTTACACATACCCATGCTGAGTGGGAGAAAGATCTCTGTAAATGGACAAATGTGTGTAAAAAAAATTAAAAAATTGTCATTTACAGAGATATTTCTCCCACCCAGCATCGGTATGTGTAAAAATACACCCCAAAACACATTATACTACTTCTACTGAGTACGGCAATACCACATGTGTGGCACTTTTTTGCACCCTAACTGCGCTAAGTGGCCCAAAGTCCAA
The DNA here is from genome assembly GCF_040937935.1 of Hyperolius riggenbachi. Taxonomy (NCBI): domain Eukaryota; kingdom Metazoa; phylum Chordata; class Amphibia; order Anura; family Hyperoliidae; genus Hyperolius; species Hyperolius riggenbachi. The sequence continues at coordinate 395,855,328 of NC_090646.1, forward strand.
TGAGCACCTTTAGGCTTTACAGGGGTGCTTACAAATTAGCACTCCCCAAAATGTGAGGACAGTAAACACACCCTACAAATGACCCCATTTTGGAAAGTAGACACTTCAAGGTATTCAGAGAGGGGCATGGTGAGTCCGTGGTAGATTTCATTTTTTTTGGCGCAAGTTAGAAGAAATGGAAACTTTTTTTTTTTGTCACAAAGTGTCATTTTCCGCTTACTTGTGACAAAAAATAATATCTTCTATGAACTCACTATGCCTCTCAGTGAATACTTTGGGATGTCTTCTTTCCAAAATGGGGTCATTTGGGGGGTATTTATACTATCCTGGAATTCTAGCCCCTCATGAAACATGACAGGCGGTCAGAAAAGTCATAGATGCTTGAAAATGGGAAAATTCACTTTTTGCACCATAGTTTGTAAACGCTATAACTTTTACCCAAACCAATAAATATAGGCTGAATGGGTTTTTTTTTATCAAAAACATGTTTGTCCACATTTTTCGCGCTGCATGTATACAGAAATTTTACTTTATTTGAAAAATGTCAGCACAGAAAGTTAAAAAAATCATTTTTTTTGCCAAAATTCATGTCTTTTTTGATGAATATAATAAAAAGTAAAAATCGCAGGAGCAATCAAATAGCACCAAAAGAAAGCTTTATTAGTGACAAGAAAAGGAGCCAAAATTCATTTAGGTGGTAGGTTGTATGAGCGAGCAATAAACCGTGAAAGCTGCAGTGGTCTGAATGGAAAAAAAGTGGCCTGGTCTTTAAGGGGGGTAAAGCCCTAGGTCCTCAAGTGGTTAAGCGATGCGCACATACTTGATTCTGTGAATGAGTGCTTAAACCAAGTTCCCTCTAACATGGAGAGCATTAAGATTTGAGATAGATGTAAATCCTGAAATGTTCCAGAGTTTAACACATTTCACCTTGTGACTTTGTTGATGGACTGAAATGGCATGTGCTCAGTGCAAACGTTCAGCGAGAATATTGAAGGACATTGTGTTACACTTACAATACCTGACCATCAATCAAGTTTTGCATCAATTGGGGGCAGAATCAAGCTAAGTCTGGCCATCCTTTTTGCCAAGTATGTCTGTTGCTAGCATCTACATAAGTCCCAGTTAATTCCTAAAATATTATTTTGGATTTAGAACTATGACCTAGCGACCATAAACATTTGCTTTAGAAGTCTGACCCCAACATTCTTTCATTTTACTCACTTTGTAATGTGAGAATCTGTGAAAAAAAGTTAGGCTATGTATAAGTCTGCATAATGCAGAGGCAGGAGCATGGTCATGGATTAGGAGTTGTCAACTATCAGGTCCAAGTTTTGAAATCTACATTGGCAATATTACATAATTTGCAGTTTTTTTATGTGACAGATGTCAATAGATTCTCTCATTGCCACCAATTTAGTTTGCTGAACACAGAGTTTGGTCTCAGTGTGCACTCCATCATTCAATTGACACTGATTGTTGGGAATACATGCTATTTTTGCTTGATAATAGCAGTTAAGAATTTGTTCCTTTGAAGTTGCTTGTCATAGTTTGCTTGAGACGTCCTTGTGAGAGCTGTTTTATTTTGATAACATAGAAGATACTATCTTGCCTTATGGGGTAATGCTTTATATGCCTACCTCTTCTGCATATAAAACTACATTTAAGTTAATTTTATCTGCTATCCTGTAAGAACCATGCTTTTTTAAAATTACATTTCTAAAATGGATATGATCTGTCTCAATATCAGCAGCCTTACCTATTAATTTAGATTGACTCACTAACCACCAACCAGCAGATCCACCATTCAATAAGGAGTGAAAGGGTGTCAGCAAAGCAAAGCTATTGATCAAACCAGTGCTAGAGTGGAAGGCAATAGATTTAATGATGACTTAGCTTTATGCCTACACATCCTTGGGCAGCACAGTGGCATAGTGCTCAGCAATCTCGCTTTGCAGTGCTGAGTCCACTAGAGCACTATCTATATAGAGTTTGAATGGTCTCCCGGTGTCTTCCTGGGTTTCCTCCAGGTACTTCAGTTTCCTCACATACCCCAGAAGCATACATATAAGTTAATTGGCTTCCCATAAATTGGCTTTAGACTATGATACATACACTACATCATATAGACATATGACTATGGTAGGAATTAGACTGTGAGCCCATCTAAGGGACAGTTACATAACAAGACAATATACTCTGCACTGCGCTGTGGAAGACGTCGGCGCTATATAAATACTAAATAATAATAATAATAATAATCCTACCTCTAACAGCAATTATTTAGCCTAGTCCCCACCACCACTGGACCGCTGAAAATTATACAAATCTACCACGTTCCCTAGACCATCTTGAGTCCCTCAAATAACAAACAGTAGCAACTTGTTACATGAACAGCAGTGGGGGAAGTAGAGGAAGAACGAGCTGCAGCACAGCAAGAGGAAGCTGGCAGAGGCAGTTCCTGTCTTATCTGAATCTGGCTGAAATTACTCTTTTGCTTCTCAACACTCAAGGTCAGGTATTAAAAAAGTGGGGTGAAAAGAGCAAGGCGTGTAATGCCAACACACAGGATTGTTGCTGGGACAGTTGCAATAAACAGCCACAGTGATTCATTTTTTGTGCCAGCAGGATAGTGGAACCCCACTAAGCTGGCCATTCAGGAGTGGCATCTCACCTGTTGAGCTACCATGCATTTTATTTTTGAGCATGGATTTGTGTTAGACACTGGGTGAAAGAGGTTAATGCCAAGCCATGATGTTTCATTCTTTGGATGAGGAAAGTGTTTGAAGTTGACGTAGAGAATGTGAAAGGATAGGGTTAAAGGGGCCGATACACTGGTCGATTTCAGCCATCGATCGATTCTACGGAATTAATCAGAAATTGATTCTATCAAATCTATTGATCGATCGATTTGTGTCCGAATTTAAACAATTTCGATTGATTTGGTCTATCTGACAAGATGGAAAATCTAGGTTGACCTGCTGCTGGCAGCAGATCGATGGCCCATAGAGTTGCACTGGATCTACTGGTCCAATAATGCCTCTACATCGATTTCCAATAGATTCCTGTCAGATTCGACAGGCATCTGACAGAAATCTATCTGATGGTCAAATCTGCTAAAATTCTGAAAAAAGTGTATGGCCACCTTTAAAGATGTGCAAAAGACAAGGCGTTATCACTGATAAGAGGTGACCAATGATTGATATAAGACTTCCAGCAAGAGCAATTCAATAACGGCTGAATCTGATTGAATCCATGACCGATATGCAATCACGGATTCGAATCACGACGTTGAATAGTGAAAAAATGCAGTCGTAAATCACGGCTTTTTCGTGATCACTGATTATATCCGAGCATCACTGATTAGTATTATTATTTATTGTATTTATAAAGTGTCAGCATATTTCACAGCACTGAACAATGAATACATACAATGATACAAAGGATGAGAGACGTAATATAACAAGGTTATACAACATTGGACAAAGTTTGGTCAGTAGTGTGAAAATGGAGGAAATTGGAAAGGTTTGACAATGTTAGGCATTTCAAGTAGCTTTAGCAGGAAACTTTTGTGTTGATTTGATTTCACGAACACAAAAACACCAAAGAGTTGTGTACAAAAAGTAGCTACACTGCAAATAATTTGTTGCAAGATTGTTCATATTATGTAATCAAACAATCGCTTTCATTATTGCATGCTAATAATACTATAAAAAACATAAAAAAAAATTAATTCTGTTGTCAGTATTTATATTATCTTATAATATTGCTCCCTCAAGAATAATATATAAATTCCGTTAAAGCTTTGTCTTAGCCCATAATAGATTTTATTTTATGCACTACAGCTGACACTCTCAATTGAAGCATCAATAACGTTTAAAGAATCTCTGCCTATTTTATTGTCTCAAAAATGTGTTCACACAGTTAGCGAACTGCATATTCTCTTTTCACTAATAAGCAATAAACATTTTATTGTCCAGTGAGCCTAAGGGCTACATCAGCTACAGTTCATTTTTTCCCTATTGCAAGAGTCTATGTACGGTTCTGCAGATTTTCAATTTTGTTCTAAGACAGCAAATGATTTGCCGCTGGTAAAATCATAAAAATGCAGAATAATTGATATTGCTCACTGTTGACCTAAAATCAGTCAGTTCCTAGTGTTCCTGATATTCCCAAATACCCATACTATTTAATATCAAAAGCGAATACTTGAAAGTATTCTTCTTTAAAGCGGACCTCCACTGAAAAGTGCACATTACATAGTTACATAGTTATTTGGGTTGAAAAAAGACATACGTCCATCGAGTTCAACCAGAGAACAAAGTACAACACCAGCCCGCTCCCTCACATATCCCTGTTGATCCAGAGGAAGGCGAAAAAACCCTTACAAGGCATGGTCCAATTAGCCCCAAAAGGGAAAAAAATCCTTCCCGACTCCAGATGGCAATCAGATAAAATCCCTGGATCAACATCATTGGGCATTACCTAGTAATTGTAGCCATGGATGTCTTTCATCACAAGGAAAGCATCTAAGCCCCCTTTAAATGCAGGTATAGAATTTGCCATAACACATTGTAATGTTGAAGTAATCACCTGTTGTGTTTTCTTTCCTGAAGACCCGTATCTGCCGGTTTCTAGTGCATAGCCCCACCCCCTGCTGAAAGACACGATTGTGTTTACTCTATCCCGAGCTATGCGCCAGAAACCAGTGGATACAAAGCTTGAGGGAAGTATTAGAGGGAAAAGACTCATCTTGTCTTGCACTCCTTACTGAATAGGCACTGACCCTAGCCAGGAATTGAACCCTGGTCTTCTATGTCAAAGGCAGAGCCCATAACCAGTACACTATCCAGCCACTGCGATAACTTTCCATTACAAGAAAATCTGTGGAACCAAAATGGCAGAAAGAAAAAATGTACCTGTATGATTTATGATTTCCACAACTATTAAAATAAACAAATATGATAAGATCACTTCTATGGCATTTGGGCCTTATAATAGTGACTGGATAGTGTACTGTGTAGAGCTGTACAGAGGCGCCAGTAGGATAAAAGACATTAAAATGTTTAAAACATTCGGGATGCGGTGGTGGACCAGCCAACCCAAAACAGACACAGGTACTGTTGATTCAAGTAATAAATAATTTATTTATATACTCCAAAGACAATCCTACTGGCGCCTCTGTACAGCTCTACACAACAACAATCCACCCTTGGTGGAAGGGTGGTACACCCTCTTTTTTTCCTCTATCCACAGAGAGCGACGTCTTAATCCTGAGTGGGGACAGGCTTGGTCTTCCCACCTGCCTTTTCAGTGGTTGCCTTGGAGGTAACCCTGGTTTGTAAGTACAATACTTACGTTTCATCATTATCATTCGCACTCCTCCAATACAAACTACACTATATTGGGCTCTCGGTTTTCTACCTTTTATGGATAGTGTACTGGTTAAGGGCTCTGCCTTTAAAATGGGTGACAGAGTTTGAATCCTACAAATTGATAGAGGAAACATCACACAAACTTACTATACTTACTGGACGTCTGCTTATGCCTCAATAAAGGAGACTGGATAGGCCATGAAACGATCGTCGGCTTGGATGGTTGGATGTCGTGTTTGTGTGCATTGGGACAATAAAAGTCACATTGTTCCTGAAAAGTCTGTGTGCAGATCCCTCTTTCAATTTGTTGGACTTGTGCTGCTACGGGCTCCTCGCACCAGCCTCGCTCCATCCCAGGTGTGCAAATCTCTTGATTGAAGGTTTTGATTCCTGGCTAGGGTCAGTACCTATTCAGTAAGAAGTCCTTGGCCAAGACTTCCTAACACTGCAGGGTGGCCCCTTGAGCATGTCCTTAGCAGCTGCAGCTCTTGAGCACTTTGAGTTCAACAAGAAAAAAGCACCATGTTAGGATTATTATTATTATAATATCTATGATCAAATATGTTTAGTGAACTTACCATGTAATAAAGCTGACTAAGCTACAAATGATATCAAAGTGCAGGAATCCTAGTAGAGGCTAACAGTACCTACAGTATCTCTAGTTTGGCTAGTAAACAATTGCAAAAAATGAATTGCACAAAAACAGTACTGTACTTAAATAATATCAGGGACAGAAAGATGGAGGCAGGGCTTCTTGGTGCCTTGTCGCACCGCGTAGTGCTTGAGTTTGGCGCAGCTATAGCAGCAATGCTATAGTCCGCATCCCATGCATGGGTAATTTTGGGGATCCTGTGACCTCAAATTATTTTTGTCTCTGAGTTACTACGAGTCGGAGGAGGAATAGTAATTAGTGCTACCCAAAATTTCACCGGCAGCAGAGTGAGCCGCCATTTGGACTGGTGGCAAAGTGCCATGTACACATTGAGATCCCCATAGAACCATCTCTTATTTATGCAAATAGCAGTATCTGGTTGTGGATAGGCACACCTTGCCGTGGATGTTGGGTGCTCAGCATTGATGCAGAAGCAACATCGATCCAATAACCGCAATTCTAGTTCGGCTGGCACACCAGTATTAATAATCAAGTTTTATTGTATGCACAACATGACAATTGTTTCGGGGTCACGGCGGGTCCCCTTCATCAGATAAAGTGCAGACATATTCATGCAAATAGAGTCACTGGGTCAGCCTTCCTTCCCCACTGTAACTAGTGGAACTGTGATATCACTGACTGCCCATAATAAATGCAGCCACTATGCCACTCTCCCCCACTGTAGCAGTGTGGTCATTAAGTCTCTAGCCAGAAGCCACATGTTACCCTGCCCACCCTTCCCTCCTATAAGTAGTGAAGCCAACATGCTACACATCTTCCTCCCCCCCAATAACAGCACCGGCACCATGATCCGTCATTCGCCCATAAGTAGAGTAGCATAGCATTGGGCTGTAGAGGAGTATATTATCTTCTCCAGCATCAGGTCCAGATCCTGCTTCCCAATCACTTCTACTGTGCATCTTCTTGCTTGCCATGTCAGTGGCACTTGAGAAGACAAGGTGAGTGACAAGAGCTGCAATAAAGAGGAGGAGGATATAGGAGAAGGTAACTCCTCCATAAGCGACTCCTGTTCAACTCTGCATAAGGGTTGATGGTGAGGAAAAACATATATTATGAAACTGTAACATGCATAGATTTTTTTTCAACAACTAAAGCCGTACATTCGAATTAAATTGGTGAATGGAGTATGGTAATATGCATTGCACAAACTTACTTTACAGCTCAGCTGACAAGCTATTAATAGAAACCTTTTAGTGTTGCTCAGTGAAAGTAGTGCAAAAATTACATGGCTTGAACTAAGTGACAACTGTGTAAAGAATCAGTTTCCATGCTTCAGTTAGTTTATTATGAGAAGGTCATAGCTCATAAGCTCAACAATAACAATACTCCAAAATGAGGAGTGCAGTCACGTTAATCTATGATATCTACTGCAGCAAAACAGAGTTCATTTAAGCATGTGTAAAAAAGAAACAGGGCCTCTTTAAATTACATTGTAAAGTTGAGGTTACTTAATACTTTTGCTGAGCAGGAAAGAAAGCACATGCACCTCGTGTCCAATGCAAGTGATTTATTCACCGTTCTGAGCATATTTTATATGTTGCCAGGTCACCATATCTATCAGACATTGGTGATGGCACCTTGTGCAGCTGTGGCAGTGGAGGTGCGTGAAGGACACTGCAAGAGGGCGAGCTTACCAGGCTCTAATAGATTGCCTGGTAAGCATTCTACCAGTAAAACATACACAATAGTTGGGTATGGAAAAATAATATTCTACAGCGGTATTTCAGTGGGACTCTCTCTTCTATACCTGTAGATATTTTTGAAGAAGTAAGAATAGTATTTTATATGCAATGTTCTACAAGGCCTCTACGTTTCTTTGTAAGACTATAACACATGTTCATACATATTTCTGAAGAATCTGATGATTTTTATAATATATACATTTAACCAGTGAAATTCCTGAAATTATTTTTCTGCACAGTATTTAACAGCTACACCAAGAATCCAATCATAGTTGGAATCTCTACTAGTATTATCACCATTAAATAGTCAGTTGAATTTTAATCATCTGTAAATAATGCATGCTTTGTTTCTTTCTAAGGCCATGTTCACAGTGTTGTGAACGCAATAGTTCCAGACTTTGATGCCGCACGTTATGCTCACATTGCGTTGGGTACAATGAGGCATACAGTCAATGAAAAGTATGCTTCACTTCTACTGCTAACATGTGCATTTACTGGTAGCGCACTGCATGCAGTGCATTACCATGCCGCAACCTGTTGTTATTGTACCCACTGCACTGTGAACGTCACATAAGGGGTGCATTACAGTGCAGTAAGCCACATTACAGAGCAGCCATTACACTGCACCACAAGGCATCACTGTAAGCATAGCCTAAGAAAGAGTGTCAAGCTGGCTGCCCTCACTGTCTCACAGTTGCTGGTCTCACTGTCCCACAGTTGCTGGGTTTACAGTCAAAACCCCCACCCCAAAAATATTTTGGCCGTCATATTACGTGGAAATGGTATGATTGGCCAATCAAAATTGGATGGGTGTATGCACCCTTATAGTGAAATGGATAAAGGGGTGTAATTTTTGACCCTTTACTATTTAGAGCAAATGATTGATATGATTGATTGTACAAGTTTGTTTAAGATGTATACAATAATACATATTTTATTTAACCTCTTGAGGACCTGAGTGTTAAACCCCCCTAAACACCAAGCCATTTTGTTTTAAATTGGCCACTGCGGCTTTAAGGCCAAGCTGCAGGGCCACTCGACACAGCACACAAGTGATTCCCCCCCCCTTTTCTCCCCACCAACAGAGCTCTCTGTTGGTGGGATCTGATCGCCCCCCGCAATGTTTGTTTGTTTGTTTATTTGTTTGTATGTGTATGCTTTTGTAATAAAAATAAGTGATTTTTTTTTCAACTGTAACGCCCCCTTCCTTCCCCCGCCAGCCAATCTCCGTGATCAGTTGTCATAGGCCCCAGCCTATGACAGCCGATCACCTCTGTGTCTCAGGAGGGGACAGCCGTGTCACACGGCGGTCCCCAGTACAGCGCTGTACATGTAATCAGACGGCGGTCACGCCGTCTAACCTCTTGAGGACCGCAGTGCTAAACCCCCTAGTGACCAGGCCATTTTTAGTAAAATAGGCCACTGCAGCTTTAAAGAGAACCTGTACTGAGTAAAATTATTTTAAATAAACACATGAGGTAACTTCAAATGAACATTACATAGTTACCTTGCCATCCGTTCCTCTCAGAAGCTCACCATTTTCTTCTGACAATAATCCCTTTCAGTTCTGACAATATTTTGTCAGATCTGAAATATATCCGTTGCTGTCAGTAAAATATCAGTTGCTGTCAGTTATAGCTGAGAGGAAAACTGATGTACCAGGTAATGTCCATGTTTCCCTATGGCTCAAGTGGGCGATGTTACAGTTTAACTGTGTGCTGACCAGAAAGCTGTTATGGGTAATAGCCATTTTAAAAATGGAGGACGGAAAATTCCCTTGATCACAGTGAACAAACAGGACGAGGGACAGGAGAAAGACACTGAGGTGTAGACTACATGGAAGGTAAGTATGACTTGTGTGTGCTTATTTTGACTTTTATTTTCAGTTCAGGTTTTCTTTAAGGCTAAGCTGCAGGGCCGCACAACACAGCACACAAGTGATCTCCCCCCCCCCCCCCTTTTCTCCCCACCAACAGAGCTCTCTGTTGGTGGGGTCTGATCGCTCCCCCATGTTTATTTATTTTTTAATAAATATTATTGTTCTTGAGGTTAAAAATTAATAAATAAATCCTATGTCTTTCTTTTTTTTTTATCCTTATACAATCATCTTTATCGGTCTTTAATTATTTTATTTTTTGCTTGTTTCTTCACATTTGTTCATCTTATGTTTACTTTCATCTTCTTCTACAGTTTACATCTGTATAGCTTATTCTTTGTTTCTTAATTCCTTTTTTTTTTTTTTTTTTTTTTACTATTTTTATTTGATTTCTGTTTTTTACTCTTTCAGTTTTTTGTTCTTCTTCTATTCTCCTGTTTTTCATTTGCATTGCATATGCTAAATATCATCCATTTTCCTGACATCCCACTGCAATACTGATCAGAAGCAGGTTGGCAGCTAATCTGAATTTATCACCATAGTCTCCTATTATTGGTCTATTATGTGCATCAACAGGAATGGGGTTCGAAAATTCAAATAAACCTTTAACTGGAAAGTCAATCTCTTAATTTACCACTGGGAATTATTATTGGTCTATGCATATGTTATCTGGTATTGCTCAAGGTGTGAAGCCTCATCTGGTGGGCTCCAAATTTGATGAAGAACATCAGCCAGTATTGTACAATGTGTTAGAATTTAAGTAGGCCTCAGTTACTTGGCCTGAGTTTTATGTAAAAGGTTTGTCCGCAGTGTATGCCTTTAAAATAAATAGAGTTCTTGTGATGCAGGCAGAGGCATCTCAGGGTCTGCGTGTAGCGCAGATACTAAGAACATGTTCCTAAAAGAAGGCCACCGGCCTACTCTGACCTCAACACGTACACCACAGGAACAGTAAACATAGGCCGTGTTTACCAAAATACCAAATTCCAGTAAGTAAAGGAAAGGTGACATTGAATATTAATCGAGTAGGTGTGTATTATGACACCACGAGGGGGCTAAGCCAATAGTCGTGGCGAAGATGATGTCATATTTAACTCTTTCCTATCCGCTATTAAAGATGCGGGACGGGCGGACAGAGGGCAGTCTCTCTCTCTCTGATTCCTGCTATGCTTCCTACTTTAATGCTGACTGGAACCTCTAAGTATTTTCATTCTATATGTAATCTGATATGATGTATGCTGTACATAGGTAGTCTAGTGTAACGTAGTTTAGAAAGAAGGTACCTGATTGACTTCAGCAGGAAGTTTAATCAAGAAGCTTGTAACGCAACATGAAGATTGGCGTGGCTAGGATATGATGAACTGTATCTATCTGTATTTCTGTTTCCTGAATAAATAACGTGAATATTGAAGAAGCCTGAGAAAGTCTATCTCCTTCTTGCTGTGATGAGTCATGTGTGCAACTCTTGCTGATGAGTTGCTGGTGCCAGAAAAAGGTGATAAGAACAGTTTATAACAATGGTGCCAATTAAACCCTTCGCTGTCTAGCAAAACAGGCAGACGGGGCCAGGAGCCGAAGTTTTCAAGGTATTCCACAGCGACACAAGCGGAGTAGATGCTGACGGGAAAGCTTATCAACCTGATAAGTCGTGTGTGTGAGCCAGCACATGGGCTGTAATTCGAGGAAATTAGCGGCGAAACTCTTGGACGTTAAACTTTAGCTGCATGTGCACTGCAGTTATAAGCCTAAAACAGGATTGCAGGTGCTGGAACGCCCCGAGGGAGGCTGGTCGCAACTGCCTCTGGAGAAGCCGATCCACTGAGCCAGAGAGATTACGCTCAGGAGTTCCAGGGGGTCCAAATCAGAAGTTTCGCGGGGGAAAGTTGCGAAAGCTGATGAATTGCCAAGAGTCCGCAGATCAAGCATGTATGATTTACGTTGTTATGTTGCATTATCTGTGTTGCAGCTTGGAGTCTGCGTATTTTTTTACCTTTGGTGTAAAGCGTACATAGTACGGGCTTTAATGTTTCTGTAATGTTTGTTACGGTTTCGAATGTGGTTACATCCACATTTGTCGCAGGCAGGTTTTTTTTTTTCTCCGCTGTATAGTTGTTAACGGTGGGATTTGCTGGGTTTGTTTTGTTTTTTTTCTCTCTCGCTTTCTCAGAGAAGCTGTCTGCATAGGGGTGAGGACAGCTTGGAGTGATGCCAGCGATGCTGCAGTCTAGCGTAGAGCGCCCCGCAGTAGAGGAGGGGGGGCGGCTTTTGAGTAGTAGAGGGAAGAGAAGGAGAGAGGAAAGCGAGTGAAAGACAGTTGTAAGCTGTAAGGTTTAGAAGTGTGTAGGGTTTAAAGCATGTGTTAACTGTTGGGCTGGGTAGACAGGAATGCACAGCCCACGTCTCTGGGTCGCTTTGAAGGTGGGAAACAGTTCATAGCTACAGCTGAGATAATGGGTGAGGTGCCACTGTACTCTGGCATTTTTTTTCGGTCAGCATGTTCTTTCCTCTTGTGAAATGTTCACAGCACGTTTTAGTAGTTCTGAGCTATGTCTGGGTTAAGCGGATGGCTGGGTTGTGAAAAAAGTCGTACGTCACTGTGGATCATTAGGTCTGATAGCATTTGGGATTACAGCTGTGACGGGATTTTTTTTTCTTAGGTTTGCAGGCATCCAAGAGTGTATGTAGCGGAATGCTGATTTTCTGCACTGTGTATCGATGCTATGTGCGATTATGCATAAAATGTTTGTTCTGTTTAAGTTTGTTTTTTCTCCTAAGGTTTAGAGGATTGAGAGGTTGCTATGGGAGCAGCCATCTTAGCTGGCAGTCCAGGACTCAAAATGGTGGCAGTGGGGAGGGCCCGCCCCCATGAGTCATGGCCCCCACACGTCATGGCAGGGGGGAGGAGGGGCTGGGGGGATCCACGTCACGTCAGGCTGTGCTCGCGGCTCCGGGCAGAGCAGCTGAAAGGAAGGGGGGTTGAAATACAGAGACATTCTACTGAGTATCTTGCATCCCAAAGTATTTCCCCAGAGCCTTTCCCTGGGTCCATGGAAAGGAATGCCAGAATACGTGCACCAAGCCATTACTGTAAGACTAGCATGGTCACGGACAGGAAGTGTTTCCCAGCTAGGTGCAGGAAGACACCAAGCAGCGCAGATCAGGAAAGTATCTGTAGTGAGTGGCTTATGGGATTATTCCTTTAAGTGAGACACCTTAATGGGTGGTGCAGCATGAGTTCCCAATAGAGTAAAGGGGGGACAGTGCATCAAGGGGTGCCGGAGTTGGAAAAAAGGAAGTTGACCAATCCAGGTAACCGTCGCCGTGGCTGCAGAGTGGTGATGTTTTTGGCTTGGACCAGTACAACAGAGTAACCAAGCAGCTCAGGGTGACCCAAACCACTCGGAATGTATAGGTGGATAAAAGGGACCAAAAAGACCTTCTACTAAAAAAAGCAAAGTTTGGTGTAATTTTCCTTCTTAAAACAGAAGCAAATCTGCAATAATTCAGCTATAAGTGAACATTTGTGGTTACCCACAATGCACTGCTACGGAATATGCAAATTATCCCTCTTTGCCCTTGGTTTGATATGACACTAGTGCTTCTTCTTGCTTGGACCAGCCCCTTCTTCTTGCTTGGACCAGCCCTGGGGGCAGGGCGCTACTTCTTCTTCTTGCTTGAAGGTTGAGGCACTTACTCTATTATATATATAGATGCTGAGTGTTGTGTAAACTGCACATATTAGAGAATGATGCAATGTTAGAATAAAACACTATATAACTGAAAATAAAAATATCAGAATATTTTCTTTGCTACTAATCTTCTAGTAATTATCCATACTACACAACCAATTCATTATACCATAATTTATTTTTTTGCTTCAGTGTATCTTTAAGCCTCCAGCAAGCGAGAAATTACACAAATAATTTTGATAGTGCTCTTTCATCCCATTTTAAGTGCAAAATACTGAAAATGTGTTTTAAACAAGAGATGAAAAATTATCTCCTAGGACAGTGATCTGCAAACTTGGCTCTCCACCTGTTAAAGTGGACCCAAACTAAAAATACAAGATTTCAGAAATAAAATCTATTTTCTAAATTATAATAATAAATAGCAGCCTTTTTTCAGCTGCATGGTGACAAATATAAAATATTTTACATTTATTGGAGAAACCTCTCCCTTCCTTTTATATTGCCGGCAAAAAATTCGGCAAACTGGTGGAGTAGATGGTGTCCAGCAAAGGAGGAATTGCTAATGGCTGCCACCTGTATAACCCTAGTTATGCAAAGAGGAGCGTGAAAAGCATGCACTGAAATGCTCATAGGCTTGAAGGAGTGTTTATATTTGTATGTGTCAGATTGGTGCAACTATAATATTTTGAATTAAAAGAAATGTTTGGTTTGGGTCCGCTTTAAGGAACTCCAAGTCCCACAATGCATTGCAGGAGTTTGACAGCCACAGTCATGATTCATAAAGGCAAATGCACTGTGGGACTTGTAGTTCCTTAACAGCTGGAGATCCAAGTTTGCCGATCACTGTTTTCTGCTCTCTCTCTTTAATACCATTTAAAAATGTAAATAGTCAGGCATAAAATATTACATTGATTATTTAAAATGTAAATAAATATTACACAAATGCACTCTTTTGTCAAACATTGATGACAGAAACATGTCTTTAGGAGAGGCTGGAACAGTAGGCATAAAGGTGCTCGGGAGATAAGGGACAGGAAAGATTGGCCCTCAAAGCGCCTTTAGAACAACAAAGACTTACTTATACTGAATTAAGTATTGGATGACAATGCTCATCCCACTTCTGTTATATCTCTTCTTCAAAGAAAACATTACAATATTAAAAAGTGCTACTAAATAGCAAAAAAATATTCCAATCAGTTTTAAAATCACATCATTTTGGAGGAAGAAGCGAGTGACCCTAGCATGAGTCACTCATTTCTACTTCCTTTTCCTTATTATCCTTCTTTGAGTTATTTTCCTGGGAGACGCCTGTATCTGATTTCCAAAGCCATCTAGAACTCTAAAACTACAATGGATAGACTTTGCCTCAGGCAGCGCTCACCCATGATGGGTCCCACCAATTATTAAAATTGTAGATAAAGTTGATACATATACAAATACTGTATTTACAGTACATTTTAATATTTTAATATTTTCAAACTTCAATAATTTTTTCAAACACAACTTCAAAGGTCTTTTGTCTCTGATGTGAAGCAGGGCGCAAAGGGGGGAAATGCAAAGAGAGTGGGACACACATAATCTGGCTTCCTCTTTGGCACCCTGGTTTTTATAGCTGCAGGATGACAGTCATCGCCTTACATGATAACTGATGTAGCAGCTATTGGAGTTCAGGAGCCCAAAGAGGAATCCAGATCCCGTGCGTGGTGTGCGTCTCTTCTGGCCTGGATGGTGAGTTACTTACCTCTTGTTCTGCTGCCTTCAGCATGATGGGGGACTCTGGCTGCCAACACTAGGGGTACCTCTGACTACCTATACTGCAGAAGTCATTGGATACCTATTTTCTAGCTAGGGGATGGGGTTGGAGTGGAGGGGGTTGGCAGTTTCAAACAGCTGATAGCTGTCTTACTTGAGAAGAATGCAACTTTCGGCGGTATGGGTGGAAAACAGCAAAGAGCTCTTAAAGAGAATTTGAACTCTAAAATTCTTACAATAAAAAGCATACCATTCTATTCATTATGTTCTCCTGGGCCCCTCTGTGCTGTTTCTGCCAATCCTTGCTGCAATCCTGGCTTGTAATTGCCAGTTTTAGGCAGTGTTTACAAACAAAAGACATGGCTTGTGATAGGCTGAGAGGAGCTCAGTCTGTGACTCACACTGGGCCTGCAGGGGGCTTGAACAAGGTGCCTGAGCCCGACAAAGCCATCAGAGGAAAGAAGATTAGATTATATAACAGAGATAATACAGCCACTGTGCAACTAGAAATGGCTGCAGTAATCCAGACCACATTAGAACATGTATAGGAACTTATAGGATAGAAGAAATAAGGCTGAAAATGTTGTTACAGAGCCTCTTTAATGCAAACCAGTGCAGATGGGCAACTCCTCAGGACAGAACCCAGCAATCAAGTAAGATTGTCCCCTATATGTATAATGCCTTAATCCCTTGAGCCCCCTCAATACAAACTCTATAATATAGACTATAATCCAGCCTTTTAACCAGACTTTTCTGCATAAATATATTAATATTATGCTTATGTGGAACAAAAACAAAACAAAAAAGAGTCCTTGAAGTGGTCTAACACCCAGCATTTCAACTTTGCTTTAAAAGATTGCTTACAGCTTATAAACTATTATGCCAGATTTTTTTTTAGCAGAAATTCACTGAATGGATTAAACATGACATTTTAGTGCTGCATTTAGCTAGAAATACTCCTCCGTGCTTGCTTGTTTAGTTACAAATGTATCTATCTACAATGTAACAAACAAACACTGCTCTGAGAGAACAAAGAGGGCTTTCCTGGCAGGCTTTTCAAAGGTCTATTTGTATTACAAATAAAGATACATTTGTAACTAAAAGATAAGAACGGATGCGGATTCCTAGTTAAATCCAACACTAAAATGTCATGTTTAACCCATTCAGTGAATTTCTGCTTAAAAAAAATCTGGCATAATAGTTTGTAAGCTGTAAGCAATCTTTTAAAGCAAAGTTGTAATGCTGGGTGTTAAACCGCTTTAATTGAAAAGACGATTCACTTAACCAACAACACAGGGTGCTCACTCATAAAAAGACAAAAGGTTGCCTGTAAAGATAAATATTTCTGGTTAGCTAATGCATTAGATGAAAAGCTCTGAAATGCAAAAAAAATTTAAGAATTTTGTAGCTTTTCCATTTTTAAATGTTAGCCTTTCACAGTTTTGAAAAGAAGTGTGCTGAGGTAAAACAAAAACAACATGGCTGAAAGATATCTGTATTGCACATTCCTCTTTATGTTGATTAAATAGCTCAGTCTGCTTCCTATTGTATTGCAATATATCATTAACAAAATAATGTTACTCTGACTCTGCTGGGAACTAAAACCTGATAGCTGCAGATAATGGTCTCAGAGAGGAATGTGAACTGCTTGTGACACAATGCCGTGCTCATCTGCAGTGATCAACCTCTCCTTCTGCTTCTGTGCAAGTGATAAACTAGAAATAAAAAAAGCTATATTACATGTTTGTCTTTGCAAACCAACCAAAGCACTGCAAACTGTAAGATCAGATAATGAACTTGCTTTTGTTTCTCGTTTAATAGAACTTATTCACCTCTAACTTTCTTAACTAAGAGATATCACAGGAATTAAATGCATTCTCTGGGGCAAGATTTGCCATTGATGATGCTGATTTGAGGAATTATAAAATATACGTACAATTCTTGAAGTAATAAGGGCTGGAGATTTGGAGTTGCCCCTAGCTTTATCCATTAGCTGGTGCATAGAATACTGAACAAAATTGCTCACATTTTTTAATGGGTAACTATGTCCCCCTGAAGAGAGTAAGGCTGCATCTGCATCATCTCACCATTGCTGCTCTCGACAAGAAACAATGCCCCTGATGGCCATTAAATTCCCTGCCATATGCAGTTGCATGTGCATGATAACATCATTAACCACTTGAGTACCAGCAGTCTCTGGCCCCTTAAGGATCTGCTGGTACAAAAAATGGAGCTCATTGACGTCACACTGCACGGATCTGTTACTCTTGCTGTTTGCACCATTCTCCCGTCTCTGAAGACCACTTATTCTGCTGTCCCTATGACAACAGAGCTCCCTGAGTCACTCAGGAGCTGATTTCATTGGCTCCTGTGCATACTGTGATCACTGTTAGTCAATGTGATTGGCTCACAGTGATAACAGGGTCAGGAGCCAATGAAACTAGCTCCTGACTGGTTTACGGATTTCTGCTGTCATAGTGACAGCAGAGCATGTGGGTTGTAGCAGCAGGAGAGCGTATCGGCAGGTTCTTTCCAGCACGGTGATTGAAATCTACACCCTGGCAGGGTAACAGGTCCCAAAAAGCCTGGTCCAGAAGCAGTTATCAACAACATGCTGTGAGACAAAGGCTTGGGTACTTTCACTTCACCCTCCATTAATCCAGAGTGCAGGCATGGTGTCCAGTGAGAGTAAGTTGACTGGGATCACAGTCACATAGGAGAGTGTGGGGGCCAGTGTGGCACTTCATAATACTGAGGTGGAAGAGACCAAGTTAAGTGGAGCACCTCGTTGTCAGCAGCCCTACTGGCAGATAAGAACCTACCACATACAAAAAAAAGGAGTAAACATTTTATGATACACAGTATTAAATGGAACTCTATGTCCTAACAATAAATAATGATTGAGTCAGAGGTGAGAGACAAAGGTTAGGCTTACACAAAGGGTCAGAGTTAGTAAAACTAGCATTATTAAGAGGGGATGATATGGTTGATTTGGGGGGAAAGCTAGAGTTCAGATCATGTGAAGAATGGGATAATTTTCAGGATGATGGTGTACCATTTTATATTTGCCTATCTTGAGTAGTGATGGGCAACCTTCCTTTGTATCTCAGATCTGAAAAGAGTGGTAAGCTATTATGCTCCTTGTTTTTTAGAGTTGTAGAGCAGGTGTTCAAGAATCAACAATTCCATTTGCCTACAACAAAGTACCCTGAGTCTTCATTGTCACTGAGAACAACATTGAACTCAATAATCTTAACCAACATTGTCCTCAATAATCTCATCCCAACCACAAACAACAACAAAAGAATTATGGGATGGTGTAAAGGATTGCAGAGATGCCGCCGCGCGGTCTGGCGGCTGGGCGGCTGTCTCCGCGTTCATACTGGCAGTTTCCGCACAGCAGCATGCGTCTGGTTTGTCTGGGCCTTCTAGTGCACACAGATGGAGAGCTACGCGTGCGCGCGCTGGGAGGCAGGACCTTTATGCCAGGAGGAGAGGGATCAGCTGATCAGGTTGGTCAGCTGATCCCAGCGCAGACTGTCATTGGCTGAGTAGCGCTGGGTGGCGCTGAGGAGCGCTGCACTATATATAGATCTCGCTGGTCAGTCTCAGGTTTTCTGCCGTTGCGAATACATACGTGTGAGCACTCAGACCATAGTCAGATCCCACAGTGTGTTAGAACCAGGTGGACCTGGGAATTCACACTTAGCCAGATTACACTTGTGTCATTACTGTGTTATACTTTAGACCAGTTCCAGGGTGTTGTGACCAAGGACCTCACACCCAAGCTTAGGAATACTGTGTTATTGCTGTGTTATACTTTAGACCAGTTCCTGGGTGTTGAGACCACGGACCTCACACTCTAGACTAGGCCTCTGCTTTATCTGTTATGACCAATTGCTCTCTCGACCTCTCTCCTGCTTTCTGATTCGGTACCTATGCATATCTGCCTACCTGTTTCCAAACCCTGCCTGTACCTGGTTATCGAATCAGCCTTCTGTCTCAGTACCTTATCTGCTCGTGTGTTGCCGACCTGGCCTGGCCGACCCTTCTGGCTGTCACTCAGACCTTGAGTGTTCAGTCTGTCTGTACTACCTGTGACACTACCCTGCCAAGTGTCAGGTAGCTGCAGAGACCTCCTGTTCCTCAGAGAGGCCTCTCTGCAGTCCAGTCAGGGGCTCTATCCCTTAGGAGTCCTTTGGCTGCAGTATAGTCTGATTCCCAGTATTGCAAGGAATCACTGGCTCGCATGTTATCTCTATCCCCTTTCCTAGGAGATAGTTCACACACAGCCAAGGGCCACCTGCTCCTCGGGTGGTCCATGCTCATTGTTATCGGCGTCTCCCGCCCCATGGGAGACAGCCTACTGTTGCACCAAAACACTTACACTTTATCAGGTGTCCAGAGGTTAGTCATACTTGTATTATTGGTGATTCTGCAGATCATCAATAATCGGGTATATGTCTGTATTGTTGGTGATACTGCAGATCACCAATAATCAGATTCTCTCTGTGTGCTGACACCAATTTTTACAGATGGTAACAAAAATCTCAGTGGACCACCAAATTTGTGGAAATTTCTGTAGAATTTGTGCTCCTCCATGTACTACCTCTGCATGTAGAAGTTTAGTGCCTTCCTCTTGGCCTACCTGACATGTTTTTGTAGAACATAGAGGCCCATATGCAATTAATTTTTTTACCTGCTTTATCTCCTAGGAGATGATTTTCATCTTCTCTTTAAACTAAATTTTAAACATTTTACAATTGAAACAGTACCCGAAAGTTGGTGAAAAAGTACTATCAAATTTATTTTGAGTATTTTCTTGCTTGCTGGTGACTTAAAAGGCATTTTATGACAAGTTGTGAAAAGATCACCTAGGAGAAAACTCAGGAGAATGAGTGAATTGTATATGGGCCAGAATTGCTTATTCATTGGGAACTTCGGCAATGAAGAGGTTAACAATGTGGTGATTGGGTGTAAACTATTTCTGCAAGACACATGGGTGAATGACCTGCTGTGAACAAAGGCCAGCGGTTGTAGAAACAAATTTTTATCTATGAAAAAAAAATGGCCTGTTACAAAGTCAGAGAAACTATATTATCTGAGCAACTTAGTGATTGGGTGCAAATTGCTTCCCCGTGAACTATTAAGTAAGGGACCTGCTGTAAAGAAAATCATCAACAACTACATTTACTGAGCAATGTGGGGATATGGTCTATACCAATTCACTGCAACACAATAAAATAATTGCAAACAATAAAAAATGCTGCAAACAAAAAACAGCAACCGTAGGGACAATTTATTTAAGAAAAAAATTACCTGGGAAATAATTTTCTCTTCAAAGCAGGCTATTTTGGTGCTCATCGCTCAGTGCCGAGTGCTGAAGCTGGGTTCCATCATAGCACTAGTGCTATGCTGCGTTACCCGCGCAAAAGTAATTTGGGGATCCGGTGATCACCAGACCCTGAATTACACCTCCCTCTGAGTTGCTACAAGACGAAAGAGGAATAGCATTCAGCGCCGCTGGAGATTTGAGCAGAAGCAGGGTGAGCCATCATTTGGCTCACTCTGCACTTAACTCACCAGGGGGTTGATAATACATACAGGTTCTCTTGGGTAATCTCACCCATAAGATTAACTGAATGGCAAACTAAAGCCTCATCTACACGTGTAGATGAGGCGGCGATCTGGCGGCTCGATTAGCCGCCGGATCGCCTCTTCTGCGTCCCCGCCGTGTCCCCCATCGCCGCGTGTGCGCTGGAATCAATACCCGCTCGATTCGTCCCCGCGCCACGCCGCTTATCTTCCGCTCGATTCCCTGCCATTGTCCCCTCGCGGGGAACGAGCAGGGAATCGGCGGTGGGGAGATCCATCCTGTCGGATCTTATCAATCGAGCCGCATCAGCGGCTCGATTGATAAGGAACATCGCAGCCGCATCTACGCGTGTAGATGCGGCTTAAAGTTTGCAGCAAACTCAGATTTGTCTTCAATGCAAAGCTCATGTCTAATTCTGAGTCCAATCCACAAGGAGCCAGCACAGTGATTAAAGATATGCCGTTTAAAAGAAAACTCCTTTCCAAATGCTGGTTTTGAGAAATGTGCTATTTGCATAGATACATTACATTTCAGTCATTCATCACATGACTTGTCCAGGATTATTATTTAATCCCTCAGACCCCCTGCTGTGGGGCCTACTAGCAGTGTGATTATGTTTCCACCAGGAATCTCATGTATTCATAGAAATTCAAAGATCTTTGAAAAAACATGTCATCATATTGATTTCTGCTGAACACTTATTTCTCAGATCAGTTATCTATCAAATCTCTGAATGTCATTTAGTAATGTGAGTTACATTTTTATTCTAATATACATTATCTGGTCATTCACTTTAAGTTCATTTTAAGACAGCTTGGGTTACCTCTAAAGCCTTTCTCATTTATAAGAAATTGCAATAGGTTCAGAATTTCCAAAAAAGACAGTAAGCTCAAATGACTCATTGACAACACTATGTACTGTGTACACAGGCACTGGTACTGTGTATTCTGTCTGGGCAGAAGTAGTTAGCTGCACAAGGATAGAGTCTTTGCAGTTGGATTACAAAATACCAGTAAAGTTGAGAATCACATACAACGCCCATCAATTTTACTGAACCATCCTCTTTGATACACATTTACTGGATTAGTGCAGATTGGTGGCAAGCTCTGAAACTTTTATTTACTTATTTTTGTTAGAATTACCCTAAAATGACTATGTTTTAAATATAAGAACAAAGAAGTCAAATTGAAATGAGATGGGCCTTTTCCTGTGTAATATAAAGAGCTGTAATAAATACAATGAGTTCTTTGTCAGCAAAAGTGAACTATCCCTTTAAATTATTTCAAAAATGAATTCTGGTTACAAGTGTTCATCCCTATTATCTGGCAAAAGTAATGTTCCTCTTTTGATTTTCTAAATTCTGTCAAATTCTGTCATGGTTATGGTGGTGTTTAAGACACACCTGACTCTAGGTCTGTGGCTATAACAAGTTAAAAATACAGAGAACCAAGATTTTTTTTACTGTAAAATAGTGATGAGATAGAACACCTCTGGTAGTCTTCCTTTTCTGGAACATTTAGTGGTTCAGTGAATTTTCACTGAAGCTAACTTAAGGTTAATAGCAAAGCCCTATATATGTAAGGACTACCAAATTTGCTGGGTTTATGATCGAGAACATTGGCAACTAGGAAAAAAAAAGTTCCAAAATACCTTGTGGTCAGAAAGTTGCAGTTAAACAGTTGACAGCAGAAAACACCTGTCAGATAATGTTATGGGTGCTAATCTGTAGAACTTTAAAGATATGTAACAGTTTGTCGTGCTGAGTAAAAACCTAAGTTTCTCAGCACAGCAGCACTGACAGTTCTTCTCACAGTACTAGGTGCATTGTACACTTAGCAAACAAGCTGGAAGACTACAGGTACCTTGCTGTAATTTGTCACTAAACACACACAGTTCTATCCTATATATGGACACCCATATACAATATTAATTGTAAGCTGGTAAAAAGATCTAACTGCAAGCTATCTCTCCCTGAAACGTATACTTCTTTCCCTGTCTTTGTCTCTCCAGCTGGTATCACACATGATTAAATCCCTCCCTCCACCACCCTTTATATTTGGTTGTGGTGGAATCTCTTCTAATTGGATGCTGAGGCTTGCTGTGCATCCTGGGAGCAAATGATTAATTCAGCAGACACCCATTCTGCATTCCGCACTTCTTATTGAAATTTTGCCATCATACCAACCCCTTGCTTTGCCCGCAATCATTCTGTGAGACGGTAACTGCAGGGGGAATCACTGAGCCTGTCTTGTTGGAAAGTTCAGAAAGCGTGAAAGGCCCAATTCACCACGATATTACAAATCTTGTTTTCACAACCCTAATGTGGAATAACATTTTAAAATTAATTAATTAATAAACTTGTAATAATACATATGCAAAAGTTGCTGTTAGTCATTTTGGAGGGAGGGGGTCATTTAGATAGTTTTATAAGACTTGGCACTTTCACATTGTAACAAACATTTTAAGCAGAATTAGATAATGTTTACAACTCAGAACTCCCTAATCTCTGAAAACATGGGTAAAAAGCTGTTCTGATTTTTATTGAAATTTCTTTATAGCAGAATCTTTTAGTCATTCAGACAACAAAAAGGAGCCTAGTTCCTTTTCTGGGTCACATTAGCACATCCATATTTCTGGTAGTGTTCAGCTTGAACTTTACAGGTAAATTAATAATGTGTGACTATTGCTAATAATAAAACAGAGAATGTTCATGTAGGAGGACTGTTGTTATGTCATTTATGTCAATTTGAAACTTGTTATAAAATATGAACTTTTGTAAACTATTATTCCAGTAAAAAGTGATTTTCAGTGATTTACAAGAAAAAGTTTCATTAGAACATGACTTTTTTTTCATTCTAACTAAATGGAAAAATAAATTCAATAATGCTAGGAAAAATAACAGATAAATAAGCATTTATGCTGAATACAAGTTAAAGTAAATATTCTGCACAAAAAAGAGGCTTATTTTGAAGTTAATCTCTAGGAATCTAAGTTATTTTTCTGTCACATGATGCACAGATCTTCTTATCCCTTTACCAATGTTTTAGGTCTCAGCCCCCTGTATTGTAAAGTATATGCTTAGGGAATGGTGCCCCATGCCAGCAGGCTCTACAATCACTGGGTTACACAGTTTTAATGGGAAAGGGGGAGATGAATAGGGCTTGGGTGGAAGGCCATTATTTTCATCACTTTCCAGAGGAGTACAATCTGGCTTTTGACACTATACACACTCACAGACATGCTGTAACTTGCGCTGTCCAGCTTCTGAACATTTGTTGGATAAACATGCAGGTCAGCTGCTATCTGTCCACTGTGATGGGTGACAATATGTAGGAATATGTACATGCACATGCACTGTTACCTTATTCAGTTCAATAGAGTGTGTGTAGTAACAGGCAGCTTTTGCTTCAAAATTGCAACAGATATCATGTTTGGCTGTTCACTGATTTGTGTCTAGTACTTTGTGAAAGCACTAACTTGAGGAATTTTGATGGGTAATTCTCTCCCTGTGTGAGTATATTTCCACCACATAAAAATTTCCAGTTTCTCTAAGGCAGGGAACACACTTGACTTTTTTCGTGCGCGTTTTCTGCACAGAAAAACTGAGAACTCATGTTAATCAATGTGCTAGTGCACACTTACTGTGTTGTTCGCGCGCAGAAAAAAAACTGACATTCTGCATCCTGATTCTGCACATTTTGGCAGTTTTCTGTATCAATTACATCAGGTGCTGTGAAAAAACGTGCGCGTTTTCCTGCATGGAAACACACTTGGTGTGCAGAAAAAGTATGCAGAAAAAAGGGCGCGGAAAACTGAAAGTCAAGTGTGTTCCCTGCCTCATTGAATACAATCAAATGCACTTTTGGCTCCTTGTGTTTTTTTCCTTGAGGTCCTTGGAAGTCCATATGATTAACAAATGGTCATTAGAGGAATTAAAACATAATAAACTCAGCATATATGATATATATGATGATCTTGTGAGATATTTTCATAAACCCCTGACCAACAACCTTACAACTATTCTCGTCAATGTTATTTAGTTATTGGTATCTGGGTCTATTTATTATTTGTTGACATGAAGAGCTAGTAGAATTAAGTTAATATATCTTTATAATGTTTTATAGTGGTGGCGTTTTTTGTGGGGGAGGGGATGGGCGATTTTATAGTAGCAATTCCAGGGTGGTAAATAACTACAGGGGTAACTACAGGAAAGCAGCCCTTGAGACCAAGGGGGTGGGGTGTCCAGAGCTGTAAGGGGGCTACAACTACTTCTTCACACCCTCCAATAAAGGGGTCCATCCTTCAGATCAGTTGTTTTTGTGGATATTCTTGTTATAGGTGTAAAGATTACAGTGTCCACACTTATGACTTTTGCAAGATAGGACCCCGGGATGTGAGGGTCACCAGGAATAGGCAAGGGAAAGGGTGTGAGCACAATTTTGGTGGAGGGCTCCATGATTTGTAATGTTGTCCCTAGGTTTAGAACAAGGATTTTGATTCAGAATGACTACTTCAATTTTTTCATCGTGTTTTCTCCATTATCCCTTCCACGTATAAGTCTATTGTATTAATGACCCCGGCTAATAAATAAAATGTCAAATAATAATGCTAACATTTGTATAGTACTTTTCTCCTTATGGACTCAAAACATATTAGAGCTGCTACTACTCAGAAGGCCACCATGGAGCGTTAAGGAGTTTTACCCAAAGACTCTTTACATAATAGGTAACTGGCTCCACAGCCTGGATTTGACCTGTGGTTTCCTGTGTCATTGTTGGTGTCTTTAACCAATACACTATCTAGCTGCAATATTATCTTACATTAACGTACGCAATAAAAAATATACCATGTGATGTAAACTACCCTAGGAATCTTGAGCATCACATAATGTGCAAGATTTCTTGGATCAAGTTTGCATCATGTACTCTTTATATGCTGGAAAACGTAATAATGATATCACGTAAAAGGGAAAGAGGCACCCTGGTGTATACACCAGGGCGCTTCTTTCCCTTTTACGTGCTAAGTATACCCCCGAACACATCCTGTCCGAGGGGAGGTGGCAGACCACCAGTGGAGTCCCCACAGTGGACTCTGTCCCCCTTTTTCCACTAAGAGAGCGACCATCCTTCCGGTTCTGGCTAGGACCACCCCGAGTGGAGTCGGGTTTATTGTCTCCACCTGCTTCCTGTGGTTGGTTGCCCCCAGCAACCTCCCTTTGTGAGTAGTGCTTCTAATGTATTTACTTTTATTGTGGTCATTGACATATTGCACTACTGGGCTCCCGTTTTTTGTCTCTGTGACTTTTTCTACAGGGTGTTCATCCACCCCTACTACAATTAATAATGATATCATAAAGGGCCCAGGTCACTGGATGTTGACCAAATCATCTTCAGTCATCCAAAGATGGGACAGCTCCATACTCTTCTACTAGCTTCTACTAGAACTGGCTGGATAGTGTAATGGTTAAGGGCTCTGCCTCTGACAAAAGAGACCAGGATTTGAAACTCAGCTCTCTTCCTGTTCAGTAAGCCAGCACCTATTCAGTAGGGGATCTTGTGCAAGACTCCCTAACACTGCTACTGCCTATAGAGCGGGTCCTAGTGGCTGCATCTCTGGCGCTTTGTGTCCGCCAGGAGAAAAGTGCAATATAAATGTTCTGTGTCTTGTGTCTACTTTCCTTAACCTAGAAGAATGTTTTTGTAAACTGGATACCGGAGAAAGATCCAGGGTACCTCTTGTTCTTTACTAAGCAGCCTATTTACCATGCAAGTGGATTAAGCTAATCAGGAGGCGTAAAATACAAATCATATAGAAGCCATTATGACAACTGCTTACATATGAATGTATGGGAAAGTAATGTCAAAGTAAACCTTATGGTAATAACTCAAAATATTTACTATTTTGTTTAATATTTTTATTATATTACAGTCTCTGCACTAAAGACATTTGAAGTTTAAAATAAAAAATTGTCTCAGCATCTCAGCAAATAAATATATACATATCTTCTTGACAGTTTTTTTAGAACAGGAAATATGGACCATTGGATTACATTTACTTCCAGATTAATGGACATTAGGGTATAGAACACTGCTTGCTCTCCATGAACCAACTGAATTTAAGTATTTTTACAAAACAAAAATCTTGCAGTAAATGTTAGAGGAGATCTTCAATTGGTTTAGCAAAGTGGTTGTAGAAGTGGTTTCCCTATCTTTTGTATGACAAGTCCTTATACAGCTTTGACACTTTGATTTCCACATTGCCCATAAAACTGCTAATGCCGCATGAAATGCTTTCAATAAAGTCTCCAGACATGACATTGAAAAAGGGTAATGGATTTCAACTCCTAATCTGAAAGCTCAGCAAATAGGATGAATTTATGCAAGGGTGCAATTGTATCTGTTATCTCATTGGGGAACTATGAAAAAATTGTACTAACATGAACTTGAAAGGTTACTGGAATTTTACATGCATGAACTAGTACTCTCTGTACTAAGCAAAAACTTAGGTCAAAAGTCCAACATGAAATTTCAACTAACTTAATCTAATCATACTGTATATATTTTTTTCTTTTTTTTTTAACTTAGTTTTTAAAAACAAAGTGAACCTAAAGAAAAATGTATATGGAGGCTGCTATATTTCCTTCCCTTTAAACAATACCAGTTGCCTAGAAGTCCTGCTGATAATTCTGGTATCAGTAGTGTCTGAATCACACATCTGAAACAAGCATGCAGCTAATCCAGTCAGACTTGAGTGAGAGACATCTGATCTGTATGCTTGTTCAGGATCTTTCGCTAAAAGTGGTATAACATCAAAAACAAACAATATACAAATTGAGGCTTTCATGGCCCAGTAATCTTATGCATAACACATAACTTTCATGGTAATGGCAATAAATAGTCATACAAGTGATATGGCATAAAAAAGTCCCTAATACACGTTGGTCATAATGTCAGTAGCCTAACACACGTTTTGTGACCAATGACCTGGTTTATTCTGCCCTAAACATATACCTAAAATGCACAGAACTGAGAATAAAAGAAACATGTTTGTAAAGATATATGGGTAAATTACAATATTTTTGTTCCTTTCAACCTTGGTGATGCACTAGAGTTGCTGAACACGTCAACATTTGCGTCAAAAACAGAGAAAAACAATGTCTCTTTTTACTTTTCCTCTATTGATTACTACTTCACGGTGTTCCCACCAAACTAACAAGATGAGTCAGAGCCTGAACGTGATCTCTGTTTTCCATCCCTGCATTAATGCTAATGTGTTCTACTATCAACGTATCAGAGAAAGTAAACATTCATCTTCTATACTCATCATTCATATTACTGTTATATTTGGTAGTTTGTTTTGTAGTTTAGATTGTAAGCTCGATTGTAAGCTCAGGGGCCCTGATGACGGACGGAAGGCCGAAACCTGGTCGAGAAGGAGAACGGGCTACTCTCTTAAAGGACCAGCAACCTGCTTTTGTTGGGATAAGGTGCACGTAACAATAAGGCAAAAACCTTATTTGTGTATTGATGCAAATAGGGTCCAGTGTGCACGGATTCTGGGTGTGAGTAATGTGTTTTTAATCCGTTGTGGAATTTTAATAAAACTGTAATCCCCTGTGTGCTAACAACTAAAGCCTGGATGTGGTTTTGTGCCCTGGTGGTGGCCACGATTGTCCCTTTGAGAGCACTGGGTGACTGTAGGCAATCTACTGGAGATTTTAAAGAGACAGCGCCGAGGAATATATGCTTTAATTGTCTTCTACCATTGTGGATCGGGAACCTCTGGCAGCTAGATTTTTCTATCAGTCAGCACTCATATTTATCTACAATTATAAGTATAAAAACTGTGTCTTATGTAGAAATTCAATGAAAATATAGTAAAATAATGTTTGTGGTTAATCCATGCAGTGTAGAGTAGTGATGGGCAGTGATGCTCATCATGACCTGGTGATCACGGAATAGCCGTGATTCACGAGCATTTTTTCACTATCCGACATCAGTTTCATTTGAAACTTTAAAATCGATTTTCTCAAAAACTATTAGGTCTTTTTGAAAAAAAAATTTAAGTTGCAGCCACTGATCACCTTTATAATCCATGCCATTTTGGTGATTGTAGCATGTATGGAGGCTTTGATTTTAATGCTAAAGTTAAATCCATGATTACAGCAGTGATCACGGATTCTACATGCAATCATGGCTAAAATCCGAGTCGAATTCGGAGCTCCAATTCAAATCTGGATCACGATCACAGCGTATCCGGATTTCAATTCTGCCATGGCCGGAGTTACTCAAATCTGTGATCAGGGGTATCCGAGCATCACTAGTGATGGGCAAAATTCTAGTGATTTGGTTTGCAAGGTTTGCAAAGCAAATGTGAATGAATGGGCCTGCTCCCTAACAGGTGAATCCTGATATGCACTCACATTTGCAAAAGTAAGTTAGTTTATAAAGCCCAATGTGAACACGCATGCACATGTGTCCTCTTTTTCTATAGGCCATTCCAGCCCACCAGACCTTAGTTGACATATCATGCTAGACATCATGAAAAAAAGGATCACCATTGCTAAATGGAGCCAAAACATTGCATTCACCAGCAGCTGCAAAAATGCAAATTCTGACATTAACATGCTTTCACAAAAGTATTTACACATGTAAACCACCATCTCTAGTGTAATACAAGCAAGTTTTTTTTCAACAAAAATTGAATTTGTCTTTAACCACTCCTGCAGTGCTGCATTATATGTTTATTTCCCTAAATACTTCATTTGGTAACCAGGGGCATATACATACACATTGTCACATTTACAAGTGCCGCAAACGATTGTGCACGCACCGCGTCGCCTCTCGGTAGAGCAATGGATGGTGAATGGGAACATGTGTTCCCAAAGGCAATCAAAGTGCCTGATAAATAAATGATCACTGCTTCCACCGGTAGCAGTGATCATTCATTGAAGTGAAAGTAAACACATACAAACTGACTTCCTGTTAATTCAGAACACTGTGATTCAGCCTTCTAAGTATACAGAATAAAGTGTGTGGAGACATCCAATGAATAAAAGTACTATTACATTAAAAATGCATGAAACATACATCTCCTATAACCATTAAAAAACAAGTAATTTTAAAAAAAGCCTGTGTTTGGTCTTGAAGTTCCCTTCTTTAGGTTAAGGTCACATGGGTGGTTGAACTACACTATTGCCATATGGTTTAGCTTTCACATGAGTGGGCAAATGCCATTGATTATTACAGTGCTCAGGTGTCACTGCACTGCCACCTACAACATACACTGAGGCACCCCAAAATGGTGAACTCCTTGCCATTAGCCATCTGTGGAACCTTTGCCTTAGACTTCGTTCACAGCAGTGCATCATAATGGCCACATTTTAACGTGACTTGCCCCACTGCAATGCACCACCTATGTGACGTTTACAGTGCAAGCGGTAAGGTGCATTATAAGACATGCGACATTCAAATGCACTGCAGTGAAGTATGCAGTGCAAAACACTTGTGTTAACACTGTCAGTGAAGCATACTTTTTATTTGTCTGTATGCTTCACTATATGCGATACAATGAGCAGATACGTGCAGTGATTTTCCATTGTGTTGCATTTCTGCTGTGAAAAGGAACACAGTGCAACTCCCACTGTAAACCTAGCCTTAAGATTGTTGTGCTTAAAGGACTCAGTAGTCTGCGCAGGCGCATTACATGCCTGATGACATAGACACGTTCACGTGTGGGAACTCGCAAAGCCTGCGCATGTGCAGAAGCTGAGGCTGAAAGAAGCCCCAGGTAAGTAAAAATAGATTTAAATGTTCACCTTATAAGTCCTTTAAAACAGAACTAAAATAATAATTATTAAATTATTAAAAGTCTTACCTTTAAAATGACACTTTTTTTGCAAATATTAACCATAAAAGTGTTGGGAAACTTTTGAATTTTCATTTCACTCTTTGTACTTCAGCAGGATGACACCTTTTAAACACAAATACACAACGAGACAGTAAGTCACAGGCTAACAAACAGCACAATAGAAATGTTATTCAGCAGCACATCAGCACTACACTAGACACGTTTCAAAGCACATTCATGTCTTTTGCAATAGCAACAAAACAGTCATTTAAAAAGTTAAGATATAAAAATTGTTACTACTATGACTTTTGTATAGGCCGGGATTATTTTGTTATTTGGTTTAAGTTCTACTTTAATATATTCGTGGGCTGATTTGCATAACTTGCAGGGATGAGTGAATATCAGCAGAAGAGTATTCCACTGACTTGCAGATCAGTCTATTAAACAAAAGGTTGTTGTGTCTTTGCAAATCCAGAAGAATGCCCTCGATGAGATAAAATATGCTGAAGTGATAGGACAGATTCCTGCCAATAAGCAGGACATCTGTAATTGTGGAATACGGTATCATAGTTAATAACTGTATGGAGATTTTTTTCCAGTGAAATAAAAAGCTAAACTCCAGACAGATAAAAAAATGCACAGATAAAATTCTGTATATGTAAAACACCACTGCACTTGCCTTAGGCTGGGTGCACACATAACATAATGTGAAAGGTTTTTTGTGTGTGCATTTTGCTGCGTTTTTACAGCATTTTGGGGGGTGGTTATTGTTAGGAGTAGGTGGTGGGTGGTTAGGATTAGGAATAGTTGATGGGTGGGTGGGTGATCACATGATCCCTTGGACCAACCACAGGTCCAGGCCCACCTGCACTCCCCTCCAGGTATCGCGTGTTGGCCTTGGGGCCCCGGCCAGTGAGAGGGGCCCGGGGCCCCTGGCCATCATGTGAACCAATTGTGTGTTTTTTGACCAACCACAGGGCTCAAGGGATCACATAATCCCTTTGAACAATCACAGCTGCAGTACGGGGGGGGGGGGTCAAGTGTGTGATTTACTGTGTAATGTACTTCCTGTGCACATCTTGCAACGATCCACATTACCAAGCTGTAAAGGTTATCATTGCAGGTCACCGCAGAGCTAATCGGGTTCAGGGGTTACATGGGCCCTTGCAGCAATCGGTTTTGCCGCAGAAATGCGCGTTAATGATGTTCGTGGCCCCTTTTTTCTACGACATAAGTCCTACTTCTTGGCAGCATGAGCGGCCGCTTTTCATCCTTGTGGCATACTGTAAGTGGTTAAGAATCCAACAAACTAGAAATATCTAAAAGTAATATCTAACTTAACTTTATAAGAAATACATTGTATGAGTGTTTTTTTGTGGTTTGGAAAGTGCTGAGAAATATTATATAGTTATGGAAAGAAATTAGCAAGGAGAGGTTATTTGGGGGAAAAAAAATGTGAATTTATCAAATGTTTCTTTTCACTGTGTCAGACCTTGCCATAAAGTTACAGAATGATAGGGATGATTCATTGCTTTATTCATGTCACCCGCCACCTGACTTCTCTTGCCTAGGCTTAATAAATATAAATGACATGGCAGTGCTTCACTTCACACATATTACCGGGAGGAGGAGATAAAGTGGCTGACTATGTTGCTTCCAGGGATGATGAGAACCTTTGTAAAGAGGACAGATGACAGGAGCATATGTGTGGTGTTTAACTGTTTTCCTTTCTGGTGCTGTCACTGCTGTATTGATGTATTATTGCATTGATGTATGATTGCCATTGTTGATATAATTAAACACACACGTGCAAATGCACATACACACCAAAGACCAAAACAGACTTATGTCATAGTGGATCAAAAGTGGAGATGCCAGCCAATATAATAGAGTGAAC
The DNA here is from genome assembly GCF_040937935.1 of Hyperolius riggenbachi. NCBI lineage: Eukaryota > Metazoa > Chordata > Amphibia > Anura > Hyperoliidae > Hyperolius > Hyperolius riggenbachi. The sequence goes on from NC_090646.1 coordinate 395,887,714, forward strand.
AGTATTTTACCAGAGTGCTTTGAAGCTTTCAGCATTTACAGAGAGCCAGTTTGATTTTCTTACAGCCAAGAAAGTCCTCAGATTAAATTTAGACACCTCTTAAGTAATGTACACACACTAGATTAAACTCAACCAAGTGGATCTTTAGCAACCCCTGATGCCCAAACAGCCCTGATTCCACTGTTTTCACTGCTTGTCCGCCCACAGGAAGCAACTCTGTAGTGTCCCACAACCCCCCTCCATAGGAACAGGCTAGACATGTATTTGTTTAGGACTTGGTCCTGAGCTGACCACTGAGGGCTCAAGCACCAATTTCTTTCTGGCAGCAGAAACTGAGCTTAGAGCTGAGTACACACTTGCAACCCCTTTCACTCAGTAGGGCCCGGGGGTTGATCATGGCCAAGTTCTAGACAAACAAGAAGAAAAGCTAGTGACATGTCTGTTGCTATGGAGAGAGGCAGCGGGACGATGAGCAGTACATGATGAAGCAACTTTCTGAGGGTGGGTAAAGTTCTGAGTCTAATGCTATCAGGGGCTGCTTGGGAGTTGAGGGATACTAAGGATCACGCTTGTCAGGCAATGTCAGGGGCCACTGCACACACAATTCTCACCCAAAATGGTCTTGGTTGGCTGCCTCATCTGAGTAGCTTTTGTAGGTAGCTTAAGACCATATATACAGTGTTGCTGGCACAGGAGCTTCTATCATATTAACTCTTCACTAAGGGTGTTCAAAGTACAGAATTCTTCCAAATTTGTATGTAAATGTTAAAAAGGACTTTTTGAAACATGGCAAGATGGCATACGATTGGTTCATTGTTAAGCTGCATAAATTTGCAAGCAAAATTTGCAGAATATGCATGAAGTTTGAACAATCTGCATCTCAAGTATTACGATGAAATAGGGTCCTAGGCAAGATATTAGTTTAGCCCACCACTGATGCTCACCTGGCTTTTTTTTTTTAAAGATTTAATAGGGCTAGCATCCACCAGGTCCCTAGACTCTCTCCAGGCCCTCTGCAACTGCCTGGCAGCCTGGGTTTGTCTAGTGGATGATCAGTCTCTGGTGGGAATAACGGAACCCTTGTCACAAAGATGGTTAGGCTTGAATCGAGCAAAAAGGGCGCCAAATAGCATATTTCCCCTCAGTTCATGGCAGCCTGGAGGGGCACAAATTTCCCGGTGCCCTTTTTGCATATATGCAGTTAGGCTACCAACTTATATATGGATCTGCAGACCCAGCCTTGATGTTCATTTGATATGGCCATCGCTGTCAGTTACTGATTTATACATATACTGTACTCACACCGTATTTACTATTCACTTGTTTTCATTCTTTCATCCGGATTTGAACTGAATAATTAAAAGTTTTGATTTGAGATGTTGAGATGTGTTTAGCATGGCAGAGAAACAAATGATATATTCTAGCAGGTATGCGTTACAGAGGAAATCAACTGTCTGGAGTTAATTAAACTATCCCTGTGATTCTTTTTTTGTGACACATTGGCCAGTGTGGCATGCTCTGAATAAAGCTTTCAGAAGAAACAATTACATTAAATAGAAATCCTGCTGTTTAAGAAGCACGGAAAATGAGGTGCAACCATATTTCACTATTTTTATTCTCTGCAGTAACTCTTATATAACGATCAGCCACAACAGTAAAAGCACTGATAGATAAAATTAATAACATTGATTAATGTGTTTGGATGGATTCACAGTGGTCCATTGCATAACACATGTTATAATGTGTGCGAACTGCAATGAAGACTTGACAGAGACTTAAGGAATGTTATGGTTCCTTTGCGAAGGAGAAATGGAGTGTTGTGCTGTATTTGTTGCTACAGTGATCGTGTGTGTATGGGTGAAATTGTGCTGCAGGCTTTTGTAGGCCATTGGGTGAGATTATGGCTCACATATAAATTGCTATGTTAGGGTCCCAATGTGGCATAATAGCTGCACATGCTTTGTTATAGGCATACTACCTTCACATGCTGTGTTGGAGGGCATACTACCTGCAAATACTGTGCTGGAGGGCATACTATCTGCACATGCTGTGTTGGGGGGCATACTATCTGCTCATACTGTGTTGAGGGGTTACTATCTGACCTTGCTGTGTTGGGGGTCATACTATCTGCACATGTCATATTGGTGGCATAATAACTGCACTTGCTGAGTTGGCGGCATACTACATGCACATGCTGTGTTGGTCGGATACTATATGCACATCCTGTGTTGGGGGCATAATATGTACTCTCGTTAAATGGGAGACATGAGGGCTGCCCATGGTAATAGGTGCTGTCTACAATACCTAGGCTTAATGTTATGTTTTTCTACATTTTATGTATACTCCGGCCCCCTAGCAGTCTGAAGTATGTTGACCCCTTGACCGAAAAACTTTGGGAACCCCTATATTATACTATCTCAAGAATGTAAATGTCAATTTTACATATTTGCGTATATATATATATATATATATATATATATATATATATATATATATATATATATATATTGAAATAATGCTCACTGTGTGAATTTTACTACAAAGCCACACATTTCTGAAAGAAATGGAACATTTTCACACCACCTACTTTTACAACAATGCTTTACATTCACTTTTGTTTTCTTTTGAAGGAGTGAAAAATTGCAGCAAAATCTGCTATGCTGAGCACACTGGAACTGCTCACGCAGCACCTTTCGAATATCTCTAAATACACTGAAAGCAACAATACAATACATTTTCTCTTTTTATGTATCTAGTGTTCTTTGAAACTATCTCCCATATGCAGTGCGAGTGTCTTAATACATTAACCACTATTTTTAAGAGATTAGATGTTAAATTCAATAAAAGCATCAAATCTAACATACATCTATTAAACAAAGAAGGCCCCTATGAACTATGGCAGCATGACTTGTGATCCTTCTACTGATTATGGCTAAGTGATTCCAGATGCTTTGGGAAGCAAAATATACACAAAGAGTTAACCACTTAACGACAATGTATCGTATTAAAACGTCATGTTTGAGCCTGTTAACGGCAACATGACGTTTTAATATGTTGCGCGTTCCTGCCAGTGTTGCCAACCTCGGAAATACATTTGTACTGACAAAGCACAAAAAACTTACTGACAGAACACTTTTTTTACTGATATCTAATATTATTGAAATTAAATGAAAGATATCACAATATACCGGCAACCACATGGGGCTCGAATGAGGAAGAAGAGTGCAGTGGCAGACACCGGACAGGTGAAGTATTAATGCACGGTATCTGGGGGGGGGGGGGAGGAGACTTTGATACATTTACATTTGGGGGATGCAACTGGGGGTTTCCGTCACATTTGTTCTCGATTATCGCAGCCCTTACCACTGCACGCTTGATCGAGCATGCCAGCCTGAGATTTTACAGCATGTCTAAATGATACATGCGATCGATACATGCAATCAATTTAGGCCCGAAATTGGTTTGATTGTCAACTAGACATGCTGTTGGTGGCACCGATTTTTATAATATCAAAAATAATTGTCTTATCTGATGGTTGATGGGCCGCCAAGTCTACAGATGTATGGCCCCCTTTAGCTAGAGCAGTGTACATTCCAGAGTGATACATGAACTGATAAGCATTAAGTGTTGTGATCTTTTGGGAAAGAGAGAGGTTTGTTTTTTTTACTGACGCCACAATTTTTTTTCATGGACTTTACAGACTTTACTGATTTGTTGACTTTTTTACTGACTGTCAGTAAATTTACTAACGATTGGCAACACTGGTTCCCGTCCCCGCTCCGCACGTGTGTGCGACACTTCCACCACCGTTTACATCGGAATTCCGTGTTCAGCGATTGGGGAAGAGGACCGAGCAATGCTTGGAATGAATGGACGTGACCGCGATCAGGGGCCATGTCCATTCATAAAACAGGATACAGTGTAGTTAAATGTAGAAAAAAAAGGGAACACTTCCTATAATGGGGGAGTGTTCACTAGCACCATCTTGTGGCCAAAAAGTAAAAATACACACATGCACATACATTGATACACAATACTAATAAAATTAATAACTTACATTACCAAAGCCCCCCCCCCCCCCAAAAAAAAAATGGTAAAAAAAAAATCTGTTGTAAAAAAATACATAAATAGTTGCCTTAGGGACTCAGCTTTTCTAATCTATATTTTGTGCAGGAAAATTACTTTTACTTTACTACATATGGGCTTGTATGTATGGACTGGAAAAAAAAAACAGAAAAATAACATATTTCAAAATAATATACTGTCGCCATACATTGTGATAGAGGCATAATTTAAATGGTTTAACCACCCTGGCGTTCTGATAAGATCGCCAGGGAGGCTGCGGGAGGGTTTTTTTTAAATTAAAAAAAAACTATTTCATGCAGCCAACTGAAAGTTGGCTGCATGAAAGCCCACTAGAGGGCGCTCCGGAGGCGTTCTTCCGATCGCCTCCGGCGCCCAGAATAAACAAGGAAGGCCGCAATGAGCGGCCTTCCTTGTTTTGCTTACACCGTCGCCATAGCGACGAGCGGAGTGACGTCATGGACGTCAGCCGACGTCCTGACGTCAGACGCCTCCGATCCAGCCCTTAGCGCTGGCCGGAACTTTTTGTTCCGGCTGCGCAGGGCTCAGGCGGCTGGGGGGACCCTCTTTCGCCGCTGCTCGCGGCGAATCGCCGCAGAGCGGCGGCGATCGGGCAGCACACGCGGCTGGCAAAGTGCCGGCTGCGTGTGCTGCTCTTTATTTGGCGCAAATCGGCCCAGCAGGGCCTGAGCGGCAGCCTCCGGCGGTGATGGACGAGCTGAGCTCGTCCATACCGCCCAGGTGGTTAATGATTGGGACAATGGGCATATAGAATGTGTCAGTTTTCTGCACAGGAGAACGTTTATTTTTAAAACTATAATGGCCGAAAACTGAGAAATAATGATTTTTTTCCATTATTTTCTTATTTTTCCCATTAAAACGCATTTAGAATAAAAACATTCTTAGCAGAATGTACTATCCACAGAAAGCCTAATTGGTGGCGAAAAAAACGAGGTATAGAATCATTTTCTTGTGATAAGAAGTAATAAAGTTATTAGGGAATAAATGAGAGGAGCACTGACAGGTGAAAATTGCTCTGGTCCGTTAGGGTAAAAACCCTTGGGGGTGAACTGGTTAAAGAGCACAAAATGACTCAAAGCAAAACATAAAATATTGTTCAGGAATGTACAGTAGCCCGGGGACTACCTGCACTTATTTTCTGAGGCAAATAATAACCGTTAAAGTTTTAAAAGGCAGATTACTGTAATGTCTACTATGCTTCTTCTCTCTACTCCATTGCACAAGGGCACATGAGGCATGTGTATAACGGTATATGCAAACATTTCAATTTGACCACCGTTACAAGAGAGTTGGTGCATCTGAATTACTCTCTCTAGACAAATGGACAAGTTGAATTGCCTCTGCATTTTCACAACTGATGTTATTTTTAGCTGCTAATAAAATAATTGCAATAAGTCCAGATTGTTGCATTTGTTCATTGTGATCAGGCTCTCTGTGTGTCTGCTTTCACTGGGCAAGAATGAGGAAAGTCATTTCTCATGTTCCAATATAAAGCCTGAGTTCCTAATAGGTCAGACTATGGGTAATTTGCAGGTCATTCTCCTTCACTGTACTGGGTTGAATAATGGGAGAAGTATGATATTAGATGCTGCCGCAAGCTAACCTGTTTGTAGCTTCATACTTCCTGGTTGATGGAGTGTAAAAACAGAGTACACATATGTGGTCTTCAAGATAGTGTCAGGGATGATGTGAAATACAGCATCAACCTTTCTTACTTAATTATTCCATCAATCTCATAGGTTCATGTGATATATCTAGGCATATATGTTATCGGGTGTTGCTTATCACAATAAGGTTCAATGTGTCATTATGAACAATTATGGGTCGCTTTAAGTACAATTTTAAAGTGGCAATACTGATCATTCTGCAGAAAAATGTCCATTACACGACTTATAGCCATATTTACCACTTCAGGTTCCTGGTTGAGGGGGGTATCTCTTTTTTTTCGGATTACATAGGCGTTTTGAGTAATATTTTGTCCAATAATTGTTTATTTTATAGTTATACTACGGGGAAAAAGATAGGTGCAAATGCAAAACATGCCCTTTTTTTCCATTTTCCACTCTTCCTAATTTGCACATGTTAAGAGCTACAGTTGAATAACACCTTAAAATCGATTCTTTGGCTGTTTCCAATTAAAATGATACCCTATGTGCTATATGTTAATGCAAGTTGTGCATGTAGTGGACCATTATCGCCAGCTTGTGTATCTGTAGCATTTAGATGCGATCGCTAGGGCGCACAGTTTAGGGACCCCAGTGCTGCACAGATGCATCATTAGGCAACAGCACAGTGAGACTCCAAAACCTACAAAAAAGGTATTTCATCTACAAATGTTATACCCAGAAATTAAGTGTTAATTTAAAGGAAAATTCTCCTTTCATCTTACAATAACATAGAACATTTATATCGCGCTTTTCTCCTGGTGGACTCAAAGCGCTAGAGCTGCAGCCACTAGGACACGTTCTATAGGCAGTAGCAGTGTTAGGGAGACTTGCCCAAGGTCCCCTACTGAATAAGTCCTGGCTTACTGAACAGGCAGAGCCGAGATTCAAACCCAGGTCACCTGTGTCAGAGGCAGAGCCCTTAACCATTACACTATCCAGCCACTACAATAACAATAAACTATGAATGCTTTGCAAATGGGTACCACCATGAGAGGAAAGGAGCTGGTGAGGAGGCTGGAGCTGGAGGATGCAGGTGATGAATGAACTATTTGGTAAGTGTGGTGTCTTTTTTGTATATACCCATTCCTAATGAGCACCAATGCTTGTCAGGAACTCTATAATGGACATATGCTGCCTGCTCATGTTATTAGCAGATCAGGGCCGGCTTTAGGGGGGGGCGAGAGGGGGCAGAGCCCCCTCAAACAGACTCGTTGCCCCCTCAAATCAGAGCGGCTCTCGCTCTGCCGCTGCGGCTGCTTCCTGGTCCTGCGTGGAGCGCAGAGCGGTCATGTGATCAGTCACATGACCGCTTCTTCCTCCGACGGCTCTCCGAGACGAGTCTCGGCTGTGACGCAGGCAGTGTGGCGACATTAAGAGCCGCCCCGCATAGAGGAGGAGTCGACTCTCTCAGAGAAAGAGGAATTCTCCTCCTCTGAGAGAGTCGACTCCTCCTCTATGCAGGGCGGCCTCTTAAGGTCCCGCTCCCGCCACTGTGCCTGCGTCAGAGCTAGCTGAGACTCCTCTCGGAGAGCAGCACTCGGCAAACTTTTTCAGCCAGCATATTTGTCCGCCCGCCTTCTGCTACCCGCCGCCATCTGACTGCCACCCGCCTCTCCAGACACTGGCTGTGGCAGTGTGGCTGCGCAGTGTGCTGTGCCAATTGCATTGGCATTTGGCAAAATCGATCAGAGTGCTGCAGGTCTGGTGTGCTGTGCCAGTTCAGTTGCCAGTGACCAGTCCAATAGTCAGCCTGGCTGGCAAATCCGATAATTGCCTCATTTAAGGTCAATCAGTGTCACTGCCAGAGTGCACTGCAGCCTTTCTGGCAAATCAATAGTTCAGAGTGCCTCATTTATTTTGTGTGCGTTCTTTGCCATCTGCTGCCACCTCAGGCCCTCTGCACAGCACTGTAATTGTGCTAAAAATAAAAAACACGCAGCATATTAGCATTTGAAGAAAATTATTTCTGACTGTGTTACACCTGAGAACATTTTTTTCAATAATCTGCAGTGCGTGGCAGAACTGTATTTGTGGTTAAAAAAACACGCAATATCAGTATATTAGCATTTGACGAAAAATATTTCTGTGTTTACACCTGAGAACATTTTTTTGATAACCTGCAGTGCGCAGAACTGTATTTGTGGTAAAAAACACCACGCAATATCAGTATATTAGCATTTGACGAAAAATATTTCTGTGTTTACACCTGAGAACATTTTTTTGATAATCTGCAGTGCGCAGAACTGTATTTGTGGTAAAAAACACCACGCAATATCAGTATATTAGCATTTGACGAAAAATATTTCTGTGTTTACACCTGAGAACATTTTTTTGATAATCTGCAGTGCGCAGAACTGTATTTGTGGTAAAAAAAACACCACGCAATATCAGTATATTAGCATTTGACGAAAAATATTTCTGTGTTACACCTGAGAACATTTTTTTGATAATCTGCAGTGCGCAGAACTGTATTTGTGGTAAAAAACACCACGCAATATCAGTATATTAGCATTTGACGAAAAATATTTCTGTGTTTACACCTGAGAACATTTTTTTGATAATCTGCAGTGCGCAGAACTGTATTTGTGGTAAAAAAAACACCACGCAATATCAGTATATTAGCATTTGACGAAAAATATTTCTGTGTTACACCTGAGAACATTTTTTTGATAATCTGCAGTGCGCAGAACTGTATTTGTGGTAAAAAACACCACGCAATATCAGTATATTAGCATTTGACGAAAAATATTTCTGTGTTTACACCTGAGAACATTTTTTTGATAACCTGCAGTGCGCAGAACTGTATTTGTGGTAAAAAACACCACGCAATATCAGTATATTAGCATTTGACGAAAAATATTTCTGTGTTTACACCTGAGAACATTTTTTTGATAATCTGCAGTGCGCAGAACTGTATTTGTGGTAAAAAACACCACGCAATACCAGTATATTAGCATTTGACGAAAAATATTTCTGTGTTTACACCTGAGAACATTTTTTTGATAATCTGCAGTGCGCAGAACTGTATTTGTGGTAAAAAAAACACCACGCAATATCAGTATATTAGCATTTGACGAAAAATATTTCTGTGTTACACTTGAGAACATTTTTTTGATAATCTGCAGTGCGCAGAACTGTATTTGTGGTAAAAAACACCACGCAATACCAGTATATTAGCATTTGACGAAAAATATTTAATGACAGTCATTGAAGGTTTGTCCAAACTTTTGGTCTGTGCTGTAAATTTTTGGGGGATACACTACAGCAGAGCTCAAACTTCCCCGGCAGACCTTTAACACCACTGTAAGGTCATGACATGTATATTTGGCCCCACCCATGACCACGCCCACGGTCTGTTGCATGACCACGCCCATTTTTCGGCGCGCCGCGCTACGCGCGGCGCAGGGTTTCTTCGTGCCCCCTGCAAATTTCTGTCTGCCCCCTCATATGTGCCTGTCTAGAGCCGGCCCTGTAGCAGATACTTACCCCTTATTTATATTATTGGTGGTTGTCTGGTTGAACCATGCTGCCCACGTTCGTGTAAAATACATGCTACCAGTTATGTTCTTAGGGGACACTTTTTACCTCTGTATGCAGAAGTAGGTAGAGCAAAGTGTTGGCACTGCAGCGTAACACGGAGAGCTGCAACTGTGCCTTCCAGGATTAGCAGGCTCACTTTGAAAACATACTTAGCATGCTCTGACAAAAAGGGTTAAATGTCAGCAATGAAGCATAAAGATGAGGATTGGCACTGCATACAACTGTATTTTTCAGTGAAAATGTGATGCATCAGCATAAAATACAGCAGTACGAGCCTGTGTGGCAATCAAAGAATGAGTGCACATACCGGTTCTGGTGGGCAGTGGGTGCAGGCTACTTGTGCCTTTCACCTACCGCCCCACTGACTGCCCACCAGTACCGGTATGTGCACTCATTCTTTGACTGCCACACAGGCTCGTACTGCTGTATTTTATGCTGATGCATCACTGAATAAAACCAGTTGTATGCAGTGCCAACTCTCATCTTCATTCCTTATTGCAGCCTGGTACCTATTTATGCAATTTGGAAAACATACTGTCTATGTTATTGGGGACACATGCTGTCTGTTATGTTATTAGAGTCACTTGGCATCTATGTATGTTAATGTAAGACACATGCAGCCTGCTCATGTTATTGGGCCACACTTAAATAATTATATTGCTGGGGATCCATATAGCTTGTGTCATTTGGGGTCACATGTGACATAATGAAGTTATTAGGAGACATATGCAGCCTATGCTATCTGGATACACATGAGACAAAATTGAATGATTGAGGACCAATGCTGCCTAATTTAATGATACTAGGGGACACATGCAGCATACAATTTCTGTTATGGGAAATATATCTATGTTACTGGGGGACACATGCAACTTAATTATGTTATTGGAGACTCGTGGTATAACTGCTACTTGGGAACTCACATCACGGTGTCATAGTTATTTCAGGAAAACAAGCAGCCTAACTGCATTGCTGGGTTCACAAGCAGCTTTGGGGGACACATATGTCCTAATTATATTTTGGGGAACATGCTTTCTAATTGTTGCAGAGGTTATGTTGTTGTATTATGTAATGTTAGCATGTCCCTAACATGGGGGACACGTTGCTGCAACAACAATAGGGCAGCATGTCCCTTAAACGTGGGCAAGTTACTTAATTATGATTTAAGATTTATAGAATTGTGATTTAATGAGAAAAGTACATTGATTGTCTACACTATTTTGTTTGAGGCTGTTTATATATACAGCCATATCAAATGGCTGTTTATATATACTGTATATATATATATATATATATATATATATATATATATATATATATATATATATATATATATATATATATATATATATACAGGATTTGGATTCTTTTTATGTTTTGCTTGTTGAGAGGAAGGGTTAGAGACTCACTAATTTTTTACCTGGAATAAAATTGTATTTTTTACAATAAAGAGCTGGTATGTGTGATGGACAGTGCCTGGAGGAGGGGTATTAGTGTGGTTGTTTAAAGGCTATGCATAATGAAAGTTAAATTGCATGTCCTGTAATTAAAGCACCATATTTTCCTATGTTCAATCCATATCAGAAACTGCTCAATTAAAATGTCAACATTAGTACAACATAGTTATAACAATGAATATCCTGCCCCATCAGAAAATGCTTACACACACTTTGTTCAGGCTGGTTGGTACTGTAGATTGAAATAGTGAGTATAAAATGAGTAATTTAAAGAGAAAACTAAGTTGCTTGAGAAGAAAGAGCATAAAGACAAAGCAGTGGTACATAGCGCATAGAGAGCAGTGGGGCGTTGGTCGCATGTGTTGGGAAGACGTTATAGCAACACGGCTCAGCTGGTGGCAAAAACACCGGCGGCCACTGCTGAGCCCCCTAAACTGATGCGCCTGGGGACGTATGTCCTCTCGTGCCACCCTCTAGCTAGCTACATGATGTTCATTTTGAGTCTCTTTACAATAGTCACAATGCTATAAAGCAATAACATCTATAGCACTACATATGTTTCCTTTTTAGCGTAAATCTATTACAGACACACACAGCCTTGTTACATACTAGTCTTTATTTTCTAAATGATCAGAGCTTCATCTGCATGCAGAATATTGCTCTCGCCTTTGTACTTTGGTGCAGAGTGGTCCAATCTCATGTTGAAACACAATTATGTCTGAGTAACATGCATTATACATGATGTTGACTCTTCCTTTCTCCAGTGCCTCTGATTATAATATTATCTGCAGCACTAGGCACAGCTACTGTCCTACTCGAGACTATATAATAATATTACTCATGAAAGCAGTGATAACAATAACTATCATTATGTAGGAAGCGAATGGGGGTGTGAGCCAACTGGTATTAGATTGTTACAATATATATGTTTTTTTCGTTATGGTCCATAAAACACCATAGAGCTTTAACATTTACATGATAACAAAAGATTGAATCATTAAATTGCATATTTACTGATGTATAACATACACACATCTGGCATTATGAAATAAAATGAAAAAAAAATAGCATGTATGTATGTGATTTGATTTAATGAAGGTGTTCAGTGACATGATGCACAGCATGTACCATACCTGATGCTGCATTGGAGATCTCTGTTATATGTTGCTTAACTTTACTAAAGAGCAACTCTAGGTAATAAGTACCATCAATCAATGGATTGACAGGATGAAGAAACATTGCTCCAGTGCAAGGCAAGGTTGTTCAGTTTACATGAACTCGACGCTTTTTATATTCCCATGCAACCAGGTTCAGCAATGTTCAGCATTTTTTTTTCATTGCTTCTTGGTTGTTTATAACTGCCATGTACCCTCTTAGGGTAAGATGTTTACTGAGTGCAGTGAACCTTGCTGGTTTAATAAGGAAGAACTACTCGATGCATTAAATAAAAGTGTTCCCTGAGTGATGTCAGTTATCGCAATTAATGTTTAACTCCGTGTTTTCTGCTTTTAAAATGGTTTTTCAAGCAGAAATATAAATACATTTTTCCATCCCTATACTGTAACCATCCAGATGGCAGAAAAATCACCCCAGTAAAACTGCTTTTGTGTCCCATGATGCATTTCACGCATTGATAAATTCAAATACAGTAATAAAAACAATCTGATATCGGTCCCCCACCTTCCTCTAGCTGTAACTTTGGGGTGGATGCTCTACAGTACGGTAATATTGCAGACAGTGCATGGCAATATTACTGTTACTATCGGCAGCATTGTACCACGAATTATGCTATTAGCACAACCCACGGTACTAGTAGTGCAAGCATTGCTATGGTAATGTGCGCTACAAATGAATTAACATTCATTTGTAGCGCACGTTACCATAGCAATGCTCGCACTACTCGAGTACCGTGGGGTGTGCTAATAGCATAACTTGCCGTACAAAGTTGTCGGTAGTAACAGTAATATTGCTGCGCACTGTCTGCACACACCAATATTACCCCACTTTAGTGTATCAACCCCTTTGCCCCTGACTCTGTCTCTCCCTCCCCCCCCACACACACACACACACAATTTCCACTGGCGGTCAGTAAGAAAGAAGAGAACTGCAAATTCACTAAGCTTTTCCTGCAGGTAGTAGATGCTCGGTAATATACTGGGGGAAAAAAATCACTAAACCCTGCTCGGTAAGGGCTTGTTCACACTACAGGAGCTTTTCTGAGCGCTTTGTGATTTTAAAAGCTCCTGCTAATGTTACATAGTTACATACATAGTTATTTTGGTTGAAAAAGGACATACGTCCATCGAGTTCAACCAGTATAAAGTACAACACCAGCCTGCTCCCTCACATATCCCTGTTGATCCAGAGGAAGGTGAAAAAACTCTTACAAGGCATGGTCCAATTAGCCCCAAAAGGGAAATATTCCTTCCCGACTCCAGGTGGCAATCAGATAAAATCCCTGGATCAACATCATTAGGCATTACCTAGTAATTGTAGCCATGGATGTCTTTCAACGCAAGGAAAGCATCTAAGCCCCCTTTAAATGCAGATATAGAGTTTGCCATAACGACTTCCTGTGGCAATGCATTCCACATCTTAATCACTCATACTGTAAAGAACCCTTTCCTAAATAAATGGCTAAAACGTTTTTCCTCCATGCGCAGATCATGTACTCTAGTCCTTTGAGAAGGCCTAGGGACAAAAATGTTATCCTATGTGTGTGTTCACACTGGAGCGATGTGATTTTTTTTAAAAGAATCCCCATAGCATTGCATTAGCAAGAGCTTTTCAATTCACTAGCACTTAAAAAAAGCTCTTAAAGTGTGAATCAGCTCTAAGTCTCACCAGTTGTGGAACAGGTCAGGCAGGAAGCTGTGAGTCTTCCTAGAAGTGGTGTGCATGAGTCATTTTCTTTTCTTTTCAATACATTCCTGGCATAACTTTATATGTGCTGCAGCCACTAGACGGAGCTCTTCTGTATACATAGATATGCACATCTAAAGGGATACAGAAAGGCCTTTTTAAATGTCTCCTCCTGCTCTGCCATTCTGAAGTCCTACTCTCCAAAGCATCGGATCAGATGGGTTAGAAGCAGGGCTGTGTAGCTCTCCCTATTAAATGTCTGTCTCTCCCTATTGGCTGGCTACCTGCTACATCAGTCAACTTTTACCGCATTGAGAGTATGAGTTACCGGCTGGTGAGAGCGTAAGGTAAATACTGAACATTTACTTGATTTACTGAATGCTGTAATCTTTGTGAATTGCAATTTCTTGACATTTCTTGAGCTATTTACCACACAAGTTGGTAATTTGCCTCACTAGTCAGTAATTTTACTTTTTCAGTGCGGTAAAAGGTTGAGCGAATTGGCATTTGGTAAAGTGATCAGTAAAATCAGTTATTTTTCGCATTTTCAAATGCAGTAATGCTTAGTAAATTGAGACAATGGGTGTGGTGCAGGAGCAGTGTTTAACTCACTTTGGATCACTGTGCACTGCTTACAGTAGAAGTATCTGAGAAGTGGCCCTGTATTGGTTACAGTGCAGCCCTGATCACGTACAGAGCGTGTTATAGTGACAGAGAAGCGGTGAAGGTGATGACAAATGCTTTCAGATACAGCAAACAAAAACGGGAAGCTCTGCAGTAGCACAGCATTACTTTGTTTTCTCTTCCTCTCAGCAACAAAGCAGGCTGAGGATATCGTGTTTACAATGACAACTTTTGTGTCTTGTCACTGACCACTTACAAATACACCACCTCCTTTCAGATTGGAAGTAAAGTGACAGCCAGCGTTTTCTGAATAGAAAGCATGTGTGGAACAGAGAAGATGCCTTAACCCTTTGCTATGTTTTAGTGCCACTGCGCGCCTGTTTGTGTACATTTTTCTTTAGAGGTGTGTGGGTTGTGCTTATGTGTGTGTATTTACCTTCTTCTTTTTCTTGTTTTTTTTGCATGTCTGGACATGTTGATGCTTCATTTCCTCTGTTTGTGTGTTTCTATGCGACATGTTTTTATCCTTGTGTAAGTGTAAACTCTTTATACACTAAACATTTTCAGAATTTGCGTTCACCGCACATCTTATGCAAGTCCATGGCATCACACTTGTGTGTTTTAATGTGAATTTTAACCTCTGAATTCTGCAGAAAAAATACAGTTTACATGTATACTTTTTTCGAAATGGACATGCGAATCTCATACACTGCAAGTCAATGAAAATGGGGATTTTCACATTCTAAATGTGAAAATTCATATATGAATGTAAAGTTAATTACATATAAATTCTTGTAAATTAACTTAATATGCATGAAAAATTGGAAAGCAAAAATTTGCATCAAAAACGCAGAATCGCACATACAAAAATATGTACAAAAAATGGACGAAAAACTCAGGGATAAGTGTGCAGGCACCCTAACTAATAAAGGAAAACACAACTGATATATAGCCAATATAACATAGTATGGATACAGAGGCGCCAAAAGGATAAAAATATCTAAAAAGTTTTAAACATGAGGAGGCAGTGGTGGACCTCCTCCAAGCAGACACACAAATTGCCAATGTGTTTATCAAATACAACAAGTTTATTTACATACTCCAGTGGACAATGCAATGCGTTTCACATGATTGATCCCGCTTCATCAGGCAATAACAACGGAGCAATAGCATATGTAGTCAGTAGAAGAGCCAGGCACCTCTGTGATATATAGCCAAGACCACCTCACAGGTGTGAAACACATAATCGGCATACACATGTACAAGGGTTGTCACCCACCAGAATCAGGATTCAATTCCTTGGGTGACAGTTCGGGGTCAAGTGTTGTACAAAGGCATTGCTAGCCTGCAAGCCTGTGATGCATTCTGTTGCTATTGTGGGGGGAGGAGTGATTACTGTCCAGTGAACAATGCAGTGGTAGAGGTATGGTGTAGAACAATGGCCTCAGGTTGCACTCAAACAAGATGATTTAGCCATCAGATCTCTCGACAACACATGGGGGTCCCTATATACATACTAGATGCTTAGCAGCAGAACTGGATTGTTCATAAGGCAAGTCTAGGCAGTTCCCTGGGGCATGGATAGAGTCTAGGTGCCTGGTGGAAGCTAGGCGCCTCCAAATCTTATAAAAAAAGGATAGATGACAATCAGCGGTGGACAAAAATTGCTATCTTGCCTAGTGCCCTATTTCCTCTAAATTAATTTCTCCTAAATTAACGAATTAATGAATTAATGAACTACGTAGTCAATATAAGTAGAGGCTACTTTACCAATGTTTAGTGAATATTGCCTTACACTCTGCAACCTGTACATTTTAATGACTAATTAGACAGACTAGCGTCTTAGCATACGCTGCATAAGAGGGTAGGAAGGGGGTATTGGGCACAGTGGCAGGGAGGGGGGTTTCAGACTTTTGGTCCTCATTAGTACATGGCAGGGATTGATACAGCTGTATGAGATAGGGCTTGGACCAGTACAAATGAGTAACCAAGCAGCTCAGGGTGACCCAAACCACTCGGAATGTATAGGGGGATAAAAGGGACCAAAGAAAGACCTCCTACTAAAAAACGCAAAGCTTGGTGTAATTTGCCTTCCTAAAACAGAAGGAAATATGCAATAATTCAGCTATAAGTGAACATTTGTGGTAACCCACAATGCACTGCTACTAAATATGCAAATAATTCCTTTTCACCCTTCGTAAGCCAAGCAAGCATCCAGAACCACTGGTGTATAGCAAGCTTAAATTTTACACAGCTATATCAAACCCACATGTGACAGCCTGTTTCAGACTTTTGGTCCTCATTAGTACATGGCAGGGATTGAAACAGCTGTATAAGATAGGGCTTGGACCAGTACAACAGAGTAACCAAGCAGCTCAGGGTGACCCAAACCACTCGGAATGTATAGGGGGATAAAATGGACCAAAAAGACCTTCTACTAAAAAAAATAAAAGCTTGGTGTAATTTGCCTTCTTAAAACAGAAGAAAATCTGCAATAATTCAGCTATAAGTGAACATTTGTGATTACCCACAATGCACCGCTACTAAATATGCAAATTATTCCTTTTCACCTTTGGTAAGTTAAGCAAGCCTATAGTGTTACGTATTACACTGTCATATGAAACCCACATGAGCCAGGCAGCCTATTTCAGACATTTGGACCTCATCAGTACATAACAGGGATTGATATGGCTGTATGAGATAGGGCTTTGGACCAGTACAACAGAGTAACCAAGCAGCTCAGGGTGACCCAAACTACTAAGAATGTATAGGAGGATAAAAGAGACCAAAAAGCCCTCCTACTAAGAAAAGCAAAGCTTGGTGTAATTTTCCTTCTCAAAACAGAAGCAAATCTGCAATAATTCAGCTATAAGTGAACATTTGTGGTTACCCACAATACAATGCTACTGAATATGCAAATGATCTCTCTTTGCCCTTGGTTTGATATGACACTACTTATTCTTCTTGCTTGGACCAGCCCCTTCTTCTTGCTTGGACCGGCCCTGGGGGCAGGGCGCTACTTCTTCTTCTTGTTTGAAGGTTGAGGCACTTACTCTATTATATATATAGATAGTTTGGCAAATATTAAAACCTTTTGCAATCAATCATTTTTAGAGGACAACAGTAAATTAAAAATATATAAATTACTCATATTATGCATATGTATTAGCACATCTAATTAAACTTCATGGAGCCTCCTTTAAAATAGGATTGATTCAGAGTTAACAACTCACTGGAACTCATACAAATGAGTATTGCGACACTGCATTCCAATGAGTGAATGAAGTAATTAACCAATGTCAGCATGGAGATTGCAGCACAGGGACCTCCCAAATTCCCATCCATATGAATATAATGAGTTTGAACAAAATTTAGTATACTGGGCCTGAAAGACATGGGGGAACTATATGTCTGTTAAGGTTATCATTTACGCAGGTCATGGTATTAGCACTAAAAAAAAAAGAAGAAAAAGTAATCATTGCTAGCACAAGCAATCTCAGTTCGAATGAGGTGAAATAATACTCAGATATTTATTTGTACAGATAGTTAATTTAGTCCAGCAATGGAGAAATCTCTTAAAATACCCTAACTATGTACTTGATACTTAAAAGTTAGCAATATTGCCCTAGATCGGTAGTGATATTTTATTATTACGGTACCTTTCTGGATTTCAATCAGTGGTGGCTCCAACTTTAGATTTCTTGGGGGGCACAAAGTGGGCATGATGGCTGGCTGGAGGGGGGGGGGGGGCATTTGGGTGATCAGAATCGATATTTGTATGGCAAGTTTTAGATATTTTTTGCCTAACTTAGGAGATACAATTAAGGCTAACTAGTTCAGCAATGGTAGGAACCAAATGTAAACATCACAAATAGAACTTTTTCAGTGAGCAGATTCAGTGGCTGGATAGTGTACTGCTTAAGGGCTCTGCCCAGGGGCGTCGCTAGCCCTGTTTTAGGGGGGCACGTGCCCCCAATCTTTCCTGGGGTGCCACGGATCTCTGCCCGGCTGCCCCCTCTGTCAAGACAGCGGCTTCCTCCAGCCGCCGCGTCACTGACACTCGTCTCAGACCTCAGGATCAGGCGGCGAGCCGGCGACCAATCGTGCGGGCGCTAGGACCCAGCGCCCGCACTGATATGCGGAAGTGACATCACTTCCGCATATCGAGCGGGTGCGTCCAGCGCCCGCTCGTACATCTGGTCGGGTCGCCGCTGATCCTGAGGTCTGCTGAGAGGTAGCGGGGGAGCGGCGGCGGCTAGAGGGGGGGCCTCCCTGTCACTCACTCACTCACTAAAGGGGCTCCCTGGCACGCACTCACTCCCTAAAGGGGCTCCCTGTCACTCACTCACTCCCTAAAGGGGCTCCCTGTCACTCACTCACTCCCTAAAGGGGCTCCCTGTCACGCACTCACTCCCTAAAGGGGCTCCCTGGCACGCACTCACTCCCTAAAGGGGCTCCCTGGCACGCACTCACTCCCTAAAGGGGCTCCCTGGCACGCACTCACTCCCTAAAGGGGCTCCCTGGCACGCACTCACTCCCTAAAGGGGCTCCCTGTCACTCACTCACTCCCTAAAGGGGCTCCCTGTCACGCACTCACTCCCTAAAGGGGCTCCCTGTCACTCACTCACTCCCTAAAGGGGCTCCCTGGCACGCACCCACTCCCTAAAGGGGCTCCCTGGCACGCACCCACTCCCTAAAGGGGCTCCCTGTCACGCACTCACTCCCTAAAGGGGCTCCCTGTCACTCACCCACTCCCTAAAGGGGCTCCCTGGCACGCACCCACTCCCTAAAGGGGCTCCCTGGCACGCACCCACTCCCTAAAGGGGCTCCCTGGCACGCACCCACTCCCTAAAGGGGCTCCCTGTCACTCACCCACTCCCTAAAGGGGCTCCCTGTCACTCACTCACTCCCTAAAGGGGCTCCCTGTCACTCACTCACTCACTCCCTAAAGGGGCTCCCTGTCACTCACTCACTCCCTAAAGGGGCTCCCTGGCACGCACTCACTCCCTAAAGGGGCTCCCTGGCACGCACTCACTCCCTAAAGGGGCTCCCTGTCACTCACTCACTCCCTAAAGGGGCTCCCTGTCACTCACTCACTCCCTAAAGGGGCTCCCTGTCACTCACTCCCTAAAGGGGCTCCCTGTCACTCACTCACTCCCTAAAGGGGCTCCCTGTCACTCACTCACTGCCTAAAGGGGCTTCCTGTCACTCACTCACTGCCTAAAGGGGCTCCCTGGCACTCACTCACTGCCTAAAGGGGCTTCCTGTCACTCACTCACTGCCTAAAGGGGCTCCCTGGCACTCACTCACTACCTAAAGGTGCTCCCTGTCACTCACTATCGGGGTCCCTGTCACTCACTACCTAACTGGAGGCGCCTGTCACTCACTAGCTAACCTGGGGGTCCCTGTCACTCACTACCTAACTTGGGGGGGCTACCATATTAAGGGGGCATTCTGCCTATTTATGTGAAATGCTGTCTATTTATGTGCCTCATGACTGCTGAATGTGTCTTGTTGGGAGCCTTATGATTTGTTGGGGGCCTCATGATTGCTGAATTTGTTTTGTTGGGGGCCTCATGATTTGTTGGGGGCCTCATGATTGCTGAATTTGTCTTGTTGGGGGCCTCATGATTGCTGAATTTGTCTTGTTGGGGGCCTCATGATTTGTTGGAGGCCTCATGATTGCTGAATTTGTCTTGTTGGGGGCCTCCTGATTTGTTGGGGGCCTCATGATTGCTGAATATGTCTTGTTGGGGGTCACATGATTGCTAACTGCGAGACTTTGGGAAAAGCTGAATCCTTATCATATGAGACAATAGCATTAAACCTACTTTTTTAGCGTTTTAAAACAGAAAATAAAACTGGGAGGTTCTAAAAAATTGAATACATTTTCCAGGAGTAGGATGGATGAAATTGTTTATCTTCACAGTTTATTTTCAACTTGGATTTTCCATAATGTTCATGTATGAGTTAAAACGTTTGTACAGTATTTAGTTTAAATTGCTGTTGCCACTTTGCGATAGATACCGGTAAGTGACTTTTGGGTTGCAGTTTGGGCACTCGGCCTCCAAAAGGTTC
The DNA here is from genome assembly GCF_040937935.1 of Hyperolius riggenbachi. NCBI lineage: Eukaryota > Metazoa > Chordata > Amphibia > Anura > Hyperoliidae > Hyperolius > Hyperolius riggenbachi. Next base: position 395,908,046 of record NC_090646.1, read on the forward strand.
GCCACCACTGTCCTAATCTGATGTCCCACCATTGCTAGGTTCATGTAAATTTGTCTCCACCCGTTACCACACCTATATTCTGGTCCATGGCCCACCCATTTTTTGGTGCGGCGCGATAAGCACGCCGCACAACGTGATCGTCATATTTTTGGCACGCTAGCTGCAGTGTGCTGAATTCTGCTGCCTACAGTATGTACAGTATACGCTGTTCTCTAGTGCTTGCACTGTGTGCTGATTTACCTCCAGTGTGTACAGTGTAAGGTGTTACTCTGTGCCTTTATTGATTGTAAACCAGCTGTATTGTATGCTGATCCCTGCTACTTTCAGTATGTACAGTATTAGCTGTAAAGCCTGGTACACACATGCAATTTTGATTAGCCAATTTTAGCTCTGTTCATAAAATTCATTGTCTGTTGGCCCACTTACTGCACGGGGGTGGGAAATTGGGGGTCAGTGATTGACCAATCAAAATTGTATGTGCGTATACATCTTTGATTTATGCCTATACTGATTGTAAATGATCGAAATAAAGGACAGGGGGCTCCGTCCAATATTTCGATGGGCAGGCCCGTTATCCGTAGCTTACACCGCTGCTAAGTTCATGTACATTTGGCCCCACCCATGGCCACGCCCACTCACCGCATGGCCACGCCCATTTTTTGCCGCGGCACGCTGCGCGCGCCGCATGTACCTCCCCGCCTGGTGCCCACAGGTGCCACTGATCTCCAAGGACCCTAGAAACGCCCCTGGCTCTGCCTTTGACCTGGGAGACTAGGGTTTGACTCCTGTCTAGGAATCCTGCCTAGGATACCTATTTAGTAAGAAGTCCTTGGGCAATACTTCCTAGCACTGCAGGGTGGCCCCTTGAGTGTGCCCTTAGTAGCTGCAGCTCTTGAGCGCTTTGAGTCCACCAGGAGAAAAGCGCTATGCAAATGTTAGTATTATTATTAATTGTCTGTCCAAATGATGAAGCTGTTATTGAAGAAAAGTTAACTACACATGTACTTGGCTAGTTTGCTGGCATGCTTTAATTCTTACTTGCTGGCAAGCTGCACCTGTATGGACAGATCACAGACAAATCATTCCAGCCCTATGCTTGTGTCTGCAACTCTACAAGCAAGGGAATGGGAAGAGGGAGGAGGGAGAGAAACACTGTGTGTGTAATTCCTTATCTTGGTAGCTAAGCATTACTGGAGACTAGAACTTGTATTTTACAGACAGGAAATTTTGAATCAGGATTATTATCCTGATTGAAAACTAAAATACAAGCTCTATTTTATTGGTTAGTTTAAAGGAAAAACAGTAAGCTTTCAGCTTGTAAGCCTTCTTCAGATTCTATTCCTGTTGACTAACAATGTTAGAACATGCAATCAGGAGGAGGTAGGGAATTTTTTATGCAAATATAATTGTCATCCAGATTCATTAATTATAAGGAATCTTGCAAAGATTGTGAGGTATTTATGACAAATAGATAAGACCCTTAGTTTACTTAACGTGTACATATACTCAGGCTGACTTGGAAAGCTTTTTACAGACCCTATCCTGTCCACTCTATTCTGCTAGAGCCTGTAAAAAGTGTAGTGACATATAGCAGAAAGAAGTAAATTATTCAAGATACCACTTTTATGGTCATTTGTTTTCAATCCTGCAGTCCTGCAGGACTAAAGATGTTGTTACCTGTGATACATTTTAGAATGTAAATCAGGATTGTAACGACTACAAAATTATTTCCGTGGTCAGCGCACAGGACGCGCGCTGACACTACGGAAATCCTCCACAAGCGTGTAATTTGAGAGAACCCAGCTATGGTGCTATGCACTTGCAGAGGGAGATTCCCACCAGCAGATGGAGCTGTGGAGTGCAGACAAACACAGCCTCTGCACAGCCACAGATGTCAAATGGGCATTGTACGAGTTGAAGCAATGCAGGGCTGGATAGCCCTAAAAGAGAGAGAGCATAGAGACAGAATGAATGTGTGTCCACCAATCTAGTCGCCACCCAGCGACGGTGAACACACATCAGCAGAAACAAAGTATGAATGCAATCGCAAGACTGGCGTTTGCCAACAGTGACACAAGACCGAGCAGGACTACACTAGAAGGGATGCCTAGTGCAGTCCCAAGGAATTACTCTAAGATAATCTTAGCAAACGATAGCAAGGCTGATACTCCAGGAGAGTTTGCAAGAACAAACCATCATGACCAGCAAGAAATTCTGGGAGCAAAAGGTATTTATACTGCAAGCCATCAAAGGAGGCAGCTAAGCAATTTGCATGACAAGTATATGCAAATTCCTCACCAGCAGAGCAACTCTGAAACTTGTAAAGTGAAGACAGGTCTCTTTTCCAGAGACCTGCAACACTTAGACCTAAAGAATGGACAAACAGCTGTCTACCCGTGCAGACAGCTGAGCAGATCATTACAAGGATGAGGAAAGATTTTATAATGTGTGTAAACACTTGATATAAAAGTAAAACAGTGCTACACTAACCCACCAATGTTTCACTGTAACAATGGTTTCTAGGCATTTGCAAGAAAGAACACAGTTTTACCAAGTTCTTGTGGCTCACAGCAGTATAATGTTAGGAAAGTTCAATATGTAAAACACATCTGCTGCTGAGAAAAATAAGTGATTGGTCCTGATCCCACAAGTTTTCCAGTTAAGTCCTTTGCACTTGCAATCAGAAATACTAGAGATGGTGCATTACCCAGGTTTCACAACACCACCACCAATACACCATGTATTCCACTATACCAACAAAGCACCTGTGTTTAGTCAGGGTGGTCACTCCTTGCACCCCAGGCTCACCAGATAAACAGCAACTCAGGCATCAAAACAATATCTTGCAAGGACCTGTTTCTGTGCTCTGTAGTATAGCTTTGCATCACCTCAAAAAAGACAAGTGATCATAGCCTAGCATAAAATTTCATCAACATTATAAACTCAAAATTGTACTCACAAGTGTAGATCAGTTTCACAGCCTATCAGAGTTATGTTTGATCATCAGGCTAGGGCTCCTGCAGCGTCCCACATATGCCCACTGGCCGATCCTCCCATGCAGTCTACAATCTACTTGTGCGCCTCCTGCTGGTATCCACCATTAAAGTGAACTCGAGGTGAGAATTAACTGATAAGATTAACAATTGTATTTAAAAATGTTCCCGAAATTGATTTTTGTAGCCAGTGATTTTGCGGTTAAGTCTTTCATGTTGTCGACGTGGATATTGTAGTATTATGTACAGTAGGTTTATGGAACTTTTATTGCAAATTAGCAGCTAATTGTATCGCTATTTACAGTTTGATTTTTATTACCGATATTTACAGATGTAATTTCATAGTATCATTAATTTACTATTATTTGCTATTTTGTTGCTATCTTTCAATTACTTTACTGTGACAAAATCGTTCTTTTAAAGTAACTGGTATTTTACATTTTCTGTCATATTACTGGGTATTGTCTTCTTTAGCCCGTATTTTAGAAATTGTAATAAAAAGCAAAAAATTCATATGCTTGTTGGAAAAAGTGAGTTTTGAAGGAGCGTTTAAATATATAAAAGGGTGGAACGTGATGGATGTGTTGTGGTAGGGGATTCCAGAAGAGGGCTGAAGCACATCAAAATTTTGTATACATGAATGAAAGGAGGTGATTCTAGAGGAGGACAACAGCAGGTCATGTGCAAATGTGAAATTGCGGTTGTGTTGCTATCTGAAAACTAGTGAGAAGATATACAGGGGGGAGAGATTGTGGAGAGCTTTGTAGGATAGGGCTAAGAGTTTGAACTGAATTCTCTGGTCAACTGGTAGCCAATGAAGAGCATGACAGAGAGGGGCAGCAGATGAAGACTGAGAAGAGAGATGAATGAGTTGAGCAGCCGAGTTCAGTACAGATCGGAATCTTTTAGTTGCTAGTCCACAAACTAGTACTGTATGTTACAATTATCCAGACAAGATATTATAACAGCACGGATTAACATTTTAGTTGTGTCCTTAGTTAGAAAAGGTTAAATGTGAGTTTTGATTTGGAGATGACAGTAACTGGTTAGTATATGTGAGGAATAAAAGAGAGAGAATGGTCAAATATTACCCCTAAGCGCATGCTTTGGGAACTGAAGTTATAGGGGTGTTATTAATATGTATTGCTATATCAGGCAGAGAAGTGGACAGCGAAGGTGGAAACATGACAAGCTTTGTTTTACTTATATTACGTTTTAAAAGGTCATGAAAGCGGATATAACAGACAAGCAGTCAGGAAACATATAAGTATGGAGTTAAGGTCTGGGGCCGAGAGGTACAGTTGTGTATCATCTGCATTTAAGTGGTATTGAAATCCAAATGAGTCTGATTCAGTTGCCAAGACTGTGCATGTAGATGGAAAATAAGTGGGGGAAAAGGACAGAGCCTTGAGGAACCCCCACAGACAAAGGATGAGGAGAAAATATCTGATCTGAGTAAGAGACTGTGATGGCCCTTCCAGAGAAGTAAGAAGGTAACCATAAGAGATCAAGGCCTTTTATGCCTACAGATGAAAGTATCTATGGGAGTAAGGTGTAGTCAACAGTATCAAATGCTGATGAAAGCTCAAGAAGGACGCATATGGAGTAATGAACTTTGGATTAAGCTGTAAGAACATTATTGGCTACTTTATGAGAACAGTTTTGTGGAGCTGTTAGAGAAAAAAAACAGACTGAAACTGATCAAGCATGGAGTTAGCAGATAAATAATTGCTTAGTTCAGCATAGACATGACATTCAAGTGATTGGATGTGAATGGGAGAAGTTACACAGGGCGGTAGTAGGTAAATGTGATGGGATCTACAGATTGTTTTTTAAGCAGTCACAATAGCCTTTTTGAATGGGGATGGAAAGATGCCAGTGGAGAAGGATAGGTTAAATAGCAATACTAGTAGTAGCACAAGCATGGAGGAGGAGGATAGCTGCAGAGTGAGGAGGGAGGAAATAGGATTCAAATAACAGGTGGTTAGATGGGACTTGGGAATAAGAGAGGAGAGAGAATGTTCCAAGAGTGGAGAGAAAGAAGAAAGAGAACAATCAATGATAGGGGTGGAGATGGAATTTGAGGGCTGCATGGAAAAAAAAAAAACTTCAGATTCTGTCAATTTTATCAGTGAAGTATATTGCAAATTCTTCAGCTTATAAACATGAAGACGTAGGAGGAAGAGATGGATGGAGAAGGGAGCTAAAAGTGCTGAAGAAGCACTTTGGATTGTGGAAGTGGATATTAGGGAAAAAAATAAGACAAATATGTTTTGCCACAGAGAGGGCATTTCTGCCGTTGTTTAATTTTTTTTTTCGTATAAAATTAAGTTCTCACTTGTGTTGCTTTTTTCTCCAATTCCATTCAGGTACTCTAGAGCACCTTGGGTGCTGCCATAATATTTAATGTGAATTACCGCTATTACTCTGGGACACTTAATGGCTGCCACTGATTAGAGTAAAACATTCATTCTACTTTGTAAATGTTTAAACCATAGGATATCTAAAAAAAAAGTATTTTTTAGGAATAGAAGGATAAATATATTTGTCTATCTCATCAGTTTATTTTCACCTGGGGTTCACTTTAAGAAAATACTGTAGGTAGGAGAACCGCTAGAAGATCTAAACAGTCAATACTTAAAGACATAAGGCTAGAGTGTTCACCAGAAGGGCTGATACTAATATTAAAACTCAAATACTTTGGTCACAAAACCAGATGTATTGGATATATGCTTGATGCTTGGAAAAACTGTGGGCAAAAGAAGAAGTGGACAATGACAGGGGCTAAGATGGATAGACCGTATATGTGAACCTATGAACATGCCTATGCAATAGCTGAAGGAAGCAGTGATTGGCAGAGACGTCTGGTGTGCAGACATACACATGGTCACAAAGTCAGAGTCAATTGACTGAATGAGGAGGAGCAGAACAGTTAGTTCAGGCAGTACTGTCATACGGCTTCACCCTGCACCCAAATTTCCCTGCAGCGCTTTCACATGTGCGCCAAATGCACTGCCACATTTGATATATTGTCCATAGAGATGGCCCGAATAGTTCGCCGGTGAACGGTTCCCGGCGAACTTCCGGGGCTTCACGATCGCGGAGAACCGCAAACTTTTCCGGAAGTTCGGTCCGCCCCCATAATGCACCATTAGGGTCAACTTTGACCCTCTACATCACAGTCAGCAGGGACATTGTAGCCAGTCAGGCTACACTCCTTCCTGGAGCCACTCCCCCCCTTATAAAAGGCAGGCACCGCCGGCAATTTTACTCACTCATGTGCCTGCAGTAAATAGAGAAGAGGCAGATGCTGCTGCTGCAGACTCTCATAGGGAAAGATTATTTACGCTCTTGTAGGCTTGTTAGCTTGCTCCTTGCTGATTCTTATTGCTAAAATAACACCCCACAACAGCTCTGTTGAGAGCTAATCTTGTTCTTGTGATCTATTTTATTTTCTGTGTGTCCCACTGACACTTGTGCTGCATAAACAGCCTTGATAATTCATACTGTGTGTGTGCCACTGCCAGGCCCAGCACATTCAGTGACTACCTGTCTGTGTATGACAGGTGCACATTGTAATACCTATCACTGCATATACCTACCTGTTGTGTTCAGTGCACCCACCTCATCACTGCATATACCTACCTGTCTGTGTGTGACAGGTGCACATTGTAATACCCATCACTGCATATACCTACTTGCCTGTTGTTCACAGTGCACCCACCTACCTACGTGAGTTGAGCGCACGCAGTGTCATTGTGCCTGTCCGCTACCTGTCTGTGTGTGACAGGTGCACATTGTAATACCCATCACTGCATATACCTACCTACCTGTTGTTCACAGTGCACCCACCTACCTACATGAGCGCACGCAGTGTCACTGTGCCTGTCCGCTACCTGTCTGTTTGTGACAGGTGCACATTGTAATACCCATCACTGTATATACAGTACCTACTTACCTGTTGTTCACAGTGCACCCACCTACCTACGTGAGTTGAGCGCATGCAGTGTCACTGTGCCTGTCCGCTACCTGTCTGTGTGTGACAGGTGCACATTGTAATACCCATCACTGCATATACCTACCTGTTGTGTTCAGTGCACCCACCTCATCACTGCATATACCTACCTGTTGTGTTCAGTGCACCCACCTACCTACGTGAGTGCATGCAGTGTGATATACCACTCTGTGCATACCTGTTAACTGCACCTGTGTGACTGCACATTGTATTACTCAAGTCAGTGCATACCTTTCACTTCATCCCCCCGATATGGACACAACGGACGTAACAGGCAGAGGTAGAGGCAGACCCAGAGGAAGGCCACCCGACAGGTCTGTGCGAGGTCGTGTTGATGTGATTTCGTGCGGCCCTGGCCCAAAGTACAGTGCTCAGAAGAAGGCACGTCCCATTAACTCCCAAGATTGTTAGGACGTGATTGACTATTTAACACAGAACACCTCATCTTCCGCTACTACAAGCACCACATCCGTTGCATTCAACACTTCACAGGAGTTAATTGGTGGGGAATTAACTGATTCACAGCCATTATTGTTACAACCAGATGAAGGCACTAAGCAAGTTACACCACCTCATATGTCTTAGTTAGGCGGCGACACTATGGACGTAATGTGTGTGGAGGAGGATGATGAAGTGTCTGCTGTTGGTGCAGTTTTGGAGGTGTCTGAGGCAAGTGAAGCTGGGCAGGATGATTATGATGATTATGATGATTATGATGATATGGATCCCACATGGGTTCCTAATAAACAAGATGACCAAGGGGACAATTAAGAGGGGGAGTCAGAGAGGAGTAGGAGGAGACGAGTTCCTGAAAGAAGCAGAGGGAGCTCATCCTCAGAAACAGCTGGTGGCAGTGTCCGGCGCCATGTATCGCCACCTATGGACAGCAAGCCAACACGCCCTTTAATGTCAGCTGCTGATGCCACCATAGTGCTATCACCCCAGGGGGGCTCAGCGGTTTGGAAATTTTTTAATGTGTCTGTCTCAGATCGGAGCAATGCCATCTGTTCTCTCTGCCTCCAAAAATTGAGCCGTGGAAAGGCCAACACTCACGTAGGGACAAGTGCCTTATGAAGGCACATGGAGAAAAGGCACAAACTGCAATGGGAAGAGCACCAGAGGAAAAGCAGCACACAAAAGAAAAGCCACCCTCCTTATCCTCTTCCTCCTTCAGGTGCAGCATCTTCAGCCGCTTTCTCCCTTGCACCTTCACAGCTACCCTCCTCCACTCCGCCTCTGCCCTTGAGCCTCTGCCCAAAGCAGCCAGGTGTCAGTGAAGGAAAGAAGCCAATTTCTGCCAGTCACCCCCTTGGACTCTAAGGCCTTCCGTAAATTTGTGGTCATTGGGACACCGCAGTGGAAGATACCAGGCCGCAATTATTTCTCTAAAAAGGCGATACCCAAACTGTACTGTGAAGTTGAGAGGCAAGTGGTGTCATCTCTGTCACACAGCATTGCATCAAGGGTCCACCTGACCACGGATGCCAGGTCTGCTAAGCACGGTCAGGGCAGGTACATAACTTACATAGCCCATTGGGTCAACCTGGTTGTTATAATTTAAGTAGGCCTCAGTTATTTGGACTGAGTTAGTCAAAAAGGCTTGATGAGCAGACCTGCCCTTTAAGGGGATTTTCTTTTAGAGAGAAAATCTGCAGTTCTGTCAGCAGAACTAGAACATACCAAGAAGCTGTTCTCTGAACAAGGCCGCAGGGCTCCCTGACCTGGGCATAGAACAATAAACATCAGCCATGTTTTGTAAATATCCACATTCCTGCATATGGGTCAGAAACCTCATTGATTATTAATCAAGTAGGTGTGTATGATGACACCACAAGTGGGTCCACCAATAGACTGATATAGGGGATGGCGAAGATGATGTCATATTTAACTCTTTCCTAGTCGGTATTAAACCTGGAGTGAGCGATGGAGAGGGCACTCTGCTCCTTACTTTCGCACTAGCTCGCAAGGCTGACTGGGACCCCTTAGTATGTTTTTCCTTTCTGTAATCTGATATAATGTATGCTGTACATAGGTAGTCTAGATGTAACATAGAGTAGATACAAGAAGACCTGGGTACCTTCAGCAGGAAGGTACTCACGCAGCTGTAACGCAACATGGAAGTCTGCTTTGCCAGGAGATGATAAACTGTATCTATCTGTATTTCTGTTACTTGAATAAATAATGTAAACATTGAAGAAGCCTGAGAAAGTCTATCTCCTGCTTGCTGTGTGGAGAGTCAAGTGATCTCACAATCTGTGAGACGGTGGTGTCGAAGCAAGGTGATATAGAACAGTTTATAACACTGGTGACCTATGGCAAGCAGGGAGTACGTGGCTGTGCAGCGGACCAACTTGTGACACCTCCACGGCTTGTAGGCAGACCTCCTGCCACCTCCTCTCCTCCTGCTACATCCTCTTCTGTCATCGTCCTTCTCCTCCTTGGCTGAGTGGCAGTTCAACTCTACTGGTGCTGCGATCTCCTCTCCAGGTACACAGCCCCATCTCCCCAGGGCCTATGCTGCCTCGGGACGTGCATGCCATGCCTGCTGCCTTCCCTGGATGTGTGTGGTAGCCATTCCTGCTCCTTTGCCCACAGCGTGCCTGCTGCCTTACTTGGATGTGTGGTGGTGGTAGCCGTTTCTTAGGCTCCCACTCCGGACCGGAATCGAACCTTTATGGACTTGCCCTCCATAAAAGATTCTCGATGCAGTTACTGAACAGCAAGCAGAACAAGTATTTAAAAAATAGATGTAAGCTTTAACAATGGTAGAGAAAGAACCATCGAAAATTGATAAGGCAGTCAGACATTACCTGACATCACTGAGTGAGGAAGAGCAATCTCGCCATGGTGCACACCAGTCCAGCACGGCCGTCACAACGCCACCAGCTGTTTGCGGTGCGTTACACAGTGAGTTTGGTGTGTGAGTGTGAAGCAGTACTCTAATTACACTCCCTGATTGATGTATACACATGCAAGATGTTTTAAAGCACTTTAGGCCTGCAATTTAGCATTCAATGTGATTTCTGCCCTTAAAATGCTGCTTTGCGTCAAATCCAGATTTTTCCCCAGGACTTTTGGCATCTATCCCACTCCGCCATGCCCCCCTCCAGGTGTTAGACCTCTTGAAACATCTTTTCCATCACTTTTCTGGCCAGTATAAATTTTTCTAGTTTTCAAAGTTCGCCTCCCCATTGAAGTCTATTGCGTTCGTGAAAGTTCACGCGAACTGAACTTTCAGGGAGGTTCGCAAACCTAAAATCGGAGGTTCGGGCCATCTCTAATTGTCCAGCATGAATGGATGCAAGCAAAATGAGAGCTAGACAATTAAGTAGGCTTCCCTATGCTATCCATGTGTCCTGAAACCTAAGCACACATTATGCTCCTGGAGTCTGAAGAGGGGAAGGAATTGACTTGACAAAGAAATTGAAGAGGCTCTTGTATAGTATTCTAGATAAAAAGGGATTTCTGTGAGAGTTAAGAAGTGGAATTCCAACCTGAAGATCACAGGAATCAATGCATGCTCATGCTGAATTACTCAGTAAGCCACTGATGTAAGTGAGGTTGTGAAAGTAATCACGGTAACATACACTGACTGCGTGCCACATGTACTTGTTTAACCTCCTTGGCGGTATGAAAAATACCGCCAGGAGGGAGCGCAGCAGTTTTTTTTTTACATTTTTTTTTTAATCATGTAGCGAGCCGAGGGCTCGCTACATGATAGCCGCTGCTGAGCGGCATCCCCCCGCCCGCTTCGATCGCCTTCGGCGATCTCCGATCAGGAAATCCCGTTCATAGAACGGGATTTCCTGGAGGGCTTCCCCCGTCGCCATGGCGACGGGGCGGGATGACGTCACCGACGTCACTGACGTCGGGACGTCATTGGGAGTCCCGGGCCACCCCTCGGCGCTGCCTGGCACTGATTGGCCAGGCAGCGCTGGGGTCTGGGGGGGGGGGGGCGCGCCACAGCAGATAGCGGCGATCGGGCAGGGGCCGGCGGCGATCAGAGTGCTGGCACAGCTAGCAGGGCCTGAGCGGCACCCTCCGGCGGCTTACATTGAGTCCAAATGGAAATCTATTTTAATTCCTGGCTTTTAATTGCAGGCTTTATTGGGAAACACAAATAAAAAGACTGAATACCTTCACAACAAAATGTAGTAGTTCCTTCAACTGCACATTTCCTTTAAAGCACACTTCGCCCTAACTTTCTCTGTAGTGAACTTGCTTTTTCACCTCCTTTTCAATCCAATGTATTAAAGGCGGGGAATTAGAAGATGCCAAATACTTGTTGTACCTTCATAAACAGCACATTCACAATAACCTATTTAAATCAAAGAGGCTGTGTTCTGACTGTTGGAAAAAAAAAGTAGTGACAGCCTTTAGTTATTATTCTACAACTTTCTCCAGAAAAATGACAGCTGTATTTTGAATTGTAGCTATAAAGTGAAAATGTTCCCCTAAAGAAGCCCCACATTTTCTGGACTAGAAAAAAAGAACTGACGTAGAATGACTGCAAACAAATGTGCATGTAGCTGTGAGCATTCACACAATACAATTCTCTTTTTTTCTTTCTTTTTTTTTTATCATTCTGTTTAAAATAGCCAGCGACTAGACTGTTTCTGATGTAGTGTATTAACACGTTGCACATGACGGCTGGTGAAAACAGCCATAAAACTGTAGTCTGACCTCAAGCTTTTTTGCATTATTCTACTGATCCATGAATGGCATCGTCTTAAGAGGATGGGGTCATCGGTTACCGCTTTCCTCTCCACTCAACATTTATTTACACAAAGTTAAGTCTGTCAACGAATTCATGTTATTGTCATCACAGTGGGCTGCTGCTCACCACTCTTCCTGCTGATATAAGCTGTGTGGAGCTTTGGATCTCAGTTGGGTGCCTGAACAAGAGCTGTTACACTCCATAGATTAGGTCCATTAAACAATATGAGACAGCTATGCAGCCATGATCTCGTATACGCCACACGTTACGGGTGCTTTAGAGCTAAACTTGAGGCACAGAGCTAAATACACAATTGAAATATAGTCTACAGTATTGTTTTTTTTTTCTGGCTAAACGATTATTATCTCTTTGAATTGCATCCTGCAGTACTTTACAGAGGACATTAAACAATTCATATCACTCATAAACTGACCTTCAGAGGGGCTAACAGGTAATGGTTCTGGCATGGGTATAGTCCAATGTCCATACATAGTCTAAAGGTGGCCAGAAACGGAATCAATGTCTGCCTTATCCAGCATCTCTCAGAAGTTGATACTTTACCTGGATTACCCCTTGTACCACATGATATTTGGCCACATTTCAGTAGAAATCCAATTAAATACATAAAAACCATCAGACTACTCAAACAGTTAGGGGAATGCCAAAGGATGTCAAGGCACTTAAATAGGAGGAAGAAGCAAAGTTGGATGAATGAATTTGTCAGGTGGCAGGACTGGCAGCTAGGGTGGAGGCACTGATTGTCTGGGAGTTGGGCAACCATATGCAACAAGAGCAGCACTAGAAGCATCACACCATCCTAAAAAGACAAGAAAAGGCAGAGGGGTAATTCTTCCCAGTGGCTTATCATATGCTAAGTTTAGGGGAGGCTACTGGGTGTCTTTCCTTTTGGACTTCTAGTAAAATGAGGCAGGTTATCACAGGTGGCTAACAAGACACCACAATGATGCAGGTCTGCATTGGCCTTTATTCATCAGCTGTGAGAGATGTTTCCCTAACATGTAACTCCAGCTGTTTCCAATATAGGCACGGAGCAGGTGGTTGGTCATAGCTGCAGTACTACCCATGCAGTTGATCTGTCAGGTGTGATGTGGCAGTTCTTCCAATCTGAGTGGCTGACAAAAGTACAATAATTTTATGAGCTTTCAATAAATGTGTCTCTCAAGCCATTCTATAGCCAATCACGTAGTATACTTGTAACTATATACAAAATCCTGTGCATTGGCATGGCAGAGGGGGATCAATGTCAAAATCCCCCCCTCCCCCTCCAAAAAAATGTTTTGTATGGAGAGACTTTTTTCATTGTGTAAATGCAGGAAAATGACTTTAAAGTGGAACTATCAAAGAAACTGTCATTCTGCAAACCACACATACTGGTAGAGCTTTTAGTCAGTAACAATAGAAAGCTTTTCAGAAGTCTCTTATCACAGCATGTGTGAAAGGAATACCTTGTGTATCAGCTTTTTGTAACATAAGTCAGTGTCAGGGCCAGAACTGTACCATGTAGATAGGTGCCACTTCTCTGTCACAATTCACAGAGCAATGATTTACAGTTTGTTTCTGCCCTGCCCACTAGAGATGGCCAGAAAATCGTTTTTCGTGTTTTCGAACTCGTGAAATAGTTCGTGAACACGTGAATTGGGCGAACGGCAATAGACTTCAATGGGCAGGCGAATTTTAAAAACTACAAAAATTGTTTCTGCCCACAAATGATGGAAAAGTGGTTTTAAGGGGTCTAACAACTGGAGGGGCCATGGCGGAGTGGGATACATGCCAAAAGTCCCTGGGAAAATTACGTATTTGACACAGAGCAGGGTTATAATCCCTAAAGGGCAGAAATCACATTGCATTGCTAAATTGGAGGCATAAAGTGCTTTAAAACATCTTACGTGTGTAGTGTATACATCGATTAGGTAGTGTAAGTAGTGTACTGCTTCACACTGACGGAGAATACTCACTGTTTAACGCACCACCGCAAACAGCCGCAAAGGCTGTTTATATTTGTGTGCTGCTTTTATTAATGTGTGCATACCATTGGTGTTTGTGTTTTGAAATCAGGTGCCTTCGGAAAGCAGTTGGGTGTTGAGCTTCCCACGACTCAGTTTCTTTTGGCAGAGGTTGCAGATGGCATTGCTGGTATCAGAGGCACGCAGACAAACAAAAAAATGAAACACTGGTGAGCTTTGGAAAGTAGGCATTCAGGTGGTGGCAACAGCAGGCGTTGAAGGGCATGTTGGCTGGATGGCCCCAAGTGTATCACTAAATGTATCATGTGTGAATAATTCCTCTGACACATCAAGTGGAGCAGCTGGGTACTAGTGGTAGTAGTGTTAAAGGGAATGTCCAAGCAAAATAAAAAAATGAGTTTTACTTACCTGAGGCTTCTACCAGCCCCATGCAACCATCCTGTGCCCTCGTAGTCACTCACTGCTGCTCCAGTCCCCCGCTGGCAGCTTGCCGTCCTCGGAGGTCGGAGGGATGCATTGCGCACATTTTTACGCATTCCCGCTAGTGCAGGAACATTAACACATACATTTTTATGCATTACTGGTTCAATGCGTAAAAAATTACGTATTGAACCAGTAACGCATAAAAATGTATGTGTTAATGTTCTTGCACTAGAGGGAATGCGTAAAAATGTACGCAATGCGTCCCGCCGACCTCCGAGGTCGGCAAGCTGCCAGCGGGGGACTGGAGCAGCAGTGAGTGACTACGAGGGCACAGGATGGCTGCATGGGGCTGGTAGAAGCCCCAGGTAAGTGAAACTCATTTTTAGATTTTGCGTGAACCTTCCCTTTAGTGTTAAGTTTTTGTGTGAAACCAGAAGCTGAGCAGGAGGAGGACGGTGTGTCAAGGAGGTTCTGTGCGGCAGCTGTAGAAGATGTGGTGTGCTGTTTATGCCAGACAACCACATCCTCAGAATCTTGGTGGTTGAGGGTACGTTCCTTCTGAACACTGTACTTTGGTCAGGGGACGCACTAAATACCTGCAGGGTGGCCTGCCTCTGCCTGTTATTTTTCCCATATTGGGGGTATGCAGTACTACTAACAATATTCAATAATAGTAGACAGTGTTTGTAATCACAAAGAGGCATGCAATCAGTGTGAAGTACACAGCAGGTGTGTGTGTGTGTGTGTGTGTGTGTGTGTGTGTGTGTGTGTGTGTGTGTGTGTGTGTGTGTGTGTGTGTCACTGGGCTGTGTACTTTAACACACACAAAGAGATATCCACTGGTCTAATACAGTGTGCTGTCACATAGATGCAGTGGAAATATATGCACTGGTCTAAAAAAGTGTGCAGTCACACAGATGCAGTGGAAAGATATGCACTGGTCTAATACAATGTGCAGTCATACAGATGCAGTGGAAAGATATGCACTGGTCCAATAGAGTGTGCAGTCACATAGATGCAGTGAAAAGATATGCACTGATCTAATACAGTGTGCAGGCAGTCAGTGGGACTACAAATACCAAGCAAGCAGCAACTGTCTGTGGGCTGTATCTATGCAGTGTCACCCACAAAGAGAGCTATGCTTTAGTAAGTTAAATCACACAAATAGAGTGGGAAGAAATGCACTGGTGGTAATAGAGTGTGTCAGCAAGCAAGGGCCAGCTGCCAGAGGGCTGTATCTATGCGTCTGTGTCTCACACACACACACACACACACACACACACACACACACACACACACACACACACACACACAAAAGACACATCAGAAGAATATTAGCTCTCAAAAGAGCTATTTTGGGGTGCTTTCAGCAACAAATTTCAGCGAGAAGCAAGCTAACAAGAGCCTAACTATCACTTTCCCTATCTCTCCAGCAATGTCTCTCCCTTCTCTCACTATAGCAGCAGCAGACAGAGTGAGAACTTGGCCGACGCTGCTGTGTGTTATAAGGGGGGGGGGGGTGTCCAGGAGGGAGTGCAGCCTGATTGGCTGCCATGTGTTTGCTGACTGTGATGTAGAGGGTCAACGTTTAGCCCAACGACAAGTATAGGAGGTGGAGCAAACGAGCATAAAGTTTGCTATTCGCCGAAGACGCGAACAGCGAAAATTTGCGCGATCTACCTGCCGGGCGAACCGTTCGGGCCATCTCTACTGCCCACACACAATGCTTTTTCACAAATCATATGAGAACAGCTGAGAGATTTTTTTCAGCTACAGAGAAAGGATCTCAAGAGAAGAATCTGTACTTTATTATTATGTAAAGGCAAAAATAAAAAAATAAAATAAAAAAGTTAGATACTTAACTATGGACAGGGAAGGCTCTGGATCCTATAGAGCCTTTCCTGTCTTCTCTTGCTTTGCTCATTCCAGCGTTGTCACACCCAATGTGTGAACTCAACCAACTATAACATGCAATAATGTGTGTCACAAACAAATTATGTTAGTGACGCCTATTTAAAAAAAAAAATATGACAGTGAAGTAAAGAAACCAACAAATTGTGCAGTGTGGGCCTAACACTGCCCTGGTAATATTGAGAGACGTGCAACAATTCATGCCACAAACAAGTTATGTCAGGTACACGTTTTTTATGACAATCACATCAGTGTAGGGGTTACTTTCACCCCTACACTGTAGTTACCAAAATAAAACACTAGTAAAGAAAAAAAATACATAAAAAAAAATAAATCATAAAACGTTACCTTCAGAACTTTTTTTAATGTGTATGTCATAGAGTATACTGTTATTTTTGTAAATAAAGGCTTGCATTTATTAATAACATATAAAAAAAAACTAAATGGAAAAAAATACACCTTTATTTCCAAATAAAATATTGTTCAAAAAAGTTTTTTCAGTCAAAGACAGATACATCATACAGCAAATGCAGGAAGCAACAACATCAGGCATATCAGTACAAAATATGGAAAGTACAAACAATAGAGACATACGAGGTTGGAGGCATGGAAACAGTTGGCAAAAATCAATAAACAATAAAGAGTTGCAAACACTTAAAACTTTTGCAGATAAACCTGAAGCATGTAGCTATAGGTGCCAAGAGGACTTGATCACAATTATCTGACCTGATACCCCAAATGGAAGTAAACTTGTCCAGATTGTCTAAGAAGGCATAAAACAACCTATCAGAAAGTTTACAGTAATTATAGTCAGACGAGCCGTAACCATTGGGGAACAAGAAAACAAGGGTGCGCTCCTATGGTGCATTAACTTTTTATTTAATCATTCCACGCTAAAAACAATTGCACTTAGAATGTATGTGCAAGTTTTGCACATGTAGGGGGCCGTCAGCGAGTATCACCCACGTCTTGAGCCTGGCCAGGGCTTCAAGGATCCGTCTGCGATGTAGGGCAAGGGGACTGGGGACCAACCGCCGGCTCCTACACTTCTCGGCAAGCCGTCTGATCATCACAACGCGTTTCGACGCTTAGCCACGCCTTCTTCCGGTGACGTGACGGCTGGACGGCTGCCTTTAAAAAGATACTGAAAGAGCTGGTAGCCGCCTTGTGGGCGGCTATCAGCTCTTTCAGTATCTTTTATCAGTATCACAAGGCGGCTACCAGCTCTTTCAGTATCTTTTTAAAGGCAGTCGTCCAGCCGTCACGTCACCGGAAGAAGGCGTGGCTAAGCGCCGAAATGCGTTGTGACGATCAGACGGCTTGCTGAGAAGTGTAGGAGCCGGCGGTTGGTCCCCAGTCCCCTTGCCCTACATCGCAGACGGATCCTTGAAGCCCTGGCCAGGCTCAAGACGTGGGTGATACTCGCTGACGGCCCCCTACATGTGCAAAACTTGCACATACATTCTAAGTGCAATTGTTTTTAGCGTGGAATGATTAAATAAAAAGTTAATGCACCATAGGAGCGCACCCTTGTTTTCTTGTTCCCCATACGCTACATTTCTGACACCACCCAGTGGAGGGAGCAGCACCGTGGGCATAACACACTTTTAAAGGGCCATACCTAGCTGAAGCTAGCACAGGATATACAACTTTTCTTTTCTTTTTCCCAGAGCCGTAACCATTGTAATAGGTAAATCTGCAGATTTCTATTTAGAAACAATTGTCCATAAGGCAGCCAGCAAAAAGTATTTATCAAATAAAATATTATCACCATGCATTGTACTAGGGACATATTTTAAATGTTGTAATAACCCGGGCAAATGGGCAAAAAAATGTGTGGGTTTTATCTACAATCGCATATTTTATTTTTAAAGAGACTCCGTAACAAAAATTGCATCCTGTTTTTTATCATCCTACAAGTTCAAAAAGCTATTCTAATGTGTTCTGGCTAACTGCAGCACTTTATACTATCACTGTCTCTGTAATAAATCAACTTATCTCTTTCTTGTTAGACTTGTCGGCCTGTGTCTGGAAGGCTGCCAAGTTCTTCAGTGTTGTGGTTCTGTGATGCATCTCCCCCCTCGAGGCCCCTCTCTGCACGCTGCCTGTGTGTTATTTAGGATTAGAGCAGCTTCTCTCTTATCTTTTACAAGCTGGATAAATCGTCCTCTGAGCTGGCTGGGCTTTCACATACTGAAGAATTATAAACAAGGGCAAAGCTGTTTGCAGGAAGAAACGAGCAGCCTGAAACTTCAGTGCATGAGATTAGGGGGAAAGAAACACACAAATGATCTCTTGAGATTCAAAAGGAAGGCTGTATATAGCCTGCTTGTGTATGGATGTATTTTCTATGTGTGGACATACTGTACATCAACCCACTTCCTGTTTTGGTGGCCATTTTGTTTGTTTATAAACAAACTTTTTAAAACTGTTTTTAACCACTTTTAATGCGGCGAGGAGCGGCGAAATTGTGTCAGAGGGTAATAGGAGATGTCCCCTAACACACTGGTATGTTTACTTTTGTGCGATTTTAACAATACAGATTCTCTTTAAGCTATAATGGCTGAAAACTGAGAAATGATGATGAATTTTTGTATTCTTTCCTGTAAAATGCATATAAAATACAATAATTCTTAGCAAAATGTACTGTCTAAAGAAAGCCTAGTTTGTTCCGCTAAATATGATATATAGATTAGTTCAGTGTGATAAGTATGGATAAAGTTATTGGCAAATGAATGGGAGGAGCCCAATGTGAAAATCACTGTGGTTTTTAAAGGGAAAAAAACTGTGGTTGATGAGTGGCAAGGTGAAACTTGTATTAAAGAAAAGCCAGCATCTTACTTCAGTTATTTGATCTGTGTTCTATTAAACTTAGGGTTAATATTAGGTAAAGTTAGAAATAGGTTTAGTTAAATGTTGCTAGTAGGGTTAAAGTAGGGTTAAAGGTAGTTTGAAGGCTAATGTGAGGTTAAAGTGGACCCAAATTAAAAATACAAGATTTCAGAAATAAAATCTATTTTCTAAATTATAATAATAAATAGCAGCCTTTTTTCAGCTGCATGATGACAAATATAAAATATTTTACATTTATTGGAGGAACCACGCCCTTCCTTTCAAATTGCCGGGATTTTTCCGGCAAACTGGTGGAGTAGATGGTGTCCAGCAATGGAGGAATTGCTAATGGCTTCCCCCAGTATAACCCTAGCTATGAAAAGAGAAGGGTGAAAAGCATGCACTGAAATGAGCATAGGTTTGAAGGAGTGTTTATTTATCTTTGTATGCGTCAGAGTGGTGCAACTAAATATTTTTAATTAAAAAAATGTTTGGTTTGGGTCCGCTTTAAGTATACTGTGAGCTGGTTACATTGAAGTGACTTCTGTAATTTAGCATTTTATTTTCATGTGTATTGATGGCTCAGTCTCTTTAACCATGATAACCAAACTGGTATTCTGGGATTGAGAATTATTGTACCATTCATTGTAAATCCGTTATGGGAATAATAGTTAGCCACATGATCCTTGGGCTTCTGAGAAAACACTCTCCTCCAGTATACTGGAGAGAGAGTTGCTGTAGCGTTGACCACCTACTCAGCCTCAGTGATGGAACTAATGAAACATTCTTTTACATGATTGGTGGCATGAGTTTCCTCGTGCATTTTAATCCATTTAGATGGTAACCATGCCATTTATTTCTCTTTTTAGGAGTGAATATACTGTACATTATTAACCGCTCAAAAACAGATGCAAGTATGCAATACATGGATACATGTAATACATGCAATGCACATAGCTTATGTTAAACAAAAAATCTGCAAATAAATCTACTGTTATGTCTACCATTTTTTGCTTCAATGCATAAACTAGCTGGGGAAATGCAGCAAGAGTTAACTCTACTAGAACATGTGTGGATAAAGTAAGGAGGCAGCTTTGCACAGCAGCAATGCTCTTACATTAGAAACACAGATAACTCTACCCACCAAATAGCAGCAGTTGATTGCTATCTATTAGGCCAATTATTTTACAAATGCATGGATTTGTATACAACATATAATCTGGAACAATAACAGCTCTCGCAGAAGCGTGTCTGTTAGGAGGAGGCATAATCATTTAATGGAATGGCTTTGGTTAATGTATTTATTTGTGAAAGTCAGTAATTTGAAGTTGGAGGGAAACCTACCTATGATAAAATTGCACTGTTATTCTTTTATTATATTCCTCAAGCCATTTATTTCTAAACAAACAGAGCTCCACAATGGAATATCTATAAACACTTCAGACATATTAACGATTACTAAGGGTAGTTTATGGACACCTGATGGTGACATGCTTCCATCACTCAAGAAAACTAGTGATCTGTGTGAGGCTTTGATGTTCTCCAGGGTGAGTGGTGGGGGGAGAGGGGCTTTATTGGAAATGTAATATACAGACACAGCAGGTACTCACAATAGGTTTTAAGTGCATGGGAAACTATAACGCCATCACTTAGCTTCCAGATAGGCAGTTGAAAGGTGGTATATTTTTACCACCTGTCAGTTGCTCTCCTGCACCCAGCCAGGCAATTGTTAGCACTTGGTACCAACTCGGGACAGGCGGGCCCCCATAGAGTCACCAGCTATGACACGACATGTCACAGTTCTCTAATGCCCTATAACACCACCAGGTGTCAGTGCTTGACACCCGTGGTGTTACAACCGCTGCCGTTCGGCTACATTTAAACTGCATCTGAATGGTGCTCAGGAGGCCAAGCTGCCCAACTAGCATGCAATTCAGCCACATAAATGTAAAAAGGGTGGAGGGAAAAAAGGGCCCCAGATGAACCCAATAAATGTGCTTTTGGTTATAAAAGGGCATTGGACATAGCCAATAACCGTGATTATGTTTATAAAAAGGTGCCGAATTTGGCTGATAAACATTTTTTTGCTAAAATGGAGCTGGATATAGCCAACAAATGTGATTTCATTTATAAAAGGACGTCTCTTTTGTAGCCAATGAGTATGATTCCCTTTACAAAAGGCACTGGATGTAGCCACTGTTAGAATACAACCCTAACTCTAATCCTCACCTTAATCCCTTCTAGCACCTAAATTTACCCCCCACCTCCGTGGTGGTGCCCATACTTACTAACCTTAACCCCCCCCCCATGGTGGTGCCTAACCTTCAAACCTACCCTTAAACCCCCCATTGTGGTGCCTAACCTTTAAATCGCCCTGGTGCCTAACCTTAACCCTTCATGGTGGTGCCTAATCTAACCCCCCTCTGGCACCTAACTGTAACCCCCCATGGTGGTGCCTAACCCTCAACTCAACCCTAAACCCCCCCAGCACCTTATTGTAATCGTCCCATAGTTGTGCATAGCCTTAAGCCCTCCCTGTTGGTGTCTAACTTTTAACCCCCCAACACCTAACCTTAACCCCTCCGTGTTGGTGCCTAACCTTAACTCCCCATAGTTTTGCCTAACCTTAACCAACCCCCCCCCCCCCCCCATGGTAGTGCCTAACCTTAACCATGGTATTCAGTGAGATTGCTATACCCATAATTGTTAAGGATATAATGGGTATTTGGCGTGATCATTGAAGCTTCATTTTTTTTCAATGATATAAGGGCCCATATCCACTTACATAGTGATGCGAGTGCGGCTACCTAGTCGCATCGCATCACTTCCGCTTGCAGTCGCATCACTTCAGCACTGGGAGCGAGTGAAGGAGATGGGACGCGGTTGCGGGCGTGCGAGAATCTGTAGCATGCTGCAGATTCTCGGATCCCTACGCACTGCTCCGCATAAACAGCAGAAAATGGAAACTGTTCCATTGCCGTGCATTGGTTACAGTTCAGCCACGGTGCAATGCGGCTATGTAGCCACATCGCACCTGGTACAGTGGAAACGGGCCCTAAACAGTATTCAGTGAGATCATTGTAGCAGCAACTCTTGAAAGCTACAACCGATATTCTCCACGATTTATGTCAAAGATGTAGAGGGTATTCAGTGAGTTTATGTAGTTGCAATTTTTTAAAGATTTTACCGTGGTATACTCCTTGATCATTATAGTGGCATTTTATGGCAAATATTTCAATGGTTTTCCCAATTAGTGGTGGGCAGACATTATGTCTATGCGCAAACGTAATGCAACATTTACATATTACCATTAAAAAATTGCATGCAAACGTAATCACTAACCATGATTATGCATAATAGCGTAATTTACACGTAATTTCATTCGCAAATGTTTTTACGCAAAGTCGCAAACTGATTTTTCACATTGAATATTTAAATAGCCGCGCATGTGCAATATACTGGCTGATGAAGGCAAAAAAAAAATGTTTTCATACCAACTCATTTTTTGCATTGAATATTTAATGAATAGCCATGCATGCGCAGAACACTGCCAAATAGATGTAAATATTTGTACGCATTGTGTAATTACAGGCTTAATTACAATTCACAAACATAGTATGCTGTGCGCAACATAATTACAATTATGCAATGTGTAATTGCAAAAACTGATGCCAAATTTCACGTAATCGTAATTGACCCATTATGAGCACCACTATTCCCAATAATCTTTGTAGGTGCAATGTTGAAAAGATATAACCAGTAAAGATATAACCGGTATTTGGCACGATCAAACTAACCAAACTTTTTTGTGGGTTGTAGTAGCCACAAATAAAATGAAACAAATAATGATGCCAAAATGTATGGTAGTAGTAAAAATATAACCGTTATTATATTAAGGGCATATCGTGTAAGCATACTTGAAATCAGGTCCTTTATTGTAACTGCAAACATTTCCATGATATAGCCGATAGAAACATGATATAGTCGATATAAAATAACGGACGCCCTTTTCGCAGCTTATAGCAGCTAAAAGTAAAAAGTATAGCACAGCATAGTGTAATATGAGTTTTATTTGGATCTCACATCTTCTTATATTCAGAGGTGTGATTTCACATTGATCAGTCAACAGACTGATTGCACTAACTCACAGTCTCAATGTGACATCTGAAAGGCATACTAAGTTGACTATAGTACTTCTGAATGGCAGAAACCTGGCACAGCAAAGCCATCAGCAGTATATGCCCTCTCCACTGGGACCTTGGACTACAGGAACAGCTGTTCAAACCTGTCACTGTGCCTTAAAGCTGGGTTGTGACAACAGAGTAAATAACTGATAAATCATCTACAACAAAACATCTGTCATGCAGATCCCTTGTCTTCAGAGGTTTGCGTCACACCTGTAACAAGCATGCAGCAATTACAGATGGTGTTTTGTCAGGACAGCTTATCTCCAGCCTAATTCTGGGTCAGTGATACTGAAATTGTTAAATGCAGAGGATCAGCACAGCAGCAAGTCAGGTAACATGTCTGAAATTAAATCAGAAATGTCACCTATTTTATTCACTTCGTAAAAAGGTTTATGTTCATAAATCCTCAGTGCCAATTAGGGTAATAAGTTCAGATTTGCTGTGATTGTGTAACATATGCGGCTGCGGGCACACAGGGTGTCTCCGCAGCTGCTTCAGTTTCCTATTCAGAGTTTTTTTCCGTTCCCTCGGCATCCAGTATGCCGAGGATGGAATTGTCATTTACACATAAGGTTTCTGTATCACGCGGCCGCGCGCGTAGACAGGACCTTTATGCTGGGAGGAGGCGCGTCAGCTGACCCGCTGGTCGGCTGACGTCAGAGCGGACGTTCGCCGCTCAGGATTGGCTGATTGGAGTGGGTGCGGCTTGGAGGTGTCCTCTGCATCTTAAGCCATCGCTGCTCACTCGCAACTCGTCTGCGGTTGTGAATACTTATGTGCTAGCGCTCAGACCTTAGACTAGTATCTGGTGTGCTTTGATCTGGGAAGAAACCAGGGATTTCACACAAGACTAGGAGATTGTTTACTGTATATTATTGATATTCTGTGTATGACTCCGGCTAATCCCTGACTCTGCTTATTGCTATTCGTCTTTGTACTTCTGCCCATCTGATCTAGTTGCCGAATCCCTGCCTGATTACCTACTACTCTTTTGCCTTCTGACTCTGTACTGTATCTGCCTCTTAGTTGCCGAACCTAGCCTGTCTGATGCTCCGACTCACCAGTGGGCCCTTGCCACTGGTGAAGTATTCTATTAGTGCCCACCAGCTCCTCAGGTGAGCCTCAGCTAAACTAATCAGTTACTTTATTCTATTAGTGCCCACCAGCTCCTCTGGTGAGGCTCAGCTAAACTAATCAGTTACTGTATTCTATTAGTGCCCACCAGCTCCTCTAGTGAGGCTCAGCTAAACTAATCTTACTGTGTTCTAATAAGTCCCCACCAGCTCCTCTGGTGAGGTCTTGCTAACTTATTGTTACTGAGTTCTTATAGTGCCTACCAGCGCCTCTGGTAAGGCCCAGTCTATTGTTGCACCAAGCACTACACATACCTTGTATTTTGCCAGCTATACGTGTATTATTGGTGATACTGCAGATCATCACCACATAATCAGGTATAGCATCTGTATTATTGGTGATTCTGCAGATCACCCAATAATCAGACGTCTGTGTGCTACACCAATCGTTACAGATTGTTTCCTGTTTTAGCACATGACTAACCAGTAGCTTTACAAATATCTGTGAGCAGCACCTGCTGTTTTGCAAATAACAATCAGCTATGAATAGTCTTCAGAAAAATATTAGGTATCCAGCTGGACTTCACGCTCATGTTGCTCATCCATAAACCTCCCTCTAATATTACTAACCTCAACTGAACACCTTTTGTTACTGATACTTCCCAACCTTAATCTATTACTTGACCTTCACCTCTAATTTAATTGCCTACTGTAACTATCGGTGTAACACAGAGAGGATCTGATTACCGGTGATCTGCAGTATCACCGAGAATGCAGATATATACCCGATTATAGATGATCTGCAGTATCACCGATAATCAGATATATCTTTAACCTCTAAACACCTGAGTAATATGAGTGTTTGGTGCAACAGTAATACTTTAGAGGAGAGCACCCTACCGTGGGTGCGAGGCAGTAGGAGATACTGCCCTGAGAGCAGATTCCTTCCAAGGCCTGCGGCTCCCCAATGGGCGGAGCCAGGCTGAGAGTAGGAAGGATCAGAGAGTGAGTGACACCAAAGGTGAAGTGTCACTGACAGGACAGTGAACTATTTCCCAACAGGAGAAATAGTTCTCGAGGTCGGACAGGCCAGGTTGGCAACAGACTGACAGATCAGGTACAGAGACAGAAGACAGATGCAGAATCCTAAGACTAGCTGAGTTTGGCAACTCAGTGACAGAATGACAACAGTACAGAATCAGAGATCAGAGGAATGGTCAGGAAAGCAGAAGGTCATAACAAATAATCAACAATTCCTAGACTAAGGTGTGAGCTCCGTGATCATCAACACCTTGGAAACTGGTCTAGATAATAACACAGATGATAACAGAATTTCCTAGACTAAGGTGTGAGTTCCGTGGTCATCAACACCTTGGAAACTGGTCTAATATAACACAGATACTGACAGGGTCTGAGTGCTACCACGTAGTGATCGCAACGCCAGACACCAGAGGAATGACCAGCACCCAGTATATATACACAAGTGCTCACCAGCGCCTCCCCTAAGTGCTGGACCAATGAAAGCTGCTGAATTTGTCAGCTGACCGGCATGGTCAGCTGACCCCCTTCTGACTGTCATAAAGGCCCTGCCTCTCCGTGCGCGCACGCGTCCTTCTGAACCTGTGTGGACTATCAGTCCCAGCCACACCAGACATGTGTTGTAATGTTTCTGCTGTGTTGGATGCGGAATCCGCCGCAGCGCTGTCTGTGCGTGCGGCGTTTTCTCCGCATTCCGCATTGCTGATAGGAGTAGGCCTATGCGTGCAACCTGCCGTGTTGGACGCGGAATCCGCCGCCCTGTTGTCTGGGCATGCGGCGGTTTCTCTGCGCTCCGACTGCGCGCCAGCTGCCATGTTGAACGCGGAATCAGCCGCCTTACTCTGAGTACTTGCGGCGGCTTTTCTGCATTTTCTCACACCTACCCATTAACCTTTTCCCTTTTATCTAACTTTAACTCTCCACCCGTCTTTTTAAAAAAAAAATTAGCCTTGATGTCTGATCCAATACCTTATCCTAGCCAATAAACTTAGCCAATCCCAATTCACTCCTAGACGACCATGAATCCTTCTTCCTAAGAAAACCTAACCCTAATATTTTCTATTTTTGTAAGCTGAAAGAGGTTGCTTACAGTATGTCATGAATGCTGCCAATAAATGCATTTTCAACACTAGCCCTGAATACACTTTACACCAAATCAAACTGATTTGTCTAAAGGCTTCACATTATTTTGTGGAATGTGCCAACCTGATTAAAGGCACAGTTAATAAAGTGTATGTAAATTTGTGACCTATTGGTATAGTGGTATATATCCAATAACATGTGAAATATTTTGTCTATAAAAAATTGTTGGGAAAAAATTACTTTTGTCTTGCACAAAATAGTTAAATGATGTTCAATTGTGTATGAAATACTCAGTTTGCATGTTCTCAGTTCTCAGTTTCCACGTTGATTCAATTGTAATTATTTTTAGGAATGGGTAAGGATTGCTGATGCTCAGATACCTCCAACCACAAATTTGAGTGATCAGGAATTTGACTCCGCCCATTTCCGAATTGACTCGTGATCACGAATAGAAACAGATATCCGACTGGAGTGCGGCTTTGAGTCGAATATCTGCATGTAGTCACGAGCCGGGATTCATAATTAAAAACCTGCCGACTTTAACGGTTAATAGCAAAGCCCCCTTACATGCTAGAAGCACCAAATTTGCCAGATATGTTAAGAAGAACAGTGGGAACAAGAGGGAACATTTTTTTCAAAAAGGCCTTATAGTTTTTGAGAAAATTGATTCTAAAGTTTCAAAGGAAAAAAGTATACATTTAAATGTGGTAAATACATTAACTGTCATTTACCGCATTTAAATTTATACTTTTTTCCTTTGAAACTTTAAAATCGATTTTCTCAAGAACTATAAGGTCTTTTTTTTTTTAAATGTCTCTTGTTCCCACTGTTCTTTTTAACATATCTGGCAAATTTGGTGTTTCTATCATGTAAGGGGGCTTTGCTATTAACCACTAAAGTCGGCAGGTTTTTAATAACAAATACCGACTAGTAATCATGAGTAACTTATGATCACGAGTCAGGTAACGAGTGCAATCACGAGTCCATTTGTGATTGAGAGCCGATCACGAATGCCGATTACGACCTTGTGATCGGCAAAAACGACTTGTGATAACGAGTTACTTGTATTCATGAGGTCGTGACGAGCACCACTGGTAAGGATTTCAAAATTATCCAATATTTAAGCCACTTGGGGATAAATTAATATTTAAAGCATCCCTTCGTTATTGAAAGGGAATTTTCCACAACAAGTCATCTCCAGTGCTTACAACCACGTGTGTAGGTAGTAACTACTACTTCTCTGAGCATATCATTGTGGTAGCCCTTTTGTCCATAACAATGTACAAGTTTACTCTTAAAAGCATAGGGAATGGGGAGTACTTTGCCACCTGCTATCCGCAGAGTACAACCTCAATGTTATAAACCATGTAGCGTTGCATTGCTAAGGGGGTGGGACTAAATGTTGATGGGCAGAATTTTTTAGGTAAAAAGACCCGACACAATTCATTTTATTAAATTTACTTTTAATGTTTACATGTTCCACTAATTGATTTGTGTAAACACACTGTAGATCGGGCATGGGCAAACTTGGCCCTCCAGCTGTTAAGGAGCTCCAAGTCCCACAATGCATTGCAGGAGTCTGACAGCCACAGTCATAAAGGCAAATGCATTGTGGGACTTGTAGTTCTGTAACAGCTAGAGGGCCGAGTCTGCCCATGCCTGCTGTAGATTGTAGCATGCCAATAAGCTAAAAAATAACATTGTTTCCTGAGATTAAAAAAGGGTGTTTTACCATGCCTTTTAAATTACATTTTCTCAAAAAATCAAGCTTTTTTTTCAATTCTTTTGTTTTATTATGATTAGCCCTATCATTATTAGCAACTTTGGTGATAAAATGATGTCTTGGGGCTTTACAGCTAACTTGGAAGGTCTGTATCAAAGACTTCACTACAAAACTCATAAATACAATCTACATCCGTTTTGGGGGGGTTACCAGTAATTTGAAAAATGTGGATGAAATCAACTTATGGCAGGTTTGCCATTGGTGGGGGAACCTTTATTAAGTTATTATTAAATCTCTGTAGGTCAAGAAAATACATTTAATTATGACATACACAGATAAACTTAATATTTTAGATTTTGCTTCTGCCTGGACTTTAAGACTGTATATTGGTGTTGTAAGAAAACCTGAAAGAAGACTCTATGGTGAAGGAAACTTGCTGACTGCTGGGTATCTTAGAGGATTCATATGATCAGCTTCTCAGCTACTGGAAACATTAAAGGGAACCAGAAACGAAGCACCCCCATGTATTTTACCATATATATCAGTGGGAACATTAGAGAAAACACCTACCCTGCTTTCTGTTTCATTCTGCACTGCACAGCTTGCTTCTAATCAGCCCTGATAAAATCCCTGACTGAGCATTCCGTCTCGCTTTGCTCAGGAATATTTATAGCTCAGTCTGTGTTCTGTCATGTCTTTTCAAGTCCAAGCCTGCCCCCTGCTGGCTCTGTTTAGAAATCATTATAGCTGAGTCATTATAGCAAAGCCAGACTGAATGCTCAGTCGGGGATTTTATCAGGTCTGATAAGAAACAAGCTGTGCAGTGCAGAATGTAACAGAAAGCATGGTAGGTGTTTTCTCTAATGTCCCCACTGATATATATGGTAAAATACATGAGAGTGCTTCATCTCTGGTTCACTTTAAGTAAGGAAGGGGCGATGCCTATCCCTCAGTAAGCAAAAGCTGATTTGTTCATCATTTCAGAAATTGTGAGATGAACAGTTTTATCATCTAAAAACATGGGCACTAAAATAAGAAACACAGCTATAGCAGGTAGTAAGTATGCTCTGTGTAGTGCAGACTTTGGTTTATTTCAGTACAGTAAGTGGCTTATTTACTTAAAAATATGAGAACATGTACACTCAGGGTTACTGTATATATTATTTTATGTTAACATTTCATCAACATCATATATTTAATATTCACTGTAAATGGATAAACGTGGATGAAATAAAATGTTTTAAAATGTCTTAAGATCCGGGAAGATATTAAGTATAATCTCTTTAGCACATGTTTACATATACTATTGGTATGACATTTAAGACAGCAAAGAAATATATAAAATACTCCAACAATGAAGGCAGCTTGGCTTTTGTTTTGTTAATCTTCAGTATCACTTCACTACCTCTGGAAATATGGAGCTTAATCACTGTTTGTACTGCTATACTTTGTATTTTAAAAGCATTTTTTACAGTTTTCAAAATACTTATAATATTATATGTGTAAAATATTGCCAAGTGAGCTCTGTTCAATGTACCCAGTGTTCAGCTAGCTGTCCAATGCTATCTCTGGAGTAAAAAATGTGAGTGCCTAATGAGAATACAGTTGGCTGGTGCTTTAAAGGGATGACTGTGTGATTTGGTCTCCAGAGGTTTTTTGCTTCCTGCCTGAAGCTCACAATGCACATCTCATGCCAGCATTTCTTCTGACTGATTTCCTTGACTAATTCAGTCATACAAAGTCCTGCTGTCACTGGGAAAATGAATCCACAGCCTAAAATGTACTACAAGTCTAACCATTTAACTTAGTGGTGAAAAGTAGCGTCTCAGAGTTGGCTGTTATTCCCATGGAGTAAAACTGAGAGCCAGCTTTGGAGTTCTGCATCCTGATTCTGTCATAAACCAACCCAACCACTGTGTCCTGTTCATATGCATCAATGACCCTGCCAGCGATGTGCAGAGGCCTACACTATGCCTGCCTGGATAACGTCCTTTCCCACACCTGGTGAATAAGTAATGTCTTTCAAAGGAGAAAAGGCACTGACAATACATTTATGTTCAGTGCCAATATTTTATCTTAAAGTGTTAGCATGCTTAAAATTAAGGTGTTTCTTTACTTTTGGCTTTTATAACTACATTTCACAATTTTTGTAAATGGAAATATTCCTAATAAAATATTCTGATGATTAAAATATTCATAGCATGTCAGCGCTTTGATCTAATCATCTTGTTGACCAATATTTCACAAAGAGCAATACAAATTTTGTGCACCATTTCACACTTAAAGCGGTTTTAAACTCTGACATAATATTCAACAAAAATGTGTTTTCCTACTTTTTCTAACACATACAGTTATCATTTTGCTTTTGTGCACAAGTATTATTATTCATTTAGAAATTATAAGTTCCCAAAGTTCAGTTTATTTACTGCATTTTCTTCATAACTGATGTATTTATATTGTAATGTACCCAGTAATGATTTTTTTGAGCAGTGTATCAGTTCAGGACACATTAGCAGAAGTTTCTGCACAGTCAGAGAAGTGTTTACATTCTTCACTTGCTACAACTAAGTAAACAAAGATAAGGTTATCACCAGTTCAAATGTGGGATCTCCATGCAGGAGAAAAATAAAGTCCTGTGATTTAACCCTTTGAATGCTGTTCTACAAAAGAGAAAAAAAGTAGTAGTATATTATATGCTGTAAATAATCTTTTAGAGCAAAGAAGAAATGCTGGGTTTCATACCACTTTAAAGTAAACCTGAGAAGATGAAATAAAAAGATTTTGTACTCATGAGCACTGATGCATCCCTTGCCATCCTTCCATGTGTCTCTGTTCGGCTGCAATCAGCCCCGGTAATCTTGTTCAGTTGCGCCAGTCATCCCTTCAGAGCATGTGCGGAGGGGCCATGCATGCGCAGTAGAGCCAACTGGTGCTACTGAGCCAGATTGCCAGGGCTGATTGTGGCCAAACAGAGACACACAGGAGGATGGCGAGGGACACATCAGTGCTCGTGGGGCTGGAGGGAGCCCCAGGTGAGTATAAAATCTTTTTATTTCACCATCTCAGGTACACTTTAACATTATTATTATTATTATTTTTGTGCACGCAAGGTAAGTAGGGTACCCTTGCAATTTAAAGAGAACCTGTACTGAGTAAAAATATTTAAAATAAACACAGGAGGTAACTTCAAATGAACATTACATAGTTACCTTGCCATCAGTTCCTCTCAGAAGCTCACCATTTTCTTCTGACAATAATCCCTTCCAATCCCTGACAATATTTTGTTGGATCTGAAATATATCAGTTGCTGTCAGTAAAATATCAGTTGCTGTCAGTTATAGCTGAGTGGACAACTGAAGTGCCCAGTAATGTCCATGTTTCCCTATGGCTCAAGTGGGCGATGTTACAGTTTATCTGTGTGCTGACCAGAAAGCTGTTATGGGTAATGGCCATTTTCAAAATGGAGGACGGAAAATTGCCTTGATCTCTGTAAACAAACAGGATGCAGGAGAGGAGAAAGACACTGAGGAGTAGACTACATGGAAGGTAAGTATGACTTGTGTATGCTTATTTTGACTCTTACTTTTCAGTTCAGGTTTTCTTTAAGTTACTCTTAAGCCAGGAGGAACTCTTACTTCAAACTATCCTACTTCAGAACAATTTTTGGCCTGCACAAACTCTCTGACTAGCACTGTGTGATTGGTATGCAAGAGGGTGACAAGTGAGATCTCCCAGAATGGTAATACTATTATATGCCTTCCTATATGTTTTTGGACAGATGTTTTTACCTATAAAGATAGCACCATTGTCCTTGATGCACTTAACATCATCCCAAGATAAAATTATATATATAACCACAATTAAACACAAGAGTATTTAAATTGTACCCGCGGCGACATGTGAGTTTTCTCCTAGGTGATATTTTTAGACTTTTCAATAAAATGCCTTTTAAACCGCCAACAAGCAAACAAATAATCAAAATAATTTTGATAGTACTTTCTCATCCACTTTTTGATACCTTTTCTATTGCAAATTGCTGAAAAGTTATTTTAATTTGAGGATTAAAAATGATGTCCTAGGAGCAAACCTAGGAGAAAACGTTAATTGCATATGGGCCCCTCTGGTGTGTCGGTACCTTGTCGGAAATATAGTAAACATCACTAACAAGCAAATTACAGCCATAAAAGTTTTCCTGACAGAATACAACTTCTGAGAGTGGGGGACTTAGAAAAAAGTCAATGGTTCTTGTATTTTTGTGTAGGGACACTTAATAAGCAGCCACTGAGCAGAGACAACAAAACATTCAATCTACTTTGTAAATGTTTATATATAAAATAGAACCATGGAATAATATCGAACAATGTCATTTTTAGGAGAAGGATGATAAATACAATTGTTTATCTCATCAGGTATTTTCACATTGGATTCACTTTAAAGGGAACCTTAACTGTGGGAAAAAAATAAGTTTCACTTACCTGGAGCATCTACCAGCCCCCTGAAGCCATCCTGTTCCCTCAACGTCAGTTACATCTCCTCTGGTCCCCCACTGTCAGCTAGTTTGGATTTTGCCGACTCGGAGTCAGCGCCCTCCAAAGTGTACCTTTGCACGCGTTCCCGCTGGTGCAGGATGCTATCACGGATGGTAATATGTATCTTTATACGCGTTGCACCTTTAAAACCAAACATTACATTTGTATTTACACTTTTGTAAGCAAAGGAAAGTAGATGAGGAGAAGCCCAGGCTCATTGAGTCCAGACTTTGGTTTTAGGCCTCTTTCACAGTGGGACGTTGCGTCTGATGTGACGTTAAGGTCGCATAATGTGCCCCTAATGCAATGCATTGAAAGACTATAACTTGGACGTTATTTAGCCCTGCGTTTGGTGCGCCGTTTTCATCGCACAATGATGGAATGAAAACGGCGCATGCATTACATTTGAAAAACAAAAAAAAAACCTTACTGAGCATGTGCAACACGCATAACGCAGCAAATGTATTGCTAAACGCACAGCATGCAGCACTTTATAAATATTGCTACACGTTACACACAACACAACGTGTGCACTGCGAATGTCGCACAGACTTTGTATTGCTGTGCCTTAGTCTTTTTTTAACATAATTTTATTGACACATCTTTGCAGTGTACATTTGCTGTGCGTTAGTCTACGTTATAACATTTTCTAACGTGCACTGTGAAAGAGGCCTTAAGGTTTGAAATCATTACATTCCACAGCACTGAAGCTATATTAAGGCCTCACATTAATTCTTAATAAAACCAAAAAAAGTTCTCCTAAGATATTGCAAAATAAAATATTAAATATAACTGGTGCCTAGATGAAATCGAGGTACTTTCAGGTTTAACTTAAATTAGTTCCCTGGTGGGTAAATGTATCAGTACCTAGTTTTTCATGGTGCATAAAAAGAGCAGACAAAATACATACTGTATGAAGACACTGCCAAAGTCCCTTTTCCACCTGTATAAAACATTTCACATTTCATTCAGAAATATTTCCAAACTGATATAATTAGACCAGAGTTCTGAATGTAGAGAAAAAGCTAGACGTATAGCTTGAATCCAGGCACAGGTGTTTCCTAGTCCTGTGTAGCCACATAATGGGAGGGTTTGCTTTCATCTGTGCTTAAAGAGCACCTCCAGCCAAAAAAAGGTTTTAATGGCAATACATATATGAAGTCTATGCACTGTATACAGTTAGATGAACATATAAAGTTTACATCAGGTACATTGTAGTGGATAGAATTGACTCATATCTATATCTGTAGTAACACTTCCTTATTTCTAAAATACACCCTCAGCATGGTGTCCTACATTCAAGCCAGGTTTCCTCCTCTTCCCCTTCCTGCCCTGCTGTCTGCCTGCCTGGATCAAATTACTTCTATTTTCATAGTGTGTAAGAGAGAGGAGAGAAAACATAACTTCTGCAGCCTGTCTTTTCATGTCTGCCTGCTATAATTCTTATTTCAGATGTCTGTATGCCTGCCTGGATTAGATCACATGGACATGGGGGGTGGAGGTATGACATCAATCCACCAGCATCCTTTGCACCTATGGTGTGAAAAGAAAAAAAAATCACCCAGGCCCAATTTCACACTGGGGGCAGGGATTTCAAGACCATACATGGAATACAGACCCTAGGGGTATGGAAATCACACTTTATTATGTGTTATTTTATATATATTGGCAACTTATTAGGTTTAAATTAAACTGTAATTTATAATTTAGGTACTCTTTAACCACTTCAGACTTCAGTCGTTTTTCACCTTATGCATCCGATCAATTTTCACCTCGCATTCATTCGCCAATAACTTTATCACTAATTATCACAATGAACTGATCTATATCTTATTTTTTTGCACCACCAATTAGGCTTTCTTTGGGTGGTACATTTTGCTAAGAATTGTTTTTTTCTAAATGCATTTTAACAAGAAAATTAAGGAAAAAAATGGAAAAAATACATTATTTCTCGGTTTTCGGCCATTATAGCTTTAAAATAATACATGCTACCATAATTAAAACCCATACATTTGATTTGCCCATTTGTCCTGGTTATTACACCATTGAAATTATGTCCCTATCACAATGTATGGTGCCAATATTTTATTTGGAAATAAAGGTGCATTTTTCAGTTTTGCATCCATCATTATTTACAAGCTTATAATTTAAAAAATATTAGTATTATACCCTCTTGACATGCATATTAAAAAAAAGTTCAGACCCTTTGGTAACTTTTTATGTTTTTTGTTTTTTTTTAAATTGAATTTTTTTTTAATTTTTTGAAAGTTAAGCTTTTTATTTGGGTATTTTTTGGGTGCGGGAGGTAAACAGTTAATTTTAAATGTAATTTATTGTGTTTTGTGTTTAAAAAAAATATGTATGTACATGTAGTTTTACTATTTGGCCACAAGATGGCCACAGCCATTCTTTTTAATTCCATCCTGTAAGCGCAGCAGCGGAGTAGCAGTCTTTTGGACATGAAAGTCACATCCAAAATGCCAAAATGGTTAAGCTCTCTGTTACAGAGCAGTCAATCCAGAGTCCATTCACCAGCTATTTCCAGGAGAAAAGACAGTCTATAGGTGAGTTGTGGTTTGCCCTTCTTCATACAGCCTAGAAAGCATAAATCATAAAAATATGCAGCACTCACAGTAGCTCTGAGATTGGTTATGACTTATGACCAATATAACACTATCAGTTACTTAATAGTCCAAAAAAAGTCTCTTTCAACAGCTCCACCAGCGTGTGAACAGTTCACAACTAAATCCTCTTGTTTTGATATGCTTGCAAGCAACAAATCAGTCCCACACATTAACCAATATAGATTGCGTTCACCGACAGCAGAGGCTGATCAAATCACAAGTCAGCATAAACAGCAGTATGATAGTACTCCTCACTTTTCACCAGTCAATCCCCATGCCATCTTTCAGGTAACCCAGAAATAAAAGAATGGACACAACATAGCGTAATCTTGTTTGGACTACTGCACAACTCCACTAAGCCTCCGTGCAACTAATGTGACACTGCAAACTCGTGCACCTCCACCAACATGTAATTTACGGTCCACCATCACCGGATAATATCGCTGACCGATCACGGACCAGCCCTCCAAACTTTAAAATCCAGTTGCGTGTCTCAAGGGTTGCTTCTAGGATCATATATGCTCAGATTTTTCATTCAACTTTAAAAACTGAAAGGGCTTCTCATAGCATAATACTGTTTATTGTAAATCACTTTAAAACATCGTAGTGCACTCACATTTAAATACCATATACTGTGCATATCATATACAGATTTGGAAGTCCTCACCGCCGCATGGACCAGCATCTCCCAACCTGTCACCCCATGATGCTCCGCCCAACCAGTTTTGTCAATGCTGACTCAACAGGGGCATGCAGTGATCCAGTCGCTATTGTGTATAAAGGAGCGCACTTACCCTTAATTCCATATACAGCCTGGAAAGCATGATAGAAAAATACAAACAAAAAATAACAGCAGCCCCTCCTTTTTTCAGTTCAACCAACTGATCAAGTTTGCAAAACAGAACTTTTAGCTGCAGAATCTGCTTGAAACATCAAAGGTAACATTTGAAACTTCTGCAACTACCAGATTGTATAAAAAGATTGGTGCTTGAAGTTAGGATTTTAACATACAGGACGAGCAAGATTATCAAGTTTGATCTTGCTGGGAATTGGGACAATTTCACTTAAAGAACTAGGTCAGTGACTCGCCACGTGGTTACTAAGAAAAAAAAATCACCCTCAAAAAAGCCTTATTGGTGGCGAAATACAAGGTATAGCTCATTTAGGTGTAATATGTAGTGATAAAATTATTGGCAAATGAATGGGAGGAGAGCTGAAATTTGAAAATTGCTCTGGTCCATAAGGGAGAAACCCTTTAGTGCTTAAAGAGAAACTCCAACCTAGAATTGAACTTTATCCCAATCAGTAGCTGATACCCCCTTTTACATGAGAAAAATAATGCTTTTCACAAACAGACCATCAGGGGACGCTGTATGACTGATTTTGTGCTGAAACCCCTCCCACAAGAAGCTCTGGGACCGCGGTACTCTGGGCAAACTGCCACAATGTAACAATGTTCACAGACAGGAATTAGCTGTTAACAGCTGTCTCTAAAAGCCAAAACAACTAGGAGCAGCTACATAATCTGCCCACAGTAAAAATGTCACCATGTAATAAATGTCAGAATGTAAATCAGGGAGAGGAAAGATTTTACAATGAGCAAACACTGACTAAATCATTTATACATAATTATGGTAAAAAATGAAGCACTTTTTTTACTACATTATTTTCACTGGAGTTCCTCTTTAAGTGGTTACAGCTCTAGACAAAATTGTAGATAAAAATGTCAATTATGAAGGAGAGAAAGAGTTGACAAATAAACCTATAAATTCAGTAATAATCCCTTTTGAATCTATGATCTGAACTGTCACTTTATTGATGCATTCAGCTTGTAATGATCCAGAATCAAGATTCCCAGCAAGACAAGATCATGACATTCTACTACTCAGTCAATAAACGTTTGCCTGCTAAATGCAATACATTTTGTACTATTTCTTCCATCTTATGTGGCTGACATTATTCAGCATTCAATATTTTAAATTTAGTAGCACTTAAACTACAGTAGTTTTTGTTTTATGTTTTCTCTCAGCTGAATGTATAAGTTATATGCTGTTTTAAGGCTCTTTTACAATGTGTGCAGTACACCTGTAAACCTGTACACCTGTTTTACCATGGAAAAGATTGACCTTCATGTCCCTGTGCACTAAAGCTGGGAATCAGTAAATTGCTGTGGAACATTTATCAATAATACCAAAAAGCAGGATAGAACTTTCTTCAGTGTGTGTGTGTGTTTAAAAACTTGGGTTTGAACAACTCAAAGAGAAACTATGACCAAGAATTGAACTTTATCCCAATCAGTAACTGATACCCCCTTTTACATGAGAAATACCCCCTTTTATTTTAGAACTCTATTCCTTTTTTAACAAACAGACCATCAGGGGGCGCTGTATGACTGATATTGTGGTGAAACCCCTCCCACAAGAAACTCTGAGGGCCGTGGTACTCGTGGCAGTTTCCTGTCTGTGAACCTTGTTGCATTGTGGGAAATAGCTGATTACAGCTGTTTCCAACTGCCAAAAAAGCATGCAGCAGCTACATCACCTGCCAACAGTAAAAATGTTAACCTATTTTAGTTCCTGGACGTAGAAACTACGTCCAGGAACCATGCGCGTTCCCACGGCCGATCGCGCGCGTGCACGCGTGCTCCCGGCCCGCAGTTCGTTAGCCAGGTAATCAGTGAATCGGGCTATGGTGCCCGATCACTGATTCCTCTCCCCCGCTGAAAAAGCTGATGTAGCGTCCCCCATGTGTCTCTCTAAGTGTATGTTACGCTTATAGTGACGTCATGTAAACAAACTCATGGCCGCCATCTTGTGGCCAAAAAGTAAAACTACGACTAAAAGTAAAAAAAATAAATCTCAACACACATTTACATCATAAAACTATTGTTTACACAGGGGCGTCTCTAGCCATCTTGTCACTCCAGGCGAGAAAACCTGTGACGCCCCCCCCCCCCCCCCCAATGAAAATTATCATAAGGCAGCAATGTTTCACCATAAAATAATCGTAATGCAGCAATGTTTCACCATAAAATAATCGTAATGCAGCAAACAATCGTAATGCAGCAATCTTTCACCAGAAAATAATCGTAATGCAGCAATCTATTACCAGAAAATAATCGTAATGCAGCAATCTTTCACCAGAAAATAATCGTAATGCAGCAATCTATCACCAGAAAATAATCATAATGCAGCAAACTATCACCAGAAAATAATCGTAATACAGCAATCTTTCACCAGAAAATAATCGTAATGCAGGAATCTTTCACCAGAAAATATACGTAATGCGCCAATGACAGACAGCATTTCCCCAGTAAATGCACGTAATGACAGACAGCGTTTCAGCAGTAAATGCACGTAATGACAGACAGCGTTTCCTCAGTAAATGCATGTAATGAGAGACAGCCTTTCATCAGTAAATGCACATAATGAGAGACAGCCTTTCACCAGTAAATGCACATAAGAGACAGTGGTGGGCTGGGTGGAAGGACTCAGGCTCAGGCCTGGCTGGTGGTGGTGGGCTGGGGGCCCCAGAGAAGCTCAGGCCTGGCTGGTGGGCTGGGGGCCCCAGAGCAGCTCAGGCCTGTCTGGTGATGGTGGGCTGGAGGCCCCAGGCTCAGGCCTGGCTGGTGGTGGTGGGCTGAGGACCCCAGGGCAGCTCAGGTCTGGCTGGTGGTGGTGGGCTGGGGGCCCCAGGGCAGCTCAGGCCTATCTGGCAGTGTTGCCAACTTATCCCTTTAATTACTGACACATATGAATTATACAGGTTTTGTGGCTAGGTAGATGCAGTTAAGGCACTGATTATGTGCAAATAGCCCCAGAACCTGTATAACTTAGATGTGTCAGTAATTAAAGGGATGAGTTGGCAACACTGCTATCTGGGGGTGGGCTGGAGGCCCTAGGCTCAGGCCTGGCTGGTGGTGGTGGGCTGGGGACCCCAGGGCAGCTCAGGTCTGGCTGGTGGTGGTGGGCTGAGGGCCCCAGGGCAGCTCAGGCCTGCCTGGTGGTGGGCTGGAGGCCCCAGGCTCAAGTCTGGCTGGTGGTGGTGGGCTGGGGCCTCAGGGCAACTCAGGCCTGTCTGGTGGTGGTGAGCTGGGGGCCCCAGGGCAGCTCAGGCCTTCCTGGTGGTGGGGTGGGCTTGGCTGGAGGCCCCAGGCTCAGGCCTGTCTGATGGTGGTGGGCTGGGGGCCCCAGGGCAGCTCAAGTCTGGCTGGTGGTGGGCTGGAGGCCCCAAGCTCAGGCCTGGCTGGTGGTAGTGGGCTGGGGGCCCCAGGGCAGTGGTAGGCTGGAAGTGGAGGCCCCAGGCTCAGCCTCACTGGTGGTGATCGGCTGGGGGCCCCAGGCTCACATCAGCCTCACATTTAAAAAAAAAATCATTCAAGTTGGCAGTTGCCTGCCCAGTGCCCACCCCACAGTAACCCACCTTGAGACTTGAGTCCTCCTCCTACTGAGCTGTCAGTCAATGGTGTGGCTGGCTGGCTGCAATGCCAATGATTCCCTGGACCCCGGTGCTGCTGCTGGTAACGGGCGTTGGAGTGAAAAGCGGCAAGCCTCTCTGAGCTCACTCTCTGCCTCTGAAGCTGGACGGGCGGGTGAGCCAGGCAAGGCTACGTCGTCACGTGACACAAATTTTACCATCACAAACTTTCCCTTGCGGGCCGCTGTGCTTGGTAACCTGGTTGCGTGCCATGCGTATACACACTGACAGCGTGTATAATTACCCAGGGCAAGCCCCCCTCCTCCTTCTTTCTGAATCTAAACCGCAGCCAAATACAGACTTGTGGCTGCGCGGCCCGTGGTGGGGCTTTAGGGGGGGCTGACTGGTTGACAGCTGGGGCTGAAGCCTGGGTAAGCCCCAGCGTGGTGCCGCCACTGGCCATGGGGGCTCAGCAGGAGGGCAATTAGGATCCGGCGGCGAGTCACGCTTGCGGGTAGCGGAGGAAGAGGCGGTGCCGCCGCCGGACACAAGGGAATCAGAGAACCCGGGCCGTGCGGCTGCTGCTCTGAAGAGGGGGCTGGCCAGGCTAGAGGAGGAGGAAAAAGGTGGGACCAGAGCTGGCCAGCGTCATGCCTATCGGCTGGGGGAGAGCATAGAGGCGGCAGCAGCGGCGGAGCTCGTGGTTCATCATGTAAACAAACCACGGGCTCCAAGTTGTCACACACAGTGTGTAGTAGCGGTGAATCTTCCCCCCCGTGGCAGCACTTCCCCCCATCTTGCCGCTCCAAGCCGTTGCCTGGATTGCCTTACACTAGGAGCGCCCCTGTGTTTACATCCCACCCTCCCAAAACTACCCAAATAAAATGTTTAATATTAAAAAATAAAAATTACAATAAAAAAAAAACCATGTAAATATTTACCTAAGGGTCTACACTTTTTAAATATCAATGTAAAGAAAAAATATTTCTATATTTTTTTTTTTTATTTTAAACT
This sequence comes from Hyperolius riggenbachi, assembly GCF_040937935.1. Classification (NCBI taxonomy): domain Eukaryota; kingdom Metazoa; phylum Chordata; class Amphibia; order Anura; family Hyperoliidae; genus Hyperolius; species Hyperolius riggenbachi. The sequence goes on from NC_090646.1 coordinate 395,948,609, forward strand.
TGTAATTAGTGATAGATGCAAAACGGAAAAAAATGCACCTTTATTTCCAAATAAAATATTGTCACCATACAATTTGATAGGAACCTAATTTTAATGGTGTAATAACTTAGACATATGGGCAAATACAATACATGAATTTTAATTATGGAGGCATGTATTATTTTAAAACTATAATGGCTGAAAACTGAGTAATAATGTTTTTTTTTCCGTTTTTTTCTTATTCTTCCTGTTAAAATGCATTCACAGTAAAGTGGCTCTTAGCAAAATGTACCCCCCAAAGAAAGCCTAATTTGTGGTGGAAAAAAACAAGATATAGTTTAGTTCATTGTGATAAGTAGTGATAAAGTTATAGGCTATGAATGGGAGGTGAACATTGCTCAAGTGAAAACGATGGAAGGCGAATGGGTTAATAAATTCTGTTGATAACTAACAAAATTGACTTATAAACTATTTAGTCAATATTTGCCCAATGCAAAGTCTTTTTTCTCACCCTGATTTACATTCTTCAATTTATCAGAGATGCCGGCATATTCGCTGTTGGCAAGCCCATTTTCAGGGCCGTGCGGACAGTGCAACCACCCTGAGCGGCAGGTGGGGGGGGGGGGGGGGCAAAGCAGTGTTGGAGAGCAGGCGGGCAAAGAGCTACAACTCATCTTCCATGATGCACGTTTTTTCAATCTCCTTCCTCCCAGGCATCTGTTGTGTTGGTAACAGCGCCACCTGTAATGACTTAACCGCATGTTATGACAGGGGACGCTGTTACCAACATTGTGATGGATGCCAGGGAGGAAGGAGATTGAAGAAGGTGAGTTGTAGCACTATGCCCACCCGCTCATTGCATGCCCACTGGGAGCACATTTCTGGCTATACTGGGAGCACATATGTCTGGATATACTGAGAGCACCTATGCCTGGCTATACTGAGAGAACCTATGCCTGGTTATACTGGGAGCGCCTATTCCTAGCTATACTGGGAATACATGCCTGGCTATACTGGCAGCTCCAATGCCTGGCAATACTGGGAGAACCTATGCCAGGCTATACTGGGAGAACCTATGCCAGGCTATACTGGGAGCACCAATTCCTAGCTATACTGGGAGCATCTATGCCAGGCTATACTGGGAGCACCTATGCCTGACTATACAGGGAGGCATCTATACCTGGGTCTGCAGGGGGAGTTACATTCTCTTCCTGGGCGCAATTTAGCCTAGAAACTACCTTGGCTGCTTGCAAGATACATCATTGTGAAATGTTCCTTTTTTCCCCTCTGTGACATGAGAAGGAGCATCACATTTTCTCCCAAAGTTCTCTGGGGCAGGAGGCTGCATTACATCATAGCCTTGGCTAAACATCACTGGGAGGGTGAGACTAGTTACCCTTATGCGGCAACATTATAGTTATAGGAAGCATTTCTGATGCGGAAACCAGGATAAGTAAGATAAAATAGTTATTCTGAATAATTTATTATGTTTTACTACTTATCATTATGGTTCTTTGTTACTCTTGTTAATTTATTATTATTATTATTATTATTTGTAGAGCACCAACATATCCCATAGCACTGTATAACGTGCAAAACATACAACAATGGGGAGCATAGATACTTGAGCAGTTCAACATACTGTACTATCAGGACAACAAGTGACACAAGTGACACAAGTGCTGATACATACAATTGATGTGTAATTTGAATAACATCACCAATACTGATAGATGTTCATTTGATAAATTGCACAACACAGGAAGCAAAAGGCAGAGGCCCCTGCTCTTATGAATTTACAGTTTAGACGGTAGTGGGGTTGAGATACTGGGGGAGTAGACAAAGGGGATAGTAGATGAAGCAGTGAGCTTTCAATTCTAGCAAATAGCATATTATAGGATTTTCTGAAAAGGTGTGTCTTAAAGAGGAACTCCAGTGAAAATAATGCAATAAAAAAAGTGCTTCATTTTTACAATAATTATGTATAAATGATTTAGTCAGTGTTTGCTCATTGTAAAATATTTCCTCTCCCCGATTTACATTCTGACATTTATTACATGGTGACATTTTTACTGCATCAATAAAGTGACAGTTCAGATCATAGATTCAAAAGGGATTATTACTGAATTTATAGGTTTATTTGTCAACTCTTTCTCTCCTTCATAATTGACATTTTTATCTACAATTTTGTCTAGAGCTGTAACCACTTAAAGAGGAACTCCAGTGAAAATAATGTAGTAAAAAAGTGCTCCATTTTTTACCATAATTATGTATAAATGATTTAGTCAGTGTTTGCTTATTGTAAAATCTTTCCTCTCCCCGATTTACATTCTGACATTTATTACATGGTGACATTTTTACTGTGGGCAGGTTATGTAGCTGCTGCTAGCTGTTTTGGCTGTTAGAGACAGCTGTAAACAGCTAATTCCTGTCTGTGAACCTTGTTACATTGTAACAAACTGCCAAAAGTACAGCGGTCCCAGAGCTTCTTGTGGGAGGGGTTTCAGCATACAGCACCCCCTGATGGTCTGTTTGTGAAAAGCAATATATTTCTCATGTAAAAGGGGGTATCAGCTACTGATTGGGATAAAGTTCAATTCTTGGTTGGAGTTTCTCTTTACGGGTGTGTTTGAAAATGTCCAGGCTGCATGATGGATAGACTGTGGTAGAGAGTTCCAAAGAGTGAGATGAGGCCACCAAGCTGGATAACAAGACGTTTTTAGGGAGACACAATGGTTCTGGAATGGATGATATCTGGAGATTTATAAGGAAATGTATGGAGGGGATAGCCTATTTGGAGTTTTATTTGTTAGTGATAGGAGTTTGAACTGGATCCTTTGGGTGACTGGTAGCCAATGCAGGGATTGACAGAGAGGTGCAGCATCACCAGCAGCATCACCAGCATCAGAGGTGCAGAGGAGCAGGAGGAGGGGAGGATAAAATGAGCAGCAGACTTCAGTAGGGGCTGGAGAGGTTCCAGTCTGTTTTTTGGTAGGCAATGTTGATTGACAAGCACCCACTGTCGACCTATGTGTGCTAAGCCAGAAGTGACTCGTAACCCTTCAGAGTCTAAAAGAATGACAAAGCATAACTGGCAGCACCATGCAAAAGCAATAATGCTCTTTTTATGATGGTACATGAGAACAGTAGCAAACAGCCACAGATGCTGTTTTGAAGTGGACCTCTATTTTCAAGCTGTTACTGTCTCTCTCGCTGAGATCCTTTGTCATTTTTTTGGTAGGCCACAAAGTACGGTATTACAGTAATCATGACAGGACATCATTAGAGCATGTGCAAGCATTTTAGTTACCTCTTTTGCAAGGTAGGGACAACTTCTGGATAGATTTTTGAGATGGAAGTAGCAGGAGGTTGTTAATGTGGTAATATGTGGTTGAAATAAATTCTTTATTGTGCATAATTATTTTTTTGCAGGAATGAGCAAACAAGATCTACACGTTTGAACTCACTGCAAATCAGACCAATTTGACGAACTGAAATTGTCTGCGAAATTGAAGGCCAATGTGAATATCTCACATTTTATTTGAAGTCATGGCGCCAAGTTCTGCTGTAATAATAAAAACCTCATATGTGGTATCCTCACTAGTCTGCGAAGTAAGTTAGGGACAACAGTGGGAAGAGACAGTAAAAAAAAATGTAAAAATAAAAATATTCAAAAAGACCTCGTTGCTTTTGAAAAAATCTAGTTTTATGGTTGTGGTTGTGGAGTTTTGAGTTTTGGTTGAACTTGATGGACGTATGTCTTTTTTCAACCCAAATAACTATGTAACTATGTAAGCTACGATAGGATCTTTTTTTTAAAAAAAAAATGCAGTTAAATGACAAATAAAACATTCTTCCCATTGGTATTGAAACTTTACATATATCTCCAGCAAAAGTAGGGAATTTGTTTTATATGCATTTATCTTGTATAAGTGTGACTAATTTACAATTGGAAGATAAACTTTATTGGTATATTTATGAATAACCCATATACTGCTATCTGTATCTTTCTTCCAAGCAATTTAGTTATATTCCTAGGCTGGCCTGTTGGCGCCAAAGGAGCTTAACACACTTTACCATGCAGTTGTGAGTCATCAGCATCACATGCTACAGAGTAATCAATGATGTGGGAAAACTGTCCACATCAGAATAGGAAAGAGTGGCAAAAGGGATATAAATCAGTCACTGAACACAGCCTACTTTGTTGAGAGGTCTATTGCGATGTCCCAGTGACATCAGTTCTAGACAAAAAAAAAAAAAAAAGGAAAAACACAAAAGTTATACCAGTGAATATTATAATATCAGGTCTTTTTACATTGATTATTGAGCAATATCAGTGAACTTTGGTTGCATATTTTCAATTCACTAGTGCATTTGTTAGAAGGCACTAGTGAAGTGCCTCTAAGCACATTTGCAAATACACTCAAAATTGCATAACATACATTTTGTGTTATGCTTCCATGACTTAGGGTGGCCACATACCATACAATTAAAAGATCAAATTTTACAGCAATTTGATGATAACAATCGGTTGTTCCGTACAATTTTTTTTTTTCAGAAATTTGATTGAATTTCCCATTTTTATTCGGTAAAAGATGTTGGATTTTTCTGATCAATTTTTATCAAAATTGAATGGTGTGTGGTAGATTGTCAATTACTTGATGTATAGATTCAAGCATTTTTTTCTGAGTTTTCAATCATTTTTTTCATAATTAGGAAAAAAATGTAACATATGTATGTGGTACATTGGTCAGATTTTTGAAATGTTACAATCAGTCAGAAAATTGATTGCAATTCTTGAATTGAAAAGATATTTAAAAAATTGTATGATGCGAGGCCACCTTTACCCCTAAATGTGTCAATCAATCAATCAATCAATCAATCAATCATGCTATAAAAACTGTTGTATACAGAAACAAAACAAAAATACCTCTACCAATGATGGGCAACATGATATCTCTTCCAGTTTTTTTAAATGTGTCCACCTTTATAAAACTGGAAGAGAAATACATGTCACAAAAGTAAACAAACGTTCATCAGTTATGCTGACCAGACCACATACGTATGTACAAGAAGATCTCTGTAAACAGGGCAATAATTTGTAGTTGTCACAGTCTGTCATCCCTTGCTTCAGAGGCAAAATTGTAACAGAAATATTTCTAATTAGATATAATTAGTGTGCCAAGTGAGTTAAATACTGCCATAAAGCATGCTTCATCAAAGTGTCCTATGAAAAAGCAGTTTATTGTGTTATATTCATGGTAGCTACAGGCATTAATTAGATTAATTCCCAAATGAATTATAACATTGCTACTAAACTAGTCATAAAAATGAAATATTATGCGTTACCTAATTTTATAATGGATTTTGTTCAGATGGCAAGTGATATACAATACTGATAGGCTTAAATCAGAGTTTACTGTATCATTGTCTTGATAACGCTGTAGGTCCTTTCCATTCTGGGTGTAAAATTGGCTCAGTCAAAACAGCCAGTTACAGTCTTGCAAACATCAGAATACGCATTGTAGTGGAACAAGCGTTTAATGATGCTGATGGGTTCACTGCCAACGAAATTGTAAAATGGGAAATTTCCAAATTCAAGGATAATGTGCAGCAATGTTGCCGCTAAACTCTGCTTCAATATACATAATAAAAAGTGTTGATTTTTTCTAAAGCTGTACGTTTTATTGCCTAAAATATGTAATTTGGAACTGTAACCCATGAAATTGACATCATTAATTGGCACTGATACCTGAATGTACTTGCTATGTACTGAATATTACCTAAACACTCAAATGTTTCTGTAAAATGTACAGATCACAGCTAGACCTTATAGTAAAGCAGTGTTTCTAATGTCTGTTCATGTATGAACAGAGCTGCATTGTATACACTGCCAACCACAGTAATCATTGCTGGGTTAGACGTTTAGGTGTTAGCCAATAGTTTATCTTCAGGGTAGGGTAAGGTATGGTTTATTGTAAGTGTTGCAGTTCAGACTTAGGTTGATCTCAAAGTCAGTGTTGATTGGATATCCAATTCGAGTTTGGTCGAATTCGGATAGTAAACTACGTTCGATATTCGAGTTAAACGAATATCTGATTCGACCTTGGATATCCGACGTCACTATCCGAGTCTGCATTCGAGTAAAATATTCGAGCTGGCCTTAAATAGCTTTTAAAACTTGTATTGGAGGTCAATGATGCATGAAACCACCTTTTTTATGAAGAAAAACATCAAGTGATTATGTGGTGAAGTAGTAGTTATAAAAAAGGTATCAAAAATAGTAAATTAACTTCATGAAAAGTGTTTGCATGAGAAGGTATGTCCAAAATGGTTGTAAGTTGTAAGTCTTCATTTACGTCGTCTTCATCTTCTTCTTCTATATCTTCTTCTTCTTCTTCTTCTTCTTCTATATCTTCTTCTTTTTCTTCTTCTTCTATATCTTCTTCTACTCAAATCTTCTTCATCTTCTACTTCTTGTATCTTCTTCAATTATCTTTTTCTTCTTCTATATCATCTTCTTCTTCTTCTATATCTTCTTCTTCTGTATCTTCTTCTTCTTCTTCTATATCTTCTTCTTCTTTCTTCTTCTTCTATATCTTCTTCATCTTCTTCTTCTATATCTTCTTCTTCATCTTCTTCTATATCTTCTTCTTCTTCTATATCTTCTTCTTCTATATCTTCTTTTTCTTCTTCTATATCTTCTTCTTCTATATCTTCCTCTTCTTTGTTCTTCTTCTTCTTCCTCTTCTTCTCTATCATTATATTATGTGTCTTGGTTTTCCTTTCTTTTGTAATATTTTTTTTTACTTCATTTGTGGAAATATTTTATTTTAATAACAACACCATAGTTATATTTGTGTTGATGGCATAATAGGTAGTGACACATTGCAAGCCACAGCACCTTTTTCTGTGTACACTGGCGGTACACAGACAGCAGAAGCTCAATGCAGCTATAGGAGGAGGAGTAGTGTGTGTCAGGCAGTGTGATGTGACTGCTGCTGACATAATAGGCCCTAGTTCCTAGCGGTGGTACCAGGGCCGTAAATGAACATCATGAGGTTCCAGACAGCGGTCGTGAAGCCCACATTGTGTCCAATACACAATTGGGACAGCACAGTTTTCAACCCGGACACCTCTAAAATAATTTAAAAAAATTTTTTTCAAAATAATGCAGCTATTTTTGAGCGTAAATAGCTGGTGGCGCATGGGCAGCAGCACCTTGTAATGTGTTCCCTGGCAGTGGAGACACAGACAGCAGTAGGAAATACAACAGCAGGCAGCGTGAGGAGGATGAGTGTGTGGCAGACTGGCAGCAGGCAGCAGGAGGGCAGGCAGCGAGACATAATAGGCCCTGGTTCCTAGCGGTGGTACCAGGGCCGTAAATAAACACCATGAGGTTCCAGACAGCGGTCGTGAAGCCCACATTGTGTCCAATACACAATTGGGACAGCACAGTTTGCAACCCGGACACCTCTAAAATAATTACATTTTTTTTCAAAATAATGCAGCTATTTTTGAATTTTGAGCGTAAATAGCTGGTGGCGCATGGGCAGCAGCACCTTGTAATGTGTTCCCTGGTAGTGGAAACATACAGACAGCAGGAGGAAATACAGCAGCAGGCAGCGTGAGGAGGATGAGTGTGTGGCAGACTGGCAGCAGGCAGGCAGGAGGGCAGGCAGCGAGATCTAATAGGCCCGGGTTCCTAGCGGTGACCAGGGCCGTAAATAAACACCATGAGGTTCAAGACAGCGGTCGTGAAGCCCACATTGTGTCCAATACACAATTGGGACAGCACAGTTTTCAACCCGGACACCTCTAAAATAATTAATTTTTTTTTCAAAATAATGCAGCTATTTTTGAATTTTGAGCATAAATAGCTGGTGGCGCATGGGCAGCAGCACCTTGTAATGTGTTCCCTGGCAGTGGAAACATACAGACAGCAGGAGGAAATACAGCAGCAGGCAGCGTGAGGAGGATGAGTGTGTGGCAGACTGACAGCAGGCAGGCAGGAGGGCAGGCAGCGAGACATAATAGGCCCTGGTTCCTAGCGGTGGACCAGGGCCATAAATAAACACCATGAGGTTCCAGACAGCGGTCGTGAAGCCCACATTGTGTCCAATACACAATTGGGACAGCACAGTTTTCAACCCGGACACCTCTAAAATAATAACACAAAATTATAAAAAAAAAAAAATCAGAAATGCAGCTATTTTTGAGCGTAAATAGCTGGTGGTGCATGGGCAGCAGCACCTTTTAATGTGTTCCCTGGCAGTGGAGACACAGACAGCAGGAAGAAATACAGCAGCAGCAGCAGGTGTAATGTGTGTGCCACTTCATGTCCCCCTCTCGCCGACAACAGGGGCCAGGAATTCGCCTTCCACCCAAGCCTGGTTCATTTTGAGAAACGTCAGTCTGTCCACAGACTTGTGAGACAGACGAGATTGCTTCTCAGTGACGACTCCACTGGCTGCACTAAAGCAATGCTCTGACAGTACGCTGGAAGGGGGGCAGGAGAGCACTTCCAGGGCGTACTGCACAAGCTAACTCCAGATCGGCAGGTGTTTGACCCAATACTCCATGGGATCAACAGGGGCAATGCTGTCAAGCCTGCTGAAGGACCCCATGTAGTCAGCCACCATGCGGGTCAAGTGCTGTCTGTGACTGGAGAAGGATGCTGCTGCAGGCACCTCCTCTCTAGTCCCTGGCAGCTCTACACTCATGTAGAGCTCGTTAGTCAGAGACAGCAGGTCTGTGGTGCGTGTGCGCTTGCTGCTGGTGGATGCAAGCACCTGTTGCTGCCTCTGTGCTGGCTGGACAGTGGGGGTGGATGGCTGAGGGAAGGCTTCCTCCAAGCGCTCAACAAGGGACAGCTGCAAATCTCTCATTTGTTGTGCACGGTCTCCTCCTGCAGGCAGGAACTGGCTGAGCTTCCCCTTCAGACGTTGGTCCAGCATCATGTAGATCCAGATGTCCTCCCTCTGCTTCATCTGGATGACCCTTGGGTCCTTGCGCAGGCACCTCAGCATGTGCGCTACCATTGGGAAGAGTCTGGCCACGTCTGCTGGCACATCATCGGCAGCCCCAGAGCCGACAGTGCTGTCCTCCTCATCCTCTGCCTCCTCCACCTCATCCTCTCTCCACCCCCACACCAGTCCAGCTGCGCTCTGCTGCTCCCCCTCATCAGCAGCAAGGTCAGGGACCTCCACCAACTCCAAGCCCTCCTCCTCAGAGGTGGCCTGTGAAGCTGCCTGCAGCTCCTGCTGGTCCAAGGCTGCCGCTCCCTCTTCCAGCAGTGCATACAGGGCCCTGTCCAGCACACACACCAAGGGGACCCACTCGCACACCATTGCATGGTCCCTGCTTACCATGTTGGTGGCCTGCAGGAAGGGTGCCAGCACTGAGCCCACCTGCTGCATGTGCCTCCAGTCCTCCATGGAGATGATGGACGGGAGGTTGGTGGTGGCACGCCCAGTTGCAGTGATGGCGGCAACTGTTGCTCGTACAATGTACTGGCTGACAGCCTGCCTCTGTTCAACCAGATGCTCCAACATCGCCAGGGTAGAGTTCCAGCGAGTTGGAACATCGATCATGAGCCAGTGCTGTGGCAGGTGCAACCCCTTCTGCACCTCTTCCAGGCTCGCTACGGCTGCAGGCGAGTGCTGGAAATGACACACAACCTTCCTTGCCACCTCAAGGAGTCGGTCCATCCCCTGGTAGGTCCGCAGGAACTTTTGGACTACCAGGTTCAGGACGTGCGCCAGGCAGGGGATGTGGGTCAGGTCTCCCCTGCTGATTGCAGCAACCAGGTTTGCCCCATTGTCGGACACCACCTCTCTGACTCTGAGGCCTCTGGGGGTCAGCCAATTCCTCTCCTGCTCTCGGAGTTTGGCCAGGACATGGTTCGCCGTCAGTTTGGTCTTCCCCAGGCTGACCAATTCCAGCAGCGCTTGGCAGTGGTGGGGCTTCACGCTGCTGCTGAGGCGGGGGGTTTGGGCTGGTGTGCCGGAGGATGGAAGCGGATCAGAGGAACCTGCTGCAATTCTGCTGACCCTGCATGGTGGCACCACCCACTGCGTTGTTGCTGCTGCTGCTCTGACAGTGCCCGATGCTGCTGGCCCCTCCTCACCCCCTTCCACCAAGCTGACCCAATGCGCGGTGAAGGACAGATAGCGGCCTGTCCCAAACCGGCTGCTCCACGAGTCCATGGTGACGTGGACCCGTTGATCCACTGCATGATCCAGCCCTCTCCCGACATTGGCCATCACAGAGCGGTGAAGTGCAGGGATGGCCATGCGTGCAAAAAATGTCAGCTGGGGATTGGCCAATCGGGGGCTGCACACATCAGGAGCGCACGCATGTCGCTCCCCTCCTGCACAAGGGAATAAGGCAGGAGTTGGGAGCACATGGCCCGTGCCAGCAAGCCGTTCAGCTGACGCACGCGATGGCTGCTGGGAGGCAGAACCCTGACCACCCCCTGGAAGGTGTCGCTGAGCAGGGTCTGGTGACGCCTTTTGCTGGCACGGGAATCACTGGAGGGAGCAGAGGAGGCCACTAAGGTCTGGCTGCCAGAACAGGCCTCAGTGTCGGCGGCAGGAGTTGCAGAGGGAGGAGGAGCAGTGCGTTTCTGACGCACTCCTGCTGGTGCTGCTGGAGGAGGTGGAGGAAGGCGGGTGGCTGCTGCCGACGGCTTCGCAGTGGTGGCGGGTCTGCCATTGCCACTGCCAGCTTCCTTCAACTTCATGAACTCCTCATGCTCATGAAAGTGTTTCCCTGCCAGATGGTTCACCAGAGAGGTGGTGCCGTAGCCAGAGGGCTCCTTCCCTCTGCTGAGCTGCTGGCGGCACTGGTTGGAGGTGGCATACTTGCATTCCACATATGGCAGGGTGAAAAAATTCCAAATTGGGGAGGTGAAGTTGCCCCTTCGGCTGGAAGGTGCTGCTGCTGCCGCTGGTCTCCCTGTGGTGGTGGGGGGGGGAGGGTTCTCGGTGCGGCTGGTGGTGGCACTGGCAGAACTCTCCGGATCAGCATGCTGTGTGGCCTGCATACCACGCCTACTTCTTTTCCTGCCTAATATGTCTGCGATGCTGATCCTTCTAGCAAGGCCCACAGACGCATCCTTCTCCTCCCCCTCAGAGCTGATGACATCTCCAGGATCTGCCACCCAGTCTCTGTCCTTTACCCTGTCATCATCATCCTCCCCCTCTACAAACATGTCCTGCTGGGATGACCCCACAAACTCCCCTTCTGCATGCATGGGCTGAGGGACAGTCACCACTGTCTGACTGTCCAAAGCATCATCTCCCAAAGTGCCCATCAGCATTTCTTCCTCCTCCAATTCTGCCGCAACAGCACTCCATAGCCCTGCTGTGCTTGGGGATAAGAAGGTGCTGAGTGACAGGATGCTGGTGTTGCCCGCTGGGGCTGGAGAACTGCACTCCCCCTCCTCCTCCCCAGGCAGTGCTGGGCGGCTGCTGCTGCTCTTGCGAACAGGAGTGGTGGCGGGGGTGGAGGACTCGGTTCCAGAGCTAATGGTGGCCTGCTCATCCACCATCAGTTCCACCACAGAGTCTGCGTCCTTCTCCTCAATAGGACGGCTATGACCTGGCGGTGGGAGGAACATCTGCGCCACACGCTGATGCTGCTGCTGTGTGTCTACAGCGTGACTCCCAGCTGTTGGGCGGCCAAGGTATCCACGGCCAGTGACTAATGGCGGAATAGCCACTGGTGCAGATGCAGAACTGCGCATGGTGGTGGTGGTGGCGTGGCTGCCACGCCCACGACCTCCTATCTTGTCGATGCCCTTGCTGCCCTTGCTGCCCCTGCCCAAACCGCGGCTGCCAGTGCCGGACATCGTATATTTTTAATATTATACAAATGAAAAAAAAAAGTTATGTATAGACTACAGTACAGTACAATTCAGCAAATACACAATACAAGTAATATAAACAATAGGATTGGTGTAGCTCTAATGAGAGTGTGCGGACAGCGCAGACGTGCACTGCGCACACAAAGACCCTAGGTAACGCGGTGACAGACGGTCCCTATACACAGACTAGAGTACACTACAGTACTAACTAAACAATAGAAGAATCTAGCTAAACAATAGAACAGGTGTGACTAGATTACAGAGAGCAGATACAGGACAGGTATAGCAGTAAAGCTGGGCCTTGCTAACTACAAAATAGTACAATAATCTATCTAACACAGAAGTAGTACAGTAGAGTAGGACAGGTGAGAGCACAGGTAACTAGAGACTAGAGCACAGAGCAGGGCAGGCTGCCTTGCCTAGGCACAGGGCCTAGCTGCTGGCTGCAGCTGCAGCAGCACCAGTGACAGTCTCCCTCCCTAGTCCCTAATCACACAAACTAAACTGCCTAAAATACAATCTATCTACAATACAAAGCAATACAGGTGAATATCAAGTGTTGGAGTGTAAAAAGGCTAGGTGTTTTGAGCAATGAATGCAATACTTCCACAGACAAAAAGCACTGGAGCAGTCTCTCAGTCAATAAGTCGCAAGCAGGACGAGTGAGGCAAGATGGCGCCCTCTGATTCGCTTGTGAAGACTCGAGGTGACGTCTGACCTGACGCTATCCGAGCTAATGACGCTATCCGAGCTCGGATAGCTAGGATATCTCCGGATAGCTGATTGCTATCCGAGTGCGCTTGGATAGCACAGCTCGGATTGCTAATACTATTCGAGCTCGGTACCCAAGCTCGAATAGTGAAAAAAGAGCTAGGATATCCGAGTATCTCGGATATCCTAGCTCGGATGAGCATCACTGCTCAAAGTCATCAATAGTATAATCATTCAGTTAATTAATTTCATTCTGAACTGAATAACCTTAATGTTTGATAAAAAATATGATTGGCTTATTGGGTTAAATCATAATGTCTCTAGTCTACCAGTCAGAGACTAGGAAAGTGCAGGGCACTTTGAAGGCCATCTTGTTTGAGAGTGGTATCTGTCAGGTATAGCAGTATTACCTCAGCGGCGGAAAGCAGTGTGACCGCCTCTTCCACATCTAACATTCGCACGGCGGCTGCCGTGTCCTCCCAGACATCTTGCGCAGCCTCTGGCAGGACAGGTCTCTCAGTAGCACATCAGCTTAGGTCGGCACGCTCGCACGCGGAGTGGCAGGACCTTTATGGGCTTAGGAGATGGATCAGGCTGTTCTGGGCGGGTGGTTTGCAATTGCCTGTCTGTATTTTAGCTTGGGGATGTCAGTAGCTCATTGTCTGTTGTTGCTGAAACTTTGCAGTGAAAGCTCTCAGACCTTAGTCAGATCCGCGTGTGCTTGAACCGGCAGAACCCCAGGGATTTGCAATAGCTTTGGAATTATATTATTACTGTTATTGATTAATACTGTGTTTGACCTTTTGCCTTTCCTCCGACTACTCTCTGCCTTACGATTCTGTACCTTTGCCAATCTGATCTGTTGCCGACTTTTGCCTGAATACTCACTCCGATTTCGTCTTACAATTCTGTACCTCTGCCTACTGATCTGTTACAAACATTGCCTGTTTGACCACTCTCTTATTAGTGATAGCCCCTGTCACTAAGGGCTATCACTCTCTGGTGTTCCTGAATATTACTGTGCACCCAATCACGTGTGATCACACTCTGAATAAAATACTGACTATTGTACAAGTACTGATCATCAGATACATCACTGATCATTACAGTATCCTATTGGACACAATGATCACTTAGTATCTGCTCCTGCCTGGGTCAAATAAAAAGGGCTGACATGTGACCTCCAGCCTCTATTTTATTGTTGACATGTTGCCAGGTGCTACTTTGCTCAGTGTTGGTGATAGGTCCCATTACCACTTGGGTCAACAAGTCATTAGTGAGAAGGTAATGTCTATTCACACAGATTGCCTCTCCCTTTATACTCAGTGGAAGATGAAGCAATTATTTTGCATATATAGTACATAACTATAATTGTTCATTCTAAAAACCAAACATACATACTTTGATCTCACTGACTCATCCATAACAGCCTTTACAAAATGTATATCATCCGTTATTCTTCAGCCCTACCTCTAAATATCAACTGTGAGAGATCGCGGAAAAGCCGCCACATGTGCTACTGAGCAGGCGGCCGATTCCGCGTCCAGTGTGGCGGTTTGCACGCGGAAGCGTGTGTTTGGTAGCAAGGCAGAATGCGGAAAAGCCTTACTTACTGCAACGACAGTAAGGCGGCTGGTTCCGCGTCCAGCGCGGCGGTTTGCACGTGGCAGCGTGTGTCTGGTGTGGCTGAGTCTGTTAGTGCACATAGACTTAGGAATACACGCGCGCGCGCTGAGAGGCAGAATTCTTATACTAAGCAGGAAGAGTCAGCTGACCACGCCGATCAGCTGACTCCTGAGCGGGATACTATTGGTTGAGCAATTAGGGGTGGTGCTGGAGAGCATTACTCCATATATAGGTCCTGCTGGTCACTTGCAAGTTGTCTGCCGTTGCGATCACTACGTGGAAGCACTCAGACCTAGTCAGATCCTCAGTGTGTTTGAACCAGGTGGACCTGGGAATACACACTTAGCCAGATTATTTGAATTGTATTCTGTTTATGCTTAAACTAGTTCCAGGGTGTAGAGACCAAGGACCTCACACCCAGCTTAGGGATCTGTGTTATCATCTGCGTTATACTTCAAGCTAGTTCCAGGGTGTAGAGATCAAGGACCTCACACCCAGCTTAGGGAACTTTGTTATCACCTGTGTTATACTTCAGACTAGTTCCAGGGTGCTGAGACTACGGACATCGCACTCAGTCTAGGGAAACTGTATTACCATCTGTGTATTCTTCAGACTAGTTCCGGGGCGCTGAGACCAAGGACCTCGCAACCAGAATAGGCATTGTTTGATATATGTTATGACTTATTGCTTTTCTGACTACTCCTCTGTCTTCTGATTCGGTACCTCGTATATCTGATACTCCGTTGCCAGACCCTGCTTGACTTGGATACCGAATCAGCCTTCTGTCTTTGTACTTTATCTGTCAGTGTGTTGCCGACCCGGCGTGCCCGACCTCGAGACCTCGCGTTTCACGGGCCATACATCCCGCCTCCTCAGGCAAAATACAGTAGGAGTCACAGCATCTGTATTATATCAGCGAGCTCGGCGCCTCTCGCCTCAGAGGCGCCGAGCTCGCTGATATAATACAGATGCTGTGACTCCTACTGTATTTTGCCTGAGGAGGCGGGATGTATGGCCCGTGAAATGCGTTGCATTGTTTTTTGGAGTTCCGAATAAATTGTTGACTGTCTGAATCGCAGTCCTTGCCTGTGTCTGTTTGGAGGGGGTAAGACCACCACTGCCTCCTCTGTTTAACCAGTTGGTTTTTTAAGTTCATTTAATTACCTTTTATTCTTTTGGCGCCTCTGTATCTTGTATATTACTCAAAGTATTACTGTTACACCAAACACTCACATATCCAAAGGTGTCCAGAGGTTAGCAATATATCTGATTATCGGTGATACTGCAGATCATCAATAATCGGGTATATATCTGCATTCTTGGTGATACTGCAGATCACCAATAATCAGATTCTCTCTGCGTGCTGACACCAATCGTTACATCAACTTAAAATGTCTAAAGATAGAGTTGCTCTTTAAATTCTTGCATTGCAAAACATATACTTACAAAAATGCTACGTACAGCAACAACTTAATAAAAAAATAAAATAGAAAAAAATGCAGGTTAACACAGATTACAACTAGTGAGATAAGCATGAACTAACAAAATTACTAAATGATGCAATAATACAAATGTACCAATTTCATCTGAGATCGGTTCATCCTGACATTGTAGAATCACATTTACACGCCATAATATAATATAATCTAGATTGAATGAATGATATGACATGCTCTAGCACAAAATGAGAGTAGGTTTTAACAGAATCTGAGACACATTCTGACTTAACATAGAAGTTCCCTGAAATGAGCTTCTATATCTATATCAGGTAGCATTTATGAGTAGTATTGTAAGTTAGAACCTTATCCACTTCACTACTGAGGGTTTTTTCCCTTTATGGACCAGAGCAATTTTCACATTTCAGCGCTCCTCCCATTCATTTGCCTTATCACTACTTATCTCAGAACAAAACAATCTATGGGCTTGATTCACAAAAGAGTGCTAACTTGGTTAGCACACCTAAAAGCTTTGGGCGTGCTAAATAGGGTGCTAAGCAGTTAGCACGCCCAAAGCTTTTATTGATCGCACGCAAAGTTTAGCGCTGCGCATTGCGTGCGAAACGTCGTACCGGGTGCTCCTTAAACGTCGCACTGGGTGCGCCTGAAACGCCGAACAATGCGATGTTTTGGTCGCAGCTGAGGCAATGTTTGGTCGCACACGGTGCAAGGTTTCACACACACCACGCAACGCTAAACTTTGCGCGCGCTAACTTAGCGTATGAAACTTTGTGCATCCTAAAGGGCTTTAGGCGTGCTAAGGGGCTTTTAGGCGTGTTAACTAATTAAGCATGCTTTTGTGAATCAAGCCCTATATATTGTTTTTTTCACCACTAATTAGGCTTACTTTGGGTGGTACATTTTGCTAAAAATTATTTTATTCTAATGGTATTTTAAAATAAAACGTGTTGCTTTGGCTAAAACCCCCACATTTTATTTGCCCATTATTATCCCAGTTATTACAACGTTTAAACTATGACTCTTGTATAATGTATGATGACAATATTTTATTTGGAAATAAAGGTGTATTTTTTCCGTCAGGGGTCTGTCACTAATTACAAGCCCTTATTTTAGTTTTATTTTGGTAACTAAGGTAGGGGAGGTAAGGGATTAATTTATGGGGTATTTTATGTATTTTTATTAAATTTAATGTATGTAGGGTGTATTTTTACTATTTGTCTCCCCACTTTATCTTCCTGTGCGTACTGTTTGTACGCTAACAGGAAGTAATGTGTGTATGTTTTTATTTTGTTTGTCTATGACCGCATCATCTCATTGATGCCGGTGATCATTGATCACAGGCACTTAGATTGCTGAATGGGAACTGTGTTCCCATTCACTGATCTGTATACTAAAGGACAAGAACACGAGCGGGAGCATGCACATACAGGCACATGGCAGCAGACATATGTCTACGCCCCCCTGGGCAGGTACTGAAGTCCTGCGGGACGTAGATATACTGCCACAAACGGCATATGGGGTTAATGTAGTTGTTTTTTTTTAAGAAAAGACAAAATGTGTTCTTTAATCTAATATTTACAATCCTCATTTTTTGTACATCGTATATCAGTCAATTTTGCGTTATAAAATAGTTTTTCCCCTATGTCTGGTGACACAGGCTTACTTCCTGTTCTGCTATCTGAAATGGATTCTCTGTCAGACCCAAAGGCTGTCAAAACGCTAATATCCTTTCACTATCAAGGGCGTAACTAGGCTGCATGTATGCAAAAGAGCTGCTGATAATGTTATCCAGTGCAGCTGCTAAGCAGGGATGGTCGTTGTCAGCCAACTTCGCTACGCTGGAACTACTCATAGTTTTACGCAATTACGCTTCACCAAACTACGGCTTCAAAATCAAATATTCACTTCGTCTGCATTTCGTAGACTACGTTTTAAAATATGCAATTACACGTTGTGTGAAGCGTAGTGTATGCGAATGCTTACGCCCTGTGCAGAACATTTTACGCATTAATTCCTTTAAAATGTTTATTCCGGGAATTCTTCTATGCGTACATTCCCCTTTCAAATGCGTAAATTTGTAAGCATTCAATCGCACGCAGAAAATTAGAAGTGAGTAACGCATTCGTAGTTCACTACGCAATACACATGTTAACTATGCATAGTGGGTGTAAGCTATGCGTAGTGGTACTTTGCTAGGCGTAAATTCGCAAGCGTAGTTTCGAAACGTCACCTACGAACTACGATGTGTAGATGCAAACTACGATGCGTAAATTCGCACTGGCGTAGTTTCTGCTCATCCCTGCTGCTAAAAACTATTGATCCATAAAAGCAACTGTTGCTGTTGTACTAGTGTGTCACAGTCATTTGCAGCTGTGTTGGAGAACATTATAAGCTGCTGATCAGTATCTTAGAAGCTGGCTAACAGCAGAAAAGAAATGTCTTTTGTGACCCTATAACAGTGCTGAACTAAACTGAGGGCAGCACGGTGGCGTAGTGGTTAGCTCTCTCGCCTTGCAGCGCTGGGTCCCTGGTTCGAATCCCAGCCAGGGCACTATCTGCAAAGAGTTTGTATGTTCTCTCCGTGTCTGCGTGGGTTTCCTCCGGGCACTCCGGTTTCCTCCCACATTCCAAAAACATATGGATAAGTTAATTGGCTCCCACTAAAAAAAAAAAAAATTGGCCCTAGACTACAGTACTTACATTACATAATATAGACATATGGCAATGGTAGGGATTAGATTGTGAGCTCCTTTGAGGGACAGTTAGTGACAAGATATATATATATACTGTACAGCGCTGCGTAATATGTCGGTGCTATATAAATACTAAATAATAAATAATAATAATAATAATAAACCATGAGAGTCTTCCATGATTCCAAATCCCTATGTCCTTTGGAACAATGTATTGTGGAATGGCATGCTTTACATTCAGATATAGAACATCTTTGTTTTCCTGAATCAAACCTTACCTAATTTAACTCTAGAGAATATTAAAAAGTGGAAATAAAGTCACAATGGAGTCCACTTATTTATTGTCTTTCCCTGTTTATTACCCACCTTATTTTTAAAGTAACTTTTAAATCCTTTCCCAGCAAAAAAAAAAAAACAGTTAAACTAATGCCTGGTACACACCATGCAATTTCCCATAAGATCGACGGACCGAATCAATTTATGACAGGTCTGATCTGATTTCCAATTGTTTTCCTGACTGAATTTCTGATCACTTCTGTACAAAATTGATTAGAAAAACAATGGGAAATGAGATTGGACTGGTCAGAAGTTATCAATTCAACCAGGTGATCTTACAGGAAATCGCATGGTCTGTACCAAGCATAAGTTTTACTAGATTAACTCAACTTCAGTATTATATTTCTCAGTTACCATATATACTTGCGTAAAAGCCGACCCCCCAACTGAGAGATAAAAAGCCTGGGAAAAAATGATTGTGTATAGGCCGAGGGTAGGAATTACAGCAGCTACTGTGAGTTTCAACAGACAAAACCTATGATTCTATATTCTATTGATATACTGTAGTAATTATTTTTGGGCGCTGAGCACATTAGAAATCAAAACAGGCTTTCTAGCTTTCACACTTGATTACTTCCCAGTAAAGTGAACATAGGAGACTTTAAAGGGGCATTACGGTGAAAAATTGTAAAATTTAAAATGTGTGCAAACATAGACAAATAAGAAGTATGTTTTTTCCAGAGTAAAATGAGCCATAAATTACTTTTCTCCTATGTTGCTGTCACAGTAAGCAGTAGAAATCTGACATAAGTGACGGGTTTTGGACTAGTCCATCTCTTAGTAGGGGATTCTCAGCAAGGCTTTTATTCTTTATAAAGATATTCCCTACAAAAGATTTATGCAAAGATGCTGGCCGGCTTCCCTGCTCGCTACACAGATTTTTTGGCAGTTGGACAGAGCAACTGCCATTCACTAGGTGCTTTTGAAAATAAATATATCCCTGAGAATCCCCTATAAAGAGATGGACTAGTCCAAAACCTGGCACTTCTGTCAGGTTTCTACAACCTACTGTAAGTGACAGCAACATAGGGAAAAAGTAATTTATGGCTCATTTTACTTTGGAAAAATGTACTTCTTATTTGTATATGTTTGTACATATTTTAAATTTTACAGTTTTTCGCTGTAGTGCCCCTTTAATAACATGAAAAAAGATGGGACTAGCATAGCGATTAAGTAATTCCTGCTTGTCACATATTCAGGCTGTACAGCAGGAAGGGAGCAGCACCAGCACACACAGAACTACTGCTGCTATCAACAACATATAAAACAATGCATTTGACCCAGGCCCGGATTTACCTCACAGGAGCCTATAGGCACAGATACACTGTCACCCTAGACTTCCCCTCCATGGATCTACAAACTCCCGCTGAACTACACTGCAAGTGTGCTGGCCGTCTCAGCTGCCACTTCTCCCTTACTTCCCTTGCCCGTCATAGGTAGCAACAGGTGCCCCTTAGTATAAGGTAACCAGAAGTACCCCAATATTAAGTAGCTGGAGGTGCCCCCAAGTACTAGGTAGCTAAAGGTGCCCCAGACTGAAAGGAGATCTCTCAAGCAGGGTGAGTAACCTCTCATTTACAATCTCATCACTGCCTAAGGAAGGAGCGAGAGAGGCGCTCAGGGAGGGGACTGAGCTGCCTTTCCACCATCATGATCATGTAGGCACATGCCTACAGTGCCTTATGGTAAATCGGGCCCTGATTTTATCTTTCACAGCAGAGTTCCTGGGTGCTATTTACATGAAGGTTATTTTATCTGTGCAATGCACGGCTCAGGTTTCACTTTTTGAATTACAATGGCTCTCCCCCCTTCTGCAAGCAACACTTTCACCAGCTTCCTCATCACTGGCAGGAGTGCAGATCACTGTGGCTGGAAGATGACGTTCAGCACTTTAGGCTGACAAAAATTCTTTCAGCTGCAAGCAGCAGAAGCAGGAGGAAGAATACATGGCAATGCTGTGTATGCAGTAGGAGAGCTGTCTCCTCTCTCTTCTTTCCGGGACCTAGAAACGGGGAGACTGGGGGCGGGGCAAACTGGGCTGGCTTCTTCTGTTGCTTCTATTGGCTGGAGAGAGCTGCCAGCCAGACAATATTACCACTGTCTGGAGGAAGGGAAGAGGAAGGAGTTTGCTGTTTGTGCCTGGCTGCCTGGGACTCAGTCACAGTGTGTGCCACACACCTGCACAAGTGGATGCACTGCTGCCTTGGCTGGCAACCCTGGTGGACAGATGGACAATCAGGGGGGACAGGGGACACAAGTATCTGCTACACATGCTGCTCCATTCTAGCGGTAGCAGCAGGACACACAGCCATCATTTAAATCCTTCTGCACATGGAGGAGGAGGGGACAAAATCATCACTGCTCAGCTCCAGTACCCATATTGGGCTGGATGGTGCACTCGGCGAGCTCACTATTTCCTCGTGGCTCATGTATAAGCCGAGACCCCCACTTTTGAGCAACTTTTTTACGCTCAAAAACTCAGCTTACACATGAGTATATATGGTAATGATTGTATTTTGTTCCTTCATGGATGCCATAAAACTATCGATAAAATAAAAAAAAAAAGATACATAAATTATGGTTAAGTATATATGTAGGATATATATAAAAGCCCTGTGTCCCTGCATCCTCTGCTGTCCCTGTGTCCATGCGTTTGCGCTACTGTGGATGTGCAGCATGCAGGAGGGTGTTGGAGAGCAGGAGCATGGGCGTGCACGCGCAGCAGAGAGCGTGTGAGGCAGGGAGCGCAGCTTGCATGCTGAGCAAGGTATGTGGTGAGGGGTGTCGCAACTGAGCCCCAGCGCCCGCATTAAATGGGCGGGCTTATTGCCTAATATATATATATATATGTATATATATATATATATATATATATATATATATATATATATATATATATATATACACACACATATATACATATATATGTATATATATATATATATATATATATGTATATATATATATATACACATATATATATATATATGTATATATACATATATATATATATATATATATATATATATATATATATATATTGTATATATGATCTTTGTAATGTATACATTATTTATGGAAACTCAAAACCATATGATAACAATGTGACAAAGAAGTAAAACAACTGTGTGCCCTGAAGCTCAAGTAATTTCAGCCCATATGGCAGGAAATGTCCAGATGGTGATACAGTAAGTTACCAGCCCAATGAGATACTTCTAGTCTAATTTCTTGATAATAAAAAAGCAATCAGCTCACTTTTCAGTTCAGATATTTATATTAAAATTGATTTTTTATACAGGGCACTGTTCATACAGGGTGTATTTTTTGGCAGGCTGCATTTTACACGCAGCACACAGAGCTGCACATGATCAAGTTTTATTTTAGTTTAAGTGGCACCACAATGACATATAGTAGAATGTAATTCATTATTCAGGACACCCAATTTTATGTTAATCATCTTGGTCTCAGCATAAGATAAGAAACACTTCCTATATGGATATATTGCTGCATATTAATGTGTAACTCCACCCTCTCAGTGATGTTTAGCCTAGGCTAGTAAGTTATGCAGCCTTCTACCCCAGTGCACTGTGGGAGACCAGGTGTTGTTTCTGCTCACTTCAGAATACAGAACAAGCAAAAATTCTGCAGTGATGCCACCCGTGACTAATGTATAGGTCAGGGGTCTGCAACCTTTAAGACATAAAGAGCCACTTGGACCTGTTTCCGAAAAGAGAAAAAAACTGGGAGCCGCAAAACCATTATAAAACAAATCTAACACTGCTTATATTGTTTCTTACCTTAATGCAATATACAGGATTACGCAGTTAGCTGTCAATCTGAAGAAATATGACCCCGATATGCACAAATCGTTAGCAGATATGACCCCCATATGCACAAATCGTTAGCAGATATGACCCCGATATGCACAAATCGTTAGCAGATATGACCCCCATATGCACAAATCGTTAGCAGATATGACCCCCATATGCACACATCGTTAGCAGATATGATCCCCATATGCACAAATCGTTTGCAGATATGACCCCCATATTAACAAATCGTTAGCAGATATGACCCCCATATGCACAAATCGTTAGCAGATATTACCCAAATATGCACAAATCGTTAGCAGATATGACCCCCATATGAACAAATCGTTAGCAGATATGACCCAGATATGCACAAATCATTCGCAGATATGACCCAGATATGCACAAATCGTTAGCAGATATGATCCCCATATGCACAAATCGTTAGCAGATATGACCCCCATATGCACAAATCGTTAGCAGATCTGACCCCAATATGCACAATCCTTCAGCAGATCTGACCCCAATATGCACAATCCTTCAGCAAGATCTGAAAAGAAAAACCCATTTACTCACCTAGTCAGAAGACCTCCTGTCCCGATCTCCACCTAGTCAGAAGACCTCCTGTCCCAATCTCCTCCTGTCTCGACCTCCGGTCCCGACCTCCTTGTGGCGCGCAACTCCCACGATCCTCTTCCTTCCCGACGTCACGTCCTGCCTGCATTACACTGCAGGGCTACGGGAAAATGGCCGCCCGAAGCCCTGCACTGCACTGGTCCGGCGGCCTCTCTGATAGGCTGCTGGCCAGCGACAGCACACGCGCGCCGCAGCCACTGACACCGGAGACGTGGCTGAGCCGGCTGACACGCGGGCTGCAGCCACTGACACCGGAGCCGCGGCGAAGGTGAAAAAGAGCCGCATGCGGCTCTGGAGCCGCGGGTTGCCGACCCCTGGTATAGGTGAACCTCAAGGAGAAGAAAGATTTTAAAATGGGCAAACATTGACTAAGTAGTGTATTTTTATAAATTAACTTCTTAAAGGTCCACAGGCTTACATCCTCATAGTGACCAAGCAATCTTTTTTACAATTCAGCACTCCACAGCAGTTTATTACTCGGCCATACAACTTAGCAGACAAATGAATCTTGCCTCCTTTTCTCCCCACCAACAGAGCTTTCTGTTGGTGGGATCTAATTACTGCTGTGATTTCTTTTATTATTATTATTATTATTATTATTATTATTAAAAATGGCTATATTTTATATCTTTCTCTCCCACCTTCCCTCCCTACCCTTGAGACCCAATCACTGTGATCACCTCTCATAGGCATCAGCTATGAGAGGGATCAGATTGTGAGCTGCTCGAGGGGACAGCTAAGGGACAAAGCTTTCCCCTGTATAGTGCTGTGCTAGATCGCAACACTGTACAAACTAAAATAACTGCACAAACTAAAGAGGCTGTTTACGGATCAGAGCTCCATAACTCAGCGGGGGAATGCGCGTGCATCCGCATGCACATTTCTCTCTAATCTCTGCCTACAGGACCGGACGCCAATCTGTGTTAGACGGTCCTGTAGCTGCCATCCTCCCACCACCAATCGGTATTAGGCGGCCGGGAGGGGGTTAATATTGTAAAATATAAGACATTTTAATCAGTAAGTTACATTCAGTAGAGTTCCTCTTCAATGTCTATTTGCCATTTCCATGAGATCTTGAGAGCCTGCCTGTGATTGCAGCGCTAGTAAATTAGGCTCTCTATTCTGAATGAGTGTGTCATTTGTAACTACAGTTACCTTTTAAATAATATACAAGGAAAACACCAAACACAAACTCCATAATAAAACCTCTCCTACAGAATGATTCAACCTACACCTCAACAAATATTGGCATGGTCTTTAATATCATGGATCCCATGGGGACTAAGGACAAAGAAAGAAGAACCATGATTCTTTAAGCTTTGTCACAAAACAAATGTGGAATCCCAGTTGATCAGCCTCTGACACTGTTCAGGGCACTCTGAAGGAGACATGTCATGAGTTCACCAATAAGTAAATGCTAATGAAAAGAAAATGACAGAAAATGCTTTGTCCAGTGATTTATTGGACTGGGCAGTAATCACTTCACTTATTGATTCAATTCATCACTGCACATTGACATAACACGTTACTTTTAAACTGCTAAAGAGCAACAACAAAAATGTTTATGTCAATCACAAAACCCTAGACATCCTTAAATCCCATGATATACACTCGCACAGCGATTTTACATACTAAAAAGCGCAGGCAAGTGTATTGGACCATTTAAATCAACTAGCTCTCTGCTGTGCATGAATGGATTTTGAGATTGTTCACAGTTAAAACCAAAGAATTAATGCACTTACAACCAGTATTATTTTATCAACAAGGCATGTTGGTTCAATATTGTGATTTATTTTCAGCAATGACTACTGTGTTTTAAAAAGCTTCCAGAGTCAAATATTTAACAAAAACAATATTGTTTATTTATATTAACAGTTCTTTTTGATGCATTTCATTTTAATAGATATATATCAGCCACAGTACATGATTAATGCAAGTGTTACTACTATGATGATCGACGTTGCGCAAGTAGAGTAAAGCATGTTAGCGCTGCAATACTAGTCGCATTAATCATGTGGAATCAAGAAAATAAGGGTGCCTGGGGCTAATGGACAATTTGGGCACCCCATAGGTGCTAATGCAAAATATCGGCTATTGGGCGATAAAGAAGAAATTAGGCATAAATTTGAAAAGGGTGCCTGGAAAAAAGGGTGCCTGATATAGATGAAAAAGGCTAGATTTGCCTACAAAGGGCACCTGGTGTAGCCGATATTCCAAATTCGGCTGCAAAGGGCGCCTGGTGTAGCTGAAATGCCAAATGCGTCTACAAAGGGCGCTTGGTGTAGATGAGATGCCAAAATCAGCTACAAAAGGCGCCTGATGTAGCCAAAAGGCTAATTTTAGTTTATAAAAAGGATGCTGTTTAGAGATGGCCCGAATGGTTCCGGGGGTTCGCGATCGTGGAAAACCGCAAACTTTACTGGAAGTTCGATTCGCCCCCATAGTGCACCATTAGGGTCAACTTTGACCCTCTACATCACAGTCAGCAGGCCCATTGTAGCCAATCAGGCTACACTATCTCCAGGAGCCACCCCCCCTTATATAAGGCAGGCAGCGCTGGCCATTATAGTCATTTGTCTCCCTGTGGTAATTAGTGAAGGGAAAGCTGCTGACAGACTCGCATAGGGAAAGATTAGTTAGGCTCTTGTAAGCTTGTTACCTTGCTCTTGGCTGATTGTTATTCCTAAAATAGCACCCCACAACAGCTCTTTTGAGAGCTAATCTTGTTCTTGTGTTTTTTTTACCTTCCTACCTTTCCTTCGCTCCCTCTCCCTCTGATTTTGTCTTCCAGGGATTTGTAGGCTGTCAAAAGCACCTCACATACATTGGCCAGGAATCGAACCCAGGTCAACTGCTTGAAAGGCAGCTATGCTCACCACTATACCCCCATTGGCCGGGAATCGAACCCAGGTCAACTAACATTACAGGCTGAAGCCAGCCATTTCACTCATCTCTTCAACTACAAGAAAGGCCCAGGAGTAGTCTTAGCTACCGTAATATCTATGTTACCTCAGGGCCCTTATTACACTTTCTCTTACAGAGCTATGGAAACCGTTTTGCCCATGCGATAAAGCGAGGTGCAAAAATTAAATCATGCCTAGCAGGCAATCCATCAACCTCTGGGTTAAGGGCCCAGCACACTTCCGCTGCGCCACTCTGCAGTCTGCTTACATTTGTATACAATCTTCAAGTTTAAGAAGGGTACATTAGTTGAAATAGTTACACTACAATCTATGTTACAGCAAGGCCCTAATGACACTTTCTCTTAAGGGGCTATGGTCGCCGATTGGTCCATGTGGTAAAGCAAGGTGTAAAAAACAAAGTACACCTAGCAGAGGATGGTTTCAATCCATCAACCTCTGGGTTATGGGCCCAGCACACTTCCGCTGCATCACTCTGCTGCCACGCAGTGAATGCTTTGTTGTAGGAAAAAGTGGTGTTAAACTTCTTGGACCAGACTTACTTCCTCCCTCCAAAAGACACACATACATCTCCATTAAATCATTTAGCAGTAACTACATACACAGTCTCTGTGGCACAACTGGTTAGTGCATTTGGCTGTTAACCCGAAAGGTTGGTGGTTCAAGCCCACCCAAGGACCGCCTTGCCTTTTGTGCTCAACAGCTGTCCGAAGAGAACCCCAGATAGCAATTTAGCAGCAACTACATATACAGTCTCTGTGGCACAATTGGTTAGCGCATTTGGCTGTTAACTGAAAGGTTGGTGGTTCAAGCCCACCCAGGGATGGCCTTGCCTTTTGTGTTCAACAGTTGTCCAAAGAGAACCCCAGATAGCCATTTAGCAGCAACTACATACAAAGTCTCTGTGGCACAATTGGTTAGCGCATTTGGCTGTTGATCGAAAGGTTGGAGGTTCAAGCCCACCCACGGACGGTCTTTCGTTTTGTGAAGGGAACTAATGTACCCTTCTTAAACTTGAAGATTGTATACAAATGTACGTAGACTGCAGAGTGGCGCAGTGGAAGTGTGCTGGGCCCATAACCCAGAGGTTGATGGATTGAAACCATCCTCTGCTAGGCATGATTTCATTTTTTCACCTCGCTTTATCGCATGGGCAAAATGGTTTCCATAGCCCTGTAAGAGAAAGTGTAATAAGGGCCCTGCCGTAACATAGATATGACGGTAGCTAAGACTACTCCTGGGCCTTTCTTGTAGTTGAAGAGATGAGTGAAATGGCTGGCTTCAGCCTGTAATAGTTGACCTGGGTTCGATTCCCGGCCAATGGTGGTATTGTGGTGAGCATAGCTGCCTTCAAAGCAGTTGACCTGGGTTTGATTCCTGGCCAATGTATGTGAGGTGCTTTTGACAGCCCACACATCCCTGGAAGACAAATTCAGAGAGAGAGGAAGAAGGGAGGAAGAATTACACTCCCTGATTGATGTATGCACATGCAGTAGTTTAGGCCTGCAATTTAGCATTGAATGTGATTTCTGCCCTTAAAACACTGCTTTGCGTGAAAACTAATTTTTTTTCCGGGACTTTTAATAATAATAATAATAATAATAATAATAATACTTTTGACGTCTATCCCAGTCAACCATGTCTCCCTCCAGGTGTTAGATGCTTTGAAACATCTTTTTCATCACTTTTCTGGTCAGCATAATTTTTTCTAATTTTTCAAGTTCGCCTCCCCATTGAAGTCTATGGCCGGGTTTACGAACCTAAAATCGGAGGTTCGGGCCATCTCTACAGGGCACCCAATAAATTACGTTTTTGCTAATTTGTAAATGAACAGTTTAACTTTTTGTGCATTTTTTTTCATTTTGATAACTTGTAAAATACAGTTTTAAATTTTTTATATACATTTTTTTTAATAATTTGTAAATTATTGTTTTAACCTTTTATAGCATTTTGAAATTTGTTTTCAAAGTTCATAATTTTGTTAAATATTGTTATTTGTATTAATGTTATTTGCAGCAGAGAAAGGGGGGTTTAGGGTTAGGCACCATCAAGGGAGTCTTAGCATTAGGCACCACCAGGGGGTCTTATGGTTAGGCATCACCAGGGCAGTCTTAAAAGGGTTCTCTTGCATACCTAAAAAAACAAAAACTGACACTTACCTGGGACTTTTTTCGGCCCCCTGCAGCTGCCATGTCCCGCGCTCCTCCTCCGAGGCTCTGTTCCCCGCTGCCAGCACTGGTCTAATTATTTGTCTAACTAGACAAACAGAACTGCAGCTGTGTGGCCATGGCCATGCGTGTGCTCACACATCATCAGTAAGCCCCAGGTAAGTGTCAGTTTTTCGGGTTTTTTTAGGTATGCAAGAGAACCCCTTTAAGGTTTGGCACCACCAGGAGGGGGGGTCTAAGGGTTAGGGATAGGTAGAGGAAGGGTTCTCTGTGAGAGTAGGGTTAGATTTATTTGTAGTAAAATATTGATAATATTTACCAATGTCTAACTATAGTTATTACGATTGAACATATATTTTTATTGTTATAGACAATAGTTTTGGATTTTATTACATGAAGAAATAATAGAATATGGTTTTAGACAATATTATAAAATGTAGTCTATACCCCGCGCCCTTTTATCCAGTCACCCTTATTTGATGTATGCTAATCATGTACCAAGGCATAATAGCATAATGCTTAGTATGCTAATGACAGTAGTAACAGTAATATTGCCATGAACTGCATGTACACAGCAATATTACCAGCGGTTAGTGCATCAATCCCATTTTTCATTGGGTAGGTTCTCAGTCTTCTGTCTCTTTTAGGATTCTACGTTCTATGGCATGATGCATTTTCAAGAGAAGACTCACTGCATGTGAGTCTTTTTATTTCTCTAGCATGACTAAATTAACAAACAATTTTATTTCACAATGTTTCAAAATGTCCATGTAACCTTGCCCAGCACATTAAACAAATCGCCTAATGCATTACAGTAAGCCTTAAAGGACCACTCCAGTGAAAGGGATATAGAGGCAGCCATTTTATTTCCTTAAGCTATACCTGCCTGGTTATCCTGCTAATCCTCTGCCTCTAAGACATATCAACGCATTACTGACAGTTTTTTCTTCTTAACCTGTTCTATTCAGCAGGGAGAACAGTTCTGCATGATAATAAGAACCTTTTTAAATCCTAGGTAATAGTGGCAGTTTAGCATGAATTTGTAGAACAGGTAAGAAAAGTTCAAATCCATCCCTAAACTGGTGCAGATTAAGAAGTGCTTGGTTGCAGTTCTACAGATGTACTGTAGAACTGCAGGCTAGACATGATTGCAGAGTGCAGGCTAGACATGATTTGTGTAGTGCTCCGCCTGCTCCTCAAAGCCTGCTGCTATCAATACAGCAGATGTATTGGTTACCTCAGCAACAGCAATTCCCTCACACACTGCACTTCCTCAGAGATCTTCCTAGGTTCTCCTATTTTACAACAGTTTTAGAAGGAATCTGCACTATCTAATGATTTCTTAAGATGCCTGAGACAGTTCTGCATGGATTTCTAAAAACCTACTAATATTTTGTCTCAGACACTCTTGATAAATGTTCCCCATAGACCCTGAACAAGCATGCAGCAGATCAGATGTTTCTGACATTAGCTACATGCTTGTTTCGGGTGATATTCGGACACTGCAGCCAAATAGCTCAGCACAGCTTCCGAGCAACTAGTATTGTTTTAAAGGAAATAGATATTGCAACTGCCATATTCTTCTCACTTCAGTTGTCCTTTAAAGTGAGAGTGTGGATATTAAATGATGAAATATATTAAATGATGAAATATACACATTAAATGATGAAATATATAAATGGAAATGGAAATAGGTTACACTGTAAATTACAGTCTTTTTAAGCTAGGCCCAACATTTGCTTGGTGTAGTAAAAAAAATTAATATCAGATATAACGTGAACACATTAACATTCCAGACCTCATAAACCAAACTCAAAGATACTCATTATCAATTATTCAGATTTGATGATAAGATTTAAGTTGCTCAACCCTTTAAAAATACTTCCAACTTCAGCTGAAAGTTGAACTTTAAAATGTTTCTTCTCAAAAACCTTTAACAGGAAATTCCACTTCCACTAAAGAATTGTTATAAAAACGTTTCAGTTTAGTGAGCCTTTTTTCTCAGTCATTCAGTGCTACTTCAAATTATCTTCACATTTCAGTTTACAGCCAGCCAAGAATTTCCAAAATTGTAAGTAAGCTCAACTTGTGCTTCTTTGTAGTAATGGTAAAAGAATTTTTAGTGAAGTACTCACACCATATAAATGTGCACCTTACTGCACTTCTAATTAGTTGCACACAGAGGAGTCTATTTTACTCTCTTTGAACTCTTGAAATAAAACAGGCCATACACTCATCGATTTCTACTGTCGATATAGGGCTGATTCGATTGCTCTAATCTCTAATCGAATCGTTGAGAAATCATTGCAGCATTGTGCCTGATCATAATTAGCAATCCCCGTATATAGGCCTTAAAGGCATCCCAAGTCCATTGGGACTGTGTAAGAGGTTCATTTGTAATAAATAAATTATGCAGATCTTTTTGTATATGGGATGTAATAAGGGAGAGCCAGGAAGCATACATCTTCCAGGGAAGCCTAAGGATGGATGGAGGGATACCCATCTGCATAGACACAACCAGAGGGGAATGATCCCCTAGCCTCATATTGAATATCTGTCAGACAAGGTAGCATAGTCTGATTAGTGATGACCAGATCTATTCTAGTCACAGTCATATGGGACTTA
This sequence comes from Hyperolius riggenbachi, assembly GCF_040937935.1. Lineage (NCBI taxonomy): Eukaryota > Metazoa > Chordata > Amphibia > Anura > Hyperoliidae > Hyperolius > Hyperolius riggenbachi. The sequence continues at coordinate 395,979,439 of NC_090646.1, forward strand.
TTAAAACACAAAAATCCTACTAGACCAGGGTGTGCCGCACATTCCTGGTCTGTGCTTCTTTCTGGCAGATCTTCTTCACCTCCATGTTCCCGGGCACATGTGTGACCTAATACGGAGGCTAAATACTAGAGACCTCTAGTGGTCACAGCACTCCTTGTGTCTGTATCCTGCATAGCACTACACAGGTGCTCAGGGACACAGAAGTGAAGAAGACAGAGCAGCCAAAGAAGCATAGACTAGGAACATTCAGCGGACAGGTGAGAAACTCAAGGCCTTGGGGTGGGGGTGGGGTGACTGGGACTTGGCAGGTACACACTGATTTTAAAATATTTCAAGTTGAAATTGATTAAACTGAGTGATTGATTAGAGGTTTTTACACACCCATATGGTGTGTAAGAAGGAACATATAGTTATAGAAGGAATATATAGTTTCTAGAAGGAAAACTTTGGGATAACTATGTTTTACATGCTGAGAAAAACAAGATAAGCAAGCTGTAATAGTAAGCAATGTATACAACTTGAATGATTAATTGATTATTTTTCAACATGGGTGTGGCAACAATCCCCCAGAGCCCCCAAGCAAAACTGTCATGGAGCCCCATGCCCCCATTACCCTGTGTGTGGCCTGTCACACTTCCCCCTCCCCCCCATTCCTACCTGCTCCCCACCTTGCAGAGTAAGCACAGTGAAGCAGTGTAATATTTACCTGCTCCAGCACTGTGTTAGGTCTCCTCTTTTCCCTGGCATCCTCTTACTCTATTCTGCATACTAGTGACATACATCAGGAGCTGCTGGCATGCAGGCATAGCGCATGTGGCTGCAGAGAAGAAAGGAGAGCTGATACAGCACTGAGGCAGGTAAATATAACACTGCTTTGCTGCACTAACATTGTAGTAGAGGATGGAGGAGCAGGCCTCTGGAATCACAAAAGCTGTGGTGGCTGTTGCTCCACCCCCATTTCTCAGCAAATGTGACATTTCTCTTTAAAACCCAACTAAAGATGTAGATAAAAAAGTGATATTTTAGTGGGTGGGGTGTGAGGCTTCCTGTCCTGCCAGGTGCCTGTGTAAATATTTGAAGCTGGGACCACAGCACTACTCTCTCTAGTCCTGGTTATCATGAATATATGCTGTCTAGTCCTAGTTCCAACTAGGTCCTCCAGGACTAGGGAATTGCATTGCAGCCACAATAAGTTTATTCAAGCATTGCACTGGGGGAAAACCTCACATCCTGCTACCTTTTGAGTATTACAACACAAGTTGCCTTAACTTTGCCAGACAGTGTAACAAACTCTTCAATACATTGCTGCTATATAAATTGAGAAATAATCCAAATAAGCAATGAATAAGTGAACTTATGGGACACATGTATTATTTGTAGGGTCTACCTTTCAGACAGCAAAAAAGCCCAGATCCTGCCTTTATTGTGTTACATATCATTTAGGATGAAATGTCCTTTTGAGCCCTTTGTACTCGTTGTGGAATGATAGGAGAGTTCAATGGGAAGAAAAATTAGGGTTTGTGGCATCACTCCATTTAGCAGATTTATGAAACGATGACATCCCAGAACTGCTCTACAGTATATCTCTGCTTTAGTGACTTTAGCCTACTGTAGAATAGAGACACAAGGGTACATCTATCAAGCAAGGTTACCAAAGAATGAGCAACTGCAATACAAACTAGTACACATCAAGCTGATATATTCCGGCACACAGAGTATATATATATATATATATATATATATATATATATATATATATCACTTAATAAAAAGTCTAGAGATGATTTTGTTTTTAAGTAGGACTATAATTTGGGGATATAAACCAAGTGCTCTTCTATAGTATCATTTGCACCAGTGTGTGGGGGTGATTAATTTACTGTGAATAAAGATGTACTTGTATTTCTTAGAAGAGTACTGTATGTAGAGGAAGCTTGGAGAATGATGGTGAGGACCAGCAGAATGACTACGACTTTTTGGAGTTAGAAGACAGGGATGCTTTAATAGACATTGAGGCACTATGGGATGAAGGCCAAGTAGCGGATAGTAACAACGACAGTGACATACCTGGGATAGAAGACACAGGTTTATCTGGACAGTGAGACATTTATTGCGACAGAGGTGGAGAAAAATATTCCATTCACAGGTTTAGGAAAGTAATTGAACCAGAAAAAAAGTTGTCTCTCTCAAAATATTTATGGACCTAACTATACATGAGTGATTGTAGTGTTTATGGAGGTGTATGAATTCCATCTGAGAGATTAGGCTTACAGGATTAACCGCCTGCTTCAAAAATATGTAAGCCTCTATGCACTGCATGCTGTGATAGTAGTTACAAATAACAGGTGGAGAAGCTGTCACCTCTAGATAAATACATTTTGTACATCCCATGCAGGGATTAATGATGACATTAATATTGGGCAACGATCCTCTGGAAACTTTTATGGGATTCCTTAACTAGCCACTTTGGTTACTTGCTCTGATCACTAGTGATCGTGTTTGCAGACATCTGCGACTAATCTGCCAGGAAAAGCAGCTACAATGTGTCAGTCATGCACCCTGGACAGATATGGAGAATGGGAATCCTTTCCAGTATCCAAGATGGTTCCCACTAAACCCTGTCACATGACCGCTGCTGAACTCTAAAAGCCATGACTAATGCAAGATAGGCCACACCCTGATGAAGCCTAACTAGACAAAAAGGTGGGAGGAGAAACCATAGGGAGAAGTGTTGAGCCTTGTGTCCCACGCTGATCCCAGATGGGTGTGCCACTGAGTGTGCGGGTTGATTGGAGGACCCCTTATGCCAGTCGCAGCACATGAGCCACAATTGAATCCTTTCTGGCACTATACCAGCTGGAAGCATGTGAGCCTGGTGGAGGCAGTGACAGTTGCTACATGCAAGTCTCTGCCAGTCTCTGCAGAACTGTCATGAGGTGTGTACACTGTATAACTGTGTGCACTAAGCACGTACCACTTGCTGAACAACTTCAGCACTCTGTGAAGAGCCTGTGCACTGTGAGAGCCACTTATAGCTGATGCTGAGCCGCATTGTGACATGTTGTTGAAGCCGGGCCAACTAGCCATTTTGAGGTGGCTTGCACAAGTGGAACTGGCTACTAACAATTAACATCTGTTTTGCTGTCTTGCTACATCTCGAAATTGCTGTGACTTGAACTGTACTTATCAAGCTAACTTGCACAACTGCTTACACAATTGCTGCTGCATTAGTTATATGCATGAATATAATGCACTGACTATAATCCTCTTTGAGCTCTGACCAGCTGATGCTGGGGATGTATTTGATGTCCACCACTCTGCCTGAAATAACAACAAATATTAATAACACTCCCATAACTTCAGTTCCCAAGCATGGTGCTTAGAGGTAATATTTGACTCCTCTCTCTCTTTTAGTCACTCCCTAACCAGCTCCTGTCATCTCCAACTCAAAAACATATCTCGCATCCGACTTTTTCTCACTCAAGACATTAAAAAGTTAAAATATGCTCTTGTAATATCTCGTCTGGACTATTGTAACATACTACTTTGTGGACTACCAACTAACAGACTAGCACCGCTCCAGTCTGTACTGAACTCAGCTGCTCATCTCATTTATCTTTCTTCACGATCTTCCTCTGCATTGGCTACCAATGAACTAGATGATCCAGTTCCAACTCTTTACCCTGACCTAGAAAGCTCTCCACAATCTTTCTCCCCAGTACATTTCCTCACTAGTTTCCAGATACTAAATAATCGCAATCTCAGATCTGAACATGACCTTCTGTTGTCCTCCTCTAGAACTTACCTCCTCACATTCACATTTACAAAATTTTGCACGTGCTTCACCCCTGCTTTGGAATGCCCTTTCACAACACATCTGTCACTTTCCAACCTTTGCTACATTTAAACGCTCTCTAAAAACTCACTTGTTCCAACAAGCATTTGCTCTACCTTAGGCCACTTCACCCTTTGTCCTAAGACCAAACTGCACTCATACTAGATATCCTAAAACACACTGCCTCTATATGTTTATCGTATACTACCCCAAGTCAACTCGGAAGTTGAATGCAAAAAAATTACCAAAAACCAATACTCAGAAATCATATTTCAAAGCACTGGGCCCCGACGGCTTTACAAACGAGTATCTCAGATCCTTTAATGATACATTAACCCCTCACTTAACTTCTTTATTTAATTCATTTGCTGAAGGAACCCCTATCCCCAAAGAATTCCTGGAAGCAGTTATCACTGTCATACCGAAAACAGGCAAAGATCAATCAGACCCCGCAAATTTTAGGCCTATTTCGCTACTGAATGCAGATATAAAGCTCTATTCCAAACTACTAGCAAATCGCCTTATGCAATTTACCCCCACTCTATTACACCACGACCAAGTGGGATTCACAAGAGGGAGACAGGCCACCGATGGAACAAGAAGAATGCTGGGATTGCTTAGACATGTAGGGCTCTGTCGGACGCCTTCTCTGCTCCTAACTTTGGATGCGGAGAAGGCGTTCGACAGAGTTCATTGGAAGTTTCTGAGTAACACCCTGTCTAAATTTGGCTTCCTAGGCTCGATCCATACAGCCATTATGGCTCTTTATTCATCTCCATCTGCTAGGGTAAATGCGGCAGGATTTATTTCGGACCCATTTGATATCACAAATGGGACTAGGCAAGGTTGCCCACTATCTCCCATTATCTTTGTTCTTATAATGGAGACAATTGCCCAAAAGATCAGAGCCAACCCCCTTATTAATGGAATTAAAATTAATGATGCACACCACGTTATAAGTTTATTTGCAGATGATGTTGCACTGATTATGACCAATCCACTCAATTCCTTAGATCAACTAGCAAAAGAACTAACATTGTTCTCAGAGGCTTCCTACTATAAGCTAAATCCACACAAATCAATAATCCTAGGAATGAACGTTGACCCAGCTTTGAAGAACAAAATCTTGAACAAATTCCATTTCCCTTGGTCACAAACTGAGGTCTCGTTTTTGGGTATCCAACTGACGGCAAAAGCAGATAAACTCTTTGGAAGTAACTATATACCCCTTCTGAATAAGGTTAAAAAAGATTGCTCTGATTTATGCCAAATCTGGTTAAGCTGGTCTGGCCGCATTGCGGCGTTCAAAATGGTTATTTTGCCTAAGATTCTTTACATACTAAGAACTGTTAACATCCCGCTACATAGGACCTATCTAAATGATTTAAAGAAATGCATTAACCATTTTGTCTGGAATGGGAAAAACATAAGAGTTCCTTATAGGGTTATGACAACTCCTAGGAAGCTTGGTGGGATGGGACTACCTTCCATAGAAGCTTACTATTATGCCTCCTCTCTAGATTTAGCCAAACAATGGTGGAACACTTCCATACAAAAACCATGGGTTAAATTTGAACAGTATCAAATGAAAACTAGCCTAAGAGATGTTTTGGCGGGTGTACTCCTAGGTGCTAAAGCCCCTCCCTCTAAATTTCCTACCATTCAATCCTTGCTCTTAGCATGGGAACACTTCATTAAATACCCACCTAAAACTCAAGATCTTCTTAAACCTATCATTCCATTAACAGCTTTAAACCTTTTCACTCCTAACCTTAACCTCCTCCCTTGGTATAAAGTTAACCTGAAATCTCTCAATATGCTCTTCTCTGGCAGTAAACTGAAAATATTTGCAGATTTACACAGGGAATATAACCTTCCCCACTCACAACTGTTTACATACCACAGAATATTTGATCTAATTAAATCTAGAAAAGTAAGGGTTCCTCAATTACCAAGCCAGCTCCTAACCTCACTAAATAATAAAGAGGCACAGAAAGGGGGAATCTCCACTTGGTATGAGGCCATCAACGCCCAGGATTCCTCACCTCTACAAAAATATGCACTAGTTTGGTCCAATGATTTGCAAACGCCTATTTCAGCACACGATTTAATAATTTCCTCAGGCAAGGTATTAAAACTCTCTAAAAATAACTCTCACTGGGAAACTTCCCGTAAAATAGTTTTTAGATGGTACTTAACACCAAGAAGAGTGGCCTCGTTCCAACCCGATAGCTCCCCCCTTTGCTGGCACTGCTCATCTAATACAGGAACGCTTCTGCACATGCTCTGGGATTGCCCTATCATAAATAAGTTTTGGCTCCAAGTAGAGTCCCTGATTAAAAAATTCTTCTATAGCTCCTTTAAGATCTCACCCAAGCTGGCACTACTACTGATTGACCTCCATCTCCTACCCAAACCCATACAACCACAAATAGCCCATGTTTTACTATCAGCTATATCCCTAATAGTGACAAATTGGAAATCAGCAAACCAAATCAACATAACCCAAGTGTTATCTGTGGTTAATAGAAACATCTCGATAGAATACAAAATAAGAAGCAGGACATTAGGAGACCACAATAATTTTGTTCTCCCAAAAAACTGGCTGAGTTACACTAGCCAATTACCACTTTAACTTGGTGAACTGATACCCCTATACTTTTAGCCTTGTCGGTACCTTTCTTCCTCTCTTCTTTCTTTTTTTCTAATCAATTCCTACTTCTTGCTCTTCTCTCTACTAATGCTCTTCATTCCTTCTAGTAGCTATTACCTCGGTTATATGTAGATGAATAGTCACCCTTATAGAACTGTTGCTATCACTCTAACAACAAAGTCACAGTACTAATAAGTGTCGTAAGCCTGTTGGGCTACCTGCCTCGACACTTTATTTTCAACCCCAAAGTTGGTTGTTACCTGTTACAGGTTTAGCTAAAACAACTAATCCGGGTTCTTAGGTTTTGGAGTGATTGAAATATTATTCTCATTATTCTTTATCGTTCCTAATGTTTACTGTAATACATTTGTTATCTTACATATATTGTAGTCATATATAAGATTCACAGCTTTTCAACTGCAAGTTTATTTGAAATTTTGTAATTAACATCTGCTCAATAAAATCTTTTATGATGAAAAAAAAAAAAAAGAAATCATATTTCTGTGGAAATAATGCATTACCGCAACTGGGTAATTTTAGCCAAATCACCGAACTTGGAAGCATTGGACCAATCAGAGAATGCAGAGTCCACGCAGAAATATTTGGCCAATCAGAGAATGCATAATATGACCCCCCAAAAAATCACTACTCGGAAACCAGACAACAAAACTCAGAAATCGGATTTATGCGGAAATACTGCATTACCACTACTCAGTAATTTGAGCCCAATTACAGAACTCTAAAGCATTGGACTAATCAGAGAATGCAGAGTCAACCTAGAAGTATTTGGCAAATCAGAGAATGCAAAAAATACCTCCCCCCACCTAAAAAAAAAAAAAAAACTACTCAGAAATCGGAAATCGGAAAGAGAAAATTGGAAATCTGCGGAATTGGTAATCAGCATTGGCGTAAATTGGAATTCCTCACAGTCGTAAATTGGCATTTCCGACCATCCCTATGTATGAGTTGTCAAATCTGTGACTATTGGTTATGTACAGTACCACAAAAAAAAAGTGTTTTCTATTTTTGTACCTATTGTGGTTTGTTCCTCCTTTTTCTTTTGCTTATGTGTGTCCTATTGGATTCAAGCAAGCCCACCTCTATATGAGGGAAAGGACACTGTAAGGGGTAGCTTATTATAGCTTCTACCCTGTATATATGTTTTTCTACTTGACTGCCTCACGAAAACTATTATAGTATATGCTGTTCTGCTATAGTAAAAACTCTTACTCTTTAGTCCTTTTTTGCACTACTATCTGTGAAACAATTTAGACAAAAGTTCAAGAGTTGTTTTGCATAAAACATTATTTATACCAGCCTGCTAAACCTGTCCTGATCAAAAACGATGTTTGACTTTTATCAATTCAGAACCAATTATCTCAGTTTCATTGCATGAATTAAATGGCGGTTATGTATGATCACATGTGCTCCAGCTGTTTGGGCTGAACATGTAGTCCCTCTAATATTGTAATCTTAACTAACACAGAAAACAAAATTGTAGCAGACAAATTAAAGGTAGCACCTGCTGATATTAGCACACATCTGTGTTAATTGGTAAGCAGCTTGTCAACTGAACAGCAGCAATCATAATTTTTTCCACCACAGTCTTCTGTGAGCAGAGATCTGTCCCACTCAGGGCTTGTTCACACTGCAGGCGTTTTTTGTTATTTTTTAAGCGGGAGCGATTTTTAAAAATCGCCCTGAAAGTGCTTATGCAATGATTCTCTATGAGATAGTTTATATCTAAGCGGTTTGTTTCCGATCCATTTAGATAAGCGGTGCTTGAGCCATTTTTGAGGCGATTCACCTCAATAGAAGGTATAGGAAAATCGAAAAACGCTCACAAAACTGCTTTGTGGAGCGATTGCGTTCAATACATTGTATTTATTGTTTTCTGGATCAAAGAATTCATTTCCTGACTTGCGTCAGGGAATAAATTACCAAAACACTCAGGAAAAATGCGTCTGAAACTGCTAACCACAAAAAAGAATCGCCCACCCAAGCGCCGGGAATCGAAAAGAAAAAACGCCTCAAAATAAGCCCACCGCAGACAGACATGTGTGCCGATGTGAACAAGGCCTCAGTCCCTTTAACATAAAAAGGCACAAATTATACAGCATTGTATAAATTGTAACACCAAATGTAAGGCCTATGTTAAATCTTGCATTGCTTACCATCTCCAATATGTTGGTTGTACAGACTATGCACTAAAAGAGAATCTATATAAAAAAAAATGTCCCTAGGGGGTACTCAAGTCAAGAGCTGCAACAGCGCCCCTGATGGAAAGGTAAATATTGCACAACCTGACAAATTGTCGGCTGTGCATTCGGAGGGCCAGAGCGAGACCACCATGGGATGGAGGAAGATGGGAGAAGCTTCATTAGGATCCAGAGGCTTCCCACTCCCAAAGTGAATATCCCCCAGGGGCATTTTTTTTGTACAGAGTCTCTTTAAAGCATGTTTCATTCTGCCACCAGGGTAATATGTACTTAGTCATGTACTACTGTTTGACTATGGGCTAATCACAAGCCCAACATGCACATGCATCAGTTGCTTCTGTTGCTTTACTGTACCTGCAATTTCTGCCAAAGAAAGTTTTGTACTTTTATATGGTACACAGTGATTCTGTGGACTTTCTACAGTTCTACCTGCTGCTGCAGGTCTTAGCGTTGTTGTTCCAATTTAGGTCTTGCGCAATATGCCTGCGCAGGACGTGCTTGAGGACAGGAAGGCGAAGAAAACTACGCGTGACCGGCGGCCGAAAACTAAACTAACCCGCGGCGGGGACCAGAGGACACTCGAGGAGCAGCAAGGGCACAGGATGGCAGCAGGGGCTTGGGGAAGACCCAGGTGAAACTTTATTTAAGCTTTAGGGTTAAGATTCACTTTAATTAATAGCACAGCCACCATACATGCTAGAATCACCAGTATATTAACCCATTCGCGTTCCATCGTTTTCACTTGAGAAATGTTCACCTCCCATTCATTAGCCTATAACTTTATCACTACTTATCACAATGAACTGATCTATATCTTGTTTTTTCCACCACCAATTAGGCTTTCTTTGGAGGGTACATTTTGCTAAGAGCCACTTTACTGTAAATGCATTTTAACAGGAAGAATAAGAAAAAAACTGAAAAAATCATTATTTCTCAGTTTTCAGCCATTATAGTTTTAAAATAATACATGCCTCCATAATTAAAACTCACGTATTGTATTTGCCCATATGTCCCGGTTATTACACCGTTAAAATTATGTCCATATCAAAATGTATGGCGACAATATTTTATTTGGAAATAAAGGTGCAATTTTTCCATTTTGCATCTATCACTATTAACAAGTTTAAAATAAAAAAAAATTGAAATATTTCATCTTTACATTGATATTTAAAAAGTTTAGACCCTTAGGTAAATATTAACATGTTTTTTTTCTTTTTTATTGTAATGTTTTTTTTTTTAAAGTAAACATTTTATTTGGGTAGTTTTGGGAGGGTGGGAGGTAAACAATACATTTATAATGTAAATGTGTGTTAATTTTTTATTTTTTTTTACATTCAGTTGTAGTATGGTTCCTGGACGTAGTTTCTATGTCCAGGAACCAAAATAGGTTAAAATAAAAAAAAATATATAGAAATATTTCATCTTTACATTGATATTTAAAAAGTTTAGACCCTTAGGTAAATATTTACATATTTTTTTTTATTGTAATGGTTTTTTTTCTTTATATTAAACATTTTATTTGGGTATTTTTGGGAGGGTGGGATGTAAAGTATAGTTTCATAATGTAATTGTGTGTTGTTTTTAATTTTTTTTAAATTTTAGTTGTAGTTTTACTTTTTGGCCACAAGATGGCGGCCATGAGTTTGTTTACATGACGTCACTCTAAGCGTAACACATGCTTAGAGTGACGCATCGGGGAGGGAACAGCCAGAAAAAGCACAGCTTCCGAGAGAAGCTATCGCTTTTTCAGCGGGGGAGAGGAATCAGTGATCGGGCACCATAGCCCAATACATTGATTCCGTGGCTACCGAATCCGCGGCCGGGAGTGCGCGTGCACACGCGCGATCGGCCACGGGAGCACGCGGTAGCGCGCATGGTTCCTGGACGTAGTTTCTACGTCCAGGAACCAAAATAGGTTAAGGATAAATGTGGGAAGAAGGGGGGGAAATTTTAATAAGACCTTGTAATTTTTTAGAAAATATATTTTAAAAATTCAAAGAAAAAAATATTAATTTAAACCCGGGGAAATCACATTTGCTGAGGTACACTGAAGTTCAGAGCTCTGTATACACATTTTATGTTTTTTACCCTTATTCACACTGTTTTTCTTAACATACCCAGCAAATGTGGGGATTTTAGCATGCATGAGTGTTTTGCTGTTAACTGCATGTCGACACCATTGACTTCAAAGTAATTTAAGTTTGGTTCTTAGGCAACCCAAACAATATCTGCCTGATTGATTGATTGATTGATTGATTGGCTAGCCAATCGAATACAGAGCTATTCGACCAACACTAGTTTTCAATAGTATCACAGTTAAAAGGCCTTACAATGCTTTTGCACATGACAATAGGTGCGACAAAGTGTTGCTGGATAAAGTGACATTTGTGGTTAGTGTTTATCTGCAGTTATTCTTTAGAGTTGGGCCGAACCTCCGATTTTAGGTTCGCGAACCGGGTTCACGAACTTCCGCGGAAAGTTCGGTTCGCGTTAAAGTTCGCGGACCGCAATAGACTTCAATGGGGATGCGAACTTTGAAAAAAAAAAATTATGATAGCCACAAAAGTGATGGAAAAGATGTTTCAAGGGGTCTAACACCTGGAGGGGGGCATGGCGGAGTGGGATACACGACAAAAGTCCCCGGGAAAAATCTGGATTTGACGCAAAGCAGCGTTTTAAGGGCAGAAATCACATTGAATGCTAAATGACAGGCCTAAAGTGCTTTAAAACATCTTGCATGTGTATACATCAATCAGGTAGTGTAATTAAGGTACTGCTTCACACTGACACACCAAACTCACCGTGTAACGCACCGCAAACAGCTGTTTGTGTAGTGACGGCAGTGGCGGGTTCACTGAACAGGAATACAGTGGCGGGTTCACAGAACAGGTATGCAGTGGCAGGTTCACTGAACAGGTATACAGTGGCGGGTTCACTGAACACAACAGGTATGCAGTGGCGGGTTCACTGAACAGAACCGGTATACAGTAGCGGCTCCACTGAACAGAACCGGTATACAGTGGCGGGTTCACTGTACAGAACAGGTATACAGTGGCGGGTTCACTGAACACAACAGGTATGCAGTGGCGGGTTCACTGAACAGGTATACAGTGGCGGGTTCACTGAACAGAACAGGTATACAGTGGCAGGTTCACTGAACACAACAGGTATGCAGTGGCGGGTTCACTGAACAGTACAGGTATACAGTGGCGGGTTCACAGAACAGGTATGCAGTGGCAGGTTCACTGAACAGAACAGGTATGCAGTGGCGGGTTCACTGAACAGTACAGGAATACAGTGGCGGGTTCACAGAACAGGTATGCAGTGGCAGGTTCACTGAACAGAACAGGTATGCAGTGGCGGGTTCACTGAACACAACAGGTATGCAGTGGCGGGTTCACTCAACAGTACAGGTATGCAGTGGCGGGTTCACTGAACAGTACAGGTATACAGTGGCGGGTTCACTGAACACAACAGGTATGCAGTGGCGGGTTCACTGAACAGAACCGGTATACAGTAGCGGCTCCACTGAACAGAACAGGTATGCAGTGGCGGGTTCACTGAACAGTACAGGTATACAGTGGCGGGTTCACTGAACAGAACAGGTATACAGTAGCGGGTCCACTGAACAGAACAGATATGCAGTGGCGGGTTCACTGAACAGTACAGGTATACAGTGGCGGGTTCAAAGAACAGGTATGCAGTGGCAGGTTCACTGAACAGAACAGGTATACAGTGGCGTGTTCACTGAACAGAACAGGTATACAGTGGCGGGTCCACTGAACAGAACAGGTATGCAGTGGCGGGTTCACAGAACAGGTATGCAGTGGCAGGTTCACTGAACACAACAGGTATGCAGTGGCGGGTTCACTGAACAGGTATACAGTGGCGGGTCCACTGAACAGAACAGGTATGCAGTGGCAGGTTCACTGAACACAACAGGTATGCAGTGGTGGGTTCACAGGACAGGTATGCAGTGGTGGGTTCACAGAACAGGTATGCAGTGGTGGGTTCACAGAACAGGTATGCAGTGGCAGGTTCACTGAACAGGTATGCAGTGGTGGGTTCACTGAACAGGTATGCAGTGGTGGGTTCACTGAACAGGTATGCAGTGGTGGGTTCACAGTACAGGTATGCAGTGGTGGGTTCACAGAACAGGTATGCAGTGTTGGGTTCACTGAACAGGTATGCAGTGGTGGGTTCACAGTACAGGTATGCAGTGGTGGGTTCACAGAACAGGTATGCAGCCAGGAACAAGCTAAGCCTAACTAATCTTTCCCTATGGGAGACAGTCTGCAGCAGCTCGCCCTACTCTCACTAATGCAGGCACACGAGTGACCATAATGGCCGCCGCTGCATGCCTTATATAAGGGGGGTGGGGCTCCAGGGGCTAGTGTAGCCTAATTGGCTACACTGGGCCTGCTGACTGTGATGTAGAGGGTGAAAGTTGACCCTCCATGTGCATTATGGGGCGAACCGAACTTCCGCAAAGGTTCGCCTGCGGGACGCGAACGCGAACCACGCAAGTTCGCATGGAACCGTTCGCAGGCGAACCGTTCGGCCCAACTCAATTATTCTTGACTGTGCTGCAAGGGCAAGTGTAACATTTATTATTTTTATTATAATTACTATGCAATTAAATAGCACCAGTATTTTCCACAACCTGTACAATGAGTACAATGAGCAATTTGTGTCACCAAATATCCCTCGGAGAGACTCACATTCTAACAGCCCTGATTTACAAAGGTTAGAGAGCAGCAGAAAGCTTGTTTTTTGTGATTCAGCAAATATGCTGGACTCTTTTAAATGTCGGGAAACTGTATGAGACCCCAGGGAATAAGAGTTAACATTAGAAAAAGGTGGTTAAGTAACTGATGGACCAATCTTAAGTAACTGATGGACCATAGACTCAGCCTTAGTAGTACAAAAAAAAAAGTTTATCAAAGGAAACCAGAGATGAATAATACTTACTGTTTTATACATACCTGGGGCTTCCTCCAGCCCCATGCACATGCACCGCTCCCACGCCGCCATCCTCCGCTGCCTGCATCTCCAATATACCGGGTCTCGCAACCTAGGCAAGTCGTGCCCAGTCTGCGCAAGGGGAAGTGCATTCTCTCGACTGCTGGAGAGATACGTAAATAGATACGTGAAGAGATCCGTAAAGAGCGGACTTCCTCTTGCGCAGACCGGCTGCTACTAGAGGAAGTTATGGGACCCGGTACTGGAGCTGCAGGCAGCAAAGGACCGTGGCGTGGGAGCGATCTGTGCGCATGGGGCTGGAGGAAGCCCCAGTTATGTATAAAAGGGTAAGTATTATTCATCTCTGGTACACTTTAAAGCGTTATTCAAAACAACTTCTATACTTAGGTTTTCCCTCTCTGCTTCCTGAGTTACACAACAGAGTTGAGTACTGCTGATTTACTGAACTGATTTATTTAGGTAATAGCTATTGTATTCCACAATTCCTGATCCTTTTCCTTATCCCTCCATGGGGGAAAAAATGAATATGGCGCCCCTTACATTTTTATACTGAAATGATAGCACATTTGTGAACGCTACAGTCCCTGACTTGTGGGACCCCTAAAGAGCTTTGGGCCCTTGGTATTTGCCCAGTTTGACCCTATGGAAGCACCGGCCCCGCCTCCATCAAAAACAATACCTACACTGTTCTGAGGAATTCAGAGATGTTTGTATATGGACTTCTCACCAGAAAAATAAGTGCCTGGACTCTTTTTGTGTCAAACACCATCTAATACCTTTACTTTGGTTTCTGTGCCGCACCAGCAGAGATGTTTTAACAATGTAAGACTTTTGTTGAACTGAACAGTGGCAGATTTTCACATTTAGCAATCTCCCAAAAACAGAGAAATCAAAAATATAAATCTACCATCGTACCAAGTGAAGTGTTTAAAAATTCAGTCTCTTTGGTGGTAGAATGTGACAAAGCTAAACAGACAGTCATGTTCAGATGCATAATACAAATACCAATGTTACAAATATTTAAAGCGGTCATACTGATTTGGCAGGATTTGCAGAGCAGCAAAATGTCTCGTTGAATTTTAAATACACCAGTCCAAGTTTACAAATGAAGAAGTTTGTATTACAAACAAAAGTGCAATGAACTGAAAACTCGTAAGCAGGGAAGCAGTTATCGTGGTCCAGCAAACACGACAAGCCGCAAGTTTAATAAAAAATGCATAGCACAAAAGAGGCACGATATGCATTTGGAGAAGAGTCAATAGATGGCTGTTGTTCCAGAATAAACATTTAATGTTGTTTTAGTTTTCCTTGCGCTTGGATTTCCCTAGGACACTGGTAATATTTCCATTGAAATGCATTCACTTGCTGTTCAGAGACTAGCATTCTCCAAAACAGCATTTAAAGCAAACCTGTCACAAACCTGGCCAATACAAACTTGGCTTCTGTTGAAAACATGACACAATCAAAAACTATCTTCAGGGAAAACTGTATGCCAAAATGATGTATCGTTGTAGAACCTGATGCTATAAAGTGAGATATTTTCACATTGTTTACTCCTTCAAATTCCCAATTAGATCCAGAAGCCTTGGAAAAAAATAGATTTTTTTGTGAATCTGATAGTAGGTGAAAAAGTACAGTCAAAATTATTCCAAGTATTGTCTTGCTTGCTCGTGGCTTAAAAGGCATTTTGATGAGATGTGAAGAGATCACTTAGGGCAGCCATTCTTAACCAGGGTTCCCTGCAATCCCAGATTTTCTGTATTTGTAAAGGGATTTTCAGGTTTGTGAGCTGGTGTATCTCTGTATGGTCAATCATGGGCTTGCCGTTAGTCCCTGAACCACACGGCATGACAATCTACATCATGATCCTCTGCTGGATGCTCTTCCCCTACCCAGTGTGCCCGCTGACCATAAACAAGCGAGGCTGATGTCACACCAGGGCCAGGGGACCATAGAGAGCTGGATGGGTAGTGTGTACGATAGCAGTCCCCTTCTTGGCTGAGTAACAGTCTATCAGAAGGCTGCTATTCTACACACTGTCCATCCAGTCCACCCATCTGGCTCCCTACCATCCCTCTCCTTTGGCATCAGCCCAGATTGTGCATAATGGTGAGTGAGTGATCATGCCAGGCAGGGTAAGGTGGGAGAGTTGATGGCTGATCCTCTAAAATCTCTTTGTACATCAACACAATGCCAACTTTGTGTATCATTGTGAAATCTGAAGTGAAAGCAGATATGCATGATCCACCAGTAGAAAGCTCAGCTGCTTTTTGGCAACATCCCACCAGCTTGTATATTCTTGCAATAGCATATGTCTGCCACATCTTCAGGAGTTACTTCATACTCTTCCCCAGAATGTATGCGCTTGTATGAGGTATTTTTTAGTGCTAGCTCCAACAAGCAGCTAATTTTGAAACAATATCCTGCTTTTATACATAGTTCAGAATCAGCTTTATTCGCCAAGTGCGATGATTGTCGTACCAGGAATTATTTGTGGTACGTTATTCTTTAATGTACTGAACAGCGGGGCAGGAAAAATGAGCTGTTTCTACTACTGCAAGGCACACTGCCAACATGAGCAATGGAAGCTCACCAGAATCATTAAGTTCTTTGTACTATGGCCATTACTGAGAAGAACAAATATTAAATATTTACAATTTCCAACCAATAACATACACCATTGCACAGTATAGCAGCATATGTATAATATCACAGAACAGAGAGACATAAAGTATAGTGCATTCAGGTGCAATGTGAACAAATGGAGCAGATGTTTGCAGAACATCCTATTCAGTAATTCACACCACCATAATAAACCCCCGATTGCTGCTACTTTTATTTGCTTACTATTCATAAAAAAAGCTCAACTTGTGTAAGAAATGTCTCGGAAAATGAACGTATTTCCTAATGTGCAGTGTTAGCACTTCATTCAGGAAATCCTTTAAAGCTTAACTTATAAAATATACATTCCACATGGCTGATTAACTACCAGTGAAGATAAACTCTGCATGAATGCACTGATTCCTTTGAAAACATATATTATGCATATTTCAAAGGCATCATGCTTTCCACAGCTGAGGGGGTGGACCAAAAATGCAAGATGTAACTGGAAATAAACATAGTTGCCATGGTTTTTGATTAGTCCATGGTAAACACAAGTGAACACTCTGTGCATTGTTGCAAACATACCTGCACTTCATTGTCACTTCAGTAAACTAAACACATAGTAAACTTGTCTCAATAAGTTATGGCACTCATTTTTTTTTTTTTTACATCGAGGGGCCTATTTATAAAAAAGTAAACAACAACAAAATAGACTTTTTTTTGTTCTAAATTCCTAAAATGTAATTGCTATTTTTGTGATGCCATATACAGAATCAGAATCAGATGTATTACAGGGGGAAACAGTTATTTGATCACTGTACAGTAATAACAGTGAATTACAGATCTACAGCTTTGTTCTTGTGAATGGATTAACATATCACGTTTGATTGACACGTATCACTAGATAAACTAGAAGTATGTGGCCCATAGACTTTCATAGAGTCCTATAGATGTATCTGAATTACTGGAGCTCCATAGAGGTTCTTTCTTACTAGTGTTGGGCGAACATCTAGATGTTCGGGTTCGGGCCGAACAGGCCGAACATGGCCGCGATGTTCGGGTGTTCGACCCGAACTCCGAACATAATGGAAGTCAATGGGGACCCGAACTTTTGTGCTTTGTAAAGCCTCCTTACATGCTACATACCCCAAATTTACAGGGTATGTGCACCTTGGGAGTGGGTACAAGAGGAAAAAAAATTTAGCAAAAAGAGCTTATAGTTTTTGAGAAAATCGATTTTAAAGTTTCAAAGGGAAAACTGTCTTTTAAATGCGGGAAATGTCTGTTTTCTTTGCACAGGTAACATGCTTTTTGTCGGCATGCAGTCATAAATGTAATACATATAAGAGGTTCCAGGAAAAGGGACCGGTAATGCTAATCCAGCAGCAGCACACGTGATGGAACAGGAGGAGGGTGGCGCAGGAGGAGAAGGCCACGCTTTGAGACACAACAACCCAGGCCTTGCATGAGGACAAGAAGCGTGCGGATAGCATGCTTTGTACCACCATGCAGTCATAAATGTAATAAAGATAAGTGGTTCAATAAACAGGGACCACGCGGCAACGCTAACCCAGCAGCAGCACACGTGATGGAACAGGAGGAGGCGCAGGAGGAGAAGGCCACGCTTTGTGAGACACAACAACCCAGGCCTTGCATGAGGACAAAAAGCGTGCGGATAGCATGCTTTGTACCGCCATGTAGTCATAAATGTAATAAAGATAAGAGGTTCCATAAACAGGGACCGGCAACGGTAACCCAGCAGCAGCAGCAGCAGCAGCAGCACACGTGATGGAACAGGAGGAGGCGCAGGAGGAGAAGGCCACGCTTTGTGAGACACAACAACCCAGGCCTTGCATGAGGACAAAAAGCGTGCGGATAGCATGCTTTGTACCGCCATGTAGTCATAAATGTAATAAAGATAAGAGGTTCCATAAACAGGGACCGGCAACGGTAACCCAGCAGCAGCAGCAGCAGCAGCAGCACACGTGATGGAACAGGAGGAGGCGCAGGAGGAGAAGGCCACGCTTTGTGAGACACAACAACCCAGGCCTTGCATGAGGACAAAAAGCGTGCGGATATAGCAGCAATGCTTTTTGCCGCCATGCAGTCATAAATGTAATACAGATGAGAGGTTCAATAAACAGGGACCGGAAACGCTAAACCATCCCAGATGTTCATCGGTCATGTTACTTGGTTGGGGTCCAGGAGTGTTGCGTAGTCGTTTCCAATCCAGGATTGATTCATTTTAATTTGAGTCAGACGGTCTGCATTTTCTGTGGAGAGGCGGATACGCCGATCTGTGATGATGCCTCCGGCAGCACTGAAACAGCGTTCCGACATAACGCTGGCTGCCGGGCAAGCCAGCACCTCTATTGCGTACATTGCCAGTTCGTGCCAGGTGTCTAGCTTCATGCCCGGTTTCAGGTCCAGCGGTGCCAGCCACAAATCCGTCTGTTCCTTTATTCCCCTCCAAATTTCCTCCCCTGTGTGCTGCTTATCCCCAAGGCAGATCAGCTTCAGCAACGCTTGCTGACGCATGCCAACAGCTGTGCTGCACTGCTTCCACGATCCTACTGCTGCTGGTGCTGGGTTAGCATTTCCGGATGAGGTACAGCTTTGAGATGCGTTGGAGGAGAAGGAGTCAGAGAGGTAGGTGCTGCTGTTGTTATCCAGCTGTTTGCGGCGTGGGCAACACCCGCGCCGTAGCAGGTGAGGAATCGCTGCCAGGCTCCACAAGGTTCACCCAGTGCGCGGTAAGGGAGATGTATCGACCCTGGCCGAACGCACTCGTCCAGGTGTCAGTGGTGAGGTGAACCTTGCAGGCAACGGCATTCTTCAAGCTTCGGGTTATTTAGCTGACCACGTGCTCATGCAACTCAGGCACTGCAGAGCGCGCAAAGTGGTAGCGGCTGGGAACCACGTAACGTGGGATGGCCACTGACATCATGCCCTTGAAGCTGTTTGTCTCCACCACTCGATATGGCAGCATTTCGCAGGCCAGAAGCTTGGCTATGCTGGCTGGCTGTTACTGCCACGGCCCGGGGGTCATTTGCTGGCAATTTCCTCTTGTGCTCAAACATCTCAGAGACAGACAACTCAACCGTAGCGCTGCACACCGAAGGGCTGTTGGTTGTTGTGTTTGATGAACACTGGGAGACCTCAAGAGCACTAGTCCGGAAAGTGACAGTGTCAGCATCGTCTGATGTTTGTGAATGTTGTGAACCACGCAATGGCTGGGCTACTGCTGCTGCTGAGGCGGGTCTGGTGGTGAGTCTGGTGAACCCAAGGGAGGCAGTGTTGCTGGTGGTACCCTGTCCTGCCGCGTTTGCCCACAGAGTGGGATGTTTGGATAGAATGTGGCGGCTCATGCTGGTGGTGGAGAGGTTGTTAATACTTTTCCCCCTGCTCAGGCGGGTCTTGCACACCTTGCAAATCGCCATGGTAACATCCTCAGTGCAGTCTTCAAAGAAAGCCCAGACTTTAACTGGCTGAGGACTCGGACCTCGTGCGTGATGTGCTGGTGCTGCTTAACCCACTGCTGGACGCTTGAGAGGTCATCCAAGTAATTATCTGGTCCTGTTCTTTTGGATCTGTGAGGGTTGTTGTCCTGGACAACATGGGCAGTATTGAGTGGGTTTTCTTGGGTGCTCCCCTGTGGCCTGTACGTGAACCGTCAGGGGAAACACCTCTTCCCTTGCCCCTCCCTCTTTCACCGGATTTCTTCCTCATTTCACTTATCCTTAAAGTACACGCTGACTGGCAGCAGTACAGTGGCAGTACAGAAATGCTATACAGTGGTGGGTGAGCGGTGTACCACTATTGTCAGCAGTGACACAGAGCACAATGCTATACAGTGGCGGGTGAGCGGTGTACTACTGTTCCCAGCAGACACAGAGTGGAAGTAAACACAATGCTATATAGTGTGGCTGAGCCGTGTACACAGAGTGGCATTAAACACAATGCTATATAGTCTGCTATATAGTCACCCCGAACAGGGTGATGTTCTGCAGAACCCGAACAGTGGCAAACACTGTTCGCCCAACACTACTGGGAGGGAACGCAGATTTTAGTACCTAAACACACGATACAACATGTTTTCCGGGGTCGGACTCTGAGGCACATACAGATGGTCCCGATCATCATCCTCATCATACAACTCTTCTCCTGAGTCTGACCCACCCACCACCTCTGCCACCCCAACATCCCCAGACACAGACCCCTCATCGTCCTCAACATTAACTTGGGATGCTGGCCTGAGCCAGACCTCCTCCTCCACATCAGGCCCCATCATCTCCTCAATGGCAGCCCTCATTAATCGCTCTGGCGACGGACTGATGGACACAACGTTCTCCTCCGGGGAGGGCTGCTGCTGACCACTGGCTGCTGGGGTGGATGTTATAGCTTGCGTGGGGCGTTGGCTGTTGCTGTTGTTGGGAGTGCTGCTCACAGCGGAGGTCTCTGGGGAACTCATGTTGAGCTCATATAGTGGTTGACGGTGAGTGGAGTATTACTGATCCCAGCAATATACACACTGACTGGCAGAGTACGCAATGCTATATAGTGTGGCTGAGCGGTGTACACAGAGTGGCAGTAAACACAATGCTATATAGTCTGGCTGAGCGAGCGGTGTACTACTGTTCCCAGCAGAATCAGAGTGGCAGTAAACAATGGTATATAGTCTGGCTGAGCGGTGTACACAGAGTGTCAGTAAACAATGGTATATAGTCTGGCTGAGCGAGCGGTGTACTACTGTTCCCAGCAGAATCAGAGTGGCAGTAAACAATGGTATATAGTCTGGCTGAGCGGTGTACACAGAGTGTCAGTAAACAATGGTATATAGTCTGGCTGAGCGGTGTACACACAATGCTATATAGTCTGCTATATAGTGTCAGTAAACAATGGTATATAGTCTGGCTGAGCGAGCGGTGTACTACTGTTCCCAGCAGAATCAGAGTGGCAGTAAACAATGGTATATAGTCTGGCTGAGCGGTGTACACAGAGTGTCAGTAAACAATGGTATATAGTCTGGCTGAGCGAGCGGTGTACTACTGTTCCCAGCAGAATCAGAGTGGCAGTAAACAATGGTATATAGTCTGGCTGAGCGGTGTACACAGAGTGTCAGTAAACAATGGTATATAGTCTGGCTGAGCGGTGTACACAGAGTGTCAGTAAACAATGGTATATAGTCTGGCTGAGCGGTGTACACAGAGTGGCAGTAAACACAATGCTATATACTCTGGCTGAGCGAGCGGTGTACTACTGTTCCCAGCAGACACAGAACAGTAAACAGAATGCTATATAGTGTGGCTGAGCGAGCGGTGTACCACTATTCCCAGCAGACACAGAACAGTAAACAGAATGCTATATAGTGTGGCTGAGCGAGCGGTGTACCACTATTCCCAGCAGACACAGAACAGTAAACAGAATGCTATATAGTGTGGCTGAGCGAGCGGTGTACCACTATTCCCAGCAGACACAGAACAGTGAACAGAATGCTATATAGTGTGGCTGAGCGAGCGGTGTACCACTATTCCCAGCAGACACAGAACAGTGAACAGAATGCTATATAGTGTGGCTGAGCGAGCGGTGTACCACTATTCCCAGCAGACACAGAACAGTGAACAGAATGCTATATAGTGTGGATGAGCGAGCGGTGTACCACTATTCCCAGCAGACACAGAACAGTAAACAGAATGCTATATAGTGTGGCTGAGCGAGCGGTGTACCACTATTCCCAGCAGACACAGAACAGTGAACAGAATGCTATATAGTGTGGCTGAGCGAGCGGTGTACCACTATTCCCAGCAGACACAGAGTGGCAGTAAACAGAATGCTATATAGTGTGGCTGAGCGAGGTACACAGAGTGGCAGTAAACAGAATGCTATATAGTGTGGCTGAGCAAGCGGTGTACTACTATTCCCAGCAGACACAGAGTGGCAGTAAACAGAATGCTATATAGTGTGGCTGAGCGAGGTACACAGAGTGGCAGTAAACAGAATGCTATATAGTGTGGCTGAGCAAGCGGTGTACTACTGTTCCCAGCAGTGACACAATGACAGGGGGGACCCTGGCTAGCGTGGCTGGAGCGTGAACTACCCTGCCTGCCTACCCAAAGCTAAACCCACAGACAAATGGCGGAGATATGACGTGGTTCGGGTATTTATTTACCCGAACCACGTGACAGTTCGGCCAATCAGAGCGCGTTCGGGTCCGAACCACGTGACCCGTTCGGCCAATCACAGCGCTAGCCGAACGTTCGGGGAACGTTCGGCCATGCGCTCTTAGTTCGGCCATATGGCCGAACGGTTTGGCCGAGCACCGTCAGGTGTTCGGCCGAACTCGAACATCACCCGAACAGGGTGATGTTCTGCAGAACCCGAACAGTGGCGAACACTGTTCGCCCAACACTATTTCTTACTAGACCATCTATAGAGTGATTTAAAATCACACACATTGGTTCACACAACAGCCAGGGGCCCCAGTCTCTAAGAGAGATTGGGGCCCCGGGCTGTCGTGCGAACCAATGTGTGTAATTTTCCGTTTCTTTTTTGCAGCTTCCAGGATGTGGTAGACAGATGAGTGGTTAGGGAGGGGACCGTGTGGGAGATGTGCCTACACGGTGCGTCCCTGTAAGAGATGCAATCCATGATTGTGCCCAACAAAGGCCTCCCACTTAAATGCTAATTTATGCAATTCCTGCTAGATTTGGTATGGCAGGCAAAGGATGTATGACAGTACACCTGATTGGCTGACTGGCGCCTGCTGACCAGATAAAGGTAGGAAATTGCTTTAGCTGGAAGTGAGAAAATTTGTGTGTTTTGCATCTATAGAGTGCACAGCTGAATTCTCAAATCCAAACCAAAAGCAGCACCTCTGGGGCTCATTAGTGGCAGGTCACAGCCAGGAAAACGAAAAAAATAAATATATGCTTTTATCAAACATCCCTATAGAAGCTCAAAGATCCCTTAGTCATATTTGCTATACATTTTTTTTTTGCAAAATGTTGTAATTTGAGCAATCACCAGCCTTCATTTTATGCTGCAGCTATTTTGTCAGCTGCCTTGTTGAAATCAAAGACCATATTTATGGACCAAAGGTAATAACAAAAGTGTGTGTGTTTTTTCTGAAAACTGCATGCATTCCTTTGTGTTGTAATATGCACATTCTTCATAGCTGGATTTGTTCACCAATGAACAAATGCACATGTTGTCCAGAACAAAGTGTCCATTTAGATGAAAACAGCCCATTGCCTCTATATAGACTGTCATTTATAAAGATGTTATTTTCATGTGTGTTCATGTTAGGAGAGTTGCACATGAGTGGTGCTAGCGGATAATTTAATTCCTACCATAGCCCTATTTTAATGCTCCTATTATAGTCTAAGGCCAAATTTGGGGGACCTGTTAACTTATCAGTAGGTTTTGGGATGTTGGAAGTAACCAGAGTCCTTGAACTACTTACACACACAATACAAGCACATTGTGGATAGTGTTCTGCTCAAGTCCGAACCTAAGATTACATCACTGCTATGCACTATGCATCCATGCTGCCACAAAAGATAAGCGATAGTAGAAGATTACATGTGATTACCAACCTGTAACAGTTATATCTCATAAACCATCTCAGGAATTTAATTAGTATCCACACTGTTGAATATATTTATTAATGCAATGGCAAAGGTTAAATATAAACACTTTACAACATATTATGTTATGCCGGTGGTTTTATTTTAATCTTGAAGATAAAAATATTTCTGCTGTCAAAGATATCTCATCTTTGATCTGTAACCTTACATAGTAGAACTTTTAATATACTTCTTTTAAAAAACACACACTGGTAATCAACGGCTAAAAATTCAAAAAGATACAAAAATAGTGATACTTAGCAGATCACTGCAGGTATAGGGGTGCGGAGGTGAGGATTGACCTCACCTCCGCACCTCTATACCTGCAGTGACCTGCTAAGTATCACTATTTTTGTATCTTTTTGCATTTTTAGCCGTTGATTACCAGTGTGTGTTTTTTTTACAAAGAAGTATATTAAAAGTTCAAGTTTTACAGTGGATGGGTTGCTCCTGGAATGCTTTGCTTCTTTTTGATACAATTGAATGGAATTTCTAACTTATTCTGGATGTTGCACCATCTTTTTTGTACATGGTTCACGGCTTTTTTCACTGAGTGCACTCGCCACAACACATCTTCTTTGCAATAACTGAACCTTACATAGTAGTGTAGAACGGCACTGTACAAATTGTAAGGCGAAGGCAGGAAAATATTTTGATGTAAATGAATCAACAAACACAGTAATTCCAAGAAACACATCAATCACAATCCAGCCCACAGAATGCGAGACGTATGAGAAGCATAACTGCTAGCATATTGCTATGGGACTTTTACACAATGACAAGGAGCTTACTAAAAGCTGGCACCCTATCGGAAATTCCATGCAACAGATGGCAAAGTGCTAACAGCACAGGATGCCATCAAAACACTTGGAAAAAAACCAATGGGAGTTTCATGAGGCATTACACGTTCATAATAACTTTATGGACATAAGGCGTTCATCTGTATAGCCTGTAGAAATATTCTCTATTCACTGTAAATAGACAAGAAGACCACACTGTGAGCCTGATGGCACGCCATTGGGAATAAAATGTAAATGCGTAAAAAACATAAACAAGCAATGTTTTAGATGATATGTTATAGATGATGACAATTTAGAAAGCTGGGGAAAAAAAATTAAAAATAAAAATCATGTATTTACTTCAAAGTAAAGAAGTTTGATAAAAGGCCTAATTCCAAAAGATAAGATATTAGTAAATAGTACAATGTTTTTTACATTGAATGTGTCCATTAATGGTACATTCAATATTTACCTCAGAAGTGATCATTATATTAGATTTTCAGGAGCATAAGTAATCAGAAAGTAATTATCACTTGTTTGCATAAATGACTCAATTAGGGCACTTTCTCTCTTCACATGTGATAATAAAATCCAACATTCCGATCGACATAATTCTGTATTCCAATCAACCATAGAATTGTTTTATGTACATTTTTTCTGCATACTGCATGGTTTTCTGTACAATATGAGTGATCACATCTGAGGAAAACATTGTACTGTTGCTGCGCACCTTTATTAGAGATAAGTGAATTGAGGCTACAACTAAAGGGGCCCATTGACAATACAATGTTTTCCTTAGATGTGATCTTTTGTTCAGATTTGTATGATCGAATTACACAGCAAAACAAGCAGTATGTGGAGAATATCAATGTAAAATGATTCTATGTTCATTTGGAATAAAAATTCAGTTGATTGGAATGTTGAATTTGGTAGTTGCATCTGAAGATGTGTGTTTAGTTTTTTTTTTTTTTGGTAACACTATTTTTTTATCAAAGTGTAAAATGTTACTCATACAAAATAAAAGGTCAACAAAGGATTATCACAATCATGAGCGGCAGATACATTCGAGTATGAAAAAATGCAAATAGTCAAATACAGTATCACTACACTGAATAACAATACTAATCATCCAGTTTATGTGAACTTTGTACCATTAACGGGCACCTTAAAACAGCCCAAATTAGCATCCTGTCTAGGTTTGCAGATTTTTTCAGATTCAGTTATTATTAGTTTTTCTATTCGCAGCATGAAAAAAAAATGTGATGGTCGTCAACCAAATAATACCAGCTTGGTAAACTAGATATACACTCTGACATTTGAGCAGTAACAGGACTAGCCAGTTCAGGGAATCTTGCCATACTGATATCAGCCTGTACATCTTTCAGAATTAGTTTAGTGGGTAAAGTGAAGCTCTGCTTAAAATCAGGTAACACCTAAAACAAATGCTACTGACTGATGAACATGGTACCTTAAGAAGGCAGGAGGAATAATAATATAAAAATGATCTCCTCCCTCTAGATCAGCACATGAAAAAGTAAGAAAGTCTGAAGTGAGAAAATTATCTACAAGTTTGATATTGACCTTAGTAGAGACAACACTGTGGCTAGTAGAACCTTTCCGTTCTTCTGTCCAGCTTATTATTCCAGCGCTCTCCTGTGGTGTCACAACTGAACCTGCTGACTCTTTGGTACTAGTTGTGTTCCCAAGAAGTTCCAAGGATGAGTGCACACCTTATGGCCTCACATGAGTCTGGTTCTTGCATGCTCAGTAAATGTGCTCGACCTCTGAACTCTTTGACTTGGTGGGTTGAATAGCTTCACCAGGGAACAGCACTGAAATGATGGGCTGGTTGGAGGAATGGAAAGACTTCCCTGTCAAGCCTCAGAGCTTACACTTGAAATTATCACTGGTGTTATGCTTAGATAGTCACTGCTTTTTTTGTTATGTTAAACCCAAACCCAACAGAAAATGCTCAGGGTAAATTTAAATTTAACCTGAAAGCAACACTAAAGCAACACTAGATACACTACTCACTCTAACATGTTTAAAAGAATGCAGGGCGACAATGCGAGGGGTAGCACAGTGCTGCCAGTTATAATATTGCCAAACACTAACTTATAGTTCCAGTCTATTTCAGACAGGATTTACAATTTTAGTGAAAACAAATACACAAATTAACAGCATTAACTGGCCTTTCATTGTCCTTATAATCATTAGGAGAGCAATTAGATTTGGAATTAGCAGTGAAAACCTATCCCTTAATGGTGAGGTTAAGTAATGGCGTTGATGATCAGTACAAATTAGCACGTGAGAGCTGCAACCCTTCTGACCTAATGATCACATTAAGGCGACCAAAAAAAATGCCATCAGTTACTTTCTGGTCCGCTTTAGTCGTGTTCAGCAAAGATTGAACTTCATTTTTTGTAACTTTGACTGGAGCTATCGCCTTGACTAAAAATGACACTCGACTCATGAATCTGCACATAGTGGGTCCTTTTCTGATCCCATGTACACTGTATTTAAGTAGGCACAGTGATATAGTGGATAGCATTCTTGCCTTACAGCACTAGACTCCTAGGATGCTATCTGCATGGATTTGTATGTTTCACCACATTTCCCTTGGATTTCTCAGACATTTGTGTTTTTTCTCACATTCAAAATACATACCGATAACTTAATTGGTCCCCTAAAAAATTGGCCTAAGACTTGGGCGCAGGATACAGCGGTATATGGCTGATCCTGCTTCTGCACAAGTCCGGGCCGATTTAATTACTATTCCCCCTCCAGGCCGCCATGGATAGTGGGGGAATGAAATAATTCGGCTTCCAGCGATTGCTGGAGGCAAAATCATTATGTTTTTAAGCAACCTCGGCTCCGTCTTCTGACGGCTCCGATGTTCCTCACTGAGCGCTGCAATAGGAGTGATTCCTATTGTAGTCTATGGAGGCGCCGGCTGTGCCCAAATCTAGCAGCGCTGAAAAGCACTGCTCCGTATAGTAGGGATATTAGACTATGACTACAGTAGGGATTGAATTTCAAACTCCTCCGAGGGGCAGTAGTAATATGACTATATAATCTTTAAAGTACTAAGGAATACAGTATGTCAACACTATATAAATACATAATAATGTTGGTTTTTCTTGTTTTGTTTCTTTATTTCACCTCTACTAGTGACTATTGAAGCAAAATAGAAATTTCAGTGAAAAAAAGAAGTTGCCTTCCTCCCTCAGGCATAAAAAGAAGACTCACAGAATTTTTTTTTAGGTTTATTCAGATGGCAGCTGACAGGTCTTTCGGTGTAATATTAAGATCAACCTGCTAGTGCTTCCTAACTAGTAACATCCAGAACAAATGTGAAAAACACATACAAAAATGTTTAGGGATTGCAAAGACATAAGCTGCTGTTAACTGTTTTTGAATTGAGCCACATCTGTTCTTCTAAGCTGTCCTAGTAAAAAAAGGAAAGGGAGAAGGTGATTGGTTGCAGAATATTTTCCATAGCCAGACACTTCACACATCAAGTTGTGTGGGGTCACTGTATAGTGATATATGTCCTCTGCATTGACTAAAGGGTTGTTTTTAATCTCATAGCAACTACTTTGTTCTTCTTTGTTACTTAGTACACAGTACTTTTTCATTGTTACATTCTGAGCCATCATAAGCGCTTAAGTGTCATTTGCTTTTCTTTACAGGGAAGAACGTCTGTGAATTTATTTCTCAGACATAATGTACCAGGATGTGATGGATGTCTATCCAGAGTGCTAAAATTCACTTTTCTGCATGCTGTATGATTGCCATGAATATGTGAAATGCTAGGCGGTGTAACGTTTGTGCTTGAAAACATGATCATTTTTTCCTTTGATTCCCTTTAAAACACTTCATATCCAGTATGCACGAACGATTGCCCAAAAGCTTATAAGCCTGCCTGCTATGCAGATGTGCTTTGCAACGCTTGACATGAATTTCCCAGCTCACTGATTAGGTGTTGTTACCCAGGAGGTTTAGATAATCTACCGTTCATTGTTTTATATATAAAAGTAGGTCAGCAATAAGTTACCATCTTTTTTTCAATTTGTTATTTTAAGGAATTTTGTTAAAAAAAAAAAAAAAAGACAGATCAGCAAAATTACAATTTGGTCATAAATGGCCTGCAGTAGTTTAATGTTGATAACCAAGTGTAATAGGGGTTTGCCATTATTTGCCTCCGAGGCAATTAGCAGTGGATAAACTATAACATTTCTGACGTCTTAATATAGAAGGTATCTGCAAGTCATCACATTCATAACATGTCTAAAAAAAGTAAACTGGTTATACATTACTTTAGGGCAGCGACCAAAGCCAACTCGTATTCTCCTTTGTGGTGAAGTATGTATCCAAAATTGTCATTTATTACTACTCTTATAAATCAGATATTAGTTTGGGCACAGACTAACCAGCAAGCTCATGGTGACCCAGAACTCATTGGGGTGTGTAAGGGACTACAATGGTCCTAAAAGCCCCCTTACTAAGATGTTAAGAAAAACAAAAGTTTGCTTTCCTAAAACAGAAAGAATTTGCGATAATTCAGGTTGGAGTGAGCTCGAGATGTCTCCCAGGCACCACTGCTGAATATATGCAAATTAACCATTGTACCCTTAGAAGCTAAACACACCTCCAGAACCGCTGGAATGCAATGATGTGTCAGCTTGTTAATATGTACAGAGCCATAATAATCCAACATGCATACAGACTGTTTCGGATTGTTTGATCCTCATCAGTGCATGGCATGGATTAATTTGGCTCTATGGAGTAGGGCTTGTAAATCCATAGAGCCAAATTAATCCATGCCATGCACTGATGAGGATCAAACAATCCGAAACAGTATGTATGCATGTTGGATTATTATGGCTCTGTACATATTAACAAGCTGACACATCATTGCATTCCAGCGTTTCTGGAGGTGTGTTTAGCTTCTAAGGGTACAATGGTTAATTTGCATATATTCAGCAGTGGTGCCTGGGAGACATCTCGAGCTCACTCCAACCTGAATTATCGCAAATTCTTTCTGTTTTAGGAAAGCAAACTTTTGTTTTTCTTAACATCTTAGTAAGGGGGCTTTTAGGACCATTGTAGTCCCTTACACACCCCAATGAGTTCTGGGTCACCATGAGCTTGCTGGTTAGTCTGTGCCTCTCGGATTTACAAGCCCTACTCCATAGAGCCAAATTAATCCATGCCATGCACTGATGAGGATCAAACAATCCGAAACAGTCTGTATGCATGTTGGATTATTATGGCTCTGTACATATTAACAAGCTGACACATCATTGCATTCCAGCGGTTCTGGAGGTGTGTTTAGCTTCTAAGGGTACAATGGTTAATTTGCATATATTCAGCAGTGGTGCCTGGGAGACATCTCGAGCTCACTCCAACCTGAATTATCGCAAATTCTTTCTGTTTTAGGAAAGCAAACTTTTTTTTTTTTTTTTTATATTAGTTTGGGGTATCTGCACTGTATCAGTGTAATGTAAGGAATTGTAGAGCTTGTAGAAGTACACATCTTGCATTTCTAAAAAAAATTAAGTTTACTTTATAGCTAGCTGCTCTCAGTTGATATTTATGTTTGCATTCTGTGTTTATCAGAGTTTAGGGCTTTAGTGCATATTTATAGCATCTGTTTTAAATACAAGGGGCTCGATTCACAAAGCGGTGCTAACCCAGTTAGCATGCCTAAAAAACTTTAGGCATGATTACCATTGCACCATGCTGGTGAAAAGCCAGTTTAGGCATGATAAGTTTAGGTGTGATAAGTTTAGGTGTGATAAGTTTAGGCATTATAAGTTTAGATAAGTTTAGATCGCTTACAAAGTCCAGCACGCAAAGCAGCGCCATTAAACTTTATACAAAGTGCACCAGACTTTGCTAGCGTAAAACTTTTGATCAGCTGTGCACTGCGGTGCTAACGTAGAACTTTTGATCAGCTGTGCACTGCGGTGCTAACGTAGTTGGCGCTTAAACTTATCATGCCTAAACTTATCACACCTAAACTTATCATGCCTAAACTTATCACACCTAAACTTATCACACCTAAACTTATCATGCCTAAACTGAGTTTAGGCATGATAAAGGGCTTTTCACTAGGGTGCTAACTGTTAGCACCGCTTTGTGAATCAGGCCCTAGGTGTGTATGTTGCCTCCAGGGGGCTCTGCTTGCCTCTTTTGGCAGTCATTCAGATGAGGCCTGGTCTTAGGATGTGCAGCCATTTCTCCCGTGTTTTCTATAAAATAAATGTGTAAACCATTTTATGGCTAGCTGCTTCCAGGTTATACATATGCCTTTTTGTTAATTTTGTTAATTAGTATGGCCTCATCAGGGTGGGAGGGTCCAGTACGGTATACTTTGCATGCAAACTGTTTTGGAAGCCAACATCCTCCATTCGTGTTAATTTGGCGCATTTGTTTTGAATGCAACATGTGTACCCTGCCTATAATTAGGCTCTGAACACCTATTCTAGTAGTCATTCACTTGCAGCCTGCTTTGGGAAGCGCTGCCACCTCTCCCTGCTGACTCTAAGAAACCTAGAACTAGTTTTCTAGTTTCAATCTGCAACCAAAGATTATTTCTTAACAAGACAGCTTGGAGTTCAGCAGCATCATACAAATGCAGATCAAGGGCCTGATTCACAAAGCGGTGCTAACAGTTAGCACCCTGGTGAAAAGCCCTTTATCACGCCTAAACTCAGTTTAGGCATGATAAGTTTAGGTGTGATAAGTTTAGGTGTGATAAGTTTAGGCATGATAAGTTTAGGTGTGATAAGTTTAGGCATGATAAGTTTAAGCACCAACTGCGTTAGCACCGCAGTGCACAGCTGATCAAAAGTTTTGCGCTAGCAAAGTCTGGTGCACTCCGCATAGAGTTTAATGGCGCTGCTTTGCGTGCGGGACTTTGCGCGCTATCTACACTTATCTAAACTTATCACGCCTAAACTTATCACACCTAAACTTATCACACCTAAACTTATCATGCCTAAACTGGCTTTTCACCAGCATGGTGCAATGGTTATCACGGCTAAAGTCGCATGCACCGCTTTGTGAATCGAGCCCCAATAATGCTTTCATTCAAGGACCTTTTTTTTTTTTTTGGTGCATGGCACAGTGATATACACACACAACATAAATTAATTGATGTACTATGTGTTTAATTCCCACAGTAAGACAAATAATTTGATAAGTCCTGTAAATAATTTTTAATTGAATATATTACCTGCATGTAAATTACTTGCCCCTTAAGAGCATGTTCATTCAATAGCTACAAATTAATTGCAAAGTAACTATGTGTGCTGTATTTATTAGATATTTCTCTTTATTTTGCTCCCTAAGTGAATGATTAGCATGATTAGTTTTCTATTAGGAAATAACATGCCTGTTAAGCTACAGTTTGTGCGCACATTCCCTGTTTACAGTGGCTGCTATTTAGTTCTGTAAGTAACAGAAGTAGAGAATCAAGCTAACCAGTATTTAGTAATAAAAAATGTACAAAGCCACAATGACATTCTGTTCATACTACAGCCAAAATAGATTCCTTAGCCTGCACTCCTGACCTATAAGACTAGATGTACATTTAGGGCCTGATTCACAAAGCGGTGCTAACAGTTAGCACCCTGGTGAAAAGCCCTTTATCATGCCTAAACTCAGTTTAGGCATGATAAGTTTAGGTGTGATAAGTTTAGGTGTGATAAGTTTAGGCATGATAAGTTTAGGTGTGATAAGTTTAGGCATGATAAGTTTAAGCGCCAACTGCGTTAGCACCGCAGTGCACAGCTGATCAAAAGTTTTACGCTAGCGAAGTCTGGTGCACTTCGTATAAAGTTTAATGGCGCTGCTTTGCGTGCGGGACTTTGCAAGCGATCTAAACTTATCTAAACTTAGCATGCCTAAACTTATCACACCTAAACTTATCATGCCTAAACTTATCACACCTAAACTGGCTTTTCACCAGAGTGGTGCAATGGTTATCATGCCTAAAGTCTCTAACTGGGTTAGCACCGCTTTGTGAATCGAGCCCTTAGTATGTATGGCAAATAATCAATATCTACCTGAAATCTTTACCTGTTCTGCAAAGCCCTATTCATGTAAAGGAGAAGGGGCTCACCCCCACCTCGGTTGCCAGGCCCAGATTTGCATCACTGGAGCCCATAGGCACAGATGTCCTGGCACCTTAGACTTCACTCTCCATGAACATACAAACACCCACCAAACCACACCACAAGTGTGCTGGCTGTCCCAGCTGTGACTTCCCCCAAACTTCCCTTGCCCATCATAGCTACAGGTGCCCGTTAGTATTAGGTAGCCAGAAGTACCCTCAATTTTAAGTAGCTAGAGGTGCCCCATGTATTAGGTAGCTAGAGGAACCTCAGTATTAAGTAGCTGGAGGTGCCCCAAGTATTAGGTAGCTAGAGGAACCTCAGTATTAAGTAGCTGGAGGTGCCCCAAGTATTAGGTAGCTAGAGGAACCTCAGTATTAAGTAGCTGGAGGTGCCCCAAGTATTAGGTAGCTAGAGGAACCTCAGTATTAAGTAGCTGGAGGTGCCCCAAGTATTAGGTAGCTAGAGGAACCTCAGTATTAAGTAGCTGGAGGTGCCCCAAGTATTAGGTAGCTAGAGGAACCTCAGTATTAAGTAGCTGGAGGTGCCCCAAGTATTAGGTAGCTAGAGGAACCTCAGTAATAAGTAGCTAGAGGTGTCCCAAGTATTAGGTAGCTAGAGGAACCTCAGTATTAAGTAGCTGGAGGTGCCCCAAGTATTAGGTAGCTAGAGGAACCTCAGTATTAAGTAGCTGGAGGTGCCCCAAGTATTAGGTAGCTAGAGGAACCTCAGTATTAAGTAGCTGGAGGTGCCCCAAGTATTAGGTAGCTAGAGGAACCTCAGTATTAAGTAGCTGGAGGTGCCCCAAGTATTAGGTAGCTAGAGGAACCTCAGTATTAAGTAGCTGGAGGTGCCCCAAGTATTAGGTAGCTAGAGGAACCTCGGTATTAAGTAGCTGGAGGTGCCCCAAGTATTAGGTAGCTAGAGGAACCTCAGTATTAAGTAGCTGGAGGTGCCCCAAGTATTAGGTAGCTAGAGGAACCTCAGTAATAAGTAGCTAGAGCTGTCCCAAGTATTAGGTAGCTAGAGGAACCTCAGTATTAAGTAGCTGGAGGTGCCCCAAGTATTAGGTAGCTAGAGGAACCTCAGTATTAAGTAGCTGGAGGTGCCCCAAGTATTAAGTAGCTAGAGGAACCTCAGTATTAAGTAGCTAGAGGTGCCCCAAGTATTAGGTAGCTAGAGGAACCTCAGTATTAAGTAGTTGGAGGTGCCCCAAGTATTAGGTAGCTAGAGGAACCTCAGTATTAAGTAGCTAGAGGTGCCCCTGACTGAAGGGAGATCTCGTCAGTGGAATGCCAATACCTGGGTGAGTAATCTCTCGTTTACACTTCGCTCAAGGCACTGCATAGGTAAGCCAGGAGGGAGGAACTTGGGGAGAGGAGTGAGTCGCCTTTCCATCATTAGGAGCCTGTAGCCACGTGCCTACAGTGCCTTATGATAAATCTAGCCCTGTTGTTTGCTCGGGAGGATGTGGGGGTAACTACACTTACGCATGTGGAATAGGTCCGGTCCTGGGGTGACGTATGGTGGAATCTAAGAACCCATTTTAAAAAAGGTACCCCAGGTGTCCCACTAACAAGCAATTCTATTGTTTGTCTATTGCTGTCTATGCACTACGATACCTACTGCTTATTCTCTCCCTTCCCTCTCCACAGAATGTGTATCTGTACAATGACCCATCCCTTGAAATGATCACAAACAATCCAATGTATGTGTATGTAGCTTTAGAATCAGATAGGCAGTTAGGAACCTGACTTTGCTGGCTGTGACCAGGTGGTGGTGGGTGGCCAGGGTGTATGGCTATAGACAGTTGCATATGTGGTTTGAAGTATGTCTGGCTGCAAAGTGGCATGCCACAGCTCCCTTTTAGTCTCATCAAGTGAGTACTATATGGAGAATAGTAAGGGTATATACAACAGCCTCACATATGCTAAACATTTTGTCTAGTTTGAAACAGGGTCAATGTAGCATCTCTGATGTCACTTTCCTAGAGATGTATCATGTGATTGACAGGGACTGTGCTGGACATGCAAAGAGGAGAGATACTTCTGTTTGATGAATAAATTATGAAGAAAATTATTTGAGTGACTAATTGTGACAGTTGTGCTTATTAGCAATATCAAATCCTTACTCTCATGTGTCCAGCTCTCTGAAGTTCAAGTTACTGCCCCAGAGATTAAAAAAAATACCTGCTGACACCACTAATGCTATGGGAAATACATTATAATTTTCCCCCTGATGACATCACTCTGGCCCAAAGATAACTATACTCAAGTTGAGAAATGTAGGACTGACTCACAGTATAAAAGGTTTGGGGTCGCCTTGTACTTAGTCGTTCTAAATTTGTTGCTCTATAGCCGGAGTTGGAGGAAAGGGGGCCGCCACTTTCTCCCTTTTTTCCCGCGGCACTGTCTTCTGTAAAAATCCCCCTCTCACCACCATTGTAGCCAGTGTTGTAAAGTATAATATCACCTGCAACCCCCTCCCTCCCCATCCACCCTGCGAGTTGCAGCGACCAGCGTACCTTCCTATATGTAATCAGATACACAGCCCCGTCGAAAGCCTCCATTCAAGAAATCCAGCACCGGCACAGTGTCCTATCATCTCTCTCACTCGCTTGCTGGTCCGTCTGCAGTGTAGCTCCAACTCATGTGACTTTGGGAGCCAGAAGACCAGCGTGTGAGGAGAGAGATGATATGATGCTGTGCCAGAGGCTGGATTCATGAATGGACACATCTGGCGGGGCTGTGTATCAGATTATACATAGGAAGGTACGCTGGCCGCTGCAGCTCATGGGGCAGGTAAGCGAGCAGGAGGGGGTTGAGGGTGATATTATACTTTACAACACTGGCCACAACAGAGTGGGGAGGGGGGGCTATTTACACTCACTGGCCACAACGAAGTGGAGAGGGTGACTATTTACTATTACTGGCCACAATAGAGGTGGGGGGGGGGGTTATTTACAATCACTGGCCAGTGGCCACATTGGAGTGGGGAGGGGGACTATTTACTACCACATGCCACAATAGAAGGGGGAGAGGGTATTTACACTCACTGGCCACAATGGAGGGGGGAGCGGTGTTAATAGCTGTATGTGAGGGGCCTAGAAGAGTGTATGGCTGCACTTGGGGGCCAGGAGGGGTTAGTGGCTGCAATACTGTATGCAGTGCAGCCATGAACCCCTCCTGGATCCCAAATGCAGCCATTAACTTTCCTGGGTAGACTTATACTTGAGTCATTAAAACATTCCAGCTTTAGAGGGTCAAAAATAGGGGTTCACTTATACACAAAGTCGACTTATATTCAAGTATATGCAGTAACTGTAATACACTGAAAAGGAAAATGTGAACATTGTATGTTATCCCGGACAACAAATTGCTAGTTTATTAATAGATTGTGTCTCCAAACTGGAGCGAGTATTGACTAAAATATTACTATTCCATTGAAATAATTTATATTATCTATTTTTAAAGTATTAATGGGGAAAAGCAGTGGTGCTCATCAGAGCTAGGATATCCGAGATACTCGGATATCCTAGCTCTTTTTTCACTATTCGAGCTCGAATACTGAGCTCGAATAGTATTAGCTATCCGGGCTGTGCTATCCGAGTGCACTCGGATAGCAAGCAGCTATCCGGCGATATCCTAGCTATCCGAGCTCGGATAGCATCACGAGCTTGGATAGCATCACGACAGACGTCACCTCGAGTCCTCACAAGCGAATCAGAGGGCTCCCAGCCCTCTGACTGCAGCCAATCACAGAGGGGGAGCCTGGCCAAGCCCCCCTCTATAAATAGCGGAAGCCATCTTGCCTCACTCGTCCTGCTTGCAACTTACTGACTGATAGTACTGAGAGACTGCTCCAGTGCTTTTTGTCTGTGTGCAAGTGCATTTCTATTGTTCTAAACCAAGCGTTTTTACACTCCAACACTTGATATTGAACTGTATTGCTTTGTATTGTAGATAGATTGTATTTTAGGCAGTTTAGTTTGTGTGATAACTAGGGGCTAGGGAGGGAGACAGTCTGTCACTGGTGCTGTTGCAGTCAGCAGCTAGGCCCTGTGCCTAGGCAAGGCAGCCTGCCCTGCTCTGTGCTCTAGTCTCTACCTTACCTGTGCTCTCACCTGTCCTACTCTACTCCTGTACTACTACTTCTGTGTTAGATAGATTATTGTACTATTTTGTAGTTAGCAAGGCCCAGCTTTACTGCTATACCTGTCCTGCTGTATCTGCTCTCTGTAATCTAGTCACACCTGTTCTATTATTTAGCTAGATTCTTCTATTGTTTAGTTAGTAGTACTGTAGTGTACTGTACTCTAGTCTGTGTATAGGGACCGTCCGTCACCGCGTTACCTAGGGTCTTTGTGTGCGCAGTGCACATCTGCGCTGTCCGCACCCTCTCATTAGTGCTACACCCGTCCTATTGTTTATGTATTACTTGTATTGTGTATTCGCTGAATTGTACTGTAGTCTGTGTATAGGGACACCGTCAGTCAGCGTCAGCTAGGGTCTTTGTGTGCGCAGTGCGAACTCTCTCATTAGCGCTACACCGATCTCTGCTGTAGAGTACACCTGTCCGTCACCTCACACCCACCACCACCAGTTCCACCCCATTAAAGTACCCCACTTGTCCCACCCGCCTTTACATACATAAGTTTTGTTTTTCATTTGTATAATATTAAAAATATACGATGTCTGACACTGGCAGTTGCCGGTTGGGCAGGGACAGCAAGGGCAGCAAGGGCATCACCAAGAGAGGAGGTCGTGGGCATGGCAGCCGCGCCACCACCACCATGCGCAGTTCTGCGTCTGCACCAGTGGTTATTCCGCCATGAGCCACTGGCCGTGGACGCCTTGGCCACCCAACAGCTGGGAGTCACGCTGCAGAGACACAGCAGCAGCAGCAGCGTGTGGCGCAGATGTTCCTCCCACCGCCTGGTCATAGCCGTCCTATTGAGGAGAAGGACGCAGACGCTGTGGTGGAACTGATGGTGGATGAGCAGGCCACCATTAGCTCTGGAACCGAGTCCTCCACCCCCGCCACCACTCCTGTTCGCAAGAGCAGCAGCAGCCGTCCAACACTGCCTGGGGGGGGAGGAGGAGGAGTGCAGTTCTCCAGCCCCAGCGGGCAACACCAGCACACTGTCACTCAGCAGCACCTTCTTGTTATCCCCAAGCACAGCGGGGCTATGGAGTGCTGTTGCGGCAGAATTGGAGGAGGAAGGAATGCTCATGGGCGCTCTTTGGACAGTCAGACAGTGGTGACTGTCCATCCGCCCATGCATGCAGAAGGGGAGTTTGGGGGATCCCAGCAGGACATGTTTGCGGAGGGGGAGGATGATGATGACAGGGTGAAGGACAGAGACTGGGTGCCAGGTCCTGGGAGTGGGGATGTCATCAGCTCTGAGGAGGAGGATGCATCTGTGGGCCTTGCTAGAAGGATCAGCATCGCAGGCATGGGCAGGATCCCAAGTGGGCGTGGTATGCAGGCCACACAGCATGCTGATCTGGAGACGAGTTCTGCCAGTGCCACCACCAAGAACCCCCCCAACCACCACAGGGAGACCAGCAGCGGCAGCAGCACCTTCCAGCCAAAGGGGCAACTTCACCTCCCCAATATGGATTTTTTTCACCCTGCCATATGTGGAGTGCAAGTATGCCACCTGCAACCAGTGCCGCAAGCAGCTCAGCAGAGGGAAGGAACCCTCTGCGTTTGGCACCACCTCTCTGGTCAACCATCTTGCAGGGAAACACTTTAATGAGCATGAGGAGTTTGTGAAGTTGAAGGAAGCTGGCAGTGGCAGTGGCACTGCAAAGCCATTGGCAGCAGCCACCCGCCCTCCTCCACCTCCTCCAGCAGCACCAGCAGGAGTGCATTAGCAACGCACTGCTCCTCCTCCCTCTGCAACTCCTGCCGCCGACACTGAGGCCTGTTCTGTTATATTTCCTCCTGCTGTCTGTGTCTCCTCTCCACTGCCAGGGAGCACATTACAAGGTGCTGCTGCTCATGCGCCACCAGCTATTACGCTCAACAATAGCTGCTGCATTATTTTGAAAAAAAAAAGTTGTAATTCATTTAGAGGTGTCCAGGTTGAAAACTGTGCTGTCCCAATTGTGTATTGGACACAATGTGGGCTTCACGACCGCTGTCTGGAACCTCAAGCTGTTCATTTACGGCCCTAGAACCACTGCTAGGACCCAGGGCCTATTATGTCTCGCTGCCTGCCCTCCCGTCTGCTGCCAAATGCCAGTCTGCCACACACTTATCCTCCTCACGCTGCCTGCTGTTATATTTCCTCCTGCTGTCTGTGTCTCCTCTCCACTGCCAGGGAACACATTACAAGGTGCTGCTGCCCATGCGCCACCAGCTATTACGCTCAAAAATAGCTGCCTCCTGCCTGGCAGTAGTGTTGGGCGAACACCTGGATGTTCGGGTTCGGGAAAGTTCGCCGAACATGGCCGCAATGTTCGGCATGTTCGGGCCGAACCCCGAACTCCCCGAACATCCCGCTTTTGGGGGCCCTATGGGGTCGCAGGCATAAGGGGGGAGCATGCCCCGATCGCGGGGGGGGGGGGGGGTCGAAAATTCCCCCCACCCCCTCCGCTAGCGCTCCCCCCTCTGCCCGCTTCCCCATACAAAAGTTTCAGGAAGTACCGGTCCGGTGGTAGTGGGTGGCTGGCAGTGGGCGGCACTGTGAAGTGAGTGACTGAGGAGGAGGAGTCCGGAGAGTGACGCGTTGAGGGAGGCCGGGCAGCGGGCGGTTCAGCAGTAGTACGGTACTACTGCTGAACTGCCCGCTGCCCGGCCTCCCTCAACGCGTCACTCTCCGGACTCCTTCTCCTCAGTCACTCACTTCACAGTGCCGCCCACTGCCAGCCACCCACTACCACCGGACCGGTACTTCCTGAAACTTTTGTATGGGGAAGCAGGCAGAGGTGGGAGCGCTAGCGGAGGGGGTGGGGGGAATATCCGACCCCCCCCCCCCGCGATCGGGGCATGCTCCCCCCTTATGCCTGCGACCCCATAGGGGGGCAGTATTTGGCCGAACAGGGGACCTGTTCGGCCCTGTTCGGTGGCCATTTAGTAGTTCGGGGCGAACCCGAACTTAAAAGGCCGAACACCATCAGGTGTTCGGCCGAACGCGAACATCACCCGAACAGGGTGATGTTCTGCAGAACCCGAACAGTGGCGAACACTGTTCGCCCAACACTACCTGGCAGCTGCCTCCTGCCTGCATCAATTTGAAAAAAAAATTGTACTTAATTTAGAGGTGTCCAAGACACATAATATAATGATAGAGAAGAAGATGATATAGAAGAAGAAGAAGATATAGAAAAAGAAGATGAAGAAGATATAGAAGAAGAAGAAGATATAGAAGAAGAAGATATAGAAAACAAAGAAGAAGAAGATATAAAAGAAGAAGAAGATATAGAAGAAGAAGAAGATATAGAAGAAGAAGAAGAAGAAGAAGAAGAAGATATAGAAGAAGAAGAAGAAGGAGAAGAAGAAGATATAGAAGAAGATCTAGAAGAAGAAGAAGATCTAGAAGAAAATCTAGAAGAAGAAGAAGAAGAAGATATAGAAGAAGATCTAGAAGAAGAAGAAGATATAGAAGAAGAAGAAGATATAGAAGAAGAAGATATAGAAGAAGAAGAAGAAGATATAGAAGAAGAAGAAGAAGAAGATGATATAGAAGAAGAAGAAGATATAGAAGAAGATCTAGAAGAAGAAGAAAAAGGTATAGAAGAAGAAGAAGATATAGAAGAAGAAGATATAGAAGAAGAAGATATAGAAGAAGAAGATATAGAAGAAGATGAAGAAGAAGAAGATATTGAAGAAGATATAGAAGAAGAAGATGAAGACGACGTAAATGAAGACTTCCAACAACCATTTTGGACACACCTTCTCATGCCAACACTTTTCATGAAGTTAATTTACTATTTTTGATACCTTTTTTATAACTACTACATCACCACCTAATCACTTGATGTTCTTCTTCATAAAAAAGGTGGTTTCATGCATCATAGACCTCCAATACAAGTTTTAAAAGCTATTTAAGGCCAGCTCGAATATTTTGCTCGAATACAGACTCGGATAGTGACGTCGGATATCCGAGGTCGAATCGGATATTCGATTAACTCGAATATCAAACTTCGAGTGAATTCGGATAGTTTACTATCCGAATTCAACCAAACTCGAATAGGATAATGAGGTATCCGAGCAACACTAGTGAAAAGGTGATAGAGGCACATACACGTGTTCATCTTATAAGTGAGGATCAGACATCGCAATCACTTAGGCAGGGAGCACACTTGTCTGTTAGTTTTCTGCGTGCATTTTTCTGCAAGTATTTTCTGCACACCATGGGCTTGATTCAGTAAACTGTGATAACTCATATCACGGCCGCACTAGCGTTTTCGCGCGCGCTTCTGCGTTTGTTCGTGCGTAATCAGGAATTTTCACGCACATAATTCGTGATTGCGCATAAAAATTCACGTTTGCGCATGGAAACTGTAATTGCGTGTGAGAATGCAAAAACACTGCTGCGCCCGTGATATGAGTTATCACGGTTTAGTGACTAAAGCCCCATGTGTTTGTATGTGGGAAAACACTTTTTTTGTGTGCAGAAGCTAATCTAATTGATAGAGGAGATATACAGCGCTGCACTACTGTAATTTTTTTGCATGCAAAAAAGCATTTAAGTGCGAACTTGCCAATTGTTTAACATTAGCGTGAACTTGCCAATTATTTAACATTAGTTCTCAATTTTTCTGTGCAGAAAACACACACCAAAACAGACAAGTGTGTTTCCTGCCTAAAGCACTGAAAACAGGGAGAACAAAACAGCAACTGTCCTTTGCAACCAAATTGTATTATTTAAGGCCAATAAAAATAACAATACTCAAAAAATAATTTAAAATGATATGGGCAGTTACTATATTTTTCTCTGCTCCTAGTTTTCTATGTTGCCGTTTTTGTAAATGTCTATAATGAAATGCTGTAAATAATTACACTTCTGAGAATAATTTCTGAATATGTTTACTGCAGCAATTTATCACTGGTTAATGGCAATAAAAACTTAGATTAATCTCCCTTTTTAAAAGTCTTCTCCACCCAGCTGCTGATGTATTTTACTTTGAGCCACCTTATCTCTGAAACATGGGAAATACTTTCCTAGATTCTTTTCCCATGCTTCATTTGACAGTATAAAACTCTTCTGGAACATGCAAATTCATTAGCGAGAAAACTTGTCTGTCAGTTAAATCAGGTCAGACGGATAGTTATAAAGCAGCTTAGTTTGTGTCATTCACAATAGAAAAGAATAGTAATGCTTTAGGCCCGGTTCACATTGGACTAAAGCATTTAGCGGACCATAACGGAACTGACCCTTATGAAGGGGAACAGATCCTATGCTATTCAATAGGATCTATTCACATTGCTCCTCTTGACTGGATCCGTTTGCCTTGTTCCGCCGAAAGGACTGAAAATTTGAGTCTGCAGCCATTTTTCCGGATTGACGAGTCACCGTACTCTAACGGAAGGGAGGGTCACAGATGTAAAACTGATATCTTTTAAAAACTGATCCATTCCACAGATCAGTTTATACATGGATCAGTTGTTCATCCATGCAAGTGTGACTCAGGCTTTAGCTAAAATGTCATGCTAAACTGGGTGATTTTCTTGAGGTGGTGGCATATTGCCATTTGTATATTAACAGATGGGACAACCAGTATAATAATGTATTTTGGTCTTATCTTATGGACTCCAGCTTAGCTCAGACAAATAATACCCGCAAACAAACACCATGCTTCTCTTCATTTTGGATGTCTCCTACGCGGCTGTGTTAATATTATTTCACACTCCCTTAATATTAGGCAACATTGCCAAATGACTGAATAACTGTGGGAGTTGTATAAGAGTATACACATTTATATATACTGTATTGTAATCCAGCATCTACAGTTTATCTATTTTTCTTATTAAATCCAATGCCACTCCAGTCAGTCCAGTAATCAATACACACTGGCGTAGGAGCAGGTGTTGCAGCAGTCACACTGGCGACCAGGCCCGTTATCTTATAGGGCCTGTACTGGCCCCTGCTCTCCACATTCTCCTCTGTCCCCAGGCCCTGCGTGACAGCCGCTTAGCCCTGCCCCCAAATTGCAGGTAGCTCTGCCCCCAAGTCACGGGTAGCTCCAACCCTCACAGGATCGTTCCTGTGAGTTGCTTGATTATTTTCCAGAGCCCTGCTCCTGCAAATCCCATTGGCTGGCACAGCAAGAGCAGAGGACAGAGCATGGGAGAGGATGGAGATTTGCCAGGAGCTCCCTTCCCCTCGACAAACAGGGCACTAGGTTTGAGAGGTTAGTGCTGTCTCCCTCTTTATTTCCCTGTCATTGCCTATCAGCCATTACTATACCCAAAACCCACAACAGGGCTCACTCCTAGCTCACCTTCCTCCACCAGACCCATAGTAGGTTCCCTGTCTTTCTATCCACTCCCCAGAATTCTCACTAGCCCCCCTCAACCTCTCTCCCCCCAGACTCCTAATAACCTCCCTCGCTCCTCCCTCAATATTCTTCCCCTTCTCCCCCAGAATCCTCATAACCCTCTTAATATTCTTCATCCTCCCTTCCCCAGACTCCTAATTACCCCCTCTATGTCCTCACTCCCTCCTCAATATTCCTTACCCTCCTTTTCCCAGACCCCTAATAACCGCTCTCCCTTCTTA
This sequence comes from Hyperolius riggenbachi, assembly GCF_040937935.1. Taxonomy (NCBI): domain Eukaryota; kingdom Metazoa; phylum Chordata; class Amphibia; order Anura; family Hyperoliidae; genus Hyperolius; species Hyperolius riggenbachi. The sequence continues at coordinate 396,022,989 of NC_090646.1, forward strand.
CTCACCCCCTGACCCCTAATAACCCTCATGTCTCTCCTCACTCCCCCCTCAATATTCTTCACTGCCCCCAGACCCCTAATAGCCCACCTCTCTCTCCTCATTCCCCCCTCCCCCTCAATATTCCTCACCTTCCCTTTCCCAGACCCCTAATAACCCCTCTCTCTCCTCACTCACTCCCCCTAATAACCCACCTCTCTCTGCTAACTCCCCCCTCAATATTCCCCACCCTCCCTTCCCCAGACCCCTAATAACCCCTCTCTCTCCTCACTCAATCCCTAATAACCCCCTCTCTCTTCTCACTACCCCCTCAATATTCCTTACCCTCCCTCCCTCCCCCAGACCCAGTGCTACCGGTGTCACATGGTACATACGCCTGTTTGCAGAGGACATTGGCCTGCAGTGACAGCTATATTGGTGTGCAGGTGACAGCTATATTGCTGTCTGCTTCCACAACACTTGAAAGAATACATAGGGCACTGGAAGAAGAAGTATGGGGAGGGGAGCCCATGTCCAAATTCTGCATCGGGCCCTGAGGTCTGTAGTTATACCACTGTCAATACACACATTTATTCCAAAGAGAGAGGGACTATGGTAAAAACAAAACCAACAAATTTCATAATTGATTTAGCTTACCATCTGAGGTGCCTGCACAAAATAGACAGTTCCACTACACGGTGCATAAATGATGGTGGGTGTGTGATAGTGAGAGGCTATATAGCCGCTCACTGGGAGCAGCAGTGCACTGAAGTTTAGCAACACTGGGCTTTTTCATTTCCAAGCTGCTGCTGCAGTATAGTTGATGGCTGGGAGAAGTAGTGCATACTTTTTAATTATCGCCTGGCTTGACCAGTTAACTAACGTGTAAAGTGTTAGAAGTAAGTAGGGGGTAGTTAGTGTTAGCTAGGGGAGGGTTAGTATGATAAATCGGGTACAGACAGTAAGCAGAATATTGATATAGTTACAGATATTGCACTAGCAGTATTCTGGTGCCCAATTTTCCTTATATATTTTTAGCATAAATACATTGCTGAGCATATCTGCATTGGTGGAGTAGTTATTTTACTTAATTAATCAACAAAAAATGCAAAACAATGTTTTCCATAATGATGCATAACTGATTTATAATAATGTAGTGTTAAATACATATTTAAATAGTGTTTGGATGTGAGCTTAAAGCAAGCCTAAATTAAACGTTCTGCCACTTTACCTTATTCCTGCCATGTTCTACATATCTTACTAATGCACAGTGTTGTCTCACCTTACTGGCCACTACTGCAAAATGGATTCTTGGTTTTATGGGGGCTGCCACATTATATAATTGTATTCCTTTTCCAAACACTAAATATTTGACATCATATAGCCGTATCAATTCATAATGCACTGATGAGGACCAAAAAGTCAGAAACAGGCTGTATATATGTTGGATTGGTGTTGCTTTGTATTTACAGTATTAGCTAAAGGCTTATTATACACCACTGGTTTTGGAAGTGCAGCCTTGCTTGCAAGGGCATAAAGAGATGATTTGCATATTCAGGAGTGATGCATCATGGGAAATCACAGTTGCTCACTTACAGCTGAATTATCACAAATACCTTTTGTTTCAAGGCAAAATTACATTTACCAGAGCAAATCCAGGAAACACAGGCTTCAATAAAATTGGGATTTACACACACAACACACATGTAACAACAGTCCCATGGTGATGGGCGGCTGACATCTCTCTGATTATCAGTGTTTTTGGCAGGCAGATGTGCAAGTTTTTCATGTGCCATCCTATACTAGGCATGTTCGGGGTTTTCTTTGTGAGAAGAGCATCAGGCTTTTCTTTGCAAAACTGTTCCTGAGTAAATAAATAATAAATGTAAATATAAATTGTACATGAAAAATGAGGCATGTACAATCCTGATGTCATTTCCTCCCTTACTTTTTCCTCCAATCTGCAGTGCCATTTCTGGCTTGCTTTGTAAACACATGTGAGCACAGGATCAGGTTTCAGCCTAAGCCTGTCACACTGAATTGCTCTCATCCAATCAATGATGAGCAGGAATGTGAGAGGGAAGATGATAAGCTTCCCTCACTCCCTCTGGTTTGGTGTTGGCTAGAGAAGAGAACCTGACTGACTGAGATAAGATAATTACAGCAGAGACATTCCTGAATAGATTGGAGTGCTTGCAACACAGGGTGAGATTCCTGGCAGCATTATAAACACAGTGCAGTGTTTAAAGGGGTTCTTTATTGTTCTTTTAAGTTTCACTTACCTGGGGCTTCTACTGGCCCCCTGCAGACATCCTGTCCCATGCCGGTCCTTAAAGATCCTCTGGTCCCTCGCCGTGGCTCACTTTTCATTTCTTCATCTTATGAGTCAAAAGCCACTGCACCTGCATGGCCGTGGCCACACACATCCTCACTCCCACTCACATTGCTGGGAGCATCCTCATCCTGCACAGGCGCAATATGAAGTTTTCTCATATTGCGCCTGTGCAGGGCTCTCCTGGAAATATGAGTGGGAGTGAAGATGTGCGCGGCCAGGAGGAGCAGTGGCATTCGCCTTGCAAGAAGAAGAAACATAATGTGAGCTGTGGAGACAGACCGAAGGATCCTTCAGGACCAGAGTGGGACAGGATGTCTGCAGGGGGCTGGTAGAAGCCCCAGGTAAGTGAAATTTGTTTAAAAAAAAATTAAAGAACCCCTTTAAATAGAATTAGATTTTGTGACTGAGAATCCTGCTTTAACATGTTTGTTTATATTTTTGTTGTGAATGTAAGTATGCTAATTTATGTAAACAAAAAAAGAAATAGAGGCACATGTAATAGTATCCATGACAAAATTGATTTAATTCCAAAGAAGTGTAGTACAGACAGTGCCACTCTATGCCTTTGTTATTATACAACCATATGTGCAAAGAAGATAAAAATAAGATAGCAGTCACAGTTGTAAAATTAATTGTTGATAATATACACGTAGGAGGCATAGAAAATGTGATCTACTAATATATTGCTAAATCTCTAATGAATCGTTTTGACAAATGTGCAGATGTTGGTTGCTTTATCTCCTAGAGCCACATTAAGATATCTTAGAATAAGAAAGATAATGATGCCATGATTTTACAATTTGGAATTGTCATGCATTCTACAAATGTCATTATCAAGACACTGAAAAAACGAAACATTCATCTTGGGTATAGCTAGCGCTGCCAAGATCCATAAAAACACAACTGCACTATTTTGTTTATTGTAACGTAACATAATTGGTGCATTGTTCAAAAGTGTAATAACTATAATTCTCCAAGTATCCCATTCTTGCAAAGAAATAGCCTTTGCTTAAAGTTTTGAGCAGATCAATCTGCAGACAGTCGTGTTTATTGTGGCCCATTCATGCTGTAAACAGTTGTCTTTTTTTGTAATTCAGTTGTCTGAATTTACAATCCAGTATATACAGTACATGGTCGATAAATTGACCACTTCCAATTTCCTCATTACCTGAAAAAGGAGCCAACATTTTTTTGAAACTGCTAAATCTTCCAAGTCAAACACACCTCAACTCCGGTTTTAAAATCAGAATATTTCTTCATTCGCTTGTTCAGTTTTTACTTTCTGTTCCCCTTCTGTCCCCATGTATCCCCTTCTGTCCCCAGTGTGCTTGCTCCCCCTCCATGTGTGTCCGCTTCCCCTCCATGTGTGTCCGCTCCCCCTCCCTTATCTTCACTCCCTTACCATGTCTCCTGCTCCCCCGTAGAAGCATAGCGGCAGCATGTCTTACTTAATCTATGGTTCCCACTGGGATCTAGTAACAGCTTTTGCTGATCACATCATCAGCAAAAGCGGTCACTAGCAGCAGCCATGCAGTACAGGAAGGGTGTGCAATCTCTACAGGAGGCATGAGTTAGGTTAGACACACTGCTGCTACACTTCTACTTATACACGGGGGAGTAGGAGACACAGGGGAGGGAGCAGAGATACTGGAGGAGTGAACATACACGGGGGGGGAGCAGACAAACAGGGGAACTGACACACTGGGAATGGAATGCAAGGAGTCCCCAACATGGCAGTGGGTCAGGGGTTCGTATCAGCAGGCGTTTGTAAGTCATAGATTCCTTGCATTCGCCAATTTTTGGGAAACATCTTATACAGAGGCAAATTTGGTAATTTATTTCATGTACAGTTCTATTAAATGCTTAAATGGGTGTTTCAAATCCAGAAGCATGTTCATTTCATTCTGAAACAGGGAGTAAGCATTCCAGATTGTTACTTTCAATGTTGGACTGAACAAATTTTCTGCATTTATCGTTACAGCATTGCAAAAAAAACTGATATATAGAAAGACATGCCAACATTGCTGTGGTTATAACTGTTAAACATTTATAATAGCCAATGTTAAATGTTAAAGTGGTGAGTTTAAGAAGACTGCCTAGAAGACTGCAAGCAAGGAAGAACTGTATATTGAGCGTTGTAAAGGTTTATATAACAGGAACTTGTACGCATTTTAGAACAATTCTTAAAGCTTTTAAAAGTTCTTTTGGAGGATTTCATAATGTGTTTACAATGTAACTGCTCTATAATTTTGAGTATTAAAAAGAAGTAGAAAAAAAAACCCCCATGAAAGCCTTAGAGTTCTGAAATAATTTTAATAGATGCTTTTACAGCATGGTTTAGATACAAATGTACAATTTATCTTGTTTATATGATGTCATGGAAGGTTTTAAAATAGTGTGCCAGCTAAATTATGTTTTCTTTTTTCCAAAGAATTACAAATGGTGGAAAGGGTTACATTTTCAATTAAATGATTGCTTTTTGTGTCCTTACTAGTAACACTAGTATCAGTTTTTCTCCCAGCATGCCCATACTGTCCACACCAATGGGCTGATACTTTGTTTTTCATGTGTGGAATACACCTCATAAATTCCTCCTTGTAATAGTGTGTCTAATGCTGAGTGGTAAAAAAAAAAACTTATTGGCCTTTACTTAGTTCACTTTTTTTTCCTACGTTTTCTCCTAGGAGATACTTTTTCTCCTAGGAAACAATTTTCTGTTTAAAATAACTTTTCAGCAATGTGCAATTAAAAAAGTTCTAAAAGTTAAGTGAGAAAGCACTGTCAAAATTATTCTGTGTATTTTTTTGCTTTCTGGTGGCTTAAAGGGGTCAAGTGATTTGTGCTCACATGGAAGGGCTCACTGCTGCCCCCTCACTGCTACTCCTAGACTTCTTCATTTGTAAGTGATGATGGAATATGGATAGGAGTCTGAACAGTTTTTATCTCCCATAAAATTACTCTTTCATTTCAGCAGGAAATGTGTAACTACAGGACTCAGACAGGCCTATAGTTATTGCATAAAGTATAGGCATGCAGTGCACAAAATATTGTGCATTGCTTATCAATAGTAATTTGCTGTCACATACATTTTAATAACAAAATGTTACAGAATAGCTTTTGTGGAATTGATAAATACCATAATCAACATTCCATTGAAAGTTTATGTTTCCTTTAAAGGTACAGTTAACATCTGTGAATTATAGTGTTGCAAACCTTTCAATGAAACACACTTGCTACTTTTGCTTCTTGAATTGCATTTTAATATGGCTAATTGCAGTTTGGTATTTAGTTTCAATGTATGTATGAAATCTTTTAGACCATCCTTATGCAACAGTTATAAGCAGCCAGAGAGGCAGACTAGGCCCATCTTCTGCAGTCTCTGGAGTCTGATCTATTTACTTTTTTATGTGCCAGAGTTCCTGGTATTGGGGAAATCAATATGGCTGTTATCCAAGACTCACATTCTAGGGCCAATAGGAAGACAAAACATTCTAAGAATGTGACCTTCCAGCTCCTGTTAGATATCCCTGGCAAGCTAATTTCATTTAAATCGAAGTGTCCTGACACACATATTAACAATTCGATATTTATAGATTAGTAAATGCTATATTTTTTCATTAATAAGAATTAATGCGCACACCTTACTTATACACTTGGTTTATTAATTAGTTAGCATGGTAAAATTTATAGATAAACATGCATGATGAAGTTATGCTATACAATAACTGAATTACTTTTAAAATTGGGGTTTCAACTTTTAATCAAGTTGAATTAAATGTTGATTTTATTGGTAAAAAAAAAGTACAGTGTAAGCAAGTATATCTATTACAGTTATAATGTTAAACAGTGTTGCAATTCATATATTATTTGGGTTATTATATGTGAACCATTACATTTATATAAAAATACAAACTATAGTACAGCTTACTTTAAATAATGACTAGATTCAGATGCTCAGACTGTAGCTCAGCATATAGCAAAGGAGACATTTCAAATAATAAAAAAATGAATTTTACATTGATGAAAATGTGTATAAATCATTGCCCAGCCCCTCTCCCCCTCCCCCCATAATTATTATTATTATTTCCAAAGCCAAGAAAGAGGAAGTTGTTTATTCAGCAATTGAATGTTTTGGAGCGATTTTGGAATTCTTTATGGAGTGATTTTGAATAAACTTTTGGAGCAATTTTGGAGCAATTTTTGAAACAGTTTTGGAGTGATTTTGGCGCTATTGCATTTTTCCTGCAGGCGGGAGCTCAAGATGGATGCTCACCCAAGATGAGTATGAAGAAAAAAGGAATGTTTTTTTTTCTTCAGTAATTGAAAGTTTTGGAGTGATTTTGGAGCTCTTTTTGGAGTGATTTTGGAGCAACTTGTAGAGCGAGTTTGGAGCAATTTTTGGAGCATGTTTTGGAGTGATTTTGGAGCTTTTTAATTTTTCATGCAGACATGAGCTCCAGATCGATGCTCATCCTGGATGAGCATAAAGAAAAGAGGAAAGTGTTTTTTTTCAGCAACTGAAACTTTTGGTGCCAAGCTTCAGACACATGTGATGGTGCCAAATAATCTTTATACTATTCATTATGTATAGAGTTTAATCCTTCAGTCGAGTAGTGGTTAGCCTTCTCACCTTGCAGTACTCGTGCAACTGCCGATCAAGCTAAACAAAAACACATGATAATGTGTCCCTGGAAGGCTATATAACAAAACTAGCAAATCTATAGAAAAGATGCCTTCTCTTAGAGACAATATGTAAACACAATACAATTCATTCAATTATGATGTAAAAATGTAAACGTTTATTAAGGACTTGTCCAGAAACATCAAGAATTTTTTAATTCTTGATGTTTCTGGACAAGTCCTTAAAGGGGAACTTCAGCCTAAACAAACATACTGTCATTAAGTTACATTAGTTATGTTAATTAGAATAGATAGGTAATATAATCTTTTACCCACCCTGTTTTAAAAGAACAGGCGAATGTTTGTGATTCATGGGGGCTGCCATCTTTGTCATGAGGGCAGCCATCTTTTTGGTTGAAAGTAGGTGACAGGGAGCAGGAGACACAGTTCCAACTGTCCTGTGTCCTGATCACCCCTCCCAGCTGCACACACTAGGCTACAAATGTCAAATTCAAAATGTAAAAAAAAAAAATTTGCTCCAAAACAGCAGAACGAGAACAACATCAGAAATCCCATCATGCTTTGCACAGCATCGGGGGAAAAAAGCCCGGGCAGTTTTATTCTGTGCAGCTAAAAATGAGGCTTGTATAAGAGAAACAAAGTTCTGATGCCGTGAAACTGTTAAAGAAACACCAAGCCTTTTCAGTGCTGCTGAGTCGATTTTTAGTCCGGAGGTTCACTTTAATAAACGTTTACATTTTTACATCATAATTGAATGAATTGTATTGTGTTTACATATTGTCTCTAAGAGAAGGCATCTTTTCTATAGATTTGCTACCTTGCAGTACTCGGTCTCCGGTTCAAATCCCAGCAAGGCACTATCTGCATGGAATTTGTATGTTCTCCCCTCGTCTGTGTGGGTATTCTCTGGGCACTCCAGTTTCCTCCCACATCCCAAAAACATACAGATAAGTTAATTGGCTTCCCCCTTAATTGGCTCTAGACTACCATACATACATTACACGATACCGACATAGACAAAAGACTATAGTAGGGATTTGATTGTGAGCCCCTTTGAGGAATAGTTACGTGACAAGAAAATATAAAGCGCTGATGTTGGCACTTTATAAATACTAAATAATCAAATCGATAGAAGGTAGGTTCCGGGCACCAGTATGCTGCAAATAATCACGTTTATTTCATCCCACACATAGACAGACACATGTGCATAGGGCTGGTCTAACAGCCGTTTCACAAGCCCACACGCTTGCTTCCTCAGAGACAATAAGCCCAAACATAATGACACATTATATAGGTACATACATTTCTGCAATTGATTGCGTGCATACGGCAGAAGGAGGGAGGAGAGGGGGAGGATCCACTCACCATTCAGCTGACAAGTTCGTTACCGAGCGTGTATCCACTCTGATAGCACGCCCCGAGCCTCCCGGAGAGCACCGCATGTAAGCTCCACCCCTTTCGGGGAGGGTACTTCCTGGAGTTTTCCTCCACTCGTAGTCGCCTGCGTCATACGCATGGTGACATCACTATGCGTGCAACCTTCCGGGTGGTACCAACGAACCAGCTTCCGCGTTCCATACAGCTGGTAACCTGGGGAACGCGTCTGGCGGTGGCACACTCCACCTCCTCCTATAAGAAGAGAGAGAAAAAGAAATAAAGAGAAACACATATAAATATGTTAAAAACAAAGATAAAAACAGTGAATTCATCTTAAAAAAGAAGAAACTACATCCTTATAGATATTGCATATAACCATGTTAAAGGGGTGGAGCTGTAAGAGCAATATGTCTCGATCCTACATGATCTACCAGGTCTGTTCTTCTGCAAATATATATCCAACCTACAGTGTCCTTATACAAAGGACACAGAGTGCCTTGATAATGGGGGATAGGGAGGAAGGGAGAGTAGGGGCTCAGGAGGGAGTATTTTTAGGAGGGGAGGGGGGGGGAGGGGGGAAGAGAAAGTGGTGAAGGTTATTTAAAAAGAAGGTGGAACCAATGTCCCAAATCCTAAATTCTCAGTGTTTATCCAGAAAGCAATGCAGCTCGTTGCGTTCATTCAGACCCAGATTGCCACATGCATCCGTGATTGATATGAGCCGTATAAGTCGGTTGAGATCCCACATAGGGGTGGTGACAGGGAAAGGTTATTGTGTAGGGAGGAGGCAAGGCTCATATCAATCACGGATGCATGTGGCAATCTGGGTCTGAATGAACGCAATGAGCTGCATTGCTTTCTGGATAAACACTGAGAATTTAGGATTTGGGACATTGGTCCCACCTTCTTTTTAAGTAACCTTCACCACTTTCTCTTTCCCCCTCCTCCCCCCCCCCCTCCCCTCCTAAAAATACTCCCTCCTGAGCCCCTACTCTCCCTTCCTCCCTATCCCCCATTATCAAGGCACTCTGTGTCCTTTGTATAAGGACACTGTAGGTTGGATATATATTTGCAGAAGAACAGACCTGGTAGATCATGTAGGATCGAGACATATTGCTCTTACAGCTCCTCCCCTTTAACATGGTTATATGCAATATCTATAAGGATGTAGTTTCTTCTTTTTTAAGATGAATTCACTATTTTTATCTTTGTTTTTAACATATTTATATGTGTTTCTCTTTATTTCTTTTTCTCTCTCTTCTTATAGGAGGAGGTGGAGTGTGCCGCCGCCAGACGCGTTCCCCAGGTTACCAGCTGTATGGAACGCGGAAGCTGGTTCGTTGGTACCACCCGGAAGGTTGCACGCATAGTGATGTCACCATGCGTATGACGCAGGCGACTACGAGTGGAGGAAAACTCCAGGAAGTACCCTCCCCGAAAGGGGTGGAGCTTACATGTGGTGCTCTCCGGGAGGCTCGGGGCGTGCTATCAGAGTGGATACACGCTCGGTAACGAACTTGTCAGCTGAATGGTGAGTGGATCCTCCCCCTCTCCTCCCTCCTTCTGCCGTATGCACGCAATCAATTGCAGAAATGTATGTACCTATATAATGTGTCATTATGTTTGGGCTTATTGTCTCTGAGGAAGCAAGCGTGTGGGCTTGTGAAACGGCTGTTAGACCAGCCCTATGCACATGTGTCTGTCTATGTGTGGGATGAAATAAACGTGATTATTTGCAGCATACTGGTGCCCGGAACCTACCTTCTATCGATTTGATTGTATGCACTGCTCGTGATCCGGAGGCACAGGTCCGCATTAACCACTGACCCCCACATAGGTTGTCATCCAGCAACTAGTGCCGCCTCCTCTCTCTCTCCTTCACAGACTGACAAATACTAAATAATAATACTTTAAATCTAAACATCATAATGATTTTGCATACATATTTTTTCACATTTCTTACTTTAGCTTTATCTGCACAGACACATTTAGCCATTGCACAGAGGGGAACTTGTAATGCCTCCTGGTCTGTACAACATACTACTTATGCAAGTAGAGGGGAGTTACTTGGTAGATCATGCTTTAGAGATTGCATTAAGAAATTCTAATTTCATGGTTGAAATATTTTCCTAGCTAATTTTACATATTCATAAATAGCCACAAATTTAAATAGAAACATAATTTATAATAGCATCATATTGCAAAATGGTTTGTGTAGCACTGATATATACTGCAGTATGTCATAGCATTTTTTTTTTACATAACGGGAATTTGGAGAAAGGTATTAGTCATTTCCTTTTAAAAATACTAAAATACTGCTTGTCTTACATTTTTCTAGATTACTGTCCCAAAACCATGCCGATCAGTATTTCAGCCTGGTACACACATCCAATTTTGATTTGGTTTGACCACTTCTATTTAGTATGAGGGCCAGCAGATTTTAAAAATGATGATCAGCTTGTGCAGGTAAGCTCTCCTAACATATGGAAGTGGTAAAAGTGACCAATTATTGGCCAATCAAAATGGGAAATGTGTGTACCAAGCTTAACTCCACTCTACTTATTCTAACTCAATGTTATACAACAAGCTTGGCAACAATGGACCAGTCAAATACTTTTGTTGTGGCAGCATAACCAGTTGAAAGATTTTGTTCATGAATGTGTTGAGAATCACATCTGTTGCACAGAATGTACACTTCTAATTGAACAAGCAAATGTATGTCAGCTTAATCCAATACAACTCACAGTAGTTAACTTACAGCATGATACGTACACTACACGATACATACAGTACATAGATATGACAATATGACTATGTAGGCATTAGATTTAGCCCTTAGGAGGGACGGTTAAGTGAAAAGACACTACACTCTGTACAGCGCTGTGAAATATGTCAGTGCTATAGAAATACTAAATAATAACTTACAGTATTTTCTTTTAGCATTGGATTTAAGTGTACCTGAGACGTACTGCGCATGCGGTACGCCCGATTGGCAGAAATACCAGACTGCCTGCCGGAGGATCCAGACAGTGTGGGATGATGGTGAGGTACCGATCAACCTAAAGGGGGCTGGAGGAAGGAAGGCCCAGCCAGAGATACTGTTATATATATATATATATATATATATATATATATATATATATATATATATATATATATATATATATATATATATATATATATATAGTCCTCTCAGGTTTCCTTTAAGGACTGGGAACAAAAGGCATGCACCTCACCACTGGGAATGAGTAAGAGAAATTTTCAAGTTCGGTCTCATGGGGAATCAGATAAAAGTTTGCACGATTGGCAGCCAAGTTTACCATATAAAGTTTGTCAAGCATGAAGTATGAGAAAAAGACAATTTTAAAATAAAAATTACGTGACTTAAGGTGGCCATACACTCATTGATTTTATCAATTCCCCAAAAGATCATATCAACCAAAAGTATTGATCAGATAGGATGGAAAATTTAAAACAATCGCAGGGATGGCAAGAGCATTGGCAGATCAATGGCCTATACTATAAAATAATCTCGGGGCAAACCAAATAGTGACAAGGTATCTACATTTTTATCAAAATCAAAAAGCTAATATTAGCATTTCGTTTTTAAGGGTTCACTAAATAAATTAATAGGTGTAATGTCATTATGCCAAACAACAAATTACACATAGTAGGACAATATAAGCCCACTAATACTATATACTAATGCAAAAAAATAAATAAATAAAAGATTTAATGTTATTTTAAAATGGCAGTAAATAAAAGTAACTGTACTCAGCCGTTATTTGAGAAATCTCATTGTAGGTTTACATGTTATCTTATGCAATACATAAATGCAATTAAAAAAAAGTATATTAACAGGACGTATAAAGGAGAGATGATTCACTGCCAGCAATGAGCTATTCATAGGTTAGCATACACACATAAAGCACCACAAAAATGTAATAAATTAACTCCATTGCAGATACAGAAGTTACGTGATAGGGTAAAAATGTACAGAGCGTGCTATTATCCTTACATATAAATATGAAATATGTTTTTAATAACAGATAGTTATTAACTTATATTCAATATAAGGCAAGATCCTGTCCAAGATAAGCCTTTTTCTCTCAATAGGGTGTATATGTTATGGCCAGAACCCGCAGTGTGGCCACTTGTAGTTCTGGCCGGCCACTTCGGGTTCTGGCCGGCCAATATGCGAAGTGGCCGCAGCGCAGCGGCCAATGTGAGAAATGTTTTGTTTACGCGGTCTCGCTGCGGCCAAATTGATGACAAAACTTGCTTAATTTAATGAAATATAGCCGGCGGCAATGTAATAGATGAAGCCGCCGACTTTCGCACTGCCTCTCCCCGATCCCACCTCCCTCCTCTCCCCGCCTCCCATACAATACGTAGCAGCCGGCGGGGACATGCAGCCGGAGAGTCGTTCGTCGCGGCAAGGGAATCCTGACATTCCTGCAGAGCGGGTGCTGGCAGAAGCGATGTCTGCAGCCTCCCTGCTCTGCTGCCCCTGCTGCAACGAACGACTCTCCGGCTGCATGTCCCCGCTGGCTGCTACGTATTGTATGGGAGGCGGGGAGAGGAGAGAGGGGGGATCGGGGAGAGGCAGTGCGAAAGCCGGCGGCTTCATCTATTACATTGCCGCCGGCTATATTTCATTAAATTAAGCAAGTTTGTCATCAATTTGGCCGCAGCGAGACGGCGTAAACATTACATTTCTCACATTGGCCGCTGCGCTGCGGCCACTTCGCATATTGGCCGGCCAGAACCCGAAGTGGCCGGCCAGAACTAGAAGTGGCCACACTTCGGGTTCTGGCCGTAACATATACACTAAATGTTGTTTAAATTGCAGTGCACACACAGCACACTGCCATTATACCAGGGCTCTCAATAGAAGGTAGGTGGCACACATAGTGCTATTAGCACATGGTAACTTGGCAATATGCATGCCACCTAGGTAATGTGGATCATGCTTATAGCACAATGCACGCTACCTGTTGGGAGTGTCAGTACAATTGCTCTATGCTTCCTGCACATGGCTATTAGAGTTGGGCCGAACGGTTCGCCGGCGAACGTGGTTCGCGCGAACGTAGGTTTGCAAGTTTGGATTTGTCTGAGGCAAGCGAAGCTGGGCAGGATGACTACGATGATGACGGTAATAGGGATCCTCTGTATGTTCCCAATAGAGGAGATGAAGAGGGGGACAGTTCAGAGGGGGAGTCAGAGAGTAGTAGGAGGAGAGAAGTTGCTGAAAGAAGCTGGGGCAGCTCTTCGTCAGAAACAGCTGGTGGCAGAGTCCGGCACCATGTATCGCCACCTATGTACAGCCAGCCAACTTGCCCTTCAGCATCAGCTGCTGAGGTTCCCATAGTGCCCACATCCCAGGGTGGCTCAGCGGTGTGGAAATTTTTTAATGTGTGTGCCTCAGATCGGACCAAAGCCATCTGTTCGCTCTGCCAACAAAAATTGAGCCGTGGAAAGGCCAACACTCACGTAGGGACAAGTGCCTTACGAAGGCACCTGGAGAAAAGGCACAAACAGCAATGGGATGGCCACCTGAGCAAAAGCAGCAGCAGCACACAAAAGAAAAGTCACCCTCCTTCTCCTCTTCCTCCTTCAGGTGCATCATCTGCTTCTGCCGCTTTCTCCCTTGCACCTTCACAGGCACCCTCCTCCACTCCGCCTCTGCCCTTGAGCGGTTCCTGCTCCTCTGCCCACAGCAGCAGTCAGGTGTCTGTGAAGGAAATGTTTGAGCGGAAGAAGCCACTTTTGGCCAGTCACCCCCTTGCCCGGCGTCTGACAGCTGGCGTGGCGGAACTGTTAGCTCGCCAGCTGTTACCATACCGGCTGGTGGACTCTGAGGCCTTCCGTAAATTTGTGGCCATCGGAACACCGCAGTGGAAGATGCCAGGCCGCACTTATTTTTCGAGAAAGGCCATACCCCAACTGCACCGTGAAGTTGAGAGGCAAGTGGTGTCATCTCTTGCGAAGAGCGTTGGGTCAAGGGTACACCTGACCACGGATGGCTGGTCTGCCAAGCACGGGCAGGGCCGCTACATTACCTACACAGCCCATTGGGTGAACCTGGTGGTGAACGATGGCAAGCAGAAAGCGGCGGACCAAATTGTGACACCTCCACGGCTTGCAGGCAGGCCTCCTGCCACCTCCTCTCCTCCTGCTACATGCTCTTCGCTGTCCTCCTCCTCCTCCTTGGCTAAGTGGCAGTTCTCCTCTCCAGCTACACAGCCCAAGCTCCGCAGGGCCTATGCTGCATGCCAGGTACGACGGTGTCACGCCATCTTAGACATGGCTTGTCTCAAAGCGGAGAGTCACACTGGAGCAGCTCTCCTGGCTGCTCTTAAGAAACAGGTGGATGAGTGGCTGACCCCGCACCACCTGGAGATAGGCAACGTGGTGTGCGACAACGGCAGCAATCTGCTTGCCGCTTTGCATATGGGGAAGCTGACACACATACCCTGCATGGCACATGTCATGAATCTAGTGGTTCAAAGATTTGTGGCAAAGTACCCTGGCTTAGCGGATGTCCTGAAGCAGGCCAGGAAGTTCTGTGGGCATTTGAGGCGCTCTTACACAGCCATGGCACGATTTGCAGAAATTCAGCGTAAAAACAACATGCCGGTGAGACGCCTCATTTGCGATAGCCCCACTCGCTGGAACTCGACCCTGCTCATGTTCTCCCGCCTGCTAGAACAGAAGAAAGCCGTCACCCAGTACCTCTACAACTGGAGTAGAACGAAACAGTCTGGGAAGATGGGGATGTTCTGGCCCGACAACTGGACACTGATGAAAAATGCATGCAGGCTCATGCGGCCGTTTGAGGAGGTGACCAACCTGGTGAGCCGCAGTGAGGGCACCATCAGCGACTTAATGCCCTACGCGTACTTCTTGGAGCGTGCTGTGCGTAGAGTGGCGGATGAAGCTGCGAATGAGCGTGACCAGGAACCGTTACGGCAGGAACAGGCATGGGACCAATTTTCATCAGACCCAGCTGTTTCCTCAACACCTGCGGCAGCACAGAGGGGGGAGGAGGAGGAAGAAGAGAGGTCGTGTGCAGAAGACGAGTCAGACTCAGAGGATGATGAGCAAGGTGTTTCTTTGGGGGAGGAGGAGGAGGAGGAGGAGGGGACAGCGGCAGGAGAACAACCGCAGCAGGCGTCGCAGGGGGCTTGTGCTGCTCAACCTTCCCGTGGTATTGTTCGCGGCTGGGGGGAGGAGGTTGACTTACCTGACGTCACTGAGGAAGAGCAAGAGGAGATGGAGGGTACTGGATCCGACTTTGTGCAGATGTCGTCTTTTATGCTGTCCTGCCTGTTGAGGGACCCCCGTATAAAAAACCTCAAGGGGAATGAGCTGTACTGGGTGGCCACACTACTAGACCCTCGGTACAGGCACAAAGTGGCGGACCTGTTATCAACTCACCGGAAGGTGGAAAGGATGCAGCACATGCAGAACCAGCTGTCAACTATGCTTTACAATGCCTTTAAGGGTGATGTGACAGCACAACGCCAGCAAGGTACCACTGCCACTAATCCTCCTCCCGTGTCCACGCAGTCAAAGACAGGACGCTCCAGCGATCTCATGGTGATGTCGGACATGCGGACGTTCTTTAGTCCAACGCCTCACCGTAGCCCCTCCGGATCCACCCTCCACCAACACCTCGACCGGCAGGTAGCCGACTACCTGGCCTTAAGTGTGGATGTAGACACTGCTGTGAACAGCGATGAGGAACCCTTGAACTACTGGGTGCGCAGGCTTGACCTGTGGCCAGAGCTGTCCCAATTTGCCATCCAACTTCTCTCCTGCCCTGCCGCAAGCGTCCTCTCAGAAAGGACCTTCAGCGCAGCTGGAGGCATTGTCACAGAGAAGAGAAGTTGCCTAAGTCACAAAAGTGTTAAGTACCTCACCTTTATCAAAATGAATGAGGCATGGATCCCGGAGGGCTGCTGCCCGCCCCAAGACTAAGTCAGTCCCCGCACACACAGCATCTCTGCCTGCACGCCGTGTGACTGGCTGCCTGGCCTGCCCCAAAAAGACTAAGTCGCTCCCAGTCCCTCCACACAGCATGTCTGCCTGCAGGCCGCTTCACTACCTTCTCCGCCACCACCAACAGGGTCCGGGACTCCAGGCGGATTGCTGAATTTTTTAGGCCGCTGCTAGCAGCGGCCGCTGTAATAATTTTTATGGTGCGTGTACATGACTGCCTAATTTTTCTGGCTGCACTGAGGGCAGCTGCAACAACAAAAGAAAAGGCATGTACATGCGCCCATTCCCCTTCGTGATCATTACCTTGCCGTGGTGAAGGGGCTTGCGTATCACAATGAAGCAATGACCGGCGCCTAGACGAGTGTCTCGGGGGGCACACAAAAGATAATAAGGTCGTTGCTTCATTGTGGTCAGACCAAATTTGATCAGCTGGACAGTCACTGTTCTGTCATTCAGCTACATCAGCCAGGCCGACCATATGGGCTGTAAAGCCACCAAAACCTGCACTCTCGCCATGGTGCGCACCAGTCCAGCACGGCCGTCACTAGTACAAACAGCTGTTTGCGGTGCGTTACACGGTGAGTTTGGTGTGTCAGTGTGAAGCAGTACCTTAATTACACTACCTGATTGATGTATACACATGCAAGATGTTTTAAAGCACTTTAGGCCTGTCATTTAGCATTCAATGTGATTTCTGCCCTTAAAACGCTGCTTTGCGTCAAATCCAGATTTTTCCCGGGGACTTTTGGCGTGTATCCCACTCCGCCATGCCCCCCTCCAGGTGTTAGACCCCTTGAAACATCTTTTCCATCACTTTTGTGGCCAGCATAATTATTTTTTTTTTTCAAAGTTCGCATCCCCATTGAAGTCTATTGCGGTTCGCGAACTTTAACGCGAACCGAACGTTCCGCGAAAGTTCGCGAACCCGGTTCGCGAACCTAAAATCGGAGGTTCGGCCCAACTCTAATGGCTATGTATGTGACATTTAATATATATGTTATGGCCAAAGCCAGAAATCGGCCAATTCTAGAATTGGCCGGCCGTTTCTAGAACTGGCCGATTTGACGTTGGCCAAAGTCCAAAATGCTGGGAATTTTTGACATTGGCCGGCCAGTTCTAGAAACGGCCAAAGTCAGTCGGCCAAAGTCCAAAACGCACAAATCCCAGAACATCCCGGGTCCTGTCCAGCACTATGAAATGGCACTCGGAACTTCCTCTTCTCTGAAAGATACACAACAGCATAACAACCTTTCAAGAGGCCCTGTCTCTCTGCACGCTGGAAGAGAGAATCAATCTCTCCTTCCAGTGTTGTGACCCAGAGGTCAGAAAAGTGAAAGTGGGCCAGTGCGGCCCACAGGAGCGGCGGTTTTGGTGGCTACCTGGTCCGCTCAGCCCCCCCCCCCCCCCCCCCCCCAGATCAGGTAGCCTAATTTTTTTTATTTTATGAGCCCACCTCGGGCTCTCTTTAAAGAAAAAACATTCTTTATTGCAGCTGATGCAAATCCTGCAATATATCTGCTGTGTGTTTACTTCCTGCTTTCATGGAAGCAGACATATGTTTAACATCCTGTGCTTTCAAATTTAGTTGCTCTGCTGTGGCAGTCAGGTGACAGAGATCAAATTACAACGTGTGATTATACCCAGATGAATGGGAATTAACAGGCTAAACTCTCTGAATACATACGGGTGCATTCCTATAGGTTTTCCTTCTATCCCCTGCAAGAGTTCAGGTCCACTTTTCATAAGGCCACGGAGGAATCAGCTACAGCCAGCCCTGGGTCCTGGGTGCTGGAGAGCACTTTGGAAAGCAGCTTCGTCCCCAGCCGGGTGTTCCGACGAAATAGCCGCATGAAGAGAAGCCCTGGGGTGAGGACTCAGGGAGAGGAGGCGGAATCGGATGGCGGCATACAGCAGGAAGAGGAGGTACCTTGTGGCGGCATGGCAGCGGTAGAAGCCTAGGACCTGTCCCTCATGGGACAGCGCGGGGAGACCTTAGCAGCGTGGGGAGAACTGAGCTGGGACAGGAGGTACCTTGCGGCGGCATGGCAGCGGTAGAAGCCTGGGACCTGTCCCTCACGGGACAGCGTGGGGAGAACTGACAGCACGGGGAGACCTTAGCAGCTTGGGGAAAACTGAGCTGGGACAGCAGGGAAACGTGCAGAGCGGTGAGCTTCGGGACTTGGCCGGCCATATTTAGTTACAACGCGTTCTGGCCGGCCAAAGTCCAAAATGGAGGATCATTTCGCATATTGGCCGAATCAGGCAGCCACTTCGCGTTTTTACCGGCCAGAACCCGAAGTGGCCAGACTTCGGGTTCTGGCCGTAACATATTCACCCCAAAGAGTGCAGAATAAGGTCTAAAGGTTGGCTATTTATTGAAAACGTTGCTTTAAGGGCATAACTACAAATTATCAGCAGACCTAGACAATCATGTACAACTACACCATCTGTATCCTCTCTCCTGGATTTAAAGGACAACTATCATTCCCAAGTAGCTCCTCTGTATTATAGGGCTTCTGCAAAAATCATTAGCTTTGACAGTTGTAGTGGCTGGTTAGTGTACTGGTTAAGGGCTCTGCATCTGACATAAGGGACCAGGGTTTGAACCTCAGCTCTTCCAACTAAGTAAACCAATGCCCAGTCAGTAAGGAGTTCTTGGGCAAAACTACATAATACTGCACGCCCTTAGTGGCTGTAGCTCTCAAGTCCTGTGAGGCCACAGGAGAAAAGCCCTATACAATTTATTAAATGTATTTTATTATACTTTTCCTTTAATCCATTTGGGACCACCACATGTAAAACTATCTATGCCCCACTTGTGGCTGCCTACGCCTGATAAAGCATAGTTTTAATGCTGGTGGCTCCCATGCACAGGACACAATTGAGCATCCCCGCTGGCACAGAACTCAGCTGGCTAAAGACAGCTGAGTTATGAATGTTGGTCAGGGGCTACTGATGCCCTGATCCATGTGAGCCAATAACAGTGATCAGAAATTTGTGAATTGAAAAAAAGGCTCTGTGGTACTAAAGTACTTAATTGGACAATGAACATGGTCAAGTCAATGCGTCCCATGTTCATATAGTCCCATGTTCAAGTCCATGGTCAATTAAAAGTGCTTCTGATTCTGAAATACATAGTTCTACCCTCCTCCCATTGAGTATTCACTAACTTTCTCAAAACCCCACAGGGTTACATTTTACACCCCATTCCCTGAGCTCATCTGTTTGATTTAAATATGTAGCTGGTAGTCTCAAAGTGAAGTAAAACAAAATAAAGGTGCCAGAAAAACATGAAGGAACTCCTGGCAAATTCCCATCTTCACTCTCCCCCCTGCTCCTGGGCCACATTACAGACAGTACAGCTGCCAAGGTTACTACTGCACACTTCCTTCACTTTCTATTTTGAGGCTGCATAAGTGAAACATTAACAACTGATTATTGGTATCCAAGGGTACCCAACAATCCATTTCTTTGATTTTTTTTATATATTATGTTTGTTTAATATTACTTAATCCATATAGGAGAAACAGGACAAAAATTGTGCACAAGAAATAACCATTGCTGCTTTAAAATCAATGAGGATAAAATGGACACACCAGTGGCCCAACACTTCTGTGAACCAGGACACAGCATGCAAGATCGGAAAGTACTTATTTTTAAGGGTAATTTCAAAAGTGAACAATCAATAAAAAATTCTAAGTACAAATTTATGAAAATGTTCAAAACAATAACCGAAGGTTTACATTGTGGAATGGGATTCATGCCACCTTCTTTAACAGGATTGACTCAACTTCATGATCTTCAGAAACCTGCTGGACTTCATATATACTTGTATGAGCTCACTTTGTATTTACTATTTACCTGCATACAGTGTTTTACTTTAACTAACATCTGGAAATATGCCTGAAGAAGGAGACTAGATTTCAGAAAGCTTGCATTATTTAACATAATTAGTTAGCCATTAGAATGTATAACTTTAACAAAACTTTGTTTTTTCAACCTATATAATTTGTTTGGCTGAAGGTACAGAAACTATTTTGCTACTATCATTTTGGCAGACGTAATGCATGTGTACTTTTACTGTTATCATAGTATTTTGCTACAGATTGACTAATATATATATATATATATATATATATATATATATATATATATATATATATATATATATATATATATATATATATTGGCACATTTTTAAGTCTCAGTTTAATGTTGCAAAGCACAAATGTTAGTTGAAAAGTACTAATATTTTTTTAAAATTATTATTACTATTATTCTGTATACATTTAAGATAAAACTCGACATCTGCAGCACAGCGTGCTACCGAAATGAACAATATTCTTGCAAAGTTCTATTTTCAATCTACAGCTCAGAGTTTGAATATATCCATCACTCATAAATTTGCATGCATAATTATGTGTAAATCCATTGGTTATGCGCAGGTGTTCAGAGATTGTTTTTATTTGCCACACAAATTGTTTTGGCTGGTTAGGATGACCCTGCTGAGAAGTTCAACATGAATGTGCTGCAGCATCATTTGAATAGACTTTTTTTTCTTGGTGCCACATAACTTTATGATGATCTCAATAGCGGGAAAATATTTGCAGTAATGAATGTACTGCAGGCAGAAACAGTCTACATATACTTTGGTATATTTCTGCTGAAAATATAAGCATTTGATCTGAATAATTGTTTTTTTATGGGGAAAAGAGACAGAACATGAACTGCATTATGCATACCAGTCTGGTTACATTTTTCATGTTAAATTCTAAACAAATTCCTGTATTTTTACAATCCCGTGGATCTCAGAGATTAAAGTATGCAATCTACTGCTGAAAAAAATAGTTTTAGTGCTCTCCCATGCCCCAGTTTATTAGAGCTCATTAAGGATTCTTGCACCTTGTTAAATTACCCTGTATATATATTTAGAGTTTGTTCGCTGTGGTTGCAATGCTGATTGGAGCAAATCCCTCTTCACTGTCCTTTTGCTGTTCTGCCTGAAGCTTCCATTTGCTCAAATGGTACTGTTCATACTAATGACAGTGCAGTGCTGCAACCTTCAGCATTTTGACATGGTGCACAATTGCTATTATGTACATAGTTACATAGTTACATAGTTGTTTTGGTTGATAAAAGACATGCGTCCATCGAGTTCAACCAGTATAAAGTACAACACCAGCCTGCTCCCTGAAATATCCCTGTTGATCCAGAGGAAGGCGAAAAAACCCTTACAAGGCATGGTCCAATTAGCCCCAAAAGGGAAAAATTCCTTCCCGACTCCAGATGGCAATCAGATAAAATCCCTGGATCAACATCATTAGGCATTACCTAGTAATTGTAGCCATGGATGTCTTTCAACGCAAGGAAAGCATCTAAGCCCCCTTTAAATGCAGGTATAGAGTTTGCCATAACCACTTCCTGAGGCAATGCATTCCACATTTTAATCACTCTTACTGTAAAGAACCCTTTCCTAAATAAATGGCTGTAAAGAACCCTTTACTAAATAAATTACATGTACATGTAATTAAGGCACCAGGAAATTTGGGTTCAGGGTAAAGCCTAAAAATTTCTCACGCAGCTTATTCAAAAGTCCTGGTGGTGTTCAGTATTATTTCCCCTCCAGGCTGCCGTGGACTCATTTTCTGGTGACCAAATGAAGCTGTTTTTATAGTAATTTGGACTCCGTCTTTTGACGGCAACAAAATTACTGACTAAATGGCACTTTAGCCGTAATTCCCATTATGGCCTATGGCAGCGCCTGGTGCACCAAAATTTCCTGTGCGATTTTTTCCTGTCTCACAAGCCACCCTGCAACCCACCACTTCACACCACTGCTACAATGAAAAGGCTCTTATTTTCTGCTCATACATAAATGGAATTTGACAATGAAAGTTTTTCCTTTATAGCCAGTGACATCTATTTACAGTTTATGATCCATTTAATTATGGACAGATTTGGAGATAACAATTCTATGTTTAACCATTTTAGCCTTTTGGATGTGTGCCCGCACGCTCCCGTGCTGCCATCCGTTAGCCCAGAGATCAATGAATGGGAACGCAGTTCCCATTCATTGATCTCAGTCCCTGTTAGAAAAACCAACAGCTTATATGAGAAGCTGCGGTCTTTCCGAACAAAACAAAAAAATCATGTCCTCCCTATACTTCCTGTAAGCTATTCCATTCACTGACAAGTTCCATTGCAGATCAAAAATGGACTAGTTACCTGAGATGGAAACTTGTTTGATCAAAAATTATGGAATTGCCATGTTTCAGATCATTGAAAAGGCCAGTAACAAATCACTTTAGAATGTACTGAAATTAAAACAGGAAGATACGCTATGCTACACATATAGATATAAAAAAAAATCAATTCTCATTTAGTCCCGGAAGGATAGAGCATGTTACAAATTGCAAAAATGTTTGTGGAATCGGAACATCTTAAAGCATATCCCTGTCACATAAATAGGACTGTTAGCTTTCTATAGAGCCAGGCTTACTCCAATAGCCGATCATTTCATATAACTGCTTTATCTAGATCCTGCCCTTATTTCTTGAAGAGCTGCTGCCTGTGACATCCTATGGTATGCTCTTTAACACCAATTTACAGCCCCCACTCCACCCATGGATTGTACTTTTGTTGAGATATATTCCTTTAACTGAGCCTGAGCTGGCTTCACCTTCTAACCTTTACCTTCCCTTAAACACCCAATTAGGGAGAATAAATGAGCAGAATCCATGCACACTGGTGATAATGGTTCCCTGAAATTATTGTTCTGCATTGCTTTAGAAAGAGAAACTGCCATGGTGTCTGGTGTTCCATCATATGTGATCACGTATGACCAGTAAGTGGACACCAAGTCCTTTAGCAAACAAGCAGAAGGTATAATTTTTTTTTAAATATGGGCTATTTACCTTGGGAGGATGGGTAGAAGCAGACGTCCTTAAAACCATGGAAACAATGATTACCTTTTCAGGTAATGCCAAATTGCCTTTCTGTTATTATTTTCAGCAGAAATATTATTATGTCTAGTCTTTTCAATAGTAAAAAATTAAAGAAATTCCCCTTCACTTACCGTAGATGAAAGTCTATAAAAAATTAAACTAGGCATAGAATTTACAGTTTTATTGCTACCACAAGCATCTTTGTACATTCATTGCATATTAAAAAAGTTTGATAATATTTGCTTGCTCTGGATCAGCTGTCCTATTCAAAATTTTATTTCATCGTTGTTTAAACTGATGTACTGTATGTTGCTGTATTTTTGCTGTATTTTTGCAAAATTATCTTTGACAGAGCTGCAAAATTATGAAAGCATTCCTAGTTTTTGTTCAGTTTGGTGTTCTTTTAGGTTTTTAGGCTGTAATCTAACTAAGTTACCATTAGACATTATGGATAAATAATTTGTTTGTGAATATCCCATATGACCAATCCATGCCACTAAATGCTGGATAGGGGATTTTTTTTAAATATGTTTCCTTAAATAAATGGAGGTGTTAAATCTACCAGTTAAACTCTTTGGGCCCGATCCAACTCAATTGTTTCCCTAGGTGATATTTTCACATCTTATCAATAAAATGCCTTTTAAGCCACCAGCAGGCAAGACAATACTCGGAATAATTTTGACAGTATGATTTCATCTACTTTTTGGTCCTTTTTTATTGTTTAGAGCTGAAAAGTTATTTTAAACAGAAGATGAAAAATTATCTCCTAGGAGAAACTGTGGAGAAAGAGTGAATTGGATCTGGCCCATTATGTAGAAAGTAGAAAGCCATTTAACTGGTACAAAAATAGTTGTGTTATGCCACTTGACTTGAGTAAATGAGGATATTAAAAATCATTTTTCAAGATCCACTAGGGATGGTCAGAAATGCCTATTTACGATTCTGCGGAAATTCCAATTTCCCATTTTCCTTTTTTCTGAATTCTTTTTTTCTGATTTTTCATTTTTCCAATTGTCTTGTTTTTCTGATTTCTGATTTTCAAAAAGTATTTTGTCAGTAATTTTTTGACTGCAAAAAATGATAAAAAGGATTTGGAGAAACTGAAATTGGAAAACCAGAAGTCGGAATAATGGAAAATCTTCCAGTCTTGTGATTGATTGGTCTGAAATTAAAATTTTACAGAAAAAATCTGAATTCCCTGATTGGTACAATGCTTCCAAGCTCTGTGATTGGGCTAAAATTACCAAGTTGCGGTAAATTGGATTTCCACAGAATTCCGATGTCCATTTTCCGAATTCAACTCAGAAATGTGGGTTTCCGATCGAAAATGTGGAAATTGAAATTCCGCAAAATCCGAATGAACATCCCTAAGGTCCACTAATAAGAGCAATCTCTAACATTAAACAACGCAGTACAAGTGCCTACAGCTGTGCCTGTTG
Source organism: Hyperolius riggenbachi (assembly GCF_040937935.1). Lineage (NCBI taxonomy): Eukaryota > Metazoa > Chordata > Amphibia > Anura > Hyperoliidae > Hyperolius > Hyperolius riggenbachi. The sequence goes on from NC_090646.1 coordinate 396,047,705, forward strand.
ACTGCTTGAGTTGGCCTGTTTTAAACTTGCATTTATTGCTTCTGTTATTGTATTCATGGATTTTATTTTGACAATAAGGAACAGGTTATCTAATTATAGATGATGTTTGTGTAATAATTACTGTATCGGCACAGTTTAAAACCCCTGTAGTGGTGAGCAGCAATGCTTACTTTAACAGGATTACAAGACTTCAAATGCAGCACTATTCATGCCTGCTTTCAGAACCAGGCACTTGAAAAAATAGTTTCCCTCGATGTTAACATAGTAGAATAGAATAACCCAAATTTTAAGCTTTTAACAGACCTCTATACTATTGCTTTAAAATACAGAATAATGGAGAAAATGTTGCCAACTAATACAAACTATACACTATATGTCATAATACTGCTAATATATATGGTCATTGGTCAGATGTGAAATATGTACTTTGATTAGCTAGTGCTAATAGCCAATCAGAGTGTAACATTGTTATGTGCTTTGATTAGTCAGAACTAGAGATGGCTAGAACCTCCAATTTTCGGTTCGCGAACCTCGAACTTCTGAAAAAGTTTGCGAACCTGCAAGCTTTTTGAACCGCAATAGACTTTAATGGGCAGGCGAACTTGAAAAACCACAAACACTGTTTCATCACAAAAGTGATGGAAAAGATGTTTCAAGGGGTCTAACACCTGGAGGGGGGCAAGGCAGAGTGGGATACATGTCAAAAATCCTGGGGAAAATTATGGATTTGAAGCAGAGCAGGGTTATACTCCCTAAAACTAAAATCACATTGCATTGCTAAATTGGAGGCCTAAAGTGCTTGAAAACATGTTGTGTGTGTATACATGGATCAGCAGTTAGTGTAAGTAGTGTACTGCTTCACACTGACAGATCAAAATCACTGTGTAACACACCGCAAACAGGTGTTTGTGTATAGAGATGGCCCAAATGGTTCGCCGGAAAACTTGTTTGCGTGAACTTAGCTGGTTTGAGTTCGCCGTGAACCGCGAACACTTAGCGAGTTTGACGTGCCCCCTATACTACATCATTGGGCTAAACTTTGACCCTCTACATCACAGTCAGCAGACACATGGCAGCCAATCAGGCTGCACTCCCTCCTGGAGCCCCCCTCCCAGCAGCATCAGCCACGTCCTCACTCTGTGTGCTGCTGTATTAGTGAGAGAAGGGAGAGACATTGGAGAGATAGGGAAAGCGATAGTTAATAGGTCTGTTAGCTTGCTCCTTGCTGATATTTGTTGATGGAAAGCACCTCAAAACTGCTCTTTTGAGAGCTAATGTTCTTCTGATGTGTTTTTGTGTGTGTGTATGTGTGTGTGTGTGTGTGTGTGTGTGCGTGCGTGCGTGCGTGCGTGCGTGCGTGCGTGCGTGTGTGTGTGTGTGTGTGTGTGTGCCACTGACACTGCATATACAGCTGCATATACAGCCCTGTCTGTCACAGCTGGCCCTTGCTAATTGCTGTACTGTGCCAGGCCCAGCACATTCAGTGCATACCTTTCACTGCCTCTGTGTGACTGCACTTTGTATTATGCAATACCACCACTAGTCAGTGTTTACCTTTTCCCTGCACCTGGGTGACTGCACAATTGTATTATAGCAGCAGTCACTAGCAGCAGTCACTGCATACCTTTTCCCTGCACCTGTGTGACTGCACAATTGTATTATACTGTAGCAGCAGTCACTGCATACCTTTTCCCTGCACCCGTGTGACTGCACAATTGTATTATAGCAGCAGTCACTGCATACCTTTTCCCTGCACCTGTTTGACTGCACAATTGTATTATAGCAGCAGTCAGTGCAAACCTTTTCCCTGCACCTGTGTGATGGCGCAATTGTATTATAGCAGCAGTCAGTGCAAACCTTTTCCCTGCACCTGTGTGACTGCACAATTGTATTATAGCAGCAGTCAGTGCATACCTTTTCCCTGCACCTGTTTGACTGCACAATTGTATTATAGCAGCAGTCAGTGCATACCTTTTCACTGCACCTGTGTGACTGCACAATTGTATTATAGCGGCAGTCAGTGCATACCTTTTCACTGCACCTATGTAACTGCACATTGTATTATACCACCAGCAGTCAGGCCAAAAAAGTGTTCAGTACCTCACCTTTACCAAAATGAATGAGGCATGGATCCCGGAGTTCTTCTGCCTGCCCCAAGATTAAGTCAGTCCCCACACAGCATCTCTGCCTGCCGGCCGCTGCTGCTTGCCCCAAGACTAAGTCAGTCCCCACATAGCATCTCTGCCTGCAGGCCACTTGACTGCCTCTGTTCACTATATACTCTTCCTCAGTTTTGCTTTTGGTAGTGCTGCACAACATTGAAAATATTAATATTTGCATGCTAATTTTACAGTGCAGATAAATTTTATATTTAGCATGTAAGCTTGCAAGAAAGGGTTCTCTCCCCATATTTGATTCTTGTCATTGCTGCATGTTTTGTCACATACTGTCAGTATGTACTTCTTTCACAGTTACATTAGGAATTTGTGCTTGTAGCTTACCTTTTACAGTTTCACAGAAGATGAAATCAATACTAATAAAATAAGTAATAATACTAATAGTATGATCTGAGTACAATACTCTGTGTTACTTATCTAATCACATTCAGATATCAAAACATGACCCATTGAAGCCATATTAACAAACCTACATGATGATCACAGATCAAATGTACTCAAAAACAGCAGGTGTAAAATTCACAGTTAGCTTTGCTTTGTTCTCCTTAGTAGAAAAAATACGTTTAAATTAGCTTTTTTAATATCAAATTACAATCTGAGCTGAAGAATGAATGATATCTATGGCTATTTACAGGATAAAAGTATGATTCTTTTCTGAGAATTACACACTAAACCAATAATAGAAATGTTAATACAGCGTTAGATGTCTTTTTTCAATGTATAATGAAAATCATACATTTGTGGATATCCTAAGTTGTCATACAGAAATTGCTTAAGCCATTTTTTTTAAATGATGGCCTTTTTGAAGCGTTGCCTGGTAACCACTTCAAAGCCCAACTGGACTTCAAGGCATTGCACAGCAAAAGGGATTATAAATAATTAATATTAATAGCACTTGATTAATCATAGAAATGTGTAATAGCATGATGACAACGATTGTTAAAAGCTAAAACAATAAACATGAATATGGATGGTGGTTTTAGAATGTAATATGTCAACTTGGAACGTAAAATCTATTTTTCTCCCATAGCTTTTCCAATAGAGCATGTTAAAATAAAGCACGAAAGTGTCATTGCTTTACTTTGACCTGAGTAAAGCATTTAAAACAATCTTTTCAAGCGAATTTAATTCTAATGGTAACATTTTGAATTCAACATAAGATTTCTAATGATTTAATAGCTATGCAAAAGTTTCATTATCTTCCCTTCCTTTAGTTTGATTTTATTATATAAAGGCTTTGTTGGTCATAAAGAGAGAAAGGTGAAATTATCTAAATTTGAAATCTGCATTCATGAAATTATTGTCTAAATTTGAGGAATATTCATTACAGATTGAATTTTGATGGGTTTATATTGAAGTCTACACAGTGGTCATTTATGTTAATTGTAAAGCCCCTGAACACAATAGTGTCACCAAAGTAGTTGGAGAGGACGAAGAAGCTGGCAAAAATAAATCCCGAGTAAAAATATTTTGAAGGGTATAGCTTTCCAATTATCAAAGGTATAGAGGAACTGTAACCAAGGATTGAACTTCATCCCATCCCAGTGTGTAGGTGGGGTCAGTGCTTCAGGGTATCACCCAATGTTGATTAGCATGCAGTTTAGTGATTGTATAGGTTACTGGTTAAGGGCACAGCCTCTGAAATAGGGAAGCAGGGTTTCTTGGCTCTTCCTATTCAGTAAGCCAGTACACTATTCAGCAGTGACTGGCATAACAGCTTAGTAGCAACCTGAAACTGCACAACTGACATGAAAGAACTGCACTTTTTGTATCTATGTGCATGGGGTTTATTGTGCTGCGGTTTCCCTGGTAGATTTATGTGTTTTTCTGTATCCCTGTGCTACAAGTATTACATTGTAAGCTCTTCTATTATGAAATATAATACATACTTGATCAAGTTCTGGTTTCAGTGTATAAATAAAATAATGGGTTTTCTATTGTGTGATTTGGGGAAGATATAAAAAAATGAACAAGAGAGTCCAGAACAGGCTATAGTATGTTAAATATTCAGTTTATTTGCAGTTTAAAACTTTTACATTATAGAAAGAATAAATCACTGTCTTCAGCAAAATCTTCAGTAGCTCACAGCAGTTCCGTAAGCACCAAGAATTGTTTTTTCCAGCAAAATGAATCAGGCAAGGATGTGTTTCCTGTATGTACTGATGTATGTGTAAACTAGTTAAGGGAGAGGTGATTTATGCAGCAGTGAGTCAGTTAGCAGAGATCAGTAAAAGGTTGAATTACTTCTTGCAAAAGAGCTAACACGTTCAAATACGTGAAAATTCTTGCTAAATAGACAATGCGGTTTGAGCCAGTGTGAGTTCTCTTGAGAAATGGTGACATGTAAACATATACAGCTCTACTTGAGGTTGCATTAAACAGAATGGGCTTGATTTTTAAAGAAGGTGCAAAGAAAGCTGAGGTAAAATAGGAGCAGTTGCCGAGTGCAACTGGTCGTTATCATGGTCTCATTTAACAGCTAAGACCTGATTTACCAGGTTCACCAGCCCAGCTATTGTAGCAAATGATAACATAAGAAGGCATCTGAACTACTTGGTAATTTAGCATTGGATATGGTGTGGAAGAAATAGGCATCATGTAGGGTTTTGGCTACGCAGTTGCTTTTTCTTTCCACTTCAGCTATGTAATGCTGCTTTCATTGCAGATATCAATACCTAACATTAGCCAATGTTTGCCTAATATTAGCCGATCCTGTAGAGTGACACCTAAACTTAAAATTCTTTTCTTAATGAGAACCCCCCTTTCTAAAGCCTAACCTTAAATGGTAGCTGTAAAATTAAAGCAATGCAGTATAAGTGTAAATGTCATTCACTACCTTAGATTAATTACTCTAGGTGGAGGGCTACAACACTAGGACCAAAAACAACTGCTGCTGCTGCTGCTGCTAGATGGAAAAAAGCCAGAAATAATGCATACATGCAGAAAGGGTGCCAGTGGAATTTGGGAACTGGGAGAAGCTGCTTGTAGAAAACTGGTAAAATTAACGATATTCTACTGTTGATCACTGACTTATACTGATAGTAGAGTATCAGTAATTTTTACTGATATTCTACTTTCTCTTTACCTAACCTTTTTCTCACACTAAGGACCCGTTTCCCTATAGCATGCTTTCATGCGTGCTTATGGAAACACGATCGCAGGGACAACAGACAGTGCATATACTACACTGCCGTTTCCATTCATGCGCGGCGATTCACCAGTTTGCTGCATTTCAGGGAGCTTTAGCCCGCATTCCCATTCAGTATAATGAATGTAAAGAGTGTGGTACCAATGGAGTCAGAGGACCTTCCAAAGGAGACAAAAAAAGACAGGGACACCAGGAGCTCCTGATAGTGTAGCATGTTGAGGGTATGGGACACTCAACAACAGTATGTGCAGAATTCTTACAAGAATAGGGTTCACTCAGGTTCTTTTTAGTGTTTTTAGATTTGCAAGCAGGCACTCCACATCTTGGGACACCTTCTCCCTCCCAGTAGTATAATGAATGGGATCACAAGCCCCACCCCCCACCAGGAGTGATGTGCAGAATCACTGCATTGAAATGAGCCAACACTAATCTACCCCTATTTACACATAATACTAACACCTACATCTTACACTTTAGTAACAATGTGGGGTTTGGCTATACGATAGTCAAACCCCATGCCCCCTAAAACTTACCCCTGCTATCACTATCTGTTCCTCTACCACTAATTTGCTCGACTATCTGTCCCTCTACTGCTACTTCTAGTTTCCGCTGCCCTGTTGTCCACTGGGCACTACTATGGCCGCAATTAATTGTGGTCTATGGCATCTCCCAAGTTTCCAAACAGACACACATGCCCCTTTGTACTGATTCAGGGACAACTGGGGAAGCATAAAGTAGCATACAGTAAATCTATATAGGATTAATACGGAAAAAAATGTCACTGTGTCTTTTAAAATTAAAAAGCTGCTTTGTGCTCACTTAAATTAGCATGAAGAGGTGCAGAGTGCAGAAGTGGGTATGGGGGTCTAGCAGGCCTGATAGCCTCTATGCTTCTAATGAGGCCAGAAGTGTAAATGACAATAAGATGTGATGATACATTATTATAACGACTATGACCCCAGTTGCCAACCAGGTCAATCCCCTGCAAGTAACCATTGGTGGGCGCTTTACTATTCATATTATCACTCTATAGCACATGCACACTGAGTTTGTAGACAAGGCAAGTTTACTAATAAGAGTGCTGTGTCTACAAGAGTAGAGTAGTAGCATATGCAATAGAGCTGTCAGTAATGTTTACATACTAGGAAATTCAAACTGGAATCTTAAGAAACATCCGATTTTCGCATGCAATGTTTTCTGCATGCAATGCATAACTCATCTCTATTTTAGAGGTACATTTCCTGTTTTTTTCATACTTCATTTTAACTCCAAATCTTCATCGCCATACCTAACTTTAACTTGCTGTTCCTAAGGAAAACCTTTCTGATTCCTAACCCTAACCTTCCAACTGTAACTGATAAAACTTATGTGACCCAACCTCATGCCAAAGTACTAAACCTTCTTACCTTTTCTTAATGCATAACTGTCAGGCATAGAATCAAAAATCAATTCTTTATTTTTATCTGGTAAACAAGTAATAAGTATGCTAACCAGGCAATCCAAAAGTTAAAAATCACTCTTACTTTTCTTGTCCATAAAAGATAATTTCCCTGTTTCCCTGGCTCTTATTTGGTACATGTGCCGCACAAAGGAAGTTACAGGGCATGCTGGGTTTTCTTTTTTTCTTCTTTACTCTCCCCTCAGACTTAACTAATGTAGCCTGGTTGTCTGAAGCCTCTTTCCCTCCTATTTTCCCCTCCCATATCTCTCTGATTGGCCAATATTTCTCATTCTGAGAGGCTGCAGAGTCACACAATGACAATGCACTTTTTATTGCAAAGCTGGGTGGTAGTGTCTGAAGACAGGATGAGGGAAGCCAATGTAAACACAGACAGAGTAAGGGAGGAAATGTTGTCAGGATTGGCTTCAAGACAGACAGAGTCAAGATTTGCTCTTTTTTACTATAGAGAAATCACTAAATCAAAATATGAACAGTGCAATACAAATGTTATGTAAGGAGAGCAAGTATTTATCTACTTATATATGTGTTTTTTTTCTGAGCTAGTATCATTGACAGCTCCTCTTTAATGCAGGTGATGCAGGGACGGTACGGCATCGCGGGACAAGGCTTCTCGGGTAAATATAACTTTATTTTTCTTGCAGGCTGCAATATATATTTAGTATGGAGGTCCTCTTTAACTACTTAAAGACCGGCCCTCGTCAATGGGCATGGTTGTGGCGGCAGCCCCAGGACCACCTAACGCCAGCTACTGCAGGAGTGGCGGAGCGCTGCCCTGCCTTCAGTCTCCGATCGGCAATTGCCGCTCGGAAGACTGTTAGACAGCGAAACCGCCGTCTTTACCTATAGTACAGCGCTGCGATCAGCTGGGGACAAGAGAGCGATCGGCTGTCATAGGCAGAAGCCTATGACAGCCAATCGCTAGGATTGGCCGGCTGGGGGGAGGGAGGGGTTAAAAAAATAAATTAAAAAAAATAGCCGAAAATAAAGAAAAAAAAATAACATGAATATTTATTTAAAAAAAAATAAAACACAGGGGGGGGGGGGGGGGGGGGCGATCAGACCCCACCAACAGGGATCTCTGTTGGTGGGAGGAAAAGGGGGGGGGGAATTACTCGTCTGCTGTTTTGTGCGGCCCTGAAGCTTGGCCTTAAAGCTGCAGTGGCCATTTTCACAATAAAAGGCCTGGTCTTTAGGGGGGTTAATCGCTGTGGTCCTCAAGAGGTTAAGCATAGACCTTATCTATACCTAACCTTAATAAACACTCACCTTTCATCATGTGTTTTAGCTTTAGCATCCAACATCGAATCTATTGGCTCTCCAGCAAAACCTTCTCTGCTGAATGCCTCCCAACCACCTTCTGAATGCCAGCACACAACACAAGAATAAATGAAAGGCCTTATTCAATTCACCTTCTTTCGTAAGTTTTCTACTATGTATATTTTCATATTTTCTTCCATTTGAATTACAGCCTGCTGAAAAATTACTTTATGACACAAAAAGTTTGTATTGTGTTTGCAAATAAATCATATCACAACATGACAGAATTTACAAGTAACATATAACATAGAGTAAAAAGAAAAATAATAATAATAATGATAACAATAATACCGTATACACTCGCATATACGCCGACTTATGTATAAGCCGAGGTACCCACTTATTTCCTCAGAAACCAGGAAAAAGTGATTGACTCGCATATAAGTCCCCTCCCCAATATAGCCCCCTCCACAGTACAAGTCAGCCACCCTGCTCATAGCCAGATGGGCCCCAGGATCATACAGCTGGGTCTCAAGAAGCCACTAGATGGCGTCATAGATATGAGACACAGTGATTGCCACACAGGAAGAATCCCCGATCATTGCATCGCCAAGCCAGGGGACACATAGGTAGTCTTGAGCAGCACACTCTGCACACCATGTTGCAGGGGATGGAGGGCATGGACACAGCAGAGCGCAAGCTGGTAAGAGCAGGATCGCTTGTGCGCAATCCTCACGCTCCTGTGCCAGTAACAAAACCTGCTCCACCATCTATTTTGGTCCACTGTGTATAAGCCAAGGGGGTAACTTTTCAGCACATTTTTTATGCTGAAAAATTAGGCTTATATGTGAGTATATACAGTAATAATAATAATAAAAAAAAGAAAAGTACAAGGTAAAAATAAGTCTGCACACGGCAGAATCATTTCCACAGATATTACATTCAGATGTCAGTAGCACCAAGGCATCAAATACTGACAACTTAGAGTCAACATATAGCCATTTTAGACATCTTATGAGGGTCACCATGCAGAATTGGAGGGTCTTCTAGTCTAGAAAATCAGCTCTTACATAATAAGCCTATGAAGGGTGAATTATGGCCTTCAAAAGAAAAAAAAAACACACAAAAGGTAACCATATCAACAGTGTGGTATGGCGTAACCTAAATAGAACATATCCCATTAGAGAGGCATAAGGGGGTATAAACAAGAAAGAGAAAGAAAAGAAGAAAGTAGAAAGGGAAAGGAGAGAGGGAAGAAATATGCCAAGCTGCCACATGTTATTACAATAACTTAATGGAAAAAATACTTTAAACCGGAGATGAAAAAATATCTCCTAGTTGAAAACTTAGGAGAAACAGATAATTAATTGGGGGGGGGGGGGGGGGCAATGTGATGTAGGGGAGGGCTAGCACCAATTCTTCTTAAAGAGACTGTAATGAAAAAAAGTTCCCCTGGGGGTACTCACCTCAGTAGGGGGAAGTCTCTGGATCCTATCGAGGCTTCCCTTGTCCTCCACTGTCCCGCAGTGGTCTCACTGCAGCCCACTGAATTTGTCAGGCTGTGCAATATTTACCTTTGAGCCGCAATAGCGGGGGCACTGTTGCGGCTCTCCACTTGGAAAAAGGCAGAAATAGCCGATCCCAGGTGGGTCCGCTCCACTGTGCAGGCGCAGGAGACTTGCGTCTGTGTAGTAGAGCGGACTCGACCGTGATCGGCTATTTCTTCCTATTTCTGAGTGGAGAGCCGCTACTGTGCCTGCACTGGAGCTGGGAAGGTAAATATTTACATCCCCGCTGTTCAGTGGGCTGCAGCGAGACCACCGTGGGACACAGGAGGACGGGGGAAGCCTCGATAGGACTCAGAGGCTTCCTCCTCTTGAGGTGAATACCCCCAGGGGAATATTTTTACTTTACATATCCTCTTTAACTAAACCCACCTGATTCTGATTCCCCCCAGAATTGTGTTTGGACACTTGTTTGGTCACTTGTTTGTTACATAATGGCTACATAGTAGCTGGGACCAATTAAATTACAGAAGTGCTACAGCATTTCATTAAACGGCTGTCTGACTATTTATTCATCTGCTGGGTAATCAAAAAGAACCTGTAGTGTGCCAAAACAATGTGTCCATACAAGAGGAAGTGTGGTCTTGATTCTAATCACCACTAGGCCCTTTTTAGATCTAATGAAGTTGGCATTATATAAACTCTATTATTGGTCTGTCATCACAGAAAATACGTCCACCGCTTTTCTCCTTTTAATTGTATATCTTCTAGGTGCTTCCTACGCTGCGTCAACAGTTAATTAGCAAGTCTACTTACAAATACATAGGACCAAGTAATCACGAAGACTGGTGGCTTTTTTTTAAAAATAATTTTAACTGTTTCAGACCACAGGCTGGGATGACTGAATACAGCATGCTAAATAAAATGTTGGGAATTCTCCCTGTATTGTACATCAGCAGAAAACAGCTATGGAAAACATGTAACAGTGGAAACACACAGTGTCCAGTCACTGGTCGCTCTCTGCACCACAGACTGTCATTGCTGTAGGCAACAGTTCTGTTCCCTAAACTGAGAGGGATACGGAGGCTGCCATATTTATATATTTTTAAACAATACCAGTTGACCGGCAGTCGTGCTAATATCGTCTGCATTAGTGTCTGAATCACACACCTGAAACATGCATGTCGATAATCTTGCCAGATACATCTGATCTGCATGCCTGTTCATGGTCTATGGCTAAAAAGATTAGAGGCAGACAATCAGCGTTTTTGCCTGGTCCCTGCCAGGCAAATGGTAATGTTTGAAAGAAAGTAAATATGGCACCCTCCATATTCCTCTCACTTCAAATGCCCTTTAAGTTTGTGCCCCCACCCTTTCAGGCTTAAACGTAGGATGTTGCAATCCAAGCAGAAGCAACCTCAGCTCCTTCTGATCATTTATGCAAATTTCTAAAACTGGTTTTCAACTGAATGGACCTTGTTTGATGCAAAATAGAACATTTGAGCCCCTTGATAACTAATAGGCCTTTCTTTTCAAACCATGCAGCGCTGTCCTCTTTAAATCAGACTGAATGTTATAGTAGTAGCTGCTAAGGTCACCAAAATCCACTCTGGTCAACACAGGTATTCATTATAATCCTCAGTGCTGAATATCCAGTCATTCAATGGTGATAGCTGCAGTCACCCTGTGCTCCAACAAACAGAAAGGTGACTGTCACCAGATTAATGAATCAAATCACCATTAGTTAATAACAAAACACATTGACATTTATTAAAATCCAAATTTAAAAACTAACAAGGTACTCACATTGAGGGCCCTTATCACAAGGGACCCATCAGTAAAATACAGCATAGAATGCACATCCTGTGCATAAACGATCAATCCAGTTTTAGAGTATTGCCCAATCTCCACAGCTCGACTGGTTTTGGCTTTGCGCCGTCCTCAGGAGCAGATCTGTTTTGTTACCAACTAATGGTGATTTGATTTATTCATCTGGTGACGGTCATCTGTCTGTTTGTTGGAACACGGGGTGACTGCAGCTATCACCATTGAATGACTGGATATTCAGTGCTGAGGATTATATTGAATATATAGGCCCTTGCCCAGAGGTGGTCTTTAAGTAAACATTTGTTTTAAATAAAACATGAAAACTTTAGATTCCAATTTACTTTGAAAACTTGCTTGCTCAATGCTTAAAAGGAAATATATAGATAATGTGAAGGAAAAAAAAAAGCAGTGAAAGCTCATGAGAAAAGTTTAGTGCATCAGGGCCATTGCTTGGTCACTGTTAAATTCTCATACAAATCCATTATTCCAATGTTATATATCCCCACAAGGAGCTGCACTGAAAATTCACTCATCCCTTCTCTATAACAATTGAGCTTTCATTTCACGTTTCTAATCCTGTCATCCCTGTGCGAGTACATTCCTACCTTAATCCAATATGCTCATTTTATTTTAAAAGCATTACATGCACATTTTATTTAGCAGCCCAGTGAGCTTTGTCAAGTAAACAGTTTACCAGAATCTGACAGCAACTCCCGAGCTGCAGCTCAGTTCAACAATGCAGGATTTAATGTGCATGCTATGCTATCAGGTCACATGACAGACTTGTTTACACGCATACCGCAGAAGATTACTGACTGTGCCACAGCAAGAGCTTTCTCAGATTGCTGCATACAAATCTCTTCTCTATCTCTTAATGCTATTTTACAATATGACTGTAAAATGTAACCCCATTTCCTGTCTTTCAGTGCAATAACAACTGTTAAATTGTTGTCTAATAAGGAAGTAGTATAATAACTATTATTATCATTGATATGCAACCAGAACAAAAAAAGTCCTGGTCTTGCTGGATGCATAAATCTGATTTTACACTTCCTTGTACACTGCAGTAATAAACCTATGCTATGTTACATTAAGTTAAGTCAGTCCTTTGTCTTAATTTTTTTTCTAATTACTGTATTTCACCATTAATACAGAGTGTATGGTAAGTATACAGCGTCGGGAATAATACTGTTTTTTAGCTAGGCCCATTTTTAACTTTGATTCTCAAGCAACCAGTAACTACACTTATCCAGCATCAGCCAAACCCCATTGGTGCTGGATAATGAGAGTGTAATGATCTGCTCAGCTGTCTGCACAGGCAGACAGCTGTTTGACCATTCTTTAGGTCTGAGTGCTGCAGGTCTCTGGAAAAGAGACCTGTCTTCACTTTGCAAGTGTCAGAGTTGCTCTGCTGCTGAGGAATTTGCATATACTTGTCATGCAAATTGCTTAGCTGCTTCCTTGATGGTGTGCAGTATAAATACCATTCTCTCCCAGAACTCCTTGCTGGTCATGATGGTTTGTTCCTGCTGACTCACCTGGAATATCAGCCTTTTGCTATTGTTTGCTAAGATTATCTTAGAGTAATTCCTTGGGACTGCACTAGGCTTCCCTTCTAGCATAGTCAAGTTGTATTATCTGTCTTGCCTTATATCTGTCTGTCTCTTGCGATTGTCTTTTCGCCAGCGGCGGTTGACAGGAAATTGTTCTGCCTTAGGGGTGCTAACCAGAGAAGCGGTTGCTACTGGTAGACCCATCTGTCTGCCTGTCTGGATCTTATCCGCCCTAGCGGTAGTGGTGGTGGTTTCTTCTGTACTCTGTCTGGGAGTGTAGGCCAGAGCTGCAGTTGCTGCTGGCTACTCCCTCTCTCTGTCTTGTCTGGTACGAACGCTTGCTGTAGGCTCGGTGTGGTAATCGTTTAGCAAGCGTTCGCGTTCTCTATTTTAGTGTTTGTGTTACATTGGTTAGTTAGGGTGGCACGCTTATCACTGGGCACCTAATGCGTGGTGATCGTGTCTTTAACGCGTTTGCTGTTGCGAATGAGTGCGGTGTTCGCGTTTAGATAGCGTTTGTTATTTTCCTTGATGTTCTGACCATTGTTATTTGCTGTGTCTTTCCTGCTACTCTTGTGCTCTGTCTGATTCGGTTTTGTGTCACTATTGGCAATCGCCACTCTTTGCGATTGCGTTCCCACTTTGTTTCCGCTGTTGTGTGTTCACCGTCGCTGGGTGGTGACTAGATTGGTGGACACACATACATTCTGTTTCTGTGCTCTCTCTCTCTTTAAGGGCTATCTTGCCTTGCATTGCTTCGACTCGTGCAATTCCCATCTGGCATCTGTGGCAGGGCAGAGGCTGTGTTCCTCTGCACTCCACAGCTCCATCTGCCGGTGGGAATTTCCCTCTACAGGTGCATAGCACCATAGCTGGGTTCTGTTAAATTACACGCTTGAGGAGGATTTCCGCAGTGTCAGCGCACATCTTGTGCTCTGACCACGGAAATAATTCCGCAATCGTTACAGTATGACCAGACAAACCGAAATTCCCAGTGTAGAGGGAATGTTCGATTTGTCTCAGCTTTCCTTGCCCAAGGCAAAAGCATATGTGGATCCTGTTATAGGTAGAATTATACATTATATTAAAGCTGTAAGAAAGTCTATGCTTGTTTCTGATCCTAACCCGTATGAGTGTTTCTTGGATACAGGGTTGTTTGAGCCTCCATTCGCTCCGTGGGAGATTGGGGCTTTGATTTAGGAGTTTGAGTTTGATTTGAAGGCGTTTTGCGATTTTTACATCGCAAAAAGTGAACTGATTCTTAATGTTTGTACTGAATATGTGTACACTTTGATTGGATCTGATGAGTGTGACGAATGTTTGGTGGATCCGCTGATTTGTGTGTGGCAGACGACATTGGACGAATTGCACACACACCAACCAATTGACTCCAAGAAAGCGACACCATTGTCTGATGATTGTTCTTGCATTTCTGGGGTAAAGCAAGTGAGTTTAGACACTGTGCGATCTGAAATGAATTGGTGTACTACTGTGGTTGACACCTGTGTGAATTCTGATAGATTCTCTCCTGATTGTGTGGAGTTTGAGTCTGTGCGATCTGATGCCTGTTTCTCAGACGATCCTACTATGGAAAAAATTCCTAAACCATGCAGCATCAAGAGTAATGTTAATATGATTAATAAAGTTTCTCATGTTGTTGTCACAATCTCTTCTGCAAATAAATCTATGGCTTGCTCTGAGGAAAGAAATGACTTTCCACCCTGTGCTCTGGATGAGTCAATACTACCTTGCAATGAACCTCCTGCAGAGAGCCCAGAGGCTCCTCTAGGTATTGCAGCTAATTGCATCTGTTGTTCTGCCATTTCAGAATTGCAGTCTGCTTTGACTGCTATGAAGGATTCTGCCTGCAGCGAAACAAGACTCAGGGAGTCAGTGTTGGTTTCACTGAATATTCCTATGCATCCGATTCTTGAAGATGAAATTCAGTCCCAGTGTATGGTAAAACCATCCCTGGGACATCTGTCCTGTCCGCAGAAGGTATTTGATGTTCGGCCCTGTAACATGGATAGTTCAGAATCCTTGTCAGAAAACTTAGGAAATGAGGTTCCTGAAGTTTTGTTCGATGTTCTGGAGGTCTCCGAGTTCCTTCCAAAGGGTGCAGAACTTTTAGGGGGTGCCTCCTGCCCCGCAGGGTCGTTTGAGGTTGTGCCTACTTCAGTAGGCATTGCTGCTATACTGACTACCTTTGCAGCTCTTTTGGAGCTCCAGTCATGCGTAGTCAATGATGAGTTCTGGTTGGATACAATTACAGTCATAGAGACTTCTAAGTCTGAGTCCAAGTATGCTTTTGAAAGACGAGTGCTGGTGACCACTACTCGTGATGATTTTTTGCCCGGTCCTGGTTTTGGCCTTGTCGTGACAAACTCTGAGGTCGGCAGTTCCTCGACGTGTCCTGAAGTTTGTCTTGTGCTAGTGTACCCCGATGTGCTCTGTGACCCAGAAAGCCCAAGTGTGTCTCGGTTACCAGCATGCTCAGATGCTTCCTCGGTGGAGACATGTTCTGATATTGCCTGCCTGCATGCCCGAAAGTGGTCCCTGAAAGCCCTGATCTTGATGGTTGTCCTGGTAATCCTGAATCAGGAATTGTCTTAGGTTCCATAGGGGTTCTTGGTAGTTCTCCATGTGAGCCTGGTGAGCATTCTGGCCTCTTGGGATCTCTGCGGAGCTTCAAGGTGTTCTGGGAGATTCTGGGAGAAATTTTTCTTGGTACCCTGGATGGGATCAACAGTGGCTTCTCTGTTGAAAGGGACACTTCAAATGGCTATTGTGGCATATTTGGTATTTTTGGACGGTCCCTGGAAGGTGGTGGGTAATGCTTGGAGGATATCGATGGGTTCTTCTCTGGCATTCACAGTTCTGATGGGTGTTACGCTGAGACTTGTAGTACTGATGGGCACGTTTTGGTGGTTTTTGCTTCCGACGAGGTCGGTTTTGGGAAGATTGACTCTGGAATTGAGCCTTGTCGGGCTGTCCCGACCTTTATGAGTGTTCAGTCAGTTTTTTTTTTCGAAACGTCAGTTTTGAGAGACGTCTGGAAGCCATCCCTGGAGGGGGGGGGGGGTACTGTAATGAATGCTCAGCTGTTTGACCATTCTTTAGGTCTAAGTGCTGCAGGTCACTGGAAAAGAGACCTGTCTTCACTTTGCAAGTGTCAGAGTTGCTCTGCTGCTGAGGAATTTGCATATACTTGTCATGCAAATTGCTTAGCTGCTTCCTTGATGGTGTGCAGTATAAATACCATTCTCTCCCAGAAGTCCTTGCTGGTCATGATGGTTTGTTCCTGCTGACTCACCTGGAGTATCAGCCTTTTGCTATTGTTTGCTGAAATTATCTTAGAATAATTCCTTGGGACTGCACTAGGCATCCCTTCTAGCATAGTCAGGTTGTATTATCTGTCTTGCCTTATATTTGTCTGTCTCTTGCGATTGTCTTGTCGCCAGCGGCGGTCGACAGGAAATCGTTCTGCCTTAGGGGTGCTAACCAGAGCAGCGGTTGCTACTGGTAGCCCCATCTGTCTGCCTGTCTGGATCGCATCCGCCCTAGCGGTAGTGGTGGTGGTTCCTTCTGTACTCTGTCTGGGAGTGTAGGCCAGAGCTGTGGTTGCTGCTGGCTACTCCCTCTCTCTGTCTTGTCTGGTACGAACGCTTGCTGTAGGCTCGGTGTGGTAATCGTTTAGCAAGCGTTCGCGTTCTCTATTTTAGTGTTTGTGTTACATTGGTTAGTTAGGGTGGCACACTTATCACTGGACGCCTAACGCACGGTGATCGTGTCTTTAACGCGTTTGCTGTTGCGAATGAGTGCGGTGTTCGCGTTTAGCTAGCGTTTGTTCTTTTCCTTGATGTTCTGATCATTGTTATTTGCTGTGTCTTTCCTGCTACTCTTGTGCTCTGTCTGATTCGGTCTTGTGTCACTATTGGCAATCGCCACTCTTTGCGATTGCGTCCCCACTTCGTTTCCACTGTTGTGTGTTCACCGTTGCTGGGTGGCGACTAGATTGGTGGACACACCTACATTCTGTTTCTGTGCTCTCTCTCTCTCTTTAAGGGCTATCTTGCCCTGCATTGCTTCGACTCGTGCAATTACCTTCTGGCATCTGTGGCAGGGCAGAGGCTGTGTTCCTCTGCACTCCACAGCTTCATCTGCTGGTGGGAAATTCCCGATACAGGTGCATAGCACCATAGCTGGGTTCTGTTAAATTAAACGCTTGAGGAGGATTTCCGCAGTGTCAGCGCACATCTTGTGTGCTGACCACGGAAATAATTCCGCAATCGTTACAGAGAGTTTTACTGTAGATATTTTGACTGTCATTTCATTTTATTTCTACAAAAGATTATCCAATCAGATGCTGCACTCTGAGATGAACCTTCTTCCCCACCCCTTCTGCATATCCAATAGTCAATCAAATGTGACTCTCTTTTGAGCTACAGTCAGCAAGTTTCCTCTGACAATACAATGTGATGTGATTATTGTACAGTTATCATAGCCACTGGCAAGCCACATCAACCACTTCTACATCAATGTGCATATCAGCAAAACAGGTAAAATGGTCTGGAGGCACCTTGGTAAAAAGAGTGCTGCAATAGACGCCAATGTTAAGAAGAACATGCTATATATAGCGGCAGTTTGCATAGTGGGTGGGTAATTGCAGGTATTAACATTTCCTCATATGGCAGAACCTAAATATCGGCGGATAGGGTTAGATGGAAAGGTGAGGTGTTGTCTTTAGGGCTAGGTGCTGTTGGGAGGGTCCTTAGTGTTAAGCGTGGGGGTGTTTTATGGTTTGGCATCCCTAGGTGGGTTTAAGGTTTAGGCAGCAACAGGGGACCCTTAGGGTTAGGCAGTACCTGGGGGGTCCTTAGTGTTAGGCATCACCAGGGGGGGTCTTATGGTTACCAATATTTTACTCTTGAAATTAACTAGTAGAATATCGGTATGTTTACCAATACTCTACTATCAGCTATCACTGAAGTTTTTTTTTACTGCAGGCCCCTTTTACATACACACGCACATCAGACCCAGCTCCATCAAAGGTGAGAAAATACAGGCATATTAATAATATGGCTCCCAATTCATACTGATTACACTACTGGCCCTTAACAGTTGGAGTTAATGTTTACATCTAAAAATCTATACTTAACTGATTAAAGGGATACTGCAGTGAGAGGGATATGGAGACTGCCATGTACATATAAAACAACAATGCCAATTGCCTAGCAGTCTTGATGATCCTTTTGGCTGCAGTTATATCTGAATCACACACCTAAAAATCGCATGTGGCTAATATAGCCAAACTTTAATCAAAACCCCTGATATGCATATTCATTCTGGGTAAGTGGCCTAAAGTATTAGAGAGGAATCAACTTGGTGTAGTATAAAAGGGGGGGGGGGGAGACAGCTTTCACGTCCCTTTCCATATACTGTAGTCTGTTAAAGTCTTCTTTTGGGTTAGGCTTTGCACCTTTGTCTTCAGTTGCAGAAACATGGCCCTTCCTAGCAAGTGCCTTCACCCTCTTAGGCTCTCACCACACAGGATTGCATTGTTGATCCACCACCTCCCTCATGTGATCATTCCCCATCTCTCTGCACTGGAGAAGATGGCAGGAATGAAATATCCTGGTGGCTTTCCACCTCCAAGGTTTATCCCTACTGAAAACTCAATGATTGCATTACAAATGCAGAATTAGATAGGCACATGAGACATTTTGGTCACAGCAGGCCAAATGGTATGGTTGATGTCAGATTTGCTCCATATGAGATACTTATATCTTCATTGTAGTAGCAGTAGGGTAGATTCCGCAATGTACTGAACTTTCCTGGAACTAAAGAAAGACCTGAAGAAACTTGCACAACTGGACAGCAACATCTTTTTCTTGACTACATGCAAAAAGGAAAAATGTATACCTCAAGGACTAAGGCTACATAATCCCACCCTGCATACATACAATAGCAGGTTTGCAGAGGAAATCTGCATAAGGAGCTCAGAGAGAATACGGAATAACCTTATAAAAGTCTGCTATAACCGTAAAAGGATTACAAAGGAAGAGGTACAGAGCCAGGAACGGTCTCTGAATGATGACCCCACTGGAGCATTGGAAAAACTACAAACCTTCGATAGGAAACTACAGAGATTCCTAATTAACAACAAAAAGAAAAAAACTTCACAGACTTAGAATTAAGAGTGGATGCCTGGATACACAAGCAGCAGAAAAAGAGCAACCCACAGGTGTAATGAATCTTTCCTCTTATCAGGCTACTGAAGCTGAAATGTCAGTGCTCTCCAAAGGCCTGTCATTCTGCCCTGCAAGACCTATAGACAGGATTTCACTCTGTGGAGATATGGAGGAAGTTTTCAGAAAGCTGCATCTCAAGGAAAACTACCATGATAAGGAGGCCTGTGATACAATGGATAATGGACCAAAATGCACCAGATCTAAAAAGAAGAAAAAAAGATGGACCCCCAAATAAGGAAGAAAGCTCGACCCTGGACAAATACATCTACAAATTTGGACGCAGAATCTCCGACAGCATCCTGAAGAAAAGAAAGAACATAATACCACAGGAGCGACAGGCCATCAGATCCCTTAAAGAGAATAAGGACATTATTATCAAACCAGCGGATAAAGGTGGTGCCATAGTCATAATGAACACCAGTGACTACATCCAGGAGGCACAAAGACAGTTATCCAACACCACTCACTATGCCAAATTACAGGGGGACTCCACAAAAGGCTATAGGATGGTACGCAATAGGATGGTTAACAGATTGCCTGCAAACATCAGACAACATGTAAGGACCATTATCCCTGAAGAGCCTAGAACAGCCTGCTTTTACATGCTTCCCAATATCCACAAAGAGGGAAACCCAGGCAGGCCCATAATTTCATGGATCGGACCTCTTACAGAGAACATCTCAGGGTGGCTGGAAAACATTTTGAAACCTCTTGTCTGTAAAAGACCCAGCTACATACAGGATACCACCCATCTCCTGAACAAACTGACAGACATCGGCCCAGTACCTGAGGTACCCATACTGGCCACTATGGACGTGGAGTCCCTGTAAACGAACATCCCCCATGATGATGGTATTGCGGCCTGTCGTAAATATCCTTAGGGTCAGGGCATACCTGCAAAGCCTATTACTGGACTGATCAATTTCATTCTCACCCATAATTATTTCACTTTTGGACAGGACCTCTATTTTCAGCTGATGGGCAAGGCAATGGGCTCACGATTTGCACCACAGTATGCAAATCTCTTCATGGCCAAAATCGAAGAGGAATATCTCAATGCATGCCACATAAAACCCATGGCCTACTTCCGCTTCATTGATGATATTTTAATCATCTGGTCCGCAAGTGAGGATGATCTTCTCCAGTTTCACAGAAACTTCAATGCCTTCAATCCTACAATCAAATTGAAACTTACCTACTCTCACACAGAGATTAACTTTCAGGACACCACCATATACATCAGGGGTAACAACCTACAAACTTCTGTGTATTTCAAACCTACAGACCGTCATACATACCTAAGATATGACAGTTTGCATTCCAAGCACATTAAGAACTCTATAATTTACAGCCAAGCTATAAGGTGCAACCGGATTTGTTCTGACAGGATGGACAGAGACAAGCACCTGGATTGCTTTAAGAACACTTTCATTAAACAAGGTTACAATCCTCCTATGACTGTGGCCCAAGAGGATTGTGTCCCTTTGGTTGTCACCTACAACCCATACCTGGAAATCTTAAGGAGGATTGCTAAGGAACTTCATCCCATTTTACACAAGGATCACAGACTGAGAAAGATATTACCTAAACCTCCCCTCTTGTCATATCGGCAACCACACATTCTAAAACAGATGATTGTCAGGAGTTCTTTGAATAGGCCACAACAAAACGGAACATCAGGTGGCCATTAATGATACAATTTGCTGAATGATTGATTATTAACAATTCTTCATTTGAATGATCGTAAATCATCCTTTGGGACAAAAATCTCCTAACCTAAACCAACAGAATCATAAAATTGATCCAAATTTCAGTTCGATAGCACTACTTTATCATTAAGCAACAGCACTAGAAATATATTGCAGAGTTTAACCACTGTACCCCCAGCGGTACGGATTTCTCCGTCCCTTTTTCCACCCTGTTAACACCAAGGGACGGAGAAATCCGTACCTGACGGCACTCCCATCGCTGTCCGCGCTCCTGCTCGCTCGTCCGCGCGTCCCCGTGCATGCCCCCACCGCTCGCCCGGAGATCAATGAATAGGAAAAACCTTTCCCGTTCATTGATCTCTGCCCCCCGCAATGATCAGCTGCTTCTACAAGAAGCAGTGATCATTGTGAGAAAAAAACAGTTTCCCAGCCTCCTAACCCTTCCTGCAAGCGTACTTCCTGTACGCTTCCAGGTCGCATAAACAAAAAGTTACTGTGGCCATCTTGTGGCCAAATAGTTAAACTACACCTTAAAGCATTTTTCATATACAAATACATTACTTTTACACTAAAAATTAACTCATTACCTCCTACACTCCCCAATTTATTTATTTTTTTGTATTAAAAAAAAAAGAAATAACAATTAAAAAAAATACATAAATAGTTACCTTATGGACTGAACTTTTTAAATATTTATGTCAAGAGGGTATAACACTGTTACTTTATAAACTATGGGCTTGTAATTAGAGATGGACGCAAAACTGAAAAAATGCACCTTTATTTCCAAATAAAATACTGGCGCCAAACATTGTGAAAGGGACATAATTTAAATGGTTTTATAACCGGGACAAAAGGGCAAATACATTTCATGGGTTTTAACTACAGTAGCATGCATTATTTAAAAACTATAAAGTCCAAAATCTGAAAAATAATAAATTGTTTCCCACATTTTTTCCTATTTTCCCATTAAAACACATTTAGAATAAAATAATTCTTGGCATAATGTCCCACCTAAAGAACGCCTAATTGGTGGTGAAAAGAACAAGATATAGTTCATTTCATTGTGATAAGTAATGATAAAGTTATAGACGAATGAATGGAAGGAGCACTGAAAGGTGAAAATTGCTCTGGTGCTCAAGGGGTAAAACCCCTCAGTTGTGAAGTGGTTAAAATACGCAAGAGCCAATAGTAATTGCTGTGTTGTAAATAGTCCATAGCTCTTGGGAACTTGCAGGATGTACCTTTACAATTCATGTCTTGAAGTGGAATAATGGAATCCATGCACAGAAGTAGAGAAGAAATTCCACAAGCAACAGCAAGGGTCAAGGCAAAAGAGGTTGTAAGGGGAGCTAAAGCAAGCATTTAGGATATCCTACCTAATAAATTCTCTGTGTCTCTGCATCCCATGTCCCTGTGTGTGTGTGTTTTTTCGTGTGCGCATGTGCAAGGACGGAGAGACACTGAGGGGGAATGACGCGCAGCTTGCAGGGGAGGATGGGGCCAGGAGGGGCGGGTGGGCATGTGTGCATGCGGCGGGTGCGTGTGCGTGCGGCGGGCATGTGTGAATGTGTGAATCTCAATGAAGCTGTATTCATTGCTATGGTTTTATTTCCCCTCCTGCAGTCACTGTTTTTACATGACTCTAATTTTAACTTATGTCATATGAGAATGTGTTGTATTTAGATTCATTTAAAATGTTTTTTCACCTGTTTCTTAAAATGCAAAATTTGTTATAAGAGTGCTTTTCCAAGTGCCACTTCAAATTATAAGTATGAAACAATGAAAAACAATTACAAAAACCCTAATTTACACACAAAAATAATATTTTACCTTTTAAATATCTATTATGTAATATAAGTTCCATAAACAAAACAGATGGCAAATTCAGTAATGCATCTGGGCATTCTTTTACATACAAACTATTCCCAGTTCCACCATTTTTTATTTTAGTTTTTATTAGCACTGACTGCAATGACTGCAATGAAATTAGATTGTTTTTTTTCTTTTTTTTTTAGCAAATCCAGCTCAACATTTTCATACAGATGGTAAAAATTAAATTAGAAAAAAAAATTGACATCTGTAAAACTTTGAAAGCAAATCCTTGGTCTATAAATTGTAAGATGTGCACATTTCATGCCGCATGGTAAATAACACTGTCTGGGCTTTTCATATCTGCAGAAGATTTTTTCAAATTTCCCTATGCATGCAAATTGTAATTTTCAAGTCGTGAACTCATGTTTTTATTAATCCCTCAGTACAATACATTTTGGCTTTTACCAAGTCTAATTTCTCTTGAGACGATGCCTTCAAGCCAAATCTTAATTCTTACAAGAACATTTCATTTCAATAATTGAAGTGATTAACATATACCAAAGACGGCACGCAATGCATACATAGGTGATGGCAATTCTCATAATAAAAAAACAAGTATACACAGTGTAATCTCGTGGAAGATAAATGCAACTTTTTAGAATACACAGAGCTTTTTTAGACAGAACTTAATACACATATCAAATTTGGCTGAAATAAGACCTCTACACCTTCAGAAAACCCCTTATGATAGAGTAAAGCTAAAATACTTCAAAACAATTTTCTTCAAATGGGAACATTATACCCTATCATCCTTATTTTCAAGTAACGTTGCAACAGATGTAATTTCTTTGTGACACATATGATGTACCTAGCTGTACAAAATCTGTTCTTCTTCCTGCAGCCAATCAATGCCATTTGCATGTCCTGAATTGCTCTATTAATAGGAATGAAAGCTTACTGCTTGATAGGAGAGGAACATAATCTGTCAGACACTTCATGCATGAGGTCCAACATTACTGTCATTTACACATTGAAGCAACCAAAGCTGCCAGGCATCTAGAGTACAGATCAGATGTATAGGCTTCAGTACATAATCTAAACATTTACATACATAACATAAATACAGACTATTCTTTCTTTATGGTAGAGCTACAGCCAAATTATTATTGAATAAAGCTATGTTACAATCTCACTTACAGTTTCGATGCCACTATGCTATGTTGTAGGACTTTGCAGCTCATCATTGTAGTACATACAGCCTTCAAACATTTTTCTGGATTGCTGTTTAGAAGATAGTGATATTGTATCTGGGCCCCTTGTGGCATGTCTTATTGTGGTACCATAAGTTCAGTGGAGAATTACAATCATTTGTGCAACACTAAAGGTAAGAGTTAATGCGACATTCATGTGTAGTATAACTAGGGAAAAATGCATGATTTTCAAGTCGGAAATTAGTAATTAAGCTATCAAAGAGCAAGACCTATCCATGGATGTCAAATTGCCTATACATTAACAAAAGGAAAACTTTGTACTACCTCTCATCTATTGTCCCGAAAGTGTCATAGAGTGCTCTGGGGCAGAAGACTGCTTGACATTGTATACCAAAAAGTCCAAAAAATTGGGGTTTATTTGATCCAACAGAGTTTTGCTGGTCCACTAAGTATCACATTTATTCTTTTATAGTCTTCAAATCCATGCAAGGAGCAGAATAATAAGCAAGTTTCACATTCAGAGTTCCCAAATCATGACCTGACACGTATTTCATGGTGAAACACTGCTTGCTCAGAGGCACACTTTGTGAATTTGAAAATGTATGGGGGTGGAGCATACTTGAATCCTCGATTAGCTATATGCTTGACCTCACAGCCTAAGCTTAACATCACTGGGAGGGTTGGGTTACATACCAATATACAGTAATATATAGCTATAAGTAGGACGTCTGATTCTGAAACCAGGATAACGTGGTTATCCTGAATAATTTATTATGTTCTGTTATATAAAATTATGGATCCTCTATAAGTTTACTCTATCAGCACCTGTCTTATAACCACCCCATTCGTTTTTACTGAGCTCCTTCTCAGCAGCAGAGGGAAGTAAAAATGACACAGCTAAACAGCATGGCCTTCTGTCGGTGTGCCTCTCTGGAGTAATCTGACACCTTAACGTGTCTTAAGGGTAGTGGGGTGGGGGGGAAGTCATATGATCACTGTTCATGAATTGATATACTGGTATTTGCTTAACCACTTATGGTTTTTGCACGAGAGTCTCACATCCAGTTTAGTGCTCTTGTAGGTTCCTGGACATGGGACTTCTACACTAAATGTCGCGTTCTCGTACTCTACACATTACACAAGTGAAGCAATCATTGAAGCATTACACAAGTGAAGCAATCAGTAAAGTTAAAAAAATGTTTTATTAAGGTGATAGTGTAACATAAAAAAAAATGTATATATATATATATATATATATATATATATATATATAAATTTTCTGCATTGAGGTTTATCTCCCACCAAGCTAGTTAACCCTTTGTGTCACCTATACTTGGCCTTAAGATCTGTTGACACATAGCAATTGGATGGGATCACCAAGACAAGACATGCTGTAACTGTGACACTTGTCGTGAAAAATAGGAAGGGGGAAAAATGAAAAACCTTGTCTTTTCTGCATTTATGCCTATTTTGACCCTGTAGAATAACTATAAAATTAAACAATTCTTGTAATGAATATTACCCAAAGAAAGCCTATGTTATCCGTATCACTTTGATGGCATAAGTATTATAAAAGTTATTGCTGTATCAATAGCGACATGATTCCTGATTCCTGATTCCTGATTCCTGATTCCTGACATGGCTGAAATGCCAAAATTAAGGCATTTTGACTGTGGGAGGTTTGACTGGATTGACTGGTATGACCTGAATTGCAAGGTTCTTGGAATTTAGCATTATTATTATAAAGCCCTGAGCAAAAGGACAAGAGTGTATAGCCAGGTTTATAAATGTTTCTTTTAATTATGGCTACAATTTTTATCTGAGAACATACATTATAAAATACTGTAAATACTGTATATAACCTAATTTTTTCAGCACAAAAAATGTGCTGAAAAATTACCCCCTTGGCTTATACGTGAGTCAGTGGAGCAAAACAGATAGTGGAGCAGGTTTTGTTACTGGCAGAGGAGGGTAAGGATAGCGCACTAGACTGCACTGATCAAGACTACCTGTGTCCCCTGGCTTGTGGAGCGTAGCGTACAAGAAGCAATGTGTCAGCGGAGCATTGATTGGGGATTCTTCCTGTGTGGCAATCGCTGTGTCTCCTATCTATGATGCCATCTAGTGGCTTCTTGACAAACAGCTGTATGATCCTGGGGCACATCTGGCTATGGGGAGGGGGGCTGACTTGAACTGGGGACACATCAGGCAACTGTTGAGGGGGCTATATTGGGAAGGGGACTTATACGCAATTAAATCACTTTTTCCTGGTTTCTGAGGGAAAAGCGGGTGGGAACCTCAGCTTATACACGGGTCGGCCTCTATTGCAGTATATACGGTAAGACATTTGCAGCCACATTAGCCATACAAGGCAGAATTTGAAGCTACTGAAAACACAATATGGACAAAAATATGAACAAACTTACAGAACTATTTCTAAATATCATCTTAATGGCATAAAATAATTATCACTTGTGAGTCACTGTGCTTGTTATGATTCAACTTATTTATAAAAAATTTAATTATGACAAGGATATTTTCAGATGTTTTCACAGAGCACAGTAATCAGTTCACACTACCTTAAGAAAGAAAATACGGTGGTGAACTTCTGTATATGCAGTAGTGAATAATAACAACTTAAAGTGGACATAAAACTCTTGCAAAGGAGACACAGAAAATATTTTTAAATCTGCCCTGTGTATATTTACAGAGAACTCCCTGTCTAACTTTCCCTTATTAGCAAGTAATCAGCACGTGTAATTTGAGCTGTCAGCTGTCTTCCAACTCTGCTGAGTTCTGTGCTAATATGTAAACACAGGAGGTTAACCCTTTCTGTGCTCCCAGGTAACCAGGAAAAAAACAGTGCAGTAATAAAATAATTTTTATTATTGCAAGCACTTCTTACAGATTGAATGCTCCTTTTTTTAACTATTTATATTGCTTGGATCGCCGCTATACTCACTTCTCTATGTCCCCTTCTATTTTTTCTTTTTTCCTGGTTTTAATGCATACGTTGAATAAAGAATTGTGTAATTTTGCAGATTGTTGCAGTTTGGCTCTTTTTCTTGATAGAATCATTTAAAGTAGTCCTCACAGACAAGAACTCTCCTTCCCTTTGTAATGATTCAATGATTGCGGTGAATGTAGAGATGGTAAAATGCCAGCATTGCAGTTCCTGATTAACACAGACTTCTTGGTAAGCTGTGAAATAATTAAACTGAGAAATGGAAATTCTGGGAAGACATGGATACCAAACTGTATACTGTTGTCCTAGGTTACAAAAGGCCTAATTTTAACCACTTCGCATCCAGACCTTGTTTTCCCCTTATTGACCAGAGCAGTTTTGACGCTTTAGCGGTGTCCCTGTTTAACCACCAATAACTTAATCTGTACTCGTGCTACTTAAATTATCTATATATCGTTTTTTTCAAGACAAACTAAGCTTTCATTGGGGGGTATTTTGTCCCAAATAAAATGTTCCTCTATATGCATTTTAATGGGAAAAAGGGGGAAAAAATAAAAAAAATGCATTATTTCTCAATTTTGACCAATTTCTGTTTAAAAATATAAAATAAAAAGTGCGATTGACATAAAAACTGTGCAACCAGTTAAAGTCGCCCCAGTATAGATATCCAGATGTGTCCCCAGTATCACCCCCCCCAGTATAGCCAGATGTGTTCCCAATATCAGCCCCCCCCCCAGCATAGCCAGATGTGCCCCCTGTGTTTGTCACCCCCAGAATCGATTGACAGATGCACCCCCAAGAATAGTGCCCCTCTTTATAGCCAGATGTGTCCCCTGGATCAGGATTACCCCATTATAGCCAGATGTACCCCCAAGATTAGTGCTTCCCCCCCATTATAGCCAAATGTGCCCCCAGTATTAAGTTATGGGCCCCCCCAGGTGCCCAGATGTGCAAAATTTGTAAACCCCCCCTCCCCTTGGTTACTCAGATGTCCCGCCGTGTATATGCACCCCCCTTTACATATCCCCCCCTCCCCCCAATAATCTATAGCCAGATGCACCCCCCCCCCCCCCATTAGGCAGCCCCCTCTATGCAGAAATAGTTTTAAAAAAATGCACAAGCAGGCAGTCTCACTCACCTTACCTCGGTCCAGCGACTGTCCTGAAGCCTGATCCTCCGATCACCGCTCTGCAGTCAGCTGCATATTGCCGGTAATCCGGGTCCCGGCTTGAAGACGTCATCAAGCCGGAACCCGGGTTTCCGGCAATATGCGGCTGACTTCAGAGCGGTGATCGGAGGATCAGACTTCAGGACAGTCGCAGAACCGAGGTAGGTGAGTGTGGCTGCTTGCTTGTGCATTTTGTTTAACTGTTTGTGCGCCGAGGTGGACAGATGAAGGATCGCTGCAGTTCACTACTACAGCGATCATTCATGGGAGGAGGGTATACTAATTGGCCAAAAGGGAACATGTTCCCTTCCACCAATTAGTATTGCAGCTGACAGTATCGGAGGGTGCGCTCTGAAGCGCACCCGATCGTGCACAGCAGGGCTGCAAGGAGGTCAGTATATCTACGTCACTGTGGCTTGGAGGGTGCCACAGCTGACGTAGATATACTGTAGTGGAGGACAAAGTGGTTAATTTTGTACAAGTATTAGAAAGTTATACTGGTAGCAGGCTTTTTGACCAAATTGGAGTTACCGTCTCAATATATTGCCTTAATGAGTCCTGTATTGATGTTTGAAATATTGGAATAATCATAAATATCTTGTACACCAACTAAATTTGACACCTACAAATTGAACTTGCAATGAAAACTAAAACAATCAATGGACACCTGTGCAGAAAACATGGTACCTTGAGTTGCCGTCATACTGAATTCCAATCTCTACTCCATCATCTTTTTCTGAACTGCTGGAAAAAAGCAGAATAAAAAGTATTAATTAATAAATTAACATAAATGAAAGCATATCTGAACACAATATAGTCTGAATGATATCTTTATTGGTATGTACTACATTTTTCTAGTAGTATTAAAGCAAAGAAAAATCTCCTACTTACTATTTAGAGAGAGAAGTCTCTGGATCCTAATGAGGTTTCCCTTGGATGTAATATGCCCCCTGTTGCTGTGCACACCCCCCCCCCACCCCCCTCTAATTTCTGAGCGTGGCTCCTCTTCCTGGTTTAAGTGCATGCAATGGCCACACAAGACTGCAGCTCCATACTACTGCACATGTGCGGGCAAGCTGTTTGTGTGCACTTGAACCACAAAGAGAAGCTGTGCAGTCCCAATGTGATTAGCGATGTGATTAGTGACAATGCTAATCTTCCGGGGAATGGGGGGGCTGTGCTCAGCAATGGGGGACCAAAGGAATAGCGAGGGAAGCCTCAATACGATCTCAAGGCTTCCATCTCTTAAAGT
Organism: Hyperolius riggenbachi; assembly: GCF_040937935.1. Classification (NCBI taxonomy): domain Eukaryota; kingdom Metazoa; phylum Chordata; class Amphibia; order Anura; family Hyperoliidae; genus Hyperolius; species Hyperolius riggenbachi. The sequence continues at coordinate 396,077,002 of NC_090646.1, forward strand.
AAGTATCTGATTTTGTACCCGACCTTTGGCTCAGATACACTTTAAAGAAGATTCATCTGCATTGATCAATTACTTCAATTCATTTCACAAACTTGAAATGTTCCTTTTTTTATTATAATCGAGTTCTCAATTGCTAAAGAACACTGGAAAAAAGGAGGGGATTTAAGTGACCCAAAAGACTGGCTTGCCTTTTTTTTTTTTATATACATTGCTTTTTTGTGGAACTCTTATCTGTGCCATAAGATACTATAACCAGAGTTGCTTAAAGAGAACCTGTACTGAGTAAAAATATTTAAAATAAACACATGAGGTAACTTCAAATGAACATTATGTCCTAACCTCACCGTCAGTTCCTCTCAGAAGCTCACCATTTTCTTCTTACAGTGATCCCTTCCAGTTCTGACAACATTTTGTCAGAACTGAAATATATCAGTTGTTGCCAGTTATTTATCAGTTGCTGTCAGTTACAGCTGAGAGGAGAACTGATGTGTCCATGTTTCCCTATGGCTCAAGTGGGCGATATTACAGTTTAACAGTGTGCTGACCAGGAAGCTGTTATGGGGTAATAGCCATTTTCAAAATGGAGGACGGAGAATTCTATTGATCACAGTGGACAAACAGGATGCAGGAGAGGAAAAATAGATTGAGGAGTAGACTGCGCGGGAGGCAAGTATGACTTGTGTATGTTTATTTTGACTTTTAATTTTCAGTATAGGTTTTCTTTAAAGCAGCAGGGACAGTCATACTATCCTAGGAAAACAACACATATACAGTATAAGTAGATAATTGCTTGTTCTACTTACGTAACAGATGTATTGTACAGTCCATGTTTTGATTTCAATTCATTTTGTATGATAAATAAAGAGAAGTCTGTTCCTAGCATTTGCCATCTTGCTTCCCTCTAACTGAAGTCAATCCTGATATCAAATCCTCCCTTACTTTTTTTCCTACAAACTGCACTGTCATTGCTAGCTTGCTTTGTAAACACATGTGAGCACAGCATAGATCAGATTTCAGCAGCTCACTGAACTGCTCTCAACCAATCAGGAGCAAGAATGTGGGAGGGTGATGAGAAGCTGGCAAAGCACTTCAAAAGTGGAACCCTATGCTGGTAGTACCACTTGTAACATAACGCAATGCAGAACAATCACAAATCGCTGCATGCACCATTTTGGCAGCAATACCAGAGCAATCACATTAATGGCTGCAAAGCTAAATCATGATTGCTCTGGGAACCATATTCAAAATTGTGAGACTTCTGCAATTCGGGAATGGTGAGTGTTTCGTAATTTCCTGGAAAGAGCCACCAGTGGGTCCCAGTCATAATATGGTATGTCTGCACCCACTGTACGCTAGTATTTGTATATAATAATATAAAACCAACATGCTGCTTCAAACAGGGGTGGCAGAGTGCACATTAAAAACATATACCGTACAAAAGCTTGTCACTGACAGACAATCACAAATCTAAAGATGCTTTCCAAATACAGTATCTGGTAAAGTTTTTATGCGATGAGAAAATAGGTAAGCTAGTTGCCTTTCTCCGTTACAGTAAACAATGTGTGTGCATAATAAATATTTACTGACTAATTTGATAAAAAGCACAATGTCTGTATTCAGTAAGCAGGGGTATTGCTACGATGCAAGCCCTTGAAAGCGGTTTACTCTGTCAAAGCTACATATGTGTAAGTAGGTAGTGACAAGATGATTCACTCTTTCTATTAGGTCATATTCATTGCTTTACAGTTACAGTACATTCTTATGCTGCTTGCCCCAACTGTAGTGTTCATTAGTTATCCATCATAAGGCCTGGATCCATTAAGATAAAAGTGATTTCCCATTGCCTTTCTTTCAGCTTCCTTTCAGCCTCTCCTGATGCTGTTAGGTAAGCAGCTGAAGTATGCCTCTAGTAGACCGGACATGTGTTGGCTTCACATTATACCTCTGTGCATCTGATATCCTAGCACAGCTTCAGACTCTCCAAACACATTGAACCCCTTAGAATAAGAGCTGCCTCATTCTCCTGTTCAGCTGTGTACAGGGAACCATCCTTATCTGTAAACAGCAGACTCCCAACTGTCATGCAATGCAGAGCTTTCAGGTCTCATTAGACCATTTTTCTGCCTCTGGCTCTGCTCATCCCAAATAGAGATGATTGTTTAGGTAAACGAAATGAGTATATACATATTTTTTTTTTTACGACATTAGCAGCGGTTGAACTGGAACTTTGTTCATGGCTAATCAGATTCTGCAGCTAATGATTAATTGACAGCTTAATTGGTTAATCAAGCTGTCAGTTAAGTAATCATTAGCCTTTCTTATCAGATTATTACAGAAAGGTTCCAGTTCATCTTCCAATAAACCCAGTCGATTGCAGGAAAAAAAATCTTATATGAATATTAAAGTGCCAGCGCTATGGTATCTTCACATTGGGCATGATTCACAAAGCTTTGTCACCTGTTTCCCCCTTATCTATGTTACATTTGTAAGCTCCCAAAGAGCAAAAATATAATAAAGCTTAGGTAACAAAAGTAACATTGAAATTGAATGCTAATCGGGAACTAAAATTGGTTTTGCGGATAGAGCCCATTATAGTGAAAACCCCCACCAAGCTAAAATAGCTTCCTAAGGGCCTGAGCCCACTGCTGCATTTAAAAAAAAACACACACACACAAAGAAGCATGTGTTTTTCAAGCATTTTAGAAAAGTGTTTAATGCGTTTTAAGCATTTAAACGCAGTTCAATGCGTTAAACCAGAGATCCCCAACCTGTGGTCCGCGGCCCACTGGTGGTCCGCAGGACATTTTCAGTTGGGCCGCGGGATTGTCCTCTTGCCTGCCCCCTCCGCCCCCGTCCCCCTCCGTGGCCGCCGCTGCTGTTACCTTTGGCGGCCGCTTGGTCTCTTATATTCCCCTTCTCTCTCTCGCCAGCGTGTGAGTCACAGCAGCGCGCCCTGCGGCTGCTGTGATAAAGAGGGAGGAAGCAGGAGAGACAGAGCGGCTTCCTGTAGTGGCACGCCGTTACTATGGGAACCGCTCTCTCTTTCCTGCTTCTTCCCTCTCCATCACAGCAGCCGCGGGGCGTGCTGCTGTGACTCACACGCTGGCAAGAGAGAGAGAGGGGAATGTAAAGAGACTGCCGGCAAAGGTAACTGCAGCAGCGGCCGCGGGAGGAGGGGTGTGGGCGTGGGCTACTATACTGGGGCACAATGCTAGCTATACTGGGGCACAATGCTAGCTATATTTGGGCACTTTACTGGCTGTACTGGGGCACTATACTGGCTGTACTGGGGCACTATACTAGCTATATTGGGGCACTATACTAGCTATACTGGGGCACTATACTAGCTATACTGGGGCATACTAGCTATACTGGGGCACTATACTAGCCATACTGGGCACTATACTGGCTGTACTGGGGCACTATACTAGCTATACTGGGGCACTATACTAGCTATACTGGGGCACTATACTAGCTATATTGGGCCACTATACTAGCTATACTGGGGCACTATACTAGCTATACTGGGGCATACTAGCTATACTGGGGCACTATACTAGCTATACTGGGGCACTATACTAGCTATACTGGGGAACTATACTAGCTATACTGGGGCACTATACTAGCCATACTGGGCCATACTAGCTATACTGGGGCACTATACTAGCTATACTGGGGCACACTAGCTATACTGGGGCACACTAGCTATACTGGGGCACTATACTAGCCATACTGGGGCATACTAGCTATACTGGGGCACTATACTAGCTATACTGGAGCACTATACTAGCTATACTGGGGCACTATACTAGCCATACTGGGCACTATACTAGCTATATTCGGGCACTATACTAGCTATATTGGGGCACTATACTAGCTATACTGGGCACTATACTAGCTATACTGGGGCACACTAGATATACTGGGGCACTATACTATCCATACTGGGCCATACTAGCTATACTGGGGCACTATACTAGCTATACTGAGGCACACTAGCTATACTGGGGCACTATACTAGCCATACTGGGGCATACTAGCTATACTGGGGCACTATACTAGCTATACTGGGGCACTATACTAGCTATCCTGGGGCACTACCTACCTATACTGGGCACTATATTAGCTTTACTGGGCACTATACTAGGTATACTGGGGTAACTCTACTAGCCATACTGGGGCAACTAAACTCCCTATACTGGGGCAACTATGCTAGCTATGCCCCCCCGCCCCCCCGGTAACCCGATGAGCACGACATTGTCTCCCCCCAGGCCTCCCCCCCCGGCGGGCCCCGGAGACAAATTTGGTCAGAAAGTGGTCCCCGGGCCGGAAAAGGTTGGGGACCCCTGCGTTAAACCACCCGAAAGCACATTAAAACACCTGAAAACGCATTTCAAAACACTTGAAAAATGCATGCATTTTTATGCCCTTACTGTGGTAGAACTGTTATGATTTATATCCCATTACTAGTAAGATCCTGCCATCAGAAAAAAAATCAGCTTTTGAGCATTACACATTTCACAGCAGGCATGCCACACCTAATAAAATCCCACTAATATAAAAGATGGCTGGACTTGCACAAACCTACTTAGCTGTTCATTTTTTTTATTATTTTTATTTAAAGGACAACTTTTGTCCCATATATACAGACATACCAGTGGTACATACCACTAGTACATCATCAACTGCTGCATCATCAAAAAATGCCTGAACCATGTTGATACAGTGGTGGCAGTGTAGGTGACTAAGCAAAAGAATGCATTCTTCTGTGAACTAAGACCCCGGCTTTTAACTTAGCTGTAGGGATCACAGTGGTGCCTGGATGAGTGAATCTGTGAATGCATTTGTTTGAACATTTGCATGCGAGTGTGCGAATGGTTACTGATTTATGCCTTTAAGTCAGACAACTTCCAACAAAGTCGTGCTATGACCTCTCTGGAGGAGCCTCTTGCAATGGCCATGCATGTCACTTCCTCTTCCTGTTTCATTCAGTGATGCACTTTTCTAACGGAGAAGACAGGGGTGACCCAGAAGTTATAACATAGCAAAGATTGCAACCGCAATGTTTAAATTGAAATTGAACGAAGACTATATGGTCTAGAATGGCAATTCAGGCAACAAATGAAAGAGGAGAGCACAAGCTACAGAAAGGTATGCATCTTTAAGTACTTTGCAGTACTGATCGGAGTCTTTAGGCATAACCATGAGAGGTGCTTGGAGTCCCTTTAAGGAGAAATAACCACCAATGCACCACAAATAAGGGTTTACAGTGCATTCAGCAATGAACAACAAAACATAACCTTTAATACATCAAGCATAAAATACAAATGAACAGGAAGGTAAAATCACATAGTACATCACAGTAATATCATTGAGCGCAGCCTGACATGCATTTCGTGACCATGAAAGGTCCCCTCTTTAGAGGCATAAAGTGTAAATAGAAATCTCTGTGAGTGCATACACATACAAGACCTAAAAAGATATATTTATATACAGATGGTCCCCTACTTAAAAACAGATTCCATTCCATGGATCTGTGAGTCCTGTGTTATACATATTTAAACATGGATACATTTTTTGCTTTCAGACAACTCTGTATTTAGACATATAGTATAAACCATGTGTTTTGGTAGTTTTCAAAATGGTTTTAAGTTGTTTTAAACTACTTATAGCAGTTTATACAATTATACTGCAACATGTAACAACAAAAATAAGCAATAAACGTATTACTATTAAGTACTATATACTTGTACATGGAGAAAAAATGTTGGTATGTATTAATAAGTGTTACTTTAGTCATTTGTATGTGGGAGACTGCCTGTAATACAAACATAGCTGAATCAGAATAATCAGAACTCAACTGGTACTATATAACGCATATGACGTAATTGTCTACTAACAAGTACCAATAAAAAGTAAAATTTGGGGGAAAAGGGTAGCTTTTTGAGATGCAGTAAATAATACGGTAACCTCTTCATATGAAGGAACGTGAAATTTCACCTTCAAAAAATTTCACAATTACTATTCAACTGCATCAGTAATAAGAAACAATATATATAAAAAAAAGGTGTGTATTGTATACTGTATATATATATATGCACATATGCCGCTGCATAAATACAGTATTAGGCCCGGTTCACATTAGCGTTCCAGGTCCGGCTTCCCCGGACCCGGAACGCTCCGTACACAGCGGATGGTGAATGGATACATTGTTAATCAATGTATCCATTCACACTTGTGCGACCGTCCGGATCCGGATCCGATCCGGGAATGCAGCTCCAGGACGATCCGGCTTTTTTCCAACATGCTCCATTTTTGCCGTCCGTCCCGGTGCGGCTGCGGACCCGGGCCGGATCCTGACCCGAACATGCGGCCATGCTGTTCAAAGAGAAACGGATGTTTCTCATCACACTGGCAATAGGACCGGATGCTTCCAGCACCGGTCCTATGCCACTTGGGGGGCCCGGACTACACGCCGGTATCCCCCCATGCTTGCGGTGCCTTTCTGGCACTGCAATGTATCTACTTTCCGCATCCGCAACTGGTGGCAACTTGTGGCCACCGCAGAGACCCGTACAGTCTCTTTGCGGTCCCCGGACCCCCGGACACTTGCGGACTCGAACCGCAAGTGTGAACGGGGCCTTATATAGAGTGAAAAACAATCGAATATTTGTAGTGGGGTTAAGAAGTATATTAAAAACACCTTTTCCTGTATTAGGAAGGCGCAATTGTGCATGGCATACCCTTTTCAGTATATGGGTCTAAGGGGCGTATATGATCCCAATACAATAAAAATATAAACCCAGTTCAGTGTGATTCTCTAAATAGTATTAGCTTTACCTTTTTATTCAAAAGTAATGCATATCTTGCTAGGAAAAAAAAAAAAGAGAAAAACAAATGTCCTAGGCTTAGTAACATACAGGCCCATATGCAATTCATTTGTTCCCCTAAGTTTTCTCCTAGGTGATCATTTTTCATCTTCTCTTTAATATAACTTTTCAGCATTTCACAATTAAAAAAAGTACCAAAAATAGTAAAAAAAAAGTACTATCAACATTTTTTTGTGTATTGTCTTACTTGCTGGGGGTTTAAAAGGCATTTTTGTTGACAAGGTGTGAAAATTTCAATTTGTGAATTGCATATGGGACACAGTCTCATAAGGACTAACTGTAATAGTTTGTATTGGAACGCATGACAAAGGCTGGGACTGACAAAGTTTGATAGGAAATTGTCATAAAAGAGTTACATTATCTATCATATATGCATATTTATACATTCAATAAAACCATCTGTAGTTCTATTTAAATTGAGTTTGAAGCAGGTCTGCTACACCTGTAGGGGTTAAATCATTCTCATTTAAGAAACCATTTTTCTCTCAGCATGGAAAAATCATGGCAGAGAAGAGAAAAAAATCTATAAACTGGCAATCAACTGACAATACACTTTTCTCCTATAGTTATTTTGGAAATAGCACACTGGATTTTTCTAAATGAGTTCCAGCTTATATAGAAAAAGACGCAAAAGAAGCTGACACTCACTGAGATATTGGTGTGGGAGCCAGACAGATGCAACATGACCCTTATGCAATAGGTGTTGTGTATTGAGTGCAGAGTCTAATCAAATGAGTTCCATTATGTGCTCCTGACTTTCAATAAGCCTTCGCCAGAATTTCCTGTATAATAAAACAGCTTCAATTTACTATTGGCAAGACTAAGTGAAATAGAAAAAAGAAAAAAGAAAAACAGAAACAAAGAAAAACAGTACATTTAAGCTATAGAATAAATAATGTTTTGGATTTTGGTATGGTCAAGAAATCTGGCGACTCTGTTTTGTATAACCTGACATTTATGTTTAGTCTGAGTGGGCAGCTATTTCCCTAAACCTCCATGCATAATTTACATTGATATGATTGTTTGTGATCATTTAACCAAAATAATCTACAGTGTGGATCAGATTACCCTGATGATGCTAGTTGCTAGAGATTTGGTGGGACTGATCACTCCTGGCCAATGTGTATTTGAAAAAAAAATAGTTATCACAGAAATTGCCACTTGCTTGTCCTCCTTCTTCCTTCTCCATTAAAGCGGAATATAACCCTGCATTTCAACTTTGCTCTAAAACATTATTTACAGTATATTTTTTTTTACTAGACCAGCACTGGAAGGGTTACACAGGGCTTTAAAGTTCCTGGAGATTTCTGCAGACGCATCCGAAGCTGACATAGATACATTTTGTTTACATAAATGTATCTAAGTGTGGCATGTGACTCACTGTCTCTGACTGAGAAAGAGCTGGAGGACAGCCAAAGAGTGTGTAACATTTCTCAATAGATACATTTAACTAAATAGAATGTAACAATCTGAACTTCTGCATATCTCTCCACGGAACTTTATACCTCTGTGTTTAACCCTTCCAATGCTGGTCTAGTAAAAAAAAATGCTTTTTGCATATAATATGCTGTAAATAATGTTTTAGAGCAAAGTTGAAATGCAGGGTTATATTCCGCTTTAAACAAAACACACTGAGCAAGCATGTCTGCACAGCGCTCACAACAATCTATAACAACTGCTTTTAGAGACAAGATTATTATGGTCAGGGGTCAGGGAAAGGGGAGGGGGATCTGGAAGAAAGGGGTGGCAAAGCCTTCCTCTTTCCTCAAAGCCCTTCTCCAAACCATCATGGAGGATTCCCATTGGTCTTTTAAGGGACCAGTTGGGTGCTCCGGCTGCACTTTTAGAGATGTTTTGCCAGGGCTTGCTATGCATGCTATGTATATTAAGTGCCAGCGGTGCAGAGCAATGCGTTTGGAAGCTCACATGGTCCGGGCTCTAAAGTTTGGCTATACCAGCTGGCATAAGTGACAAGGGGCTTAAGTTGGGGGGACCCCACATCTTTTATCTATTTTTTTTTTTTTATGTAAAGAAAAGGCAAATTTGCCAGGGATCCTTATATAGCAGTATTGTGGCTGAACACTTATCAGCAGAAAAAAAAACCATTGCAACTTGCCTCAGGGCTTCCTGTTGGCCGTTGCACTGCAGTGTACTGCCCAAAGGAAAGCCCAATAGGAAATTCACTGCTGTTTCTAGGGATACATATACATTTTCAATACCGATAAGTGATACATTATCTGTCATTCAACTGCATTTAAAGAACATTTTTTTATTGTAACTTTAAAATGTATTTTCTCAAAAAATATTTAAAGGGGGCTTTGCTATTAACTGATAAAAGTTGGAGCCATTGACTTTAATGCAATTTGCAAATCTGTTTTGGCACATATTTGCAGAACCACACAAAGTTTGAGGAAACTTGCAAGACAGCCAGAGGCATCCTGCTCATTCCTAGTAAGCACACTTTATTTAAAATAATGCTTAATTCAATGTATACAGAAATTATATCTGTACTTTGTCTTCCAATCTAGGTACCGCAAGATATCTGCAATTATCTTTTGTTGTTCCACAAGTCATTTCCTGTGTGGGCCGAATGTATTTACACATGTCAGATTCATAGTGAATAGCTGACATTTACTGAATGCATAGAAACATTGTAAACATAACTGTCTCGCCTTTTATAACACAAGAGGATGTTTGCTGGGAAATAGGCTGTCACCACCATAGTGATGTGTGCTCTACTTTTATCATCTCAAAGTGGTTATATAAATGTATTTCAAATGTACACATTAACGTACATCAGATTTGCTAAAAATGGTCATCAACTGTGGCAAGCCAGACTGGTTGCTATAGGAAGTGCAGCCATGGATGCACACAGGATTAAATGCATTGTTGAAAGTACATCTTCATAATGGCTTGTTTTAAATAATAGTCTATGTTCCGACAACAATTCACTATAGAAGTTAATGAGTGTAGGGCTGTAAATCACAAAACAGTGTGCAGCCCCCTGTAGTGATGTTACATATTCCCCAGTGCATTAGCTCTTTTTTTTCTTACATCACTTTGCACTGAAAATGTGTAGAAAAATCTGACAGATCTAAAAGGTTTTGGATTAGGACATCTCATCATAGACGATTCTTAGGGTTTTCTTTATTTCTTTAAAGAGGAACTGTCGCGAAAATCTCAAAATTTAAAATACATACAAAAAAGAAGTAAATTAGCCATACATTACTTTTCTCCTATGTTGCTGTCACTTACAGATCTGACATTACCAACAGGTTTTGGGTTAGTCCATCTCTCCATAGGGGATTCTCAGCATGGCCTTTATTCTTTTTAAGACTCTCCATGACAAGGATTTATACAAAGATGCTGGCCAGCCTCCCTGCTTGCTGCACACTTTTTTGGCCGTTGGACGGAGCAACTGCCATTCACTAAGTGCTTTTAAATATAAAGAAAACCCTGAGAACCCCCCCCCCCCCATGAGAAGATGGGTTAGTCCAAAATCTGTCGGTAATGTCAGATTTCTACTACTTACTGTGACTCTACTACTTAAGTGACAGCAACATAGGAGAAAAGTAATTTATTGCTCATTTTACTCTGGAAGAAATGTACTTCTTATTTTGTATGTGCTTACCATATATATGCGAGTATAAGCCGAGTTTTTGGGCCCAAAAAAGTGGCCCAAATGTGGGGGTCTCGGCATATACTCGAGTCATTAACTTGTGCCCCTCCACCAAACAGGTATGTGCTGTGTATTTAGAGGAGGCGTGTGCATCTCCTCCAACATGTGTGGTCTGCCAGAGCACCGGGATTATGTCCGCCTGACGTGCTGTCTGTTGTATGCAGTTTCCTCCCTCCCCCCAGTACATCAGCATGGTATGTGCCGGTATGTGGAGTGGTATGTGTAAATTGTTTCCTGTTTAGTCATGCCGCCCCCGTCGGAGCGGTGTTCTGTACTCTGCCGTCCCCCACCGGGTGTTAGGAAATGCAGTGCAGTGTGTTCTGAGTGTGCCCCTCTTCACAGCAGTGTTCTGCCCCCCTTCAAGTATTTCTCCTGGTAAATGCAGAGTAGACTGGAGCGCAGTGGATCATTTACTTTACCGGTTCCCGCTGCCAGGATTCGGATTCTCCAGCTTGTCTATCTCCGTCCCGTCTCTATGACTTCCCGCAGTGCTGCACGCAATGTGAGGCGCAGCTAGAGGGCGTCATAGAAATGACGCTGACAGACAAGCTGGAGAATCCGAATCCTGGTGGTGGGAACCGGTAAAGTAAATGCTCCACTGTGCTCCCGTCTACTCTGCATTTACCGGGGAAAATACTTGAAGGGGGGCAGAACACTGCTGCGGAGGGGGAGAAACACAGAAAGTACGGCATTGCATTGTAAACACCGGTAGGGGGATGGCAGAATACAGATCACCGCTCCGGTGAGGGGAAGGCATGACTAAACAGGAAACAATTTCCACATACGGTCCAGCTGACAAATTAACAGCCATCACTGCACTGCAAACGCATAAACACCCGGAGGGGGACCCATGCATAAATACAGAACACCGCTTAGGCGGGGGGTCGGGGGGTAGGGCTGGGCACAACTAAACTGGAGGAAACGATCAGCACATTGTACTGTAAAGTAGTCTGTGAAGGGTCCCTACCCTAAGTGCAAGAAAGAGCAGGGCAGGCAGATCATCCTAAACACTGCAGATATTCAGTGGTTTCATTTTTCAGCCAAAACATTAAAACCGCCACCTAATAGTGTGACAGCTCCATCATGCTTCTAAATGATGGGTGAACAGAAAGGGGAACAGTCTGACGTAAGGGGCAAATACGTGTTTCCATTGTCCTTCTTACAATATAGTTTATCATAGCTCCCTTTGGAATCACCAAGTGACATAAAGTACATTTTTAGCTAACTGTGGGGGAGACAGAGCCACAGGTTAGTGCTCAAAGAGCACTAGGAGGTGCTGGGCAAATTCTGCACTGCCCACCCTCGACTTATTCTCGGGTCAATCATTTTTTCCTATTTTAAAATGTAAAAGTTGGGGGGTCGGCTTATACTCGGGTCGGCTTATACTCGAGTATATACGGTACATGTATTTTAAATTTTAAGATTTTCACGAAAGAAGGTCCTTTAAAGTGGGATTGTCACCATAAAAATAAAATTTCAACAGCAACTGGTCTGAGTGTATTAAGTGATAAATATGCTAATTCTGCATTCAAAACTTTCAAAACGTTTTCTGCTATTATGATTTGGAATTATCACATACTTAAGGAGCACTGACCCTTTAGTAGTCAGTGCCAAACAGTTGCATGCTGGGGGTTCTTTTTATCTATAATATATTCCTCCTCTTCCCTTTATTTCCCTGCCTAGCTGCTTATCTGAAACATGATCCTCTACTCACTTCTGTTTGCAATCAAGGCTGAGGTGACTCAGCGATTGGAGTAGAAAAGAAAAAAAGTAAACTGCAGAAATGACATCAGGATTTAGCCTAAACTGTGGGCAAAAGATATAGTTCCCACCAGGAACAGAATTCTCTTCATTTACTATATAACATTCACTGAAATCAAAACGTGGACAGTACAATACATGTGTTATGTAAGTAGATCAAGTATGTATCTACTTATATATGTGTTTTTTCCCTGGCATAGTATGGCTAATCCTACTGCTTTAAGCACATGCTGAATGGCAGTTGCTCAGTCCACCTGCCAAAACAGTGTGCAGGAGAGTAGGGAGGCTGACCAAAATCTCTGTATAGATCATTTACAGATAGTTCTTTTGTAAAGAATGAAAACTAATACTGAGAATCCCCTGTGAGAATCCCCCATGAGGAGATGAACTAGCCTAAAACCTGTCTGATCAGTCAGATTTTTACTGTTTACTGTAAGTGAAAACAACATAGGGGTAAAAAATAATTTGTAAATGGTTGTTGTCACAAGAGACTGTGGTCGGTGGACAGTGCCAAAATTGGGCACAACATAAACATATAATACCCACTGTTGCATGCTATGTAATCACTGTGTTAATGTGCCCCATTTACCTCATTCCTCATACAATGGGCTTGATTCACTAAAGCGTGATAACTGCTGTGATAGCACTTATCACGCTTTAGTGACTCAAGCCCAATGGCTTGCACGCACGTTTGCACGTGCAAAGCTTTTAGGCATGATATCTAAGTTATCACGCTATTGTGAATCAGGCCCAATATGTCTTAACAGGAAAGCATTACTACTCCTCACTCAGGTCACAGAACCACACTTCCACTATAGGAAAATGAGGTACACTTTGAAGAAATAAACATATGTATATTGTAACTTACGAAGCAAGCACCTACTGGTAGAAAACAAAACAAAAACAAAAAACATTACATTCAGTATATTGCCCCCAGGCATATCATAGCAATTATTAATCATTCAATTATTTGTGATTTATATAGCACCAACATTTCTTGTGGCATTGCAAAAAGATGGTACATAGAACAAAGCACATAGAAAAGATGGTACTGCATGAACAGTGGGGAGGCAGAAAACACATAATGGAAAAGCATGGCTTGTAAATTATACATACAGGTGGAAGATATGTATGCATGTTACACAGCTGTACTGGAAACACACATAGCCCTGCCCTTTTGAGCTTACATTCTACATGCATATAACACCAAAGGAAGAAAGAGATTAATGACATTCAGATATTACCAATAATAGGCTTAAAAAATTGTATGCATTAAATACTAGTAATAGGAAGACATGAACAAGGGATGAGTGAGAATGCCTCTGGCAGTCTTATGAGAACTTTCTCTAAATTTGCGTAATTTTTAACCCAAATTGAATTTAATTCAATGTCAATGAATTTAACAGTTAGTTGAAACCCCCCAATAAACGCTATAATAACCAAGTTTGATATCTATGTTAAGGAAAATAGTGGGAACAAGTTTTACCCAATATTTTTAAAGAAATAGATAACTGTATACATTACCTGTGTCCCTGTGCAGCACCTGTATACCACAAAGTATTGAGTTACAACAAGTAGTTCTCCTCTAGTTTTAGCTCACTCCACCTGCCTTCTCCCTCATAGAGATACAATGCTGTGGAGGTGGCTGAGGTGTCATTCAGAAATGGACCTAACCCATGTTGTAGGATGGGTTACATAGGATAGACCAAAAGAGGAATTCAATTGAATTAACCTTGCAGTAGTGTACATACTTAACCACTTCAGGACCACAGTGTTAAACCCCCCTAAAGACTGGGCCATTTTTCACTTAATAGGCCACTGCAGCTTTAAGTCCTCGCTGCAGGTCCGTACAACTCAGCACACAAGTGATCCCGCCCCCTTTTCTCCCCACCAACATTGCTTTCTATTGGTGGGGTCTGATCGCTCCCCGAATGTTTATTTTTTTTTAACAAATATTTATCTTATTATTTTTGTAATACATTTTTCCCTTTTATGTTTATTTTTTTCTAGGCCCACCCTCCCTCCCCCCACCAGCCAATCCCTGTGATCAGCTGTCATAGGCTTCAGTCTATGACAGCCGATAACTTTCCTGGCTCGGGAGGGGACAGCCGTGCCTCATGGCTGTCCCCAGTACAGCGCTGCCTTAGATTGCAGCACTGTACAGGGCAATTAGACGTCGGTTTCGCCATCTAACAGTCTCCTAGCGGCGATCGCCGCTGGGAGTCTGAAGGCGGAGAGGAGCTCTGTCATTCAAGCAGGGATGCGTGCGCAATCTCCTTCAAAACATGTCCACAGGACCTTATGACAATCGGCGTTAGGCGGTCCAGGGACTGCTGCCACGGTCGGCTAGTGATTAAAAGCCTGAGAAAAGTTGTGGAGGCAAATTTGATTCTCCCCTAGGTGGACACTTCAGAGATTATTGACATATGTGGGGTCTTCAATGGTGTGTGAAAAAGTTGAAATACAAGAAGGTGGAGATCCACAGACTGCATTACTGTGGAGAGATGGTAAGTGGATTTGCAAACTGAACATCCTGGGACTTAATGGGTTAAGTGAGGACTTTAATTTGAGATGCTTTTTGTAAAGGGTGGATTCTGTCTCTTATTGCTTGCAAGTGTATGCCCTCCCATTTAAGGAGTTTTTCTCTTTGATATGCTCACTTCATTCATTTGTAATTAATACTTGAAAGAGGTCTGTTCAACCAGAATGTTGTGCCTGTCTTTGAACGTGTTGGTATAAAAAATACAATTATATTTTCTAAGCCCAAGTGGAGTCTCAGATCTTTGATTACATTCCTCTGTATCCTGGTTATTTGGGTGGATGCAATTAGTGGCCTACAGCCCCTCATGTAAATTTCAGCTTTAGGCCTCTTGCACACTGCAAGCAAATCAGATTCAGATTCAGATTTTTAATCTGTTTTTACATCCGATTCCGATTCCGATTTTTTATCTTAACTGCATGCTGCGTTTTTTGATCCGTTTTTCTGTTGAATGTATTCAAGGAAAATCGGAAACGGAATCGGAATCGGAATCGGAAACGGAATCGGAATCGGAAAACGGATTTGCAGTGTGCAGGGAGCCTTAAAGCTGATGTAATTAGTGGCTTTATAGCCACTCAGGTTGGGAAAAGGGGTTAGTGTTAGACATATATTGGTGAGGTTAGTGTTAGGGGTAAACTATAACCATATTACTATAGTGGGATATCAACCTAATTTTCATACAGAGTCTCACCTAAGGAAATAGAAATTTAGGGAGCCTCTATTAATCATAAAAAAACACTTTATTATAAATACACACAGGTGAAAAAGTGTTAGGGGTGAGGGGTTAGGGGGTGAGAATTAGGTTGCAGTGGGAAGTAGTAGAATATCTGTATAATTAATGGCATTCTACCAATGGGGATAGTACAATATCAGTAAAATTACCAATATTCTACTATCAGCATTTCCCAAATGCCCTTTTTACCAGGCGTGCCTTTAAGATGTATGCCTGTAGTGATACTCTGCTTTTAGTTACTATATTTTTAGCAGCTTTATAGCACCAGCAAAGCTTCCCCATCGCAGCCAATTCTATGTAAAGTTCATATTGATGGAACAAACAGGACATAAAGCAATATACGGAGCAACTGGATGGAGAACCACACCCAAGCAAGATTGCAATCTGTGGGAATACATTACAACTGCAAGATAAATAGAAGACAAATATGGTATAAGTTTGTGGTGATATATATATATATATATATATATATATATATATATATATATATATATATATATATATATATATATATATATATATATATATATATACAATCCATTTTTGTCCTCAGATCACGCCTTCCCATGGTAGAATTTAACTTACTCCTAAGTCTGACATCCACAAGCCTTTTTTGACTGGCAAGGGACACCAAACTTATTTAATCTCTATTCATTATAATAGTAGTAATGCAGCTTTAATCTTATTACTGTTACTCAGGCTGAATTCTGGATCCCACAGTCCTGCTGCTGTCAACGCATATATTATTTTTGGGCTAAAATTCGAATTTAAAAGCAGTTTTATTTTATTATTCCTTTCTATTACATTGGTGGCAAGTACATATGGGGATATAATTTTCTTAAATATTCATACTCCGTTAGATAAAATGCATACAAATTAGGCAGCTCCACTTGAATAAAATGAATATATTATTCATTATGTTCCCTTAGGCCTCTACTGCTGTCTTTAAAATGAAGATGTTTTTGGCTACTGAGTCACATTCAGACACACTCTCACTGGCACTAGGGATATAATTACTGTCCTGGCCACCAACATGTGTTCAACTGTATAAAGTCATGTATACATGACTGAAAGAATGAGTGGGTGGATGGATGGATGGAAAAATGATCACGCAAAGAGGGAATAATCAAATAAGCATCAACACATTACTGTAGGATCCTTTAAAGAGAAACTCCGACCAAGAATTGAACTTTATCCCAATCAGTAGCTGATACCCCCTTTTACATGAGAAATCTATTCCTTTTCACAAACAGACCATCAGGGGGCGCTGTATGACTGATATTGGGGTGAAACCCCTCCCACAAGAAACTCTTGAGTACGTACTCTTGGCAGTTTCCTGTCTGTTAACCTTGCTGCATTGTGGGAAATAGCTGTTTACAGTTTCCAACTGCCAACAGTAAAAATGTCACCATGTAATAAATGTGAAAATAATGTAAAAGAAAAGTGCTTCATTTTTACAATAATTATGTATAAATGATTTAGTCAGTGTTTGCTCATTGTAAACTCTTTCCTCTCCCTGATTTACATTCTGACATTTATCACATGGTGACATTTTTACTGCTGGCAAGTGATGTAGCTGCTGCTTGCTGTTTTGGCAGTTGGAAACAGCTGTAAACAGCTATTTCCCACAATGCAAAAGGGTTCACAGACAGGAAACTGCCAAGAGTACGTACTCAGAATTTCTTTGTGGGAGGGGTTTCACCACAATATCAGCCATATAGCGCCCCCTGATGGTCTGTTTGTGAAAAGGAATAGATTTCTCATGTAAAAGGGGGTATCAGCTACTGATTGGGATAAAGTTCAATTCTTGGTCAGAGTTTCTCTTTAAGGTTAGGCATAGGAGGGTTTTGTGGCAGCAGGGACAGTTAAGGTTAGGCAAGGGGGGGCTGGTTAAGGTTAGGCATCGAGAGTGGGAGGGCTTATGTGTAGCTATAGTAAGACATTGGCATTTAATACCGATATTTTACTATTCTTTTTACACTTTAATAGTGAAATATTGGTTAATTTATCAATATTCTACTATCGGAATTATTGGGTGCCCAAAGTTTCAGCCTTTTTTGGCGTACACATTTGTAGCACCCACTGTGTTTTTTGTCTGAACAAGAATAATGGTGGATATGGTGGTTTTGAGGCAAAAAAAAAAAATCAGAGCCATGCATTGAACTAATAAGGATTCTATGCCTGTTCACTGAAACCCCCCTCCAGTTACATCATAAAGTACCCTTTCATGAATTAAATGTTACATCTTCCCTCTAGATAATTCCTGGTCACTCTGTAACATATATCAGCCACTCACTAGTCATTACTAAAAGTAAATGGGAACCACATTTAAAGAAATGAGATAGATACTTACCCAAGGAGAGGGAAGGCTCTGGGTTGTATACAGCCTTCCCGCTCCCCTCGTTCCAGTGCTGGCTCGCCCGGTAGCAGTATTTGACTAAATTAGTCAAATACTGCTTTACCCAGCTGAAGGAGGCTTCAGAAGTCTTCAGGGAGCCCGAGTGCTCCTGAAGAAGGGCGGCCCTGTACTGCACCTGCGCAAGCACACTCTCTTGCACGCTCACGCCTGTGCAGTATGGAGCCGCACATCTTCGGGAGGACACTGCTCCCAAAGACTTCCAAATACCCTTTCGGCGGGGGATTGAGATGGGGGGGGGATTCAGCATAGGATAGAGGCCACCGAGAGAGGAGACGGAAGGCTCTATACGGACCAGAGCCTTCCCTCTCCTTAGGTGAGTATTTGCTTCATTTTTTTTAAAATGCGGTTACCATTCACTTTAACCCCTTCCTGACCACCTAACACTGATAGGCATCGGGAAGGTGACAGCCCCAGGACCGCCTAATGTCGAAAAGCGTCAAGTCCTGGGGTGGGGCTTTACAAGGGATCGCGCGCGACGATGCGTGAATGACAAAGATCTGCTCCATCATCAGTCTACCAACGGTGAGTGCTGCTAGCATATTGTTACATGGCGAAACCACCGTCTATTTACATTGTACAGCGCTGCGATCTACTGCAGCGCTGTACTGGGGACAGCCGTGTCACATAGGCTGATGCCTATGAGAGAGTATTGCCCTGATTGGCTGGCAGGGGGAGGGAGGGAAGTAATGAAAATAAATTAAAAAATAGCTAAACTTATTTTAATAAAACAAAAAAAAATAAATAAATAAACATAGCAGCACCAATCAGAACCCACCAACAGAAATCTCTGTTGGTGGGCAAAAAAAAGGGGGGGGGGGTCGGTTTGTGTGCTAAGTGATAT
This sequence comes from Hyperolius riggenbachi, assembly GCF_040937935.1. Classification (NCBI taxonomy): domain Eukaryota; kingdom Metazoa; phylum Chordata; class Amphibia; order Anura; family Hyperoliidae; genus Hyperolius; species Hyperolius riggenbachi. The sequence goes on from NC_090646.1 coordinate 396,095,864, forward strand.
GACTCTGCAGTAAGCTATGAAAGCTGCAGAGCACTAAATTGAAAAAATAGCCTGGTCACGAGGGGGGTGTAAGCATATGGTCCTGAACTAGTTAAACAGAAGGTATTTGCTATAATTCAAGTTGGAGTGAGCACATGATGTCTCCCATGATGCATCACTGTTGAATATGCAAATCCCTGTCTGCCATAACAGGAGAGCATTCACACACTGTAAACATCCTAGGACTACATATGTCAACTGTGGGAACTTTTTACTGAACTCATAAGGAGCTGCTCTCAAGTGCAGTTCCTTGTAATTTAACACATACAAATAATTTTGACCTTTGAAAACAATTACCAGATTAGAGTTTGCCTCTGTTTAATAAAATATTATTTGAAATTGTAACGATCGGTGTAACAGAGAGGGTCTGATTACGGGTGAACTGCAGTATCACCTGAGAATACAGAATATACCCGATTATTGGTGATCTGCAGTATCATCGATAATCAGATATATATTCTAACCTCTGGACACCTGAGGGATAAGAGTGTTTTGGTGTAACAGTAATACTTTGAGTATTGCACCTTAGGAGAAGGTATAGAAGCAGTAAGGAGTACTGCACGGGAGTAAGTTCCTTCCGTATGCCTAGACTCTCCTGGGGAGGAGCTAGGCTGAGGATAGGAAGGACAGAACGTGAGTGACACCAGAGAGAGGGTGTCACTAACAGATCTGGGAACTGCCTCTAACAGTAAGGCCAGTTCTCGAGGTCGGGCAATCCAGGTTGTTAACACACAGACTGATATGGTACAGATTCAGGAGACAGATACGGAATCCAATAAACAGGCAGGGTTTGGCAACGGAGTATCAGAATAGCGGGGTACAGAATCGAGAGGCAAATACAGAGTCCAGGAAAGAGTAGAGTTTGGCAACAGGATATCAGAGATAGCAAGGTACAGAATCAGAGTTCTGCAGGATAGTCAGGCAGGCAGAAGGTCATAACAAATAATACAGTTCAATATTCCTAACGCTAAGGTGTGAGGTCCGTGATCGTCAACACCTTTGGAAACTATGCTAGAACATAGATACAGACAAGGCCTGAGTGCTACCACGTAGTGATCGCAACGACAGACAACCAGAGAATGACCAGCACCCAGTATATATACACCTGTGCTCTCCAGCACCTCCCTCAAGTGCTGGACCAATGAAAGTTGCTGTGATTGTCAGCTGACCGGCCTGGTCAGCTGACCTTTCTCTGACTGCCATAAAGGTTCTGCCTCTTCGCGCGCACGCGCGTCATTCTGAACCTAGGTGGACTATCAGTCCCAGCCACACCAGTACTACTTAGCAATGTCTCCGCTGACCCGTGCGCGGGGTTGGTCGCACCGCTATCTGCACCGGTGGCTGCCTTCCCACGCTGGGTCAAAGTGTCAGCAACAGAGACATGCGTGCTAGCCGCCGCGTCAGACGCGGCGGTTTTTCCGCGTTCCGCCATGCCCTCCATGGAAACAACCACCTCACGCTGAGTGGAGGCGGCTGATTTTCCGCGTTTCCTTACAGAAATGTATTTAAAATAAAATGATATTTTGTCTAAAGCATCACTATCATGAGGAATTGTAAAATGTAAAATACATATTTATAACAAGTACATTTCTCCCAGAGTAAAATGCACCAGAGTAAAGTTACTTTTTTCCTATCTTGCTGGCTCTTACAGAAGGCAGTAAAAATCTGACAGGTTTGAGTAGTTTATCTCCTCATGGGGGATTCTCAGTATTTTCTTTACTCTGCAGAAAAGCACTCTATGGAAAAGGTCTATTCCCTTGCATGCTTTTTTGGTAATTAGAATGAGCAACTGCCATACAGGAAGGGCTTTGATAATAAAGAAGACCCTGAAAATTCCCCATGAAGAGATAGACTAGTCCAAAGCCTGTCAGAAAAAAGTAACTTGTAGTGCATTTTGTACTGGAACAAACGCACATTTTATACATATGCATTTTAAAATTTACAGTTTTTGATGATACTGGTCCTTGAAATATGATACGGTACAGAGTTGTCATGTACCCTTTGTCAGTGTCATTTACTGCTCTCAAAATGGAGACATTTAAATTAAGATCAGGCCCCTTTAGCTTTTGTTACTGCCTATCATCTAGGAGCAACACCAGCTTTTCATATTGACAGGAGACGATATGCTGATACTCATGATATATATATATATATATATATATATATATATATATATATATATATATATATATATATATATATATATATATATATATATATATATATATAAAACACATAACCTTCAGTGAGCAACACCAAATTAATGTAAACTTGTGTGGTGTTCATTAGGGGACCTCCAAGTAAGTATGTTCTCAATTTATATATTTATATGTGAATTTCACATTGAAGAGCTTACTGATTAGCTCAGAAGGGCTAGTTACAAAAAGGTTTTGATGTAGCTAGGCTGCTTCCCATACATGCAAATTCTGACATCTATGCTTTACTTACAGTCAGACGTGTATGACAGATCCTCTTGCTGGGTAGCAGGATGTTAAATAAGGAAACCCTTTTATGCCTTTAGAATATCTTATTTTGTCCACTTATGTGCAACTGTGATTACCTCCCTGGGACTGATTGATAATGTAAGAAAATGGGTTACAAATGGCAGGGAATCCAAGGAGATTCTTACCATCTCATTTGTTTGGCTTTACATCACATGAAATGCTTCATAGAAGAATTTAAGATTAAAGCTTAATTTCAGGGCTGAGTAAACTCATAAAAAAAAGAAATGCTACAGATACGCTTAATAACCCATGTGCAGTGGGCTTAGCTCCATATATACAGTAAATTCATTAATTTGCAGACCTTTCAACATTGTGAAATGCTCTATTTACTAAGACACATTGAAATGTTACTTTTACAAACACCACCTGTGTGCTCTGCAAAATGGAAGCCTATGGAAATTTCAATTATGAGCATTTAAACCTGGCTTGAGGCATATCTTAATGCTGCCAGATCAGAGGCCTGGATTTGGTGCTGGGTGATTCTAAGGGCTCTTTTACATGAACAGCTGACAGCAGTTAACTTTACTGCTTGTCAGCCACCCCTGTTTCCGTGCAGGGCACTTGCAGCCATCTGCAAGAAGCTAGCACTTGTGACCACTGCATATGCATCCGAGCAGGCGAAAGCTGACCCTTGACACTACTTTTTTTACTGGGAGGTAACTGCACCACACATCAACCACTGACATGCATGTGGTACAAATGCTCCCATACAGTTGCATTGTTTTGCTACCAAAGGGCGCTTGACCCCAGCATTTAGCTGCTAAATGGTGCATTTAAGACACTGTTTAGACATTTGTCTGAAAGAGCCTTTAGATATTTAGTGCATCATGAGCTGTGTGGTCAGCAATGGTTATGCAATAACAGCTCTCCCTGACTTCTCAGAGCTTTTGTTCTCAATAGTTCTCAGTTTCTTGAGAGTAATCTCATCAGCTGCAGTATTAACTGATGGTTTAACCACTAGCCGACCGTGCCCATGTCGGCAGGACCGCCTAACACAGATTGGCGTAAGGTCCTACGAGCCTGTTTTGCAGGAGATCGCATGCATCCCTGCTTGAATGACGGAGCTCCTCTCCGCCTTCAGCCTCCCAGCGGCGATTGTTGCTCAGAGACTCTTAGATGGCAAATCTAATTACCCTGTACAGCGCTGCGATCTAAGGCAGCACTGTACCTGGACAGCCGTGTGACTCGGCTCTCCCCTCCAGAGGCAGGGAAGTGATCGGCTGTCATAGGCTGAAGCCTATGACAGCCGATCATGGGGATTGGCTAATGAGGGGAGCTAGGGCGGGCCTAGAAAAAAAATACACATGAAAGGGAAAAATGTATTACAAAATAATAAGATAAATATATGATAAAAAATAAACATTGGGGGAGCAATCAGACCCCACCAACAGAAAGCTCTGTTGGTGGGGAGAAAAGCACTTGTGTGCTGACATGTAGGACCCGACAGTGATGCCTTAAAGCTGCAGTGGCCTATTAAGTGAAAAATGGCCTGGTGTTTAGGGGTGTTCAACACTGTGGTCCTCAAGTGGTAAAGAAACCCTGTAGTGAGAAAAAAAGGACTGGATCCCATAGAGCCTTCCCTGTCCTCTCTGTGTGTCCTCTCTCCAGAGCTTGCAGGACTGAAGGAGGATAGATAGATAGATAGATAGATAGATAGATAGATAGATAGATAGATAGATAGAAATTGACACCCTTCCACCCCCACCCCACCCCACCCCACCCTACCCCACAGTGCTGTGTTTCTGGAGTATGGAGACTCCAGCACTGGAGATTCAGGAGATGCCTGGACAATTGAGTGGCAGGTAGTGCCATTAGGCTCTTTGCAGAGTTTTAATTCAGGATGGTGAGCCAGCAAGGCTAGTGAGTGCAAAAACTAATATAGGTTTGGAATGTTGATGAAAGGTTTGCTTCATTAGAATGAAACTGTACTAAGTGTAATTGAATGAATAAAGTTGCATATGCGCATATATATATCCATACTTATTTATAACATTAGCTATTGCTTGCCCACTGTAATATAATTTATCTTCCTAATTGAGAGGTACAGACTAACCAGCAAGCTCATGGTTACCCAGAACTCATTGGAGTGTGTGAGGGGCTACAATGGTCCTAAAAGCCCCCTTACTAAAATACTAAGGAAAACAAGAGCTTGCTTTCTTAAAACAGAAATAATTTGTGATAATTCAGGTTGGAGTGAGCTTGAGATGTCTCCCAGAGCATCACTGCTGAATATATGCAAATTAACCATTGTTACCCTTAGAAGCTAAACACACCTCCAGAACCGCTGGAATGCAATGATGTGTCAGCTTGTTAATTTGTAAAGAGCCATAATAATCCAACATGCATACAGACTGTTTCGGATTGTTTGATCCTCATCAGTGCATGGCATGAATTAATTTGGCTCTATGGAATAAAGCTTGTAACACCGAGAGGTACAGACTAACCAGCAAGCTCATGGTGAACCAGAACTCATTGGAGTGTGTGAGGGGCTACAATGGTCATCCTTAACCTCCTTGGCGGTAACCCCGTGTGTGACACGGGGTAAGCCGCCGGAGGGTGCCGCTCAGGCCCTGCTGGGCCGATTTACATAATTTTTTTTTTGCTGGACGCAGCTAGCACTTTGCTAGCTGTGCCAGCACCCCGATGGCCGCCGCCGCGCGCCCGATCGCCGCTATCCGGTGCGGCGCGCGCCCCCCCCCCCAGACCCCTGCGCTGCCTGGCCAATCAGTGCCAGGCAGCGCCAAGGGGTGGATCGGGTCTCCCAATGACGTCCCGACGTCGCTGACGTCGCTGACGTCATTCCGCCCCGTCGCCATGGCGACGGGGGAAGCCCTCCAGGAAATCCCGTTCTTTGAACGGGATTTCCTGATCGCCTATCGCCGGAGGCGATCGGCGGGGCTGGGGGGATGCCGCTGAGCAGCGGCTATCATGTAGCGAGCCCTGGGCTCGCTACATGATTTAAAAAAAAAAATTTAAAAAAAACTGCTGCGCTGCCCCCTGGTGGTATTTTTCATACCGCCAAGGGGGTTAAATTTCTCATTTTGGATGTAAATGGTATTACATTAGACTATATGTGGTTATGATGCCATTTGACTATATGTGGTTATGGTGCCTCTTTAAAGCAAATGCTTTGGATTATTTGCTCACTATTATGTTTGTTTTTTGATATTGAAGGTGGGAAAGAGACTCATGCATCAAAGAAAACTGTATCATTTATTTTATGCCATTTTTTCAATATCTCTAATTTCAGATATTTTATGATTTCAAACCACCGTATGGCATTTCCTACCATAAACTCAGGAGATGATACGTGTTTTGATTAATATGCACGGTGTAATTTTGCATTAGATAATGGGCCCTCTAACCACTCAACCTATGTAATTATGTACTTTGCAATCGTAATGCTCCAACAATCCAAACAGATAGAGAAACTGTGAAAGGTTGAAGTTGATGGACTTGTGTTTTTTATTCAATCTCACCAAGCAATTTGCATATTAACTATATCTGAAGATCAAGGAAATGTAATAGTCTGTGGTGTGCTTCACTGTCTTGTGAAAAAAATGTTTTAACAGAGATTTTGATTAAGTAGCGGGCTTTAGTTGGTGTTACAGATTTTATTCATTGAGGCTGATTTACATAAAATAGAACAAATAACAATGATGTTACCAGCAGAAGCAAATTGGATTCAGCTTGTTTTTCTAGCATATTTTAGCTGCTATGAATGGGATGTGATTATATTAGGCTCTACCTGGGACATTCCCTGTAATAACTTGTATAAAGATGTGACATCAAAGCCTCCCCACCAAAAAACAACCCCCATCTCCAATCAACAACTATGGCTGTAGTACCCTGAAGAATGATAGTTCAGACATTAGAGGTGATAACAAAGTCCTGGTATATTTAATACAAAGTTACATAGCATAAAGGTGGCAAAAGAAGCAGAATTCTGTATAATTCCTGGGCAGAAAGAAGAGATGACCTGGCAGTCCTAGAAGAAAATGACAACAGAGAGAACAACCCCGGCGAGGTACGCTCCAGGTGATGTCAGCGGGAGGGAGGACGCACGTGTCAAGGGCCGCAGAGGCGCAGTGACTTGCAACATTAAAGTTGCAAATTCAGGAAGTGAGCTACATTGGGGGACCAGAAAATAATTTTGTCCCAGCGTGGGCACAGGACATCTGGGGGGGGGAGGAGGGTGTTAGAAGCCCCAGGTAAGTTAACCCATTTTTTATTACCCTTACAGTACTCCTTTAAACAATACCAGCTATCTGGCAGCTGTGCTGATCTATTTGGCTGCAGTAGTGTTCGAGACACACATCTGAAACAAGAATGCAGCTAATCTTGTCAGTTCTGACAATATTGTCAGAAACACCTGATCTGCTGCATGCCTGTTCAGGGTCTAAGGCTAAAAGTATAAGAGGCAGAGGATCAGCAGGATGGTGTAACGATTTGTGTCAGCAAGAAACAGAATTCTGATTATTAGGTGATCTGCAGTATCACCTATAATGCAGATATATACCTGATTATATGGTGATCTGCAGAATCACCTATAATACAGGTATATCAGACAGCTGATGTGACAGCAATAGCAAGTATAGTGATTGGTGCAACAGTAGTACTGATAGGTTTAGCTATACCTCACCAGAGGAGCTGGTGGGTACTAACAGTAAAGCGCCCCTCACCAGAGTCAAGGGCCCTCTGGTGAGAGTAGAGTGGTCAGACTAATCGGGTTGGCAACAGACAGACAGATGCAGTACAAAATCGGAAGGCAGAGACAGGAAGGTTTAAACAGGCAGAGTCGGCAGCAAGAGCAGATGGGCAGAGGTACAGAATCACTGAGCAGAAGAGTAGTCAGAACAAGCCAGAGTCATGCACAGATAAACACAGTAATGAATAATCTTATAGCTATCAAACAATTCCTATCTTGTGTGAAATCCCCGGTTTCCTCCCGGATCAAAGCACATTGGAACTATCTAAGGTCTGAGCGCTAACACCAAGTATTCGCAACAGCAGACAAGTTGCGAGTGATTCAGCTAGGTTTATGAAGCAGAGGAGACCCCTCCGTCACGCCTACTCCTCTCAGCCAATGAGGAGCGGTGAGTGGCTCCTCTGACGTTAGCCGACCAGCCGGTCAGCTGACTCGCCTCCTCCCCGCATAAAGGTCCTGTCTGTGCGCATGCGCACGCGATAAGATGACCTTATGTGCAGCTGACAAACCCGTCCTCGGCATGCTAGATGCCCGAGGCACGGATAGATTGCTAGGCAGAGAGCTGGAGGCAGCTGTGGTGGTATCGCTGTTCACCGCAACTGCCTCTCCACCGTTTGTTACAGATGGCCAGGCAACTGGTATTGCTTAAATGGAAATAAATATGGCCTCCATGTAACTCCAACTTCGGGTTCACTTTAATTGGATTAGCTGCTAAAAGACTTCATTTATTAATCAAACTGGGTGGGGCTAATTACGAATTCTTAAAAGTAAATTCTTAAAAAGGCTGATTACAGAGAGATGTGTCGGTCTGTTGGGTTCCAAACATCTAGTTTGATTTTTTTTCCCTTTCATGACTTAAGTTTAGCTGAAAAAATATTCTTCTTTATTATTATTTTTATTTTCTCCCAACAAGATTCGACATGCTATTAATGTAAATGAAATCAGTTATATATTTCAGCTCATGCATTTTTAACTGCCATACCTATAAAGTGAAGAAAAGCTGGGCAACAGTACCGTATAATATAAATAATTTTATCTTACAATTTACATAAACCAAAATAGCCATGCAAAAGCAACATATCCTGGAACTTATTTTTTCTTTTATAGTCACATGAAGTCAGCAGCAGCAAGGCAATTGTGTCCTCTTCAACAAATAAGTTTATTTTTATGTTCCTGTGGCATTGTTTTACATGAAGACGAGCAACTTTAGAAAATGAGACATGGTGGAAAAAATGTTCTTTGCAGAGATGTATAGGCAAGATAGAGAACATTTTAAAAGCTCTCCATTCCTGCTGCATAGATATGCTATTATTTCAATCAGTGCACTGCAATAAGGTAATAAATGCAGCAGTAAAATACCTTAATAAACAAGTATAGGCTTTTATTGTCATAAAATGTTCTTTCAGGAGAGCAGCACATTATGTTTTAAGTGAAGCTCTTCATTAGGCAGTGTGAGAAAATGAAGCATGAAAGGTAGTCGGAAAAGCATCCCTAATAGTTCCTGTACAGATAATGCAGGCCAAAGACAATCAACAGACATGGCTCATTTATTTTATGGCTGAGCACTCAAAGACAAAATATTAGTGTTGGGTGTGCTACGGGGCTTCCATGCCTTGCATCAGTAATGAAAAAATGGATTTGCATATTACAATGTAATTTATACATACTTTCCTCTAATCCCAGTGACAGTGTGTAATTGTTAGTCCATATGGAAGACGCTACTTAGGGAGCCCTAAGATGGGCTCATTTGACCATTTGCACATATAAAACCATTTAGCGGGTCAGAAAAGTGACTCGAGCAAGTCAGTAGGAAAAAGGCCTAAAGTGCTTATATAACCTACAAAAAAGAAAAAGAAATGAATAAAATGTTTTAAATGCAAAATAACAATAATGACTGCATTAATGTGTTTTATTGAATAGAAGAAATGTTCAGTGCAATTAATGGCATCATTAGACTACTTAGCTTTGACAAGATATTTATATTAGCAGATCAAAGGTTTTATTCAAATGGAAAATCCTTTTCAACAAGATCCAGTTTTTACTTTGAGAAAGTCGTGTCCAGTCAGTAGATGGCATTTCATACATTAGTCAGATTTTAATAAAGTACATTTCCTTTTTGTTTTGGCTAATTTATGCTTTCTTCAATATTTGTTGTTGTTGTTGTTGCATTTCTTATAGTGGTTGTTTGTTGGTCAACTGTTGCTATTTCTCCGCTACTTTTGTAGTTTTACACTTTTAAGTCTGTTTTATGCAAATTGTCATTTCATGTTGGTAAAAAAGACAATTGTGATCAACATATACGAGTTGGTGCTTCATTTAGTAGCAGTGCATGTGAAAAAAATCATTTAAAGTTTATTGTCAGCCACACTGAATTCCAGGCTTATATTACTAATTGTTAATGGCAACTGGCTCGATCACTAATTGCTGTATAATATCAGAAAGATATTATTTTTGCTGGTGACAGTGAAGAGACTCCTCCCTCTCTGTATTCATGAGTCTACAGGAAATCATCACACTGTATTACTGATGCTATATGGTGTCATATTCCTTGGATAACAATTACTTTTAGTGTGAGGGCATTCTGTTTACAGATCTCATATGCATCCCCTGAGCCTTGTTCCTTGTCTCTTGAATACTGGGAGTCAGGCAACTGCATTGCCTGAATGCATTAACTGTGGGAATTTTATATATAAAAATATTGCCAATAGAACTGTACACCACCAAGCCTTTTCCAACTGCCTTGGGAGTTTTGTCCTCCCCACAATAAACGATGAACTTTTGTCCTCCCCACAATAAACGATGAACACAGAAGGGATGTTAAATGTCTCAGATACCTTCTCGAAAGACAACAAAAGCCATGTTCCTCTAGGTGGGCTAAACCAAACTTTGGCATCCCTGATCATGCATGGGCATCTCTTATACACCTTTTGGAGGCATGATTACATACACACATTCCATAGTATTTGCTGAATACTGATGAAGACCCGAAAGGGCTGGTGATCATCATAAAGGTAGATGAGAAGAATGAAGTGAAGCTGCTAAGTAAAGCAAAACCCTGAGGCTGGTTCCACACCAGAAACCAGCATTAGTGACGCGGTGCGTCGCACCCAATGCACCGCATTTCACTATCAAAAACAGGCCTTCAGGGAACACCGCACTATTGTGCGGTGTTTCCTGTCTGGCCACCAGCCAAGCAGGAAGTGACCACATGTGACACGCGCTTGCCATCACTTCCTGCTTCATGTATGCGGAAGTACACGAAAGCGCACTGTTAAAATATGCTTCTGCGCATTCACGCCACAAAGTCTCGGTGATTTTAAAAAAATCCACACGTCGCCATAGACTAACATGACTTCCAGGCTGACACAGATTGCCGTAACTTGACGCATCGCCGCAGCATTAACAAAGTCTTGGACTTGCATTGAGGATGCAGCAAAAACTTCACTTCTGTTGTGTTACACCGTAACATTGCAGTATGAAAGTCTCCATAGACTTTCATTGCATGTCTGTGGGGTGCAGTGAAAATTCCACACTTCCTCGGTGTGAAAGGACCCTGAGAATCAGTGGCAGCATGTATACTGCAGCAACTTCTTCTCCTCCACCTCCATGTGGTTTACTTTGAAAGCTTGCCGAAAGTTGTCTTCTGAAGTCTCACGGGACTTGCAGACAGAAAAAGGAGGACAAATAAACTCTTCCTCACAATCCATCAGGCTCTATCCACAATCCCTAGGGCCACTGCACAACTGAGGAAAAAATGTAAGGGACATACTAATACCCCTGTTTTTTTGTTTTTTTTTTAAGGTTCACATACTATTTGGGGGCACAAACATTTTTTTATTTTTGTTTTTTCTTTTGTGGTTGCAATGCCCATTGAAAATAGCAGACAATTTTCTGCACTGTTTACACAGCTTTGTTTTAGCTAAACACAATCTGAAAAAAGTATAACCCACAAAAAAACAAATTTTTGCTTAAAATAACAATATATAGATTATTTAGGTATAATAAGCAGTGATAAAGGCATGGCCAAATGAATGGAAAGAGCGCTGAAATGTAAAAATGACTCTTGGCGAGAAGGGTAAAAAAGCCTGTGGTGTGAAGTGGTTAATTAACCATATTTCCAGGTACCAGATACCATCCTACACGCAATCTCTGCTCTACTAAAAATATTCTCATGTCTTCCTTTTTGGTTATCTCTTCTTACTCCCGCTTACAAGACTTTGCTCGATCTTCTTGCCTTCTCTGGAACTCTCTCCTTCAACACATTCTCCACTTATCCTCTTTTAGGCGATATCTGAAAACTCACCTCTTCAGGCTAGAGTGCTCTCCTACCTAGGACACTTCGTCCACTGACCACTATTTTTACCATCTCATATACAGATTTCCTTCAAGTCCTATCCCCTTAATCTTTAGACAGTAAGGCTTTTTTGACGGGGCTCTCTTTCCCCTTCTGTCTCTCTATGTTGCATATTATACACACATATCTTCCACCCCTGTGTGAATAATTTGTAGTTAATTTGTTCATTGCATTCAGCTGTAACCCACCATTGGTTTGTTTTGTTAAAGGAACACTATCGATTAACATCTTTTTTTCAATTGAGATAGGAATTGTTGGGAAGTGCTGCTAAGTACTGGTGTATACATTTGAATGCTTATCTCTTTGTTTACTGTTATCAAATTCCTCTCACATTTTACTGTCACCAAAACTGACTGCTGAGTGAATCATGAGGGGAGGGGGATTTCCTAACACTACATCTCAACCCTGTGTGTAAGAGATAGCTATAAGCAGGTGCAGCTGCCTGTGTCCTGTGTCTCTCTGACTGAACTGTCTGCACAGAGCAGATGAAATGTATCTTATGTACAACCTAAACATTTGTAATAGTATGTGAAACCTGACACCACAGCTTTTCATATACTGTAACTCTGCAGTCTGACATGCAAAAAATGGTGAAATATTGAAATAGAGATTCACCTCTGGAAATGAAACATTCCAAAATCTACACACAATGAATTAAAGCTTTTGCCTCTGATCTTTAACATGAAAAGTAGGAAAATGTTTACACAGCTACTTAGACATTATTTGTACATTGTCATTTTAGAACACTTGGTTTTATAGTGTTCCTTTAAGTGTGGTGGTGTTTATTTTGTATTGTTATAACCTGCATTCTGTTGTACATCAATGTACCCAGAAACATAGCAAGTTTACTACGATTTGTTTACAACAATTAGAGAGTTGTCCAACATTGTTTCAATGGTTTTAACTGTGAAATGTAATATGACTATTATGAACATGGAAGCATTCATGCTTGGCACCATCAAGTAGCATGCTCATACCTATTGTAGCCATACAGACATAGGGTAGATTCTAGATCTGGCATATGAAGGTTAGCTTGGGTGACAATCATCAAATGTCTGCTTGCAGCTCAAGTTGTAGGTTTATGCTCTTATTGATAACCTTGGTTCTTTTCTAAATTGCATTTGTTTTGATATGCTGGTATGCTGCCAATTTCAAATATACTCTCAGGCAAAGATTTAATTGATTCAATCTCACAGCTACCAAAATTAAGTAAATCAAATGGGCATGAATATTCATATAAGATCTTTCAGTCTTAATTGCTGGGTTTTTATGACCATTCTTCACACCTGCCAGACTGACTCAGCATGCTTGTGTGCTTTCAGAGATAACCACAGTAAATCCATTGATCTGGCTCAATGCAAGTCATACTTGGCACATAATAACTATAATTATCAGCCAGCCACTAGCAGCCAGCTCTCCTGCAGATCTATATATTGTCAAGTCTGTGTAAACTAAAACCACATACACAAAATAAAATGTCAAGCTGTGCATCATGAAAACATAAAATATGTGTTTAAAAATGTCAGCTATTTTATTGGCTTTAGAATGATAGCAGCATTATTACTGATGACTAGATCCACATATGGGGCTACATAAGTTATAAATACTATTTTTAAATAGTGCTATCTGGTGTCTGGTACAATATTTCTGCATAAGCAATAATAGGTCTTAATTACCACTTGAAAGGATGTTGCTAAAAGGGTGACTTAATTACATCGGTACTTAGATTGGCACAGACCTTAAGAAATAACATTGATTTAAAGGATAAAATCTGCTACAAAGTGAGTCTTTCACATGCTTGGACAGCAGATGCTGAGCATATGTGGGGGAAATAAAAACATAGCTAAATATTGCTTTGACCAACTCCATGTCAGCTCCAGCAATATAAACTTCTAAATATACACATTTAAAGAAAAATAATAGTCCATGCCCCTTTCACTTCATGGCACTTCCTATTAATACATACAACAGTCAGGGCTCAATTTACTTAAAGGATACCAGAGCTGAATTGAGCTGGTGGGGGGGGGGGGGGGGGCAGGCATATACTGTGACCTGACCTGATGCCTACCACTCCCCGCCTTCTCCTTTCTGCCCAGCTTTCCACCTAAATGCCCCTCCGACAGCCTCTTCCAGGTCACTGGAGTCCGGCATTACTGTGCAGGCACTGGCTGGGCTGCGCGTCCTACAGCGCTCGCCCGTGGTTGGGAATGCTCTGTGTGATGGATTGCGGAGAAACCACCGTGCGTTCTGACAGTGAGGCGGCGGTGTCTGCGTACAGAGCGGCGGTTTCCCCGCAGCAACATGCGTCTGGTTTGTCTGGACCTAGTAGTGCACACAAATGGAGAGCTATGCGTGCGCGCACCGCAAGACAGGATCTTTATGCCAATAGGAGAAGGGTCAGCTGATCGAGGCGGTCAGCTGATCCCAGCTCAGCAGGTGATTGGTTGATAGGAGCTGGGCGGCGCTGTGGAGCGCTTTGCTATATATATCTCTTGCTGTTCAGTTGCTGGTTGTCTGGCGTTGTGAATACCTATGTGTTAGCACTCAGACCTTAGTCAGATCCTTCATTGTGGTGGAACCAGGTGGACTTGGGAATCCACACTTAGCCAGTTCACTGTATTATTATCTGTGTTATTCCTTAGACCAGTTCCAGGGTGTAGAGACCACGGACCTCACACCCCAGACTAGGAATACTGTGTATCATCTGTGTTATTCCTTAGACCAGTTCCAGGGTGTAGAGACCACGGACCTCACACCCCAGACTAGGAATACTGTGTATCATCTGTGTTAATCCTTAGACCAGTTCCAGGGTGTAGAGACCTCGGACCTCACACCCCAGACTAGGAATACTGTATATCATCTGTGTTATTTCTTAGACCAGTTCCTGGGTGTGGGACCACGGACCTCACACTCTAGACTAGGCATTATTGGATATCTGTTTATGAATTGTAGCTCTCCTGGCTCCTCTTCTGCTTTCTGATTCGGTACCTTCGCACATCTGATCTACTGTTGCCGACTCTGCCTGTCCCTGGTTACCGACTCAGTCTCCTGTCTCTGTACTTTATCTGTCTGTGTGTTGCCGACCCGGCCTGCCCGACCTTCTGGCTGTCACCCACCCCTTGGGTGCTCAGTCCTCCTGCAGGGGTCCCCTGCTCCTCAGAGGGGGGCTTGCTGCAAAACCAGTCAGGGGCTCCCCCTCCTGGAGCCCTTGACTGCAGTAGAGTCTGTCTCTACTGATTGGACCACCTGCTACCCCGGTGGTCCAATTCCTACTGTTACATCAAACACTTACACGCTTCAGGTGTCTAGAGGTTAGTTATACTTAGATTATTGGCGATTCTGCAGATCCTCAATAATCAGGTATATCTGTATTCTTGGGGATACTGCAGATCGCCAAGAATCAGATTCTCTCTGGTTGCTGACACCTATCGTTACAGAACGCCAGACCAAAACAATATGGACGCACTTAACAGTCGTCTTGACACACTCATCACCTCGGTGGAAAATCTCATCAGAGTGATGGAAGGTCAGCAGGCCCAGATCTCTGCTATATCTGGGTCACTACAAGTTCTTCAGACGACTGTAAATGCAGTGCGATCCCCTCCAGTCACAGACTTAAGAATGTCTGTACCCGAAAGGTTTTCTGGCCATAGATCTGACTTTCAGAATTTCAAGAATCGTGTAATGTCATATTTTGAACTGAGGCCTAATCTGTCAGGAACAGAGGCACAGAGAATTACCTTTATTAAGACTTTACTCTCAGGGGATACTCAGACCTGGGCGTATCGTTTACCATCAGGGCATGAAGCACTCAGGTCAGTTGAGGAGTTTTTTAAGTCCATGGCCATAATTTATGATGATCCAGACATTGCCCCTACCGCTGAGCGGAAGTTAAAGACCTTGCGCCAAGGCAAGGATCCAGTGGAAGTTTATGCAGCTGAGTTCAGGAAGTGGTTGGTGTTGGCTAGGTGGGGGACTTTTGCGTTGCTGGATTGTTTTCTATCAGGGTTGTCAGACGCAGTCTCTGAATTGATGTTGGGACACTCTGAACCGAAAACTATTGAGGAAGCAATCTTTTTGGCAGTATGGGTTGATCGTCGGTTACGATATCAAAAACAAACCCATGGTAAAGACAGGATCAGATATGTCTCCTATGCCACTCCTTCACCTGCCTCACCGCCACCTGAGCCAATGCAAATTGGTCAGTCCAAATTGACGCGGTCAGAGAGGAATCGCAGGGAAAACAGAACAGCTCTGTTTGTACTGTGCAGAGGAGGGTCATAGAGTGCAGAATTGCCCCAGGAAGTCGGGAAACGCTGCCGCCTAGGAGTAGTCAGAGGTAATACCCCAGGCGCGCAGTCTTTATCTCTACATAACAATCGTCTGCTACTTCCCTGTTCTGTCACATGGGAAGGTCAGACTGTTTCCACTGAAGCTTTCATTGAATCCGGTTCAGCGGCTAATTTTATAGATTACGAGTTTGCTAAAAAATTAGGAATACCCATGCTACCCTTGGATCAGCCAATTCTGGTCACTGTGGTAGATGACTCTCCTCTGCAGAGTAGACACCCCTTATCCTGTACTCCAAGTTTGCAACTCAGAGTGGGGGTGTTACATGGGGAGAATCTGCAATTTCTGGTTTTGCATATGGCAACCTCTACCATCATTCTTGGCATGCCCTGGTTACAAATTCACTTGCCTCAGATAGACTGGGTTTCAGGTCAGCTAACGAGCTGGTCATCCCATTGTTATCATCATTGCTTAGCGAAAGTAACCATGGGTAATACCAACATTCAGGTTGAAGGTGTGCCGAGACAATACGCAGAATTTGCTGACGTCTTCTGTCCTAAGTCAACGGACAAACTCCCCCCCCCCACCGTGCCTTCGATTGTCCCATCGATCTGAGATCGGTTGTATGCCGTCCAGGGGTCATCTTTATAACCTGTCTGGGCCGGAGAAACTAGCTATGCAGGAATACATCAGGGAAAACTTGGCGAAAGGGTTCATCCGTCCCTCTCGTTCACCAGCAGGGGCAGGTTTCTTTTTTGTAAAGAAAAAAGACGGAGGCCTCCGCCCTTGTATTGATTATCGAGACCTGAATAAGATCACAGTGAAAAAACGCTACCCTTTGCCATTGATTGACGATTTGTTCACGCAGGTGACCAACGCCAAATTTTTTTCCAAGTTAGATCTCAGGGGTGCATACAACCTAGTTCGTATCAGGGATGGTGACGAATGGAAGACGGCCTTCAACACACCCAATGGGCATTACGAGTACCTGGTGATGCCCTTCGGGTTGTGTAACATGAACTACAGAAAAGGGCAAGCACCATCAACCACTCCCTGAAATATTAGGGTAGTAAACTATGAGTGTGCAGTAAGGAACTGAAAAAATACATGCAAAAGCTAACCAAGGGCAGTAGTCCCCTCAAAGACCGCACCACTCAAAAAGTTAAATAATAAAATGCATGGCTGCCATCATTGTTTTTACGTGTTTTTAATGTTATTGAATAAAGATGATGAATTTATTATTTAACTTTTTGAGTGGTGCGGTCTTTGAGGGGATTACTGCCCTTGGTTAGCTTTTGCTTCTGGTTGTGTAACGCGCCGGCCGTCTTCCAGGAGTTAATTAATGAGGTGTTCAGGGAAGTGTTGGGGAAGTTTGTTCTGGTCTACTTAGACAATATACTCATCTTTTCGTCCAGTCTCTCTGAACATCGCCAGTATGTCAGATGGGTGTTAAAGAAGTTAAGACAGAACCAACTTTATGCCAAACTGGAGAAGTGCCTCTTTGAGGTAGAGTCAGTTGCCTTCTTTGGGTACATTATCTCCACTTCTGGCCTCTCGATGGACCCAGGGAAAGTTTCTGTTGTCCTAGAGTGGCCTCAGCCAGTGGGGCTGAAGGCACTTCAGAGATTCCTGGGGTTTGCCAATTACTACAAAAGGTTCATTAACCCATTCAGGTTCCGTGGTTTTCACGTGAGAAATGTTCACCTCCCATTCATTAGCCTATAACTTTATCACTACTTATCACAATGAACTGATCTATATCTTGTTTTTTCCGCCACCAATTAGGCTTTCTTTGGGGGGTACATTTTGCTAAAAGCCACTTTACTGTAAACGCATTTTAACAGGAAGAATAAGAAAAAAATGGAAAAATTCATTATTTCTCAGTTTTTAGCCATTATAGTTTTAAAATAATACATGCCTCCATAATTAAAACTCACGTATTGTATTTGCCCATATGCCCCGGTTATTACACCATTAAAATTATGCCCCTATCACAATGTATGGCGACAATATTTTATTTGGAAATAAAGGTGCATTTTTTCCATTTTGCATCTATCACTATTAACAAGTTTAAAATAAAAAAAATATAGAAATATTTCATCTTTACATTGATATTTAAAAAGTTTAGACCCTTAGGTAAATATTTACATGTTTTTTTTGTTTTTTTTTATTGTAATGTTTTTTCTTTTATAGTAAACATTTTATTTGTGTAGTTTTGGGAGGGTGGGGGGTAAACAATAGATTTATAATGTAAATGTGTGTTCATTTTAATTTATTTTTATTTTCAGTTGTAGTATTACTTTTTGGCCACAAGATGGCGGCCATGAGTTTGTTTACATGACGTCACTCTAAGCGTAACACACGCTTAGAGTGGCGCATCGGGGAGGGAATGGCCAGAAAAGGCGCAGCTTCCGAAAGAAGCTGTCGCTTTTTCAGCGGGGGATAGGAATCAGTGATCGGGCACCATAGCCCGATACATTGATTCCCTGGCTACCGAATCCACAGCCGGGAGTGCGCGTGCACATGCGCGATCGGCCGCGGGAGCGCGCAGTAGCGCGCATGGTTCCTGGACGTAGTTTCTACGTCCAGGAACCAAAATAGGTTAAGGGGTACTCTACCATCATCTCTCCTCTCATCAGTCTCACCAGGAAAGGGGCTGACACTGGTCACCAGAGGCTCATGCTGCCTTTTCGACCCTTAAAAAACTGTTTTGTTCTGCCCCGATACTGAGACATGTTGATGTCGCCTTTCCCTTTATTGTGGAGGTTGATGCTTCAGAGGTGGGGGTGGGAGCTGTGTTGTCTCAGAGGTCAGGCTTGCAGGGCAAGCTGCACCCATGTGCCTACTTTCTCGCAGATTTTTACCCGCCGAGAAAAACTATGACATCGGCAACGGGGAGCTCCTGGCCATCAAATTAGCTTTTGAGGAATGGCGACACTGGTTAGAGGGTGCAGAACACATTATTACAGTTTATACAGATCACAAGAATTTGTAGTATATTGAGGGGGCTAAGAGACTTAGCCCTTGTCAGGCCCTGTGGTCCCTGTTTTTTGCAAGATTTAGATTTGTAATCACGTATACTCCCGGAAGTAAGAATATCAAGGCCGATGCTCTCTCCAGGTGTTTTGAGCCCAAGTCAGTGCAGCCTGCAGCCCCTGAGACCATCCTACCTCCAAAGGTAGTTTTGGCAGCCACTGAGACATGGAGAGATTGGACAGCCACTTTGAGTCCCTACCAACAGGATGTTCCAGAGGGGAAGCCTGAGGGGGTCATGTTTGTGCCACTGCCTGTCCACTTACAAATCCTGCAATTCTTTCATCCTTACAAAAATGCTGGTCATCCTGGAGCCACCAGAACTCAGGATCTACTAGCTATATGTGCCTGGTGGCCTACTTTGGCTACAGATTGCAAGGAGTTTGTAAGAGAGTGTGCTGTATGTGCGAGGAGTAAGCCCTCTCGTCAGGCCCCTGTTGGCACTTTACAGTCCTTGCCAGGCCCCAATGAACCCTGGACTCATATTTCCATGGATTTTGTGGGTAAACTCCCTCGGTCTGAAGGCAAGTCAGTCATTTGGGTGGTAGTGGACCGTTTCAGTAAGATGGCACACTTTGTCCCTCTGAAAGGACTCCCATCGGCTCAGGAATTGCCTGATCTCTTCATCCAGCACATCTTCCGGCTGCATGGCATTCCGGAAAATGTAGTGTCAGATCGGGGAGTCCAATTTGTTTAAAAATTTTGTAAGGCCTTTTGCCATCAATTAGACATGGAACTTGCCTTCTCATCAGGCTATCACCCACAGACCAACGGTCACACCAAGAGAGTTAACCAATCTCTGGAACAATTTCTCAGGTGTTATGTTGCTGATGCGCAAACCGATTGGGTAAAGTTTTTGCCGTTTGCAGAGTTTGCGCACAACAACCTGAAGAGCTCTTCTTCTGGGTTCTCCCCATTCCAGGTAGTGTCAGGGAGATCACCTAAGTTTGCTCCTTTGCCGGTCGCATCTACTCCTTTTCCAGGTCTGGAGGATTGGCAAAGGGCCCTGAAAGAGATTTGGGGAATGGTTAAGAGGAATCTAGGGAAAGCTTTCCAAACCCAGAAGAAGCTGTAGAGTCTGTAGAGTGGAGATTCTCTCCAGGAGATTTGGTGTGGGTGTCCACTCAACATTTGGCCTTGAAGCAATTGTCACCAAAGCTGGGTCCTAAGTTTGTAGGACCTTTTCCAGTGGCCAAGAAAATCAATAATGTCACGTATGCTATTGATCTCCCAGCCAGTATGAAAGGTGTGGGATCATTCCATGTGTCCCTGTTAAAACCAGCAGTACAGGTGGAATCCTCTCCCCCCCCCCCCCCCTGTGTTGGTGGATGACCAACCAGAGTATGAGATTGAAAAGATTCTGGATTCTCGCCTAGTGCAGAAGTCTATGCAGTATCTAGTCCACTAGAAGGGATATGGCATAGAGGAGAGATCTTGGGTGCCAGATTGTTGCATGCATGCGGAAGAATTAAAGAGAGAGTTCCATGACTTACATCCTGGGAAGCTTGGTGGAGAGTGTCCGGAATCCACTCCTCGGGGGGGGGGGGTACTGTGATGGATTGCGGAGAAACTGCCGCGCGTTCTGACAGTGAGGGGGCGGTGTCCGCGTACAGAGCGGCGGTTTCCCCGCAGCAACATGCGTCTGGTTTGTCTGGACCTAGTAGTGCACACAGATGGAGAGCTACGCGCGTGCGCGCCGCAAGACAGGCTCTTTATGCCAACAGGAGAAGGGTCAGCTGATCGAGGCGGTCAGCTGATCCCAGCTCAGCAGGTGATTGGTTGATAGGAGCTGGGCGGCGCTGTGGAGCGCTTTGCTATATATATCACTTGCCGTTCAGTTGCTGGTTGTCTGGCATTGCGAATACCTATGTGTTAGCACTCAGACCTTAGTCAGATCCTTCAGTGTGGTGGAACCAGGTGGACCTGGGAATCCACACTTAGCCAGTTCACTGTATTATTATCTGTGTTATTCCTTAGACCAGTTCCAGGGTGTAGAGACCACGGACCTCACACCCCAGACTAGGAATACTGTGTATCATCTGTGTTATTCCTTAGACCAGTTCCAGGGTGTAGAGACCACGGACCTCACACCCCAGACTAGGAATACTGTGTATCATCTGTGTTATTCCTTAGACCAGTTCCAGAGTGTAGAGACCATGGACCTCACACCCCAGACTAGGAATACTGTATATCATCTGTGTTATTTCTTAGACCAGTTCCTGGGTGTGGGACCACGGACCTCACACTCTAGACTAGGCATTATTAGATATCTGTTTAGGAATTGTAGCTCTCCTGACTTCTCTTCTGCTTTCTGATTCGGTACCTTCGCACATCTGATCTACTGTTGCCGACCCTGCCTGTCCCTGGTTACCGACTCAGTCTCCTGTCTCTGTACTTTATCTGTCTGTGTGTTGCCGACCCGGCCTGCCCGATCTTCTGACTGTCACCCACCCCTTGGGTGCTCAGTCCTCCTGCAGGGGTCCCCTGCTCCTCAGAGGGGGCCTTGCTGCAAAACCAGTCAGGGACTCCCCCTCCTGGAGCCCTTGACTGCAGTAGAGTCTGTCTCTACTTATTGGACCACCTGCTACCCCGGTGGTCCAATTCCTCCTGTTACATCAAACACTTACACGCTTCAGGTGTCTAGAGGTTAGTTATACTTAGATTATTGGCGATTCTGCAGATCCTCAATAATCAGGTATATCTGTATTCTTGGGGATACTGCAGATCGCCAAGAATCAGATTCTCTCTGGTTGCTGACACCTATCGTTACACTCTGCATATGTGTATGACGTCATACGCATGTGCAGGGTGCTCCCAGCCACGGGCACGCGCTATAGGATTTAGGTAGATAGTGGGGGCAGAAAGGAGAATGTTTCTCTAGCTTATTTCAGCTCTGGAATCCTTTAACTTTCAATTATTTCATATCATATATCTTTATCAGCAGAAGTACCAACCAGTTTGGACATCATGCAACTTTCATTCAAGATAACTGATTCAGATAGAAATTTGAAGCAAACCAGAAGTAAAAATATACTTATGAGATAATGAATTGTATGTGTAGTACAGCTAAGAAATACAACATTAAAACATTAGTAGCAAAGTAAAAGTCTCATGTTGCTTTCCAGTACAGGGATAGTTAAAAATCTTCAGTTGTCATCTATGCAAAAGAGCTTATCTGAGCTATTCAACCTACAGTGGGTTGCAAAAGTATTCGTCCCCCTTGAAGTTTTCCACATTTTGTCACATTACTGCCACAAACATGCATCAATTTTATTGGAATTCCACATGAAATACCAATACAAAGTGGTGTACACATGAGAAGTGGAACAAAACTCATACATGATTCCAAACATTTTTTACAAATAAATAACTGCAATGTGGGGTGTGCGTAATTATTCAGCCCCCTGAGTCAATACTTTGTAGAACCACCTTTTGCTGCAATTTCAGCTGCCAGTCTTTTAGGGCATGTCTCTACCAGCTTTGCACATCTAGAGACTGAAATCCTTGCCCATTCTTCTTTGCAAAACAGCTCCAGCTCAGTCAGATTAGATGGACAACGTTTGTGAACAGCAGTTTTCAGATCTTGCCACAGATTCTCGATTGGATTTAGATCTGGACTTTGACTGGGCCATTCTAACACATAGATATGTTTTGTTTTAAACCATTCCATTGTTTCCCTGGCTTTATGTTTAGGGTCATTGTCCTGCTGGAAGGTGAACCTCCGCCCCAGTCTCAAGTCTTTTGCAGTCTCCAAGAGTTTTTCTTTCAAGTTTGCCCTGTATTTGGCTCCATCCATCTTCCCATCAACTCTGACCAGCTTCCATGTCCCTGCTGAAGAGATGCACCCCCCGAGCATGATGCTGCCACCACCATATTTGACAGTGGGGATGGTATGTTCAGAGTGATGTGCAGTGTTAGTTTTATGCCACACATAGCGTTTTGCATTTTGGCCAAAAAGTTCCATTTTGGTCTCATCTGGCCAGAGCACCTTCTTCCACATGGTTGCTGTGTCCCCCACATGGCTTGTGGCAAACTGCAAAGGGACTTCTTATGCTTTCTGTTAACAATGCCTTTCTTATTGCCACTCTTCCATATAGGCCAACTTTGTACAGTGCATGACTACTAGTTGTCCTATGGACAGAGTCTCCCACCTGAGCTGTAGATCTCTGCAGCTCGTCCAGAGTCACCATGGGCCTCTTGACTGTATTTCTGATCAGCGCTCTCCTTGTTCGGCCTGTGAGTTTAGGTGGATGGCCTTGTCTTGGTAGATTTACAGTTGTGCCATACTCCTTCCATTTCTGAATGATCGCTTGAACAGTGCTCCGTGGGATGTTTAAGGCTTTGGAAATCTTTTTGTAGCCTAAGCCTGCTTTAAATTTCTCAATAACTTGATCCCTGACCTGTCTTGTGTGTTCTTTGGACTTCACGGTGTTGTTGCTCCCAATTTTCTCTTAGACAACCTCTGAGGCCGTCACAGAGCAGCTGTATTTGTACTGACATTAGATTACACACAGGTGCACTCTATTTAGTCATTAGCACTCATCAGGCAATGTCTATAGGCAACTGACTGCACTCAGATCAAAGGGGGGCGAATAATTATGCACACACCACTTTGCAGTTATTTATTTGTAAAAAATGTTTGGAATCATGTATGATTTTCGTTCCACTTCTCATGTGTACACCACTTTGTATTGGTCTTTCATGTGGAATTCCAATAAAATTGATTCATGTTTGTGGCAGTAATATGACAAAATGTGGAGAACTTCAAGGGGGCCGAATACTTTTGCAACCCACTGTACTAGGTTGAATACAGTCCTGTTTTCTAAAGCACTTAAACAGCCAAGAAACGGCTTGAGATTTGAGGTTTTACTGCAGGAAAGTTCAAAGGGTCATTATTTCTGCTTTGTTTTATAGCTTAGACAGAGTGTGGTTTCTAAACACTAAATATGATAGAGTGATGCACAGTTTTAAAAAAAATAAATAAAAGCTGTATAACTGAAAATAAAAACATGAGACTCTTTTCTTTTCTGCTACTGTTATATTCATTATCTGTACTACATATACAATTCATTATATCATAATTTTTTTACGCTTCAGGTTTGCTTTAAAAAGTTATATGTAGTTATATTTTTTCAAAAAGTGGTTGTTCTAGTGTCAAACTATTGTCCCTGTATTTTCTGAAGATGCTCTTTTACAAGAGGATAAGAGAAGGAGGTAGTTTTGTTTCCTCCATTCCCAGGGTACCCCACAATCTTATGGATTTTGTGATATAGTATTTCACAGGGTGAAGGACCCTATGCTGGTGGGCTCTGAATTCCCTCAGGAATGCTGCATGGGGACAAGAGTTTTGAATCCAATGCTATCTGTTTTTTGTTGTTTTTTGTTTTTTTAAATCTTAATGTTTATATGTGCCAACACTTTTAAATCGGACCTGAACTCAGAATGTCCTCTCTGCTGTAAAAGATACACAACAGCATAATAACCTTTAAACAAAAAAAAAATATTTGTTACATCTGCTACAAATCCTAAAAAAAATCTGCGTTGTTTCTACTACCTGATTCAAGGAAGAAGACATATTGTTAACATCCTGTGCTTTCATGAGATTATCTGCCATGGCAGTTATGAGACACAGGGGAGAGATCAAATTAGAACTTGTGATTAGATACAGATGAGGGGGAATTAAACAGGCTAAACTTTGGGAGAAAATAAACTATTGTAGTGCAGTCTAGCCATTCTCTGGGTTTAAAAATATGTTTTCCCACCAAAATTTAAAATACATTTTTCTTTATAAAACTGCAAGATCTTTTTAAATTTATGTTTTAAATGTCTCAACAGTTAGCTCCGACATATCATAGCCCTGACATAGCAATTTTGGTGATGACTGCATGTTTGGTGCCTTCACCATTAACTTTGAAAATCAGCCCCATAGACTTCAATGCTTAGAGCAAACCTGAACTTAAAATTAAAAGTCAAAATAAAAATACATAGGTCATACTTACCTCTCATGTGGTCTATTCCTCACTCTCTTACTCCACCTCTGCATCCTGTTTGTCCACTTTGATTGGTGGAATTCTTCATCCTCTATTTTAAAAAGGACAATGACCTTGTAACAGCTTCCAGTCAGCACACTGTTAAACTGTAACATCGCCGACTTGAGCCATAGAGAAGCATAGACATTAATTTGCACATCAGTTGTCCTTTCAGCTATAACTGACAGCAACTGATATATAAGTCATAGTAACTAATATACTTCATTTCTGACAAAATCTTGTCAGAACTGGCAGGGATCATTGTTAGAAGAAAATGGTGAGCTTCTAAGAGGAAATGGCGGCAAGGTAAGTATGTAATATTCATTTGCAGGTACATCATGTGTTTATTTGAAATCATTTTACTCAGTTCAGATTCTCTTTGAAGACAAAAGTCGACTTGAAACTAAGAAGTTGGCCAGGAGACCAGTAATGGAATTTGAAACCAGATTTCATTGATTTCACTCATCTCTAATGTAGACATGGTAAATGCGATATAAATAATTTTGGCTTGTATGCAAATACTATGTGACCTAAGCAAAGAAGGGAAGCCAGGTAAATCCCAACTGAAGGAACGGAAGCATGTGTTTTCACACAATCCTAAAAATACTGCCCACCACATAGTAGGCCGCCATACAGGCCAAACAGTAACCATGTGTCAATCAAAATAAAGGATATCCCATGGGCATAATCATCTAGCAAGGATTTGGGCTCTTACACATGGATGGGTGGATGACCAAGGTAAGGCAGAGTTATTAAATGCTTTGTTTGCTTCTGTCTTCACAAGGGTAACAGCACTGTTACAAATTACAGATGCAGAAGAGTCTCAATCTTCCAACTGTAATATTAAATACTTAACGCAGGAAGAAGTGAAGGCAAGACTAAATAAATTAAAAATAGACAAGGCACCTGGCCCAGATGGCATGCATCCTCGGGTCCTAAGGGAATTAGGTTCAGTTATCGATAAACCCCTTTATCTTATCTTTTATGACTCTCTTTCAACTGGTAGAGTTCCAGTAGATTGGAAGTACAGCCCATGTTTTCCCATTATTTAAAGGGAACCAGAGATGAACATTTCCCACAAAATAAACATATCAGTCAATAGCTTGTAAAGAATAAATGCTCTATCTGATAATTTTGCCGCTCTGGTGTGCCTTTTGAGTTTTTTTTTTATCCATTATTACTCCAGGAAAAATCCAATATGGCCGCCAGCTCATATCCCTTCTGCTTCCAGGTTATAAGCTGTTCTGGATGTCTGGATGTGCTCTATGAGACTATAGACAAGCAGGGCTGCTGCTGCTGCTGCAGCCTTTCATCTGTGTGCTTTATTTATTCTGGTATGCTGTGCAGCTGCCTCTCATAGAAATGAAACTGCATAGATGATAATAATAATGACTGAGCACACAACAGTCACACTTGTCTATTTTCAGAGCTTCTTTCTCGGCAGGAGCAGTGCCTCCCATGTCATCATAGCTCTGAGTATGCAAAGCAGGAAAGCTGAGCCAGGAGGGGGCAGGCTTGGGCTTGAAAAGACTTCACAGAAGAGTGACTCAGCTATAATCATTCCAGCTCAAACCTAGACTGAATGCTCAGTCGGGGATTCTTATCACAGCTGATAACAGGCAGATTTAGCAAATGAAAAATTAAATTTAGATCAGGGTAGGTGTTTACTGTCATGTTCCTTTACACTGATAAATGTAATAAAATACATGAGTGTGCTTTGTCTCTGGTTCTCTTTAAGAAGGGCAAAAAATCAGATCCAGGAAATTATAGACCAGTAAGCTTAACATCCGTTGTATGCAAACTATTTGAGAGTTTACTAAGAGATACTATACAAGACTTCATAGTAGAAAATAATCTTATTTATCAGCATCAGCATGGTGTTACTTAAAGTTAGGTCCTGTTTGACTAACATGCTCAGCTTTTATGAGGTAGTGAACGCTAATATGGATATTGGGAATGCTGTAGATGTGATATACTTGGACTTTGCAAAGGCCTTCGACACTGTTCCCCACAAAAGTCTGGTGCAAAAGTTGAGAATACAAAAACTGGGGAAGAGTCTGTGTGCATGGATAGGGAACTGGCTAATGGACAGAAAACAAAGAGTTGTGGTCAATGGATCGTACTCAAAATGGGAGACTGTTAGCAGTGGGGTCCCACAGGGGTCTGTTCTGGGTCCAGTGCTCTTCAATTTATTTATTAATGACCTAGTAGATGCAGTAGTGAGCAATGTTGCTATTTTTGCAGATGATACAAAATTGTGCAGAATCATCAACTCTCAGGAAGACAGGGACATATTGCAACAGGATCTGGATAGGCGTGCTATATGGGCACATAAATGGCAGATGAAATTCAATGTTGAAAAATGTAAAGTCATGCATTTTGGTCGTACCAATGGTCTAGCACCATGCAAAATAAATGGGATACAGATGGGGACATCAAACTTGGAGAAGGACATAGGAGTACTCCTCAACAACAAGTTAAATAATTGTATTCACTGCCAAGCCACTGCAGCTAAAGCTAATAACAATTTAGGAAGCATTAAAAGGGAAATAAAAACTCGAGATGCAGGCATAATATTGCCTCTGTTTAAATCTCTAGTGAGTCCACATCTGGACTATGGAATTCAGTTCTGGGCACCACATTACAGGAAAGATATTGCAGTTTTAGAGCAAGTGCAGAGACGAGCAACAAAATTAATACGTGGGATGGAAGGTCTCACTTACCAAGAAAGGTTAGATAAACTGGGTTTATTTAGTCTTGAGAAAAGACGCCTTAGAGGGGATCTAATTAACATGCATAAATATATCAGAGGGCAATATAAAAGCTTGGTGGATGAGCTTTTTGTCCTACTCCTTAGGCATTCACAAAGGACTACAGGACAAGGAAAAACGTTTTAGCCATTTATTTAGGAAAGGGTTCTTTACAGTAAGAGTGATTAAGATGTGGAATGAATTGCCACAGGAAGTAGTTATGGCAAATTCTATATCTGCATTTAAAGGAGGCTTAGATGCTTTCCTTGTGATGGAAGACATCCATGGCTATAATTACTAGGTAATGCCCAGTGGTGTTGATCCAGGGATTTTATCTGATTGCCATCTGGAGTCGGGAAGGATTTTTTTTCCTTTTGGGGATGATTGGACCATGCCTTGTAAGGGTTTTTCGCCTTCCTCTGGATCAACAGGGATATGTGAGGGAGCAGGCTGGTGTTGTACTTTGTTTTCTGGTTGAACTCGATGGATGTTTGTCTTTTTTCAACCCAAATAACTATGTAACTATGTAACATGCTTAGCTTTCAACCAGCTAGACAAATAAAGCTATTTACAAACCCACAAGAATGAAGTAAGCACTTCTTGTATTGTAAAATGTGCTTTTGCCTAGAAAATAGAAGTTTTATATACCATGTTGTAGCCTACCTGGCGGTAAGCCCGACCTGAGCTCAGGCTTGGAGGGATGAGATGCGAGCTCAGGTCGGGCTAGGGAATTCCCTGCTTTTTAGGAGTCCCGCGCGTGATTGCTGCTGCGCAGCGGGACTCCAGCATCACCTCCGGCTCTCCCCGGCCTGTCCCAGTCTTTTGCTGGCCGCCAATCAGAGCGGCGGCGTGACGTCACGGGGCAGGGGCGGGACAAAGTTTTAAAGTGGCTCTGAAGAGTCGCACAGGGCAGAAGGAAAAAAAGTGATCTACATGTGTTTTTACATATATACTGTATATATATATATATATATATACTGTATATGTATATATATATATACAGTATATATATGTATGTGTGTGAGTTTGTGTATATGACTACTCTCAGTCTGCCGCATGCACCGATGTTTGCCTGGATTTTGACTACTCTCTGCCTGACGTATTTGTACAGTTTCACAATTTTTAAAGTTTATTCATACATTTAATTAAATCAACAAATTTGTGTTCCATTATTTTATTTATATGCAGAATGTCTACCAGGCTTTTATTCAGACATATTTTGGTGAGTCATGACTGAAAAATTGAAGGCCTAAAATTCTTGAAATAAATGTACCGCTTTTGACTCATAATTCCAGACAGAAATGCACCGCCAGGGAGGTTAAACAAGGTGTAAAAGATTAACTAAAGAAATATTATAATTATATATTCTATGCCAGCTTTATGTATGGTTTTATATATAGTGTGTACTGTGCCACCTTTAACATCTAATTTCCCTGGTTTTACAGCAAGGATTTTTTGAAGCAAAGAAGCTGCACACAAGTCCGGCAACCAGGAGGACTACAAGAGGGCAAGGAACGACCTAAACAGGGAACTAAGGTCCGCAAAGAAGTGCTACGCGGAAAAGCTGGAACAGAACCTCTCCTCAAACGACTCACGAGATGTGTGGAAAGGGCTTAAGGCTGCCACCAACTACAAGCCTCCCCCTCAGCATACTACACCCAGCACTGAGCTGGCAGAGAGTCTCAGCGACTTCTACTGCAGATTCGAGAACCAGCCAACACCTGCGGGACTCCCACAGCCGCCTGCACAATCCTCTGACATTGACGCCCTGGGCCCGAACCCACCCCCACCGTCAGTGAGGGAGGCGGATGTACTGAAAAACCTGCTAAGGCTAAATGCTGGGCACTATCTCCTCACAACCTAGGATCACCAACGCAGGAGCCCCACAAGGCTGCGTTCTGTCGCCGTTTCTGTTCTCTCTGTATACAAATAACTGCAAGTCCACATCAGACTCGGTAAAAGTAATCAAATTCGCTGACGACACGACCATTGTCGGTCTCATCACCAATAATGATGAGAAAGAGTACCACCACCAGGTTGAAGGTGTCTGTCACTGGTGCAGAGAGAACGGATTGGTCCTAAACACAGCGAAAACTGTGGAGATGATTGTTGATTTCAGGAGATGCGCCTCCACCCGGCCCCCAATCTGCATCGATGGCAAGGAGGTGGAAAGAGTCCCCAGCGTCCGCCTTCTGGGCACAACCATCTCTAATGACCTGAAGTGGAAGACCAACACTGCCTCCACACAGAGGAAAGCCCAACAGAGACTTTTCTTTCTCCGCCAACGTATGGCCCAAAAACTTCTGACAAACTTCTACTGCACAACAATCGAATCTGTCCTATGCTCTTCCATCCTGGTTTGGTACGCCAGCTCCTCTGCCAGCGACAGACTCAAACTGCAGAGGGTCATCAGATCAGTGGAGAGGATCATCGGGAGATCCCTTTCCTCTCTGGATCTCCTTTACCATTCCGGGCTGTACTCCAGAGCATTAAAGATCACCAGCGACCCCTCACACCCAGGCCATCGCTTCTTTATTCAGCTCCCCTCGAGCTGGAAACTTTAGTTCCGGTCCATCTCCATCCAGACCTCAAGGCCATCTCCATCCAGACCACTCTCTCCACGTAACTGCCCATCCCCACACCAAACACCATGCCGGCACTGCAGCACTCTACACATAGATAGACGGTGCTCTAGCTCAAGCCGACTTTCTTTTGACTTTCTTTTGGTTGTTTTTTGGGGTGTTTTTTGTGATGTAACTTATGCTACATTGTCTCTCTCTGCAGATGTGTTCCTTTCTGACTGCTCGTTTTGTCCTGTATCTATATCCTGTATCAGTACCCTGTACGTGCCAAGCCCAATTCCGGGCACAACCCAGTCGTGCTTGGCGATAATAAAGATTCTGATTCTGATTCTGATTCTGAAGTTGGAATTGTGTAATATATTTACAGGCGCAAAAAAACAAAATTAATATTTTTATGCAATTATAAAATTTTTTGCAAGTGATACAATTCTCTTGACTGTAACTGGAAAAGGGCAGAACTTTGCTCAGGAAACTAATCAACAGGGGATAGAATGCATTATTGATCATGCTTGTGTGTCAGAATTCTTATTCATGCAAAATATTCTCTATTGGTAGGATATTTGTTTCGCCAGAGGATAGCCACTTTCTTAAAGAGAACCCGAGGTGGGATTTAATTATGTTAGTGGGGCACAGAGGCTGGTTGTGCACACTAACACCAGCCTCTGTTGCCCCATGGTGTGCCTCCAGGACACCCCCTGCGCGGCGCTATCCCTCCGCAGTGCTAGCGACACACAGTGTGTCGCCAGCACAATGCTTACCTATGCCATGTCTGTTAGCGCTGCTCCCCCGCCTCCTCTGTATCGGCGCTACCCGCCCGCGTCCCTTCCCTCCCGCTGATTGGAGGGAAGGGACGCGGATGGGTAGTGCCAATACAGACGAGGCGGGGGAGCGGCTCTGTATGTCGCTAGCACTGCGGAGGGTATAAAGGCGCGCAGGGGGTCCTGGAGGCACACCATGGGGCAACAGAGGCTGGTGTTAGTGTGCATAACCAGCCTCTGTGCCCCACTAACATAATTCAATCCCACCTCGGGTTCTCTTTAAGGCTGTCCCTGAGAGCCCCAGAAAATCCTCTATTCATTGACTTTTTAAAGACAAGAGAAGTGGAAGGGACGAAAGCCAATTCATGCTGAGAGAAAGACAAAATAACCTGCGCTCATTAGGCACATTTAAAACTTGACAAGAGGATGTAAGAGAGGTGTGACCATGTAAAGGGGTACAGTTAAAAATGGCACAGAGTGAATAATGGCGCACCGTTCCGCCGATCATAAAACGCTATTTACCATTTTAACGTAAATACATTAAAACGGTAAATAACGTTTTATAAAACATTTACTGGCAGAACGGTGTGCCATTTGCAGGGGGGCTAGTGAGGCAGCGGGGGTCGGGGGGAGATGCAGCGGGCAGGACAGGTAGCAGGGTGGAGGGAGTAGGATTAGGCGGAGGATGTGTGCTGAGGGATACATTACCTAGTCCCAGCCGGCGATCGCTCCTTCACTTCGTAGTTAGCTTGCAGGAGTCCTCATCCAGCCAATCAGCATGTGGAAACTGAAGCCGCATAGTGATTGGCTGGATGAGAACTCCTGCAAACTAACAGAAGAAGTGAAGGAGCGATCGCCGGCTGGGACTAGGTAATGTATCCCTCGGCACACATCTTCCGCCTAAATCTACTCCCTCCACCCCGCTGCCTGTCCTGCCCGCTGCATCTCCCCCCGACCCCCGCTGCCTAAATTAGTTTAAGATATAAAACAATAAATATTGTTTTATGTTCATTACTGCTGTTCCTTTTTCATACCCTTGGCGCTGTGTGCCATTTTTGCCTGTTCCGATGTAAAGTTATGAAGTGGATGAAAAATAACTTAGGGTGGCTCAGTGCATAGCACTCTATCTTTGCTGAATGAGAGCTAAGAACCCCAGCCAAGTCAATTTCTGCATGATTTGTGAATAATTACCCAGAGTCCCAGTGTGTTTGAGTAGGTTTTAAAAAGGTGCTCTGGTTTTATCCTACATTTCAAAAAGATGCTGGTAGGTTAATTGAGCCCCATCTTTCCATCAACCTCAATAATTGACCCATAAGTGCATCAGGGACTTAAAGCACATCCACACTAATGTAAAAAATTCATTCCAGCTCCCTGGAGTGAGTCGTGCTCCTTGGTGTCCTCCAGATCCCCTTCATTCTAACACTGTCAGCTCTGAAATATCTGCAATTGGAGCTCCATGACTGTGTATTGCAGAGTCCTGCTGTGCATGCCTGTGATCACACTCCTATCAATAGGATCATTCTGCGCATGCGCGGCTCATTCTTTTGAGGACTGCACATGCACAGAACAACGCTCACAACAGTGGGAGCAGGATTGTGCATGCGCGAACGGGACAGCGCATGACCAGTAGGTGCAACTGCCAGACTCAGATATTTCAGAGCTGATAGTGGGAGAACAGCAGTGACCCAGAGGATGCTGAGGGATCTGACACACTAGTGGTGTGGGAGAGGGGGACTGGAAGAAGCCAAAGGTAAGTAAAAACTTTTTTTTGCACTAGTTTGGGTATTCTATAAAATGATGTGCACAAATAATGTGTCAATGAAGGTAATAAAGAAATATGTATTCTTCAATGTATTCTATAAGGCTCTTTTCCCACTGTGACTATTGCATTGCATCAGACAATATCATCACATCACAACACGGTGCAATGATATTCTTATGGGGCTATCACTTTGATTGTGATGAAACACATTCTGTGGGGATAATGCACAGCATGCAGTGTGCTTAAAGGGCAACATGCACATTTACAGTGGCACATAGGCCTTCTTTCATTGTACGGAATGCCTCAATGTAGGGTCACACCACAACGCTAATGTGCAATGTATCTTTTCCACTACGTTGCATTGCAATCTTATCAAAACGGAATTTGCTCAGTGTGAACGGTGCCAAAATAGTATGTTGGAGTATTGGAAGAAAAATAAATATCCAGTCCTATTGTCCAAAATGATCATTGCTCTGGGAAACAATGGATCATCAGTGCTCTGGGAAACAATGCATTTCCCAGAATAGGAAAGTGGCATGTATGAGTGTCAGCTTGCAGATCCAGGTTAGCGACAGCTATTTTTGGGTCCCATGGACCATGATTTTTTGCTGATACCCATACATCGTGAGCACTTCACTACTATACTTTGCATGATTCACTGCTTTATCTAATTAGACACATGTGACACTTATATTGGTAGTATATCACCTTACAGAGTTTCTATATGAGCATGTGTATAATTCTGGATACTCAGGTGAATACAAGTTACTCTTCTTTATAGTTGCTTTACACCCTGGTGATGATTCTGGTATGAGTTTCTGGAGGTTTTCGATATTGTTGGACTACTTACTTTATCCTATCCTACTCTTTGGATAGATTTTCACTTGGGCGGGGGGTCTCTTTTCCTTCATTACATTTTCATGCAATTTTGGTGCTTATGGCATACTTGCATTTTTTGTAGAGTGCGGTTTTACATTCCCTGTGTACAGAGGCGTCCGAGCCATTAGGCAGCTATAAATTTTCGCCTAAGGCGACAGGAAGAGGCAAGGGCGCTTCTGCACTGAGTAGTGAGAGAAGAAATGCCTCTCAGCTGACTCAGGTGTCAGTTTACACAGCAGCAGCAGCAGCGGGGCTGACTGGACTTCAGCTCAATGATTCAAAGAACCACAGTAATGAATGAGTCAGTGAGAGAAGGCACTCATCCTAGTCAGGGATCCGAGGAGTACAGCATCATCAGCTCCTGAGTCCGAATCCTGAGAATTCAGTCCCTCTCTATCTGCTACTGGTAACTGCGTGGATGTAGAGACTGTGTAGCAGCCAGGCATTGACTTCCCCCCAGGCCGCCTTTCATTCAATGATTTAGGGTTGGTCCTGTGTCTGCTGTATTCAGGTTTGTTGATGTAAGGCAATGTAAAATACTAGGCTAGCTGATAAAAGTGCAATTAGAGGGCAGGCTAGTTGGTAAATATACACAGCATGATGTAGAACTCGTCTGGAGGGTCAGTGGGAAAAAATCTGTCTGGTCTCTCCCCATTGTTATAATGACTGCATGTGCAGATAAGGTCTTAAACAGGTTGAAAAGTTTTGACAGTCCCTAGACTCCAGGAGGGCTGCTTGCTGACTTGTGTAAGAGATTGGCAGGGACAGCAGTCCTATTACCAGCAACTAGTCTCTGTGTAATGTGGGACTGCAATACAGATAAACTGCTCCATCCCAGGCTTTCTCAGTCTCACTCCACTCCTCCTATCTCTGTATGTGTATAGTGTATGTCTACTGTGTGTGTGTGTGTGTGTGTGTGTGTGTGTGTGTGTGTGTGTGTGTGTTGTGTGCAGTGTGTGTACTGTGTGTGTGTGTGTGTATGTTGTGTGCAGTGTGTGTACTGTGTGTGTGTGTGTGTGTGTGTGTGTGTGTGTGTGTGTGTGTGTGTGTGTAGTGTGTGTACTGTGCTGTGCGTGTCTAAAGTGTGTGTGTGTGTACTGTGTATAGTGTGTATGTTGTGTGCAGTGTATGTACTGTGTGTGTGTATGTTGTGTGCAGTGTGTGTACTGTGTGTGTGTGTGTGTGTGTGTGTGTGTGTGTATAGTGTGTGTACTGTGCTGTGCATGTCTAGAGTGTGTGTGTGTGTGTGTACTGTGTATAGTGTGTATGTTGTGTGCAGTGTGTGTACTGTGTGTGTGTGTGTGTGTGTACACTGTGTGTGTGTGTGTACACTGTGTGTGTGTGTGTGTGTGTGTGTGTGTGTGTGTGTGTGTGTGTATAGTGTGTGTGTGTGTACTGTGTGTGGTGTGTGTGAGTGCATGCCGCAATAAGTATATTTTATGGTGAAACGCTCTGCTGCATAACAACTATTTTCTGGTGAACCCATGCCGCAATTTTCTGGTGAAACGCTGCTGCATTATGATTTTCGGGGGTCTTGGGGGTGGGGTTCACCACAGGAGTGGTGTTCACCATGAGGGGTGCGGGGTATGGGACTGGGGGCAATCACAGGGGGGGGGGTGCCACAGGATTTCTCGCCTGGAGTGACAAAATGGCTAGAGACGCCCCTGCCTGTGCATCTACTTTTGGTAAGATAAACAGCTTTTTCTGTACATTGGCCAGTATACCTTGATATGTGCATAGTTTTACAATGGTATGTATCTGACCTTTGGTCTGTATTGTAGGTTTTTTTAACAGATGTTTGTATGTGATGTGCCTCTGAGGAAGCGGCTTCAGACCGTGAAACATGTGTCAGGCATTGTTTTATGTGAAATGGAATCTTGTGATTGTATCCATACGTCTTGTCCGCAACTCTGAAGACTTGTTGTTTGATTAAAGAATAAATAGAGAAACTGTTCAGATAAAACCCCCAATCTGTTTTTTTGTTGTTGTCCTAAATAGAGATGGCCCGAACCTCCGATTTTCAGTCCGCGAACCGCAATAGACTTCAATAGGGAGGCGAACTTGGAAAACTAGAAACACTTATGCTGGCCAGAAAAGTGATGGAAAAGATGTTTCAAGGGGTCTAACATCTGAGCTTTTGCAAACCAGCGTTTTAAGGGCAGAAATCACATTGCATGCTAAATTGCAGGACTAAAGTGCTTTAAAACATCTTGCATGCAGGGGAGGACTGGGACCTTTTGGCCTGGGGGGACAACACAAACTAGAGGCCCGTTTCACGGCATCCCCAGCCCAAAGCCATATCTTTCTTGTGTGCAAATCTTTAAATTGTGATGACTAACAGCCCCAGCCACGCGCACACACACACACACACACACACACACACACACACACACACACACACACACACACACACACACACACACACACACACACACACACACACACACACACACACACACACACACACTATGTACCTGATGCCTAACCCCATTTCTCCGCACAATCTACCTGTCTGTGTCTGATGCCTAACCTTAAAGGAGTTATCAGGCTTTTTTTTTTTATAAAAATAAGTGCTACTTACCCAGGGCTCGTCCAGCCCCAAGCTCCCAGCATGTCCCTTGCCGCAGCTCTGCAGTCAGCTGTTTCGCTGCCGCTGCCTCCCAGCCCCCGGCGATGACGTCAGGCCGACTGCGCCTGTGCGAGCGGCGCTGTCAATCACCGCCACATGGACCAGAGCGTACAGTGCAGACGCAGAACTACTGTACCTGCGCAGTACACTCCGGTCCACGTGGAGGTGATTGACAGTGCTGCTCGCACAGGTGCAGTACAGGCCGACATCCAGGTCGGACTGGTGCCATCGCCGGGGACTGGAAGGCAGCGGCAGCGAATGGCTGACTGCAGAGCTGCGGCGAAGGACATGCTGGGAGCGTGGGGCTGGAGGAAGCCCCGGGTAAGTAGCACTTATTTCATTAAAAATGCCTGATAACTCCTTTAAACAACCCCCCCACACACACACACACACACACACACACAAACCTACCTACCTGGTGATGCCTAACCCCACTCCTGCCCACCCACCATACAAACTACTTGTCTGACACCTACCCCCCCCCCCCCCTTCAACTACCTGTTTGACAGTGCCTAACTGCCTGCCTCCCCCCTCCCCTGCTGCCAATCACACCACAAGAAGAAAAAACGTTCCCCCTCAGGCCAGGGTCAGAATGGGGATGATTATCACACAAAAAAAAAAACTCAGAGGGCACTGGCCTGGGCAGAGAATTGAATTTGACAGCAGTAGCAGGCAGGCAGCAAAGTGTGAGTAACTCAGTGACAAGAAGGGAGAAGAAGTACAGAAACAAAATTTATAAAAACCACCTTCTCCTCTGGCGACCTGGACCCGACCTCCTCTGTCCTTCTGTCTCCTCAGTCTTACACCTCCTCCTCCTCCTCCACAGCAGCAAGCAGCTATAGGTGGCATCTCCGACTCCCAGCCCCCAGAGTGTCCGACTCCTCCAGCCAGGACAGCCAGCCAGCCACTCGTAGCCGCAGCTCCAGGCCCCCAGCCCCCCAGCACAGAAAGCTGAAGAGTGAGACAGCTCACTCCGATGACACCTCAGGCACAGCAGCACAGGGGAGGACTGTGTCCGACTCCTCCAGCCAGCCACTCGTAGCCACAGCTCCAGGCCCCCAGCCCCCCCAGCACAGAAAGCTGAAGAGTGAGACAGCTCACTCCGATGACACCGCAGGCACAGCAGCACGTTGCGGGCGTCAATGGCTCCAGGTGGGGGGCGGAGTCAAGCAGGGTCAACCCACCGGGCCGGAGAGGACCTAAGCTATTTGTGTCCTTGTGCCGCTCACATCCACCGCAGGCGCAGCCACGCACAAGGGCACACCACAGCCGGCCGCCTCAGCCCCTTCTCTGATTGGATACTTCAACTTGCTGGGAAATATCGTGCGAGGTTGCGATCCCCACTGCAAACCTATCACCTGTGGTATGTCTGCAGCCGCTGCGTATAGCAGTGGCTGGCCCTAATTACTTAAGATTCGGGCGGCCCGGGGGGCAATTGGGCCAGTCCTCCCCTGCTTGCATGTGTATATGTTATGTCCAGAACCCGAAGTTTGGCCACTTCGCAGGGAGGCGGGGGCGGAGCCAGCGACAGGGAAAATGTTCAGAGCCACCATGATTTGGCTCATTTTGGACATTGGCCGCAGCGCTGCGGCCACTTCGCACATTGACCGGCCAGAACCCGAAGAGGCCAGCCACAACGCGAAGTGGCAAAACTTCGGATTCTGGCCGTAACATATACATCAATCAGGGAGTGTAAATAGAGTATTGCTTCACAATGACACACTAAACTCACTGTGTAATGCACCGCAAACAGCTGTTTGTGTAGTGATGGCTGTGCTGGAAAGGTGCGCACCATGGCGAAAGTGCAGGTCCTGACGGTTTTCAAGAATCCCACATGGTCTCCGGGCTGTAGTGGCTCAATGATAGAACAACAGTGACTGTCCAGTTGATCAAATTTGATCTGTCCACAATGAAGCAATGACCTTATTATTTTGGTGTGCCCCCCCCCGAGACACTCATATCGCCGTCGGTCATTGCTTCATTGTGATATGCAAGCCCCCTCACTGCGGCAAGGTAATGATCACGAAGGGGAATTGGCACATGTACATGCCTTTTGTTTTGTTGTTGCAGCTGCAGTGCAGCCAGAAAAATTAGGCAGGCATGTACACGCACCAGAAAAATTATTACAGCGGTCACTGCTAGCAGCGGCCTTAAAAATTCAGGAATCCGTCTGGTGTCCTGGACCCTGTAGGTGGTGGCGGAGAAGGCAGTCAAGCGGCCTGCAGGCAGAGATGCTGTGTGTGGGGACTGACTTAGTCTTCGGGCGGGCAGTAGCCCTCCGGGATCCATGCCTCATTCATTTTGATAAAGGTGAGGTACTGAACACTTTTGTGACTTAAGCGACTTCTCCTATCAGTGACAATGCCCCCAGCTGTGCTATAGGTCCTTTCTGACAGGACGCTTGAGGCAGGGCAAGACAGAAGTTGGATCATGGCAAATTGTGACAGCTCTGGCCACAGGTCAAGCTTGCGCACCCAGTAGTCCAAGGTTTCATCGCTGGTCACAGTGTCTACATCCACACTTAAGGCCAGGTAGTCGACTACCTGCCAGTCCAGGCATTGGTGGAGTGTGGATCCGGAAGGGCTAAGGCAAGGCATTGGACTAAAGAATGTCCGCATGTCCGACATCACCATGAGATCACTGGAGCATCCTGTCCTTGCCTGCGTGGACATGGGAGAAGGATTACTGGCAGAAGGATTACTGGCAGTGGTACCTTTACAGCGTTGTGCTGTGACATCACCCTTAAACATCTCCGCCACTTTGTGCCTATACCGAGGGTCTAGTAGCATTGCCACCCAGTACAGCTCATTCCCCTTGAGTTTTTTTATACGGGGATCCCTCAACAGGCTAGACAGCATGAAAGACGCCATCTGCACAAAGTTGGATGCAGACGTACTATCCATCTCCTCTTGCTCTTCCTCAGTGACGTCAGGTAAGTCCTTCTCCCCCCCCCCCCCCAGCCGTGAACAATACCATGGGAACGTTGAGCAGCACAAGCCCCCTGCAACGCCTGCTGCGGTTGTTCTTCTGCTGCCGCCTCCTCCTCCTCCTCCAAAGAAACACCTTCCTCATCATCCGAGTCTGACACCTCCTCCCCACATGACTCTTCCTCCTCCCCCCCCCCCCCCCCCGCAGGTGTTGAAGAAACATCTGGTTCTGATGAAAATTGATCCCACAACACTTCCTCTTGTAACTGTTCCTGTTCACGCTCCTCCACAGCTTGATCCATCACTCTATGCACGGCACACTCCAGGAAATAAGCGTACGGGATCAAGTCACTGATGGTGCCTTCACTCCGACTCACCAGGTTGGACACCTCCTCAAACGACCGCATGAGCCTGCATGCATTTTGCTTGAGTGTCCAGTTGTTGGGCCAGAACATCCCCATCTCCCCAGACTGTATCCTTCTACTGTAGTTGTAGAGGTACTGGGTGACGGCTTTATCCTGTTCTAGCAGGCGAGAGAACATAAGGAGGGTTCAATTCCAGCGAGTCGGGCTATTGCAAATCAGGCATCTCACCGGCAACTTGTTTCTCTGTTGAACATTGGCAAACTGTGCCATGGCCGTGTAAGACCGCCTGAAAGGCCCACACACCTTCCTGACCTGCTTCAGGACGTCCTCTAAGCCTGGGTACTTTGACACAAATCTTTGAATGACTAGATTCAGCACATGTGCCATGCAGGGTACATGTGTCAGCTTTCCCAAATTCAAAGCAGAAATGAGATTGAGAAATGAGATTGCTGCCATTGTCACACACCACATTGCTGATCTCCAGCTGGTGCGGGGTCAGCCACTGATTCACCTGTTTGTTAAGAGCAGCCAGGAGAGCTGCTCCAGTGTGACTCTCCGCTTTCAGGCAAGACATGTCTAACACTGTGTGACACCGTCGTACCTGGCATGCAGCATAGGCCCTGGGGAGCTGGGGCTGTGTAGCTGGAGAGGAGATCGTAGCACCAGTAGAGTTGAACTGCCACTCTGTCAAGTAGGAGGAAGAGGACAACAGTGAAGAGGATGTAGCAGGAGGAGAGGAGGTGGCAGGAGGCCTGCCTGCAAGCCGTGGAGGTGTCACAAGTCGGTCCGCTGCACAGCCACATACTCCCTGTTTGTCAGCGGTCACCAGGTTGACCCAATGGGCTGTGTAAGTAATGTACCTTCCCTGACCGTGCTTGGCAGACCAGGCATCCGTGGTCAGATGGACCCTTGACCACTTGCCTCTCAACTTCATGGTACAGTTTGGGTATTGCCTTTTTAGTGAAATCATTGTGGCCTGGTATCTTCCACTGTGGTATCCCAATGGCCACAAATTTACCGAAGGCCTCAGAGTCCACCAGCAGGTATGGTAACATCTGGAGAGCTAACAGTTCCGCTAAGCCAGCTGTCAGACAAGGGGGTGACTGGCAGACATTGGCTTCTTCTGCTCAAAGATTTCCTTCACGGACACCTGACTGCTGCTGCGGGCAGAGGAGCAGTAACCGCTCCAGGTCAGAGGCGGAGTGGAGGAGGGTGGCTGTGAAGGTGCAAGGGAGAAAGCGGCTGAAGATGCTGCACCTGAAGGAGGAAGAGGAGAAGGAGGGTGGCTTTTCTTTTGTGTGCTGCTTTTACTCTGGTGCTCTTCCTATTGCAGTTTGTGTCTTTTCTGCATGTGCCTTTGTAAGGCAGTTGTCCCTACGTGGGTGTTGGCCTTTCCATGGCTCAATTTTTGGAGGCAAAAAGAACAGATGGCATTGCTCTGATCTGAGGCAGCAGCTGACATTGAAGGGTATGTTGGATGGCTGTCCATAGGTGGCGATACATGGCGTCGGACAATGCCACCAGCTGTTTCTGATGACGAGCTCCCCTTGCATCTTTCAGGAACTCGTCTCCTCCTATTACTCTCTGACTCCCCCTCTGAACTGTCCCCTTGGTCATCTTGTGGCATCCGTATCATCATCATCATCATAATCATCCTGCCCAGCTTCGCTTGCCTCAGACACCTCCAAAACTGCACCAATAGCAGGTACTTCATCATCCTCCTCCTCACACGTTACGTCCATAGTGTCGCCTAACTCAGACATATGAGGTGGTGTAACTTGCTTAGCGCCTTCATCTGGTTGTAACAATAATGGCTGTGCATCAGTGATTTCCCTACCAAATAACTCCTGCGAACTGTCAAATGCAGCGGATGTGGTGCTTGTAGTAGGACTGGTTGGTGTGGAAGATGAGGTGTTCTGTGTTAAATAGTCAACCACGTTCTGACAATCTTGGGAGTTGATGGGACGTGCCTTCTTTTGAGCACTGTACTTTGGTACAGGGCCGCACGAAATCACATCAGCACGACCTCAAACAGACCTGCTGGCTGGCCTTCCTCTGAGTCTGGCTCTACCACTGCCTCTACCTGTTTTGTCCGTTTTGTCCATGTCGGGGGGGATGAAGTGAAAGGTATGCACTGACTTGACTAATACAATGTGCAGTCACACAGGTGCAGTTAACAGGTATGCACGGAGTGGTATATCACACTGCGTGCACTCACATAGTTAGGTGGGTGCACTGAACACAACAGGTAGGTATATGCAGTGATGGGTATTACAAATGTGCATCTGTCACACACTCGTACCGTGAACAGGTACAGTGACTGGTGGTATTAAATATCACGCTGCATGCGCTCAGGTAGGTAGGTGGGTGCACTGTGAACAACAGGTAGGTATATGCAGTGATGGGTATTATAATGTGCACCTGTCACACACAGACAAGTACTGAACAAGCACAGTGACACTGCTTGTGCTCACGTAGGTAGGTGGGTGCACTGAAGTGAACAACAGGTAGGTATATGCAGTGATGGGTATTACAATGTGCACCTGTCACACAAAGACAGGTACTGGACAGGCACAGTGACACTGCGTGCGCTCACGTAGGTAGGTGAGTGCACTGTGAACAACAGGTAGGTATATGCAGTGATGGGTATTACAATGTGCACCTGTCACACACACAGGTAGTCACTGAATGTGCTGGACTTGGAAGCGGCACACACAGTAGGAATTACCAAGGCTGTCTATGCAACACAAGTGTCTGTGGGAAACACACACACACACAAAAAAAGATCACGAGAATAATATTAGCTCTCAAAAGAGCTGTTGTGGGTTGCTTTTTTAGCAATAAGAATCAGCAAGGAGCAAACTAAGAAGCCTACAAGAGCCTAACTAAGCTTTCCCTATAGGACTCTCCCTTCTCTAATTACTGCAGGCACACGAGTGAGTGAAAAGCCTGATGCTGCCTGCCTTTTATAAGGGCGTGGGGCTCCAGGAGGGAGTGTAGCTTGATTGGCTACAATGTGCCTGCTGACTGTGATGTAGAGGGTCAAAGTTGACCCTAATGATGCACTATGGGGGCGAATTGAACTTCCGGAAAAGTTTGTGTTAGTTCGCGAACGCGAACCACCGAAGTTCGCCGGCGAACCATTCGGGCCATCTCTAGTCCTAAACTGTATATTGCAGCATTCAGGGGTGGAACAAAACTACTCAATTTTATTGTTCTCATAGTGCTAGTGACACCTATTTACTAGATGATAAACGTGTCATGATTTTTTGACAGTATTAAACACTAACATCTAATTCTTCTTTCTACATTCATAAAACAGCTTCATTTTACTGAAATATTCCAAGTTTTAATTTGCTGAACCTCTGTTAACAACACATCACAAATTGTACTTCTGTTGTACAGTACAAACATTCTACATTTCTATTGAAATATGTTTCATAATTGTCACAGGAGAACATTCTTTCAACACAGGTATTATTGTGTTGAAAAATAAAGAAAATTGCCCGAGCATGTAAACAAAAAAAATGAGATTGTGTTATACCCACTTTAACAATGCCAGTGTAATCATTATACATTTTCTTCTTTTCATTGAGTAATGGCAGGAGATGGCTACTGGCCTGGGTTGAGAGCTTTAGCAGCACTGGCAACATATTTTAACAAACATTTCTCTGTTTCATAAAATAATGTTTGCCTGTGAAAGCAATAATAATGTGATTGGGTTTTTGATGCAGACACTAGATAATCACCAACAATAAGCTAGGATGAAGGATGAACGGTCAGTGCTAAAGAAAACATGCATTGAAAGATTTCTAATGGTAGTTGCCAATGATTTCTTTATATGGTTGTCTTGCTGATCATTTGATTCAGTTGCATGGATGATTTCTAAAATCATTTGCAAGGTGGAAAGTTTATATACTCAATGTTAACATTTTTCTTCTACTTCAAAACATTGGCCACATGATGTGTGCCCACCATTTCAAAG
This sequence comes from Hyperolius riggenbachi, assembly GCF_040937935.1. Classification (NCBI taxonomy): domain Eukaryota; kingdom Metazoa; phylum Chordata; class Amphibia; order Anura; family Hyperoliidae; genus Hyperolius; species Hyperolius riggenbachi. The sequence continues at coordinate 396,139,458 of NC_090646.1, forward strand.
CAAGTATGTCTTTATTACAGCAGTACAATTGGCGACACTGCTCTAATATAAGAAATGTTCTCTTCTCCTATGCACCCAGGGGTGTAACTAAAATTATTAGGGCCCCCCCCCCTACAAAAATGATAGCATAGGGTCCCCGTGGTCCTCAAACACTATGAGAGTCCTGTGATTGGGAGCCAGCGAATGGCAGCAGAGAGTTTTGCTGTGAAGCAGCATCTGGAAGCAGGAAACAATTACAGACGCCCCTGCTACTCTTCAGGAGGGATTTTTTTTGTGAGCAAACTTGGCTTTGTTGTTTTTTTTGCTAATTGTAGTTGGGGAGAGGGAGGGGCCCCCAAAGCCTCCAGGCCCCCCTGCGATGGCAGGGGTCGCAGGGGTGCTTGTTACGCCCATGTGTGTACCCAAGTGTTATGTTTTGAACACAGAGTATGTTAGTGAATTCATCACATGTCTCTGTGTCCTTCCTTTTCTCCTGTGGTTCCCCGTTGGCTGCGGCACTCCTCCCCGCTCCCCCCAGAAAAATTGCAGAGCTTAGAAAGCAAAAGGTGCATTCTTTTCAGAAGAGGGATGCCTGCAGCACACCAAACATTATAAGGACTTTTTGGGAAAAAAAATCCCATTGTTCCCACTATTCTCCTTAACATACCTAGCAAATGTGGTGATTCTAGAATGCATTAACCTCTAAAGTTGGTGGCCATTGACTTTGACCATTGACACGCGAACTTTTGCGAACCGCAATAGACTTCAATGGGGAGGCGAACTTTGAAAACTAGAAACATTTATGCTGGCCACGATAAGTGATGGAAAAGATGTTTCAACTTAGGGGTCTAACATCTGAGTTTTTGCATGGATGAGTGGGATACACACCAAAAGTCCCAGGGAAAAAATCTGGCTTTGATGCAAATCAGCGTTTTAAGGGCACGCTAAATTGGAGGCCTAAAGTGCTTTAAAACTTCCTGCATGTGTATACATCAATCAGGGAGTGTAATTAGAGTACTGCTTCACACTGACACACCAAACTCACTGTGTAATGCACCACAAACAGCTGTTTGTGTTGTGACGGCCGGGCTGGACTGGTGCGCACCATGGCGAGAGTGCAGGCGATAGCGGTTTTCAAGCCCATATGGTTGCTGGGCTGAGGTAGCACAATGACAGAACAACAGTGACTGTCCAGCTTATCGAATTTGGTCTGTCCACAATGAAGCAACGACACCTTATTATCTTTGGTGTAACCCCCCCCCCCAGACACTCATATAGCCGTCGGTCATTGCTTCATTGTGATATGCAAGCCCCTTCACCGTGGCAAGGTAACGATCATGGCAAGGTAACGATCAACAAAACATGTACATGCCTTTTGTTTTGTTGTTGCAGCTGCAGTGCAGCCAGAAAAATTAGGCAGGCATCTACACGCACCATAAAAATTATTATAGCGGCAGCTGCCTTTGGGTCTACCCCTGCCTCTGCCTCTACCTGTTTTGTCCATTTTGGGGGGGGATGAAGTGAAAGGTATGCACTGACTTGACTAATACAATGTGCAGTCACACAGGTGCAGTAAATGGTAGCAGTGACTGGTATTACAATACAATGTGCAACTGTCACACAGGTGCCTTTAACAGGTATGCACGGACTGGTATACTAAACAGCGTGCAGTCACTAAGGTGCACTGAACAGCTATACAGAGATTGGTATTACAAATGTGCAGCACACAGGTACCGTAAACAGGTGCAATGAGTGGTGGTATATTACACTGCTTGCGCTCACGTAGGTCGGTAGGTAGGTGCACTGAACAGTGAACAGGTGCAGTGATTGGAATTACAAATGTGCACCAGTCACACACAGGTACCGTGAACAGCTGCAATGACTGGTGGTATATTACACTGCTTGCGCTAATGTAGGTGCACTGTACAGGTTACAGGTATGCACTGCAGTGATTGGAATTACAAATGTGCACCTGTCACACACACACACACACAGGTACCGTGAACAGGTGCAATGACTGGTGCAATGACTGGTGCGCTCACGTAGGTAGGTAGGTAGGTGCATTGAACAGGTGCAGTGATTGGGATTACAAATGTGCAGCTGCCTGTCACACACACAGGTACCCTGAACAGGTGCAATGGCTGGTGGTATTAACAATGCATGCACTCACATAGGTATAGGTAGGTGGGTGCACTGAACAGTGAACAGGTGCAGTGTTAGGGATTACAAATGTGCAGCTGCCTGTCACACACACAGGTAGTCACTGAATGTGCTGGGCCTGGCAGTGGCACAGTAGGAATTACCAAGGCTGTCTATGCAACACAAGTGTCTGTGGGACACACATAGATCACAAGAACAAGATTAGCTCTCAAGAGAGCTGTTGAGGGGTGTTTTTTTTAGCAATAAGAATCAGCAAGGAGCAAGCTAAGAAGACTACAAGAGCCTAACTAAGCTTTCCCTATAGCTCTCTCTGCAGCAGCAGCAGTAGCTCTCTCTTCGCTAATTACTGCAGGCACATGAGTGAGTCCAATGCCTGACGCTGCCTGCCTTTTATAAGGGGGGGGGGGGTAGTTGGGTTCCAGGAGGGAGTGTAGCCTGATTGGCTACAATGTGCCTGCTGACTGTGATGTAGAGGGTCAAAGTTGACCCTAATGACGCACTATGGGGGTGAATCGGTTCTCAGCGATCGCGAACCCCGGAAGTTTGCCGGCGAACCATTCGGGCCATCTCTACAGGTAAATAGCCATAAAAATTGCTTTTTATAAATTATTAAAATATGCAATAAAATTATGAATAATTACAGAAATGTGTTGTGAATAACAAATATGAAACAGTAGAAAACAGTATTGAAAAAAGGAGAAAATGGGGAAATGAATGCTTAAGAAATTGGAGATGTCTTAATTCTTTGTTGTTAAGTACTTTTTTGAGTCCAAATGGAAAGTTGTTTATTTAAGAGTCCATTCAAAATGGAAACCTTGGGTTCTTTGCTAGCTTCAGGTTCCTTAAGGGATGTTACAAAATAGAGAACTGGCTTTGGACCTGGAGATTTCCCATTTCACATTCCTGCCTTGAGGGGTGGAACTCAGGATCTGCCCCTGCTGTAGGGACTGGTAGCCCCCTGCTTTTGATGGCAAAGAATGATAGAAATACATACTGTATTTTGTCTTCTGCTTGTCGAACATCTAATATGAAAGTATTTTTATGACCAGCTAAAATATACACCATTTTGATACCAAACTTGGCTAGTAAATTGTATGCCATTACAGAGAAATTCAATTAGTGATGAGCACAGATTTTGCATAATCATAATTTTGCATAATTTACAGATGGAAACATCATGGGGAACCCTCATTGAATAGCATGTATTAATGTGGGAGATGTGTTTATTATAAATACAGTATGTGGAGACAAGCAAAATATTTGTAAACTCTGATGTCACTAAAGCATAAAGTGATAAAGAATTAGTTCTTCAGATTTTAACTCTGATGGGGTTGTGTATACTGAAATTCAAACAACACTACTCCCAAGGCAAAGTAGGAGAGGTGGTGATTTTAATAAATTATTCCTCTACAAATAATGTTTTCTAATTTATGAATCAGCTATTTAGGTTCCTACAGGCTTAAATATTTAATTTAATCTGTCTTACATCCTATGAATTGACATACATGTGCAAATTGGACATGGTCGTTCAAATTTTGCTGATGACAGTGGTGAATGCACAGCTACATTTTCTTAAAGGAATACTATCTATTCACATATTTTTTTTCAATTGACACAGGAATTGTTTGGGAAGTGCTGCTAAGTACTGGTGTATACATTTTAGTAGCAACTTCTCTGTTTACTGTTATCAATATACATTCAAAGTTTACTGACACCAAAACTGACGGCTGACTGAGCCATGAGGAGAGGGGAAATTCCCCTCACACTTGATCAGTTAACTCTATGGGCCTGATTCACAAAGCGGTGCTAACAGTTAGCACCCTGGTGAAAAGCCCTTTATCACGCCTAAACTCAGTTTAGGTGTGATAAGTTTAGGTGTGATAAGTTTAGGCATGATAAGTTTGGGTGTGATAAGTTTAGGCATAATAACTTTAAGCACCAACTGGGTTAGCACCGCAGTGCACAGCTGATCAAAAGTTTTGCGCTAGCAAAGTCTGGTGCACTTCGCATAGAGTTTAATGTCGCTGCTTTGCGTGCGGGACTTTGCACGCTATCTACACTTATCTAAACTTATCATGCCTAAACTTATCACACCTAAACTTATCACACCTAAACTTATCACGCCTAAACTGGCTTTTCACCAGCGTGGTGCAATGGTTATCACGCCCAAAGTCTCTAACTGGGTTAGCACCGCTTTGTGAATCGAGCCCTATGTGTAGCTCTGTGTGTGACAGAGAGAGAGAGAGAGCTCCCAACAGCTGCAGCTCCTGTGTCCTGTGTTTCTGACTGACCTGTCTGAAGAGAGCAGAGGAAATGTAACTATTTCTCACAGCTTTCCATAATGTTTTTGCTTTCAGAGTTTGATATGTTTGATATGTGCTTTCTTTAGTCTGATATGCAACTCTGGCTGTGTATTGAAGCAGACACCCCTTCTGCAATTGATTTGTTCCAATATAGCTAAAACCTACCCTCAATAAATTACATCTTTTGCCTGATATTTAATATGAAAAGTAGGAAAATGTTTACACAGCTACTTAGACATTATTTGCACACTTTCATTTTAGAACACTTGGGTATCAATAGTATTCCTTTAACCACTTGCCGACCGCGCACGCATAACGCGCGTCGGCAAAGTGGTTCCTGGAGGACCAGGCACGCACATCTGCGTCGCCAGGTTCCCGGTAATTAATGAGCGATCGCGCGGCGGGAGCCGCGCGATCGCTGTGTCACGTGGTGCCGCCCCCTTGTGACTACAACCCGCCGGCCAATCCGCAGCGCCGGCGGGTTGTAAAATTTCAAACCAGCCACTTAAAAACGTATAATACAGTTTGTTTACCTAACAAACTGTATTATACTGCCTGCCTCCCCGCTGGTGGTCACACTTAGCGATCGACCACCGGCGAGGAGAGCAGGCATAGTGAGTCACACACCGCACACGTTAGGAGCCCCACAGACCCCCCCGATCACCATCAGCACCCATCAAACACCCCCCTGTACCCCCCTGCAGCACGCAGCTTAGACCCAACCACCCCCCATATCACCCATCAATCAATCCCTGACACCACCTGTCACTCCTATCAATCAGATCAGACCCCCAACTACCCCTTAGGGTTATCTGATCACCCCCCACCCCTTCAGATCTCCCCCCCCTCCCTCCCCCCCTGTATACTGCATATCTCTATCTCCCTCTAATAGCCCACTGATCAGCTGTCAATCACCTATCAGTCACCTGTCAATCAACCCTTGTCACCACCTGCCACTGCCCCACATCAGATCAGACCCCCCACTGCCCCTTAGGGACTTCTGATCACCCACCCACCCTTTCAGATCCCCCCGAGACCCCCCCCCCCCCTGATCACATCAGCAGTCCATTGTTTACATCTTTTTTTCCCTGTAAAAACCCACTTATCACCCATCAATAACCCATCTATCACCCCCTGTCAACACCTGTCACTCCCATCCATCAGATTAGACCCCCAACTACCCCTTAGGGGTATCTGATCACCCACCCACCCCTTCAGATCTCCCCCACCCCTGACCCCCCCCCCCCCTGTATACTATCTATCTCCCTGTAATCGCCCACTGATCAGCTGTCAATCACCTATCAGTCACCTGTCAATCATCCCTTGTCACCACCTGTCACTGCCCCACATCAGATCAGACCTCCAACTGCCCCGGGGCTTCTGATCACCCACCCTTTCAGATCCCCCCGAGACACCCCCCCCCCCCCCCCTTCCCGATCACATCAGCAGTCCGTTGTTTGCATCGGTTTTTCCCTGCTGTAAACACCCACTTATCACCCGTCAATAACCCATCTATCACCCCTTGTCACCACCTGTCACTCCTATCCATCAGATCAGACCCCCAACTACCCCTTAGGGGCTTCTGATCACCCACCCCCTCAGATCCTCCCCACACCTTACTAGTGCATTGCTTGCGTATATTCTCCCCCCTGCCATTGTGTATCTTATCTCCTGCCTGTAAGGCTTAATTGTGCTTTGTTTGGCTACAATTGTCTCAATTGTACTGTGATTGGCATCGATTGTCGTGTGATTGGCTTCGATTGTCACGTAATTGGTTTTCGATTGTCGTGTGATTGGCTTCAATTGCCCTGATTGGTTTTGATTGTGCCAATTGCCCTCTGATTGGCTGTTTTGCCCTGTGTCTCGATTGTCTCAATTGCCCTGTGATTAGCATCGATTGTCGTGTGATTGGCTTCGATTGTCACGTAATTGGTTTTCGATTGTCGTGTGATTGGCTTCAATTGCCCTGATTGGTTTTGATTGTGCCAATTGCCCTCTGATTGGCTGTTTTGCCCTGTGCCTCGATTGTCTCAATTGCCCTGTGATTAGCATCGATTGTCGTGTGATTGGCTTCGATTGTCACGTGATTGGTTTTTGATTGTCGTGTTATTGGATTCAATTGCTCCTTGATTGGCTTTGATTGCGCAGATTGCTGTAATTGTGTTGTAATTGCCTCGTGATTGTTTTTGATTATTTGTGATTGCTCTCTGATCCCCCAACCCCAACCCCCCCTCACCGTCACTATCCTAGTGATCTAAAAACAGTGATCAGTGAAAACTGTCACTTTTTTAGTATCACTAGTGGTACCAGTTAGGCCAGTTAGCTAGGCAAAAGGGTTGTTAGTGTCAGTTAGTGCTCAGCCCACTGCACCACAGTCACTAATTAGCGTCATCACTGTCGCTAATCAGCATTGGTACTATATAGTATCTGTAAGTGATCATTAGTGATCACAGTCAGATCTATATTAGGGTCACTAGGATCCACAAAAAAACGCAGTGTTTGCCCGATCAGACCTGATCGTTCGCCTGCACTGCGTTCAGCCCGCCCCACCGCAGTGACAGAAATTTATTTTTTCTGATCACTGCAAAAAACACTGTACACTAGCTGTGGCACTGTAAACAGCAGTTTTGATTTTTTTTTTTAATCAAAACTCAGTGACCACAGCTTTCTACCTCTCAAGTACTCCATTTCGCTAGGTAGGTGCTCTTTTTCCTGGGTAGTCTCAGAGGAATACCTCCTAAATTTAGCAGGCCACCATGGCAAAAAAGAGGTTTTCCAATGAAGACATCTACAGGTACATGGACCAGTCGGATGAGGATGATTGGGTCGACTTATTCGACGAATCTTCTGGTTCAGAGTACGATCCTGTAGACAGCAGTTGCTCTCTGACCGATAGTTCCGATGACGAGGTTGAGGTCCCGGCTAGAGCCAGGCGTACCACACCCCATGTCACTGGACTGCAGGTGGCGGAAGATCAGTCTCAAGGGCAGCAGAGTGATGCTGGCGCTGATCTGATTTTTCTTGGTGAGGCATGCACCAGCAGCGCAGCATCTCCTGGACCTCTCAACACCAGTACTTCCGTAGAAGACCCTGGTGAAGTGGCGAACACCAGGCCGGAAGTAGAAACTGGTTCGGTGGTACGTGAATTAAGACCCGATTCGCAGCCACCAAGTAGACGGGCCCGTACTCCCATTAGTTTTCCAGTGGTGCTGGCAAACCCTGATTGGCATTCCCCTGATCCCGCCGCACCCGTACTGCCCCCTTTCACCGCCCAGTCTGGAGTCCAGGTGGAGACAGTTGAACTAGGATCGGCCCTAGACTTTTTTGAACTGTTCCTCACCCAGGATCTCCTTGACTTAATTGTGGCTGAGACCAACCGTTATGCCACACAATTTATAACCGCCAATCCGACAAGCTGCCACGCCCAGCCTTTTCGGTGGAAACCACTCCAAGTTTCCGAACTTTTTTGGGCCTTCTCCTCAACATGGGTATTACAAAAAAAAATGTATTGCGCTCTTATTGGTCTACACGCCCAATACATAACATGCCCGTGTTCTCTGCTGCCATGTCCAGGGCGCGATTTGAGATCATCCTGCGCTTCCTGCATTTCAATGACAACGACACCTGTCATGCAAGAGGCCACCCAGCTTATGACCGGCTCTACAAAATTCGGCCCCTCATAGACCACCTGTCATCCACATTTGCAGATGCTTATACCCCTGAACAGAACATCTGTGTAGACGAGTCCCTCGTACATTTTACCGGGCGCCTTGGCATCAAACAGTACATCCCAAGCAAGCGCGCCCGGTATGGGGTGAAACTGTATAAGCTCTGTGATAGGGCCACAGGCTATACATCTCGTTTTAGGGTCTATGAGGGAAAAGACTCAAAATTGGAGCCGGTCGGATGTCCTGACTACCTGGGGAGCAGTGGAAAGATTGTGTGGGACTTGGTGTCACCCTTGTTCCAGAAGGGGTACCATCTTTATGTGGACAACTTTTACACAAGTGTGGCCCTCTTTCAGCACTTAAAGTTAGAAGGAATCCGATGCTGTGGCACCGTGCGGCCTAGCCGCCGGAGCTTCCCCCAACGGCTCGTTAACACCAGACTTCAGCGGGGGGAGAGGGCTGCCTTGTGTACTGATGACTCGCTCTCGGTGAAATGGAAGGACAAGAGGGACGTTTACCTTCTGTCTACCATTCACACAGACACGACAGTACAAATTACACGGGCAACAGAGGTCATTGAAAAGCCCCTCGCCATCCATAGCTATCATGCCAACATGGGAGGGGTGGACTTCAATGACCAGATGTTAGGGCCCTATTTAATTTCCCGGAAAACCAGACGCTGGTATAAGAAAGTGTCTGTGTATTTAATTCAATTGGCGATGTACAACAGCTTTGTTCTCTACAGTAAGGCTGGGAGAACTGGATCTTTCCTTCAATTCCAGGAAGAGATCGTTTCGGCACTCCTGTATCCAGAAGGTGCCAGAGCCCAACCCCCAAATGCAACTAGCCGGCTGCATGGAAGGCATTACGCCTACACGATTCCCAGTACCCCAACTCAACGCAACCCCAGAAAAAGATGTCGTGTCTGCAGCAAGGCTGGAATAAGGCGTGACACCCCCGTTTACTGTCCCTCCTGTCCTGACCAGCCTGGCCTATGCCTAGGGGAGTGTTATGAGAGGTACCACGAGAAGTCACACTTTTAGAACCTAGGGAACTACAGACACAGCAGTAGGCACACAAGGGTCTCTCAGTGCTATTTCACACTGGCGCGATGCGTTAGGGCAAATTGCCTAGCAAAAGTCACACTTTGCGGTCCCCCCCTACGCCGGAAGTGCTTGACTTAACGCTAGTGCATGCCTACGTTACTGCGTGGCTTCTGCGGCAATTTGGGTCGGCCCGGAAGTCATGTTAGTCTACGGCGACGCAGTTAATTACTAGGCCGAATGCTACTCTTGTGGTATTCCCTGAAGATCTATTTTGGGCGAGACGGTGCGGCGGGCTCGACCGACCGGATAGGCCAGTATGCAGTGTGAACCCAAACATCAGGTTTTGAGAGATCCAAATACACTGGCCTGCCAGAAACCTCTCCTTTCACTTGGGACAGAATGCATAATGTACTTCGCCACATATCTGTGCGATTTGCACTTTGCACATTGACCCATGGGGGAGGAGAAGTTTATCCTCAGCTCGCAGGTAAAAAAAAAAAAAAAAAACAGGTAAGCAAAAAAGTTAATATTTGGTTACCAATGTTATTGTTTGGTTTGAACATATTTAATAAAGTTTAAAAAGTTAATGTTATTGAAGTGCTTTGCTGCTTGCTTGCTTTTTTTTTTTTTTTTTTTTTTTTCCTTCTTCTCTCTTTTTTTCCAACCGACCAATCAGCTGCAGCACTGATGATGCATCCTGACAGAAGCATTGCGCTTCTGTCAGGTTACACAAAATCGGTGCATGCAGCGCTGTAGGACGAGATTTCTCCTCCACAGTAAAAAAGATACGTTTGCCGAGGCATATGGGCCAAGGTGTGGTGTTGGGGATTCATATGCTTTGGCAAGCACTTTGTATCAAAAAAGAACTCAAGCAATGATTTCTCCATTCACATCGATCAATGTGGATGAATAAATCAGGATTGCCTGGGCATACGAGCTGGTGGGTTTGGATTTTTGGGGTGGCAGCTCCTATGTCCAGGCGGACACTTTCCCCTCCTTTTTGTTTTGTTTTTTTCGTTTTTCTTCGCTCTTTTTTTCTATCCAGACCGACCGACCGACCGACCGACCAATCAGCTGCAGCACTGATGGTGCATCCTGACAGAAGCATTGCGCTTCTGTCAGGTTACACAAAATCAGTGCATGCAGCGCTGTAGGACGAGATTTCTCCTCCACAGTAAAAAAGATACGTTTGCCGAGGCATATGGGCCAAGGTGTGGTGTTGGGGATTCATATGCTTTGGCAAGCACTTTGTATCAAAAAAGAACTCAAGCAATGATTTCTCCATTCACATCGATCAATGTGGATGAATAAATCAGGATTGCCTGGGCATACGAGCTGGTGGGTTTGGATTTTTGGGGTGGCAGCTCCTATGTCCAGGCGGACACCTTCCCCTCCTTTTTGTTTTGTTTTTTCGTTTTTCTTCTTTCTTTTTTTCTATCCAGACCGACCGACCGACTGACCGACCAATCAGCTGCAGCACTGATGGTGCATCCTGACAGAAGCATTGCGCTTCTGTCAGGTTACACAAAATCAGTGCATGCAGCGCTGTAGGACGAGATTTCTCCTCCACAGTAAAAAAGATACGTTTGCCGAGGCATATGGGCCGAGGAGCGGTGTTGGGGTTCATATGCTTTGGCAAGCACTTTGTATCAAAAAAGAACTCAAGCAATGATTTCTCCATTCACATCGATCGATGTGGATGAATAAATCAGGTTTGCCTGGGCATACGAGCTGGTGGGTTTGGATTTTTGGGGTGGCAGCTCCTATGTCCCTCTTTCTTTTCTTTTTGTTTCACATTTTTTGGCAGATATTTATTCATCCACATTGATCGATGCGAATGAAGGGATGTTTGCCGTTCATTTTTCCTTTCAGCCCAGAATGCACTACCTGTATGCCCAATATAAGGAGTATAGCAGAAATACTGGCCATACATGTAATGATTGCAGAGGCCCTAAAATGCCAGGACAGACCCCACAAATGACCCCATTTTGGAAAGAGGACACCCCAAAGTATTCCGTGAGGTGCATGGTGAGTTCATAGAAGATTTTGTTTTTTGTCACAAGTTAGCATAAATTGTTGTTGTTTTTTTTTTTCACAAAGTATCCTTTTCTGCTAACTTGTGACAAAAAATATTTTTTTTATAAACTCACCATGCCCCTCATGGATTACTTTGTGGTGTCTTATTTTTAAAATGGGGTCATTTGTGGGGTTTGTTAACTGCCCTGTCATGTGGGGGGGGGGCTAAATTGTGAGCACCCCTGTAAAGCCCAAAGGTAGTCATTGAACGTTGGGCCCCTTAGCGCAGTTAGGCTGCAAAAAAGTGCCACACGTGCTATCGCCGTACCCGGGAGAAGTAGGCCAATGTGTTTTAGGGTGTATTTTTACACATACCCATGATGGGTAGAAGAAATCACTCTGTAAATGACAATTTTTTGATTTTTTTACACACAATTGTCCATTTACAGAGATTTTTCTCCCACCCAATATGGGTATGTGTAAAAATACATTGTACTACTTCTCCCGAGTACGGCGATACCACATGTGTGGCACTTTTTTGCACCCTAACTGCGCTAAGGGGCCCAGAATCCAATGAGTACCGTTAGCATTTCACAGGTCATTTTGAGAAATTTGATTTCAAGACTACTCCTCACGGTTTAGGGCCCCTAAAATGCCAGAGCAGTATAGGAACCCCACAAATGACCCCATTTTAGAAAGAAGACACCCCAAGGTACTCAATTAGGAGTATGGTGAGTTCATAGAAGATTTTACTTTTTGTCACAAGTTAGCGGAAAATGATTTTTATTGGTTTTTTTTACCAAGTGTCATTTTCCGCTAACTTGTGACAAAAAATAAAATCATCTATGAACTCACCATACTCCTAACGGAATACCTTGGGATGTCCTCTTTGTAAAATGGGGTCATTTGTGGGGTTCCTATACTGCTCTGGCATTTTAGGGGCCCTAAACCGTGAGGAGTAGTCTTGAAAACAAATTTCTCAAAATGACCTGTGAAATGGTAACGTTACGCATTGGACTCTGGGCCCCTTAGCGCAGTTAGGGTGCAAAAAAGTGCCACACATGTGGTATCGCCGTACTCGGGAGAAGTAGTACAATGTGTTTTGGGGTGTATTTTTACACATACCCATATTGGGTGGGAGAAATATCTCTGTAAATGACAATTTTTTGATTTCTTTACACACAATTGTCCATTTACAGAGATATTTCTCCCACCCAATTTGGGTATGTGTAAAAATACACCCCAAAACACATTGTACTACTTCTCCTGAGTACGGCGATACCACATGTGTGGCACTTTTTTGCACCCTAACTGCGCTAAGGGGCCCAGAGTCCACTGAGTACCGTTACCATTTCACAGGTCATTTTGAGACATTTGGTTTCAAGACTACTCCTCACGGTTTAGGGCCCCTAAAATGCCAGAGCAGTATAGGAACCCCACAAATGACCCCATTTTACAAAGAGGACATCCCAAGGTATTCCGTTAGGAGTATGGTGAGTTCATAGAAGATTTTATTTTTTGTCACAAGTTAGTGGAAAATGACACTTGGTAAAAAAAACCCAATAAAAATCATTTTCCGCTAACTTGTGACAAAAAGCTAAATCTTCTATGAACTCACCATACTCCTAATTGAGTACCTTGGGGTGTCTTCTTTCTAAAATGGGGTCATTTGTGGGGTTCCTATACTGCTCTGGCATTTTAGGGGCCCTAAACCGTGAGGAGTAGTCTTGAAACCAAATGTTTCAAAATGACCTGTGAAATGCTAAAAGGTACTCAGTGGACTCTGGGCCCCTTAGCGCAGTTAGGGTGCAAAAAAGTGCCACACATGTGGTATCGCCGTACTCAGGAGAAGTAGTATAATATGTTTTGGGGTGTATTTTTACACATACCCATATTGGGTGGGAGAAATATCTCTGTAAATTGACAATTGTGTGTAAAGAAATCAAAAAATTGTCATTTACAGAGATATTTCTCCCACCCAATATGGGTATGTGTAAAAATACACCCCAAAACACATTGTACTACTTCTCCCGAGTACAGCGATACCACATGTGTGGCCCTTTTTTGCAGTCTAACTGCGCTAAGGGGCCCAGAGTCCAATGAGTACCTTTAGCATTTCACAGGTCATTTTGAAACATTTGGTTTCAAGACTACTCCTCACGGTTTAGGGCCCCTAAAATGCCAGAGCAGTATAGGAACCCCACAAATGACCCCATTTTAGAAAGAAGACACCCCAAGGTACTCAATTAGGAGTATGGTGAGTTCATAGAAGATTTAGCTTTTTGTCACAAGTTAGTGGAAAATGATTTTTATTGGGGTTTTTTACCAAGTGTCATTTTCCACTAACTTGTGACAAAAAATAAAATCTTCTATGAACTCACCATACTCCTAACGGAATACCTTGGGATGTCCTCTTTATAAAATGGGGTCATTTGTGGGGTTCCTATACTGCTCTGGCATTTTAGGGGCCCTAAACCGTGAGGAGTAGTCTTGAAACCAAATTTCTCAAAATGACCTGTGAAATCATAAAGGTACTCAGTGGACTCTGGGCCCCTTAGCGCAGTTAGGGTGCAAAAAAGTGCCACACATGTGGTACCGCCGTACTCAGGAGAAGTAGTATTATGTGTTTTGGGGTGTATTTTTACACATACCCATATTGGGTGGGAGAAATATCTCTGTAAATTGACAATTGTGTGTAAAGAAATCAAAAAATTGTCATTTACAGAGATATTTCTCCCACCCAATATGGGTATGTGTAAAAATACACCCCAAAACACATTGTACTACTTCTCCCGAGTACGGCGATACCACATGTGTGGCACTTTTTTGCACCCTAACTGCGCTAAGGGGCTCAGAGTCCAATGAGTACCGTTAGCATTTCACAGGTCATTTTTAAACATTTGGTTTCAAGACTACTCCTCACGGTTTAGGGCCCCTTAAATGCCAGGGCAGTATAGGAACCCCACAAATGACCCCATTTTACAAAGAGGACATCCCAAGGTATTCCGTTAGGAGTATGGTGAGTTCATAGAAGATTTTATTTTTTGTCACAAGTTAGCGGAAAATGACACTTGGTAAAAAAAACCCAATAAAAATCATTTTCCGCTAACTTGTGACAAAAAGTAAAATCTTCTATGAACTCACCATACTCCTAATTGAGTACCTTGGGGTGTCTTCTTTCTAAAATGGGGTCATTTGTGGGGTTCCTATACTGCCCTGGCATTTTAGGGGCCCTAAACCGTGAGGAGTAGTCTTGAAACCAAATTTCTCAAAATGACCTGTGAAATCCTAAAGGTACTGATTGGACTTTGGGCCCCTTAGCGCAGTTAGGGTGCAAAAAAGTGCCACACATGTGGTATCGCCGTACTCAGGAGAAGTAGTACAATGTGTTTTGGGGTGTATTTTTATACATACTCATGCTGAGTGGGAGAAATAACTCTGTAAATGGACAATTGTGTGTAAAAAAAATCAAAAAATTGTCATTTACAGAGATATTTCTCCCACCCAGCATGGGTATGTGTAAAAATACACCCCAAAACACATTGTACTACTTCTCCCGAGTATGGCGATACCATATGTGTGACACTTTTTTGCAGCCAAACTGCGCTAAGGGGCCCACAGTGCAATGACTACCTTTAGGCTTTACAGGGGTGCTTACAATTCCGCACCCCCCAAAATGCCAGGACAGTAAACACACCCCATAAATGACCCCATTTTGAAAAATAGACACTTCAAGGTATTCATTGAGGGGCATGTTGAGTCCATGGCAGATTTCATTTTTTTTGGTTACAAGTTAGCAGAAATGGAAACCTTTTTTTTTTTTTTTTTTTTTTTTGTGACAAACTGTCATTTTCCGCTAACTTGTGACAAAAAAATAATATCTTCTATGAACTCACCATGCCTCTTAGTGAGTACTTTGGGATGCCTTCTTTCCAAAATGGGGTTATTTGGGGGGTATTTATACTATCCTGGAATTTTAGCACCTCATGAAACATGACAGGTAGTCAGGAAAGTCAGAGATGCTTAAAAATGGGAAAATTCACTTTTGGCACCATAGTTTGTAAACGCTATAACTTTTACCCAAACCAATAAATATACACTGAATGGGTTTTTTTTCATCAAAAACATGTTTGTCCACATTTTTCGCGCTGCATGTATACAGAAATTTTACTTTATTTGAAAAATGTCAGCACAGAAAGTTAAAAAAATCATTTTTTTGCCAAAATTCATGTCTTTTTTGATGAATATAATAAAAACTAAAACTCGCAGCAGCAATCAAATAGCATCAAAAGAAAGCTGTATTAGTGAGAAGAAAAGGAGCCAAAATTCATTTAGGTGGTAGGTTGTATGACCGAGCTATAAACCGTTAAAGCTGCAGTGGTCTGAATGGAAAAAACAGCGCTGGTCCTTAAGGGGGGGTAAAGGCTGAGTCCTCAAGTGGTTAAGTAGCTCTATAGTAGCTCATTGGAGCTCATTGGAGCTTTAAAGGAAAGCGTAAAGGGACTCCGAGCTCAAAATAAATACGAAATTAGTACTCACCTGGGGCTTTCTACAGCCCACTGTAGTGTTCACGTTCACATTTCAGCGCGCCTTTCATTCCCCAATAACTTTATCAATATTTATCACACCAAAATGATCTTTACCTTGTTTTTTCTGACAAAAACTAGGCTTTCTTTGGGTGGTACATTATGATAAGAATTATTTTATTCTAAATGAATTTTAATGGGAATAATAAGAAAAACATGGAAAAAAATCATTATTTCTCAAATTTTGGCCATTAGCCCATTCGCGTTCCGTTGTTTTCACTTGAGAAATGTTCACCTCCCATTCATTAGCCTATAACTTTATCACTACTTATCACAATGAACTGATCTCTATCTTGTTTTTTCCGCCACCAATTATGCTTTCTTTGGGGGGTACATTTTGCTAAGAGCCACTTTACTGTAAATGCATTTTAACAGGAAGAATAAGAAAAAAACGGAAAAAATCATTATTTCTCAGTTTTCAGCCATTAGAGTTTTAAAATAATACATGCATCCATAATTAAAACCCACGTATTGTATTTGCCCATATGTCCCGGTTATTACACCATTAAAATTATGTCCCTATCACAATGCATGGCGACAATATTTTATTCGGAAATAAAGGTGCATTTTTTTCGTTTTGCATCTATCACTATTTACAAGTTTAAAATAAAAAAAATTAGAAATATATCATCTTTACATTGAAATTTAAAAAGTTTAGACCCTTAGGTAAATATTTACATGTTTTTTTTATTGTAATGTTTTTTTTTTATATTAAACATTTTATTTGGGTAGTTTTGGGAGGGTGGGATGTAAACAATAGGTTTAAAATGTAAATGTGTGTTGATTTTAATTTTTCTTTACTTTTGGTTGTAGTATTACTTTTTGGCCACAAGATGGCGGTCATGAGTTTGTTTACATGACATCACTCTAAGCGTAACACACGCTTAGAGCGTTGCATGGGGGAGGTAACAGCCAGAAAAGGCAAAGCTTCCGAGAGAAGCTGTCACTTTTTCAGCGGGGGAGAGGAATCAGTGATCGGGCACCATAGCCCGATTCACTGATTGCCTGGCTAACGAACCGTGGGCCGGGAGCGCGTGTGCACGTGCGCGATCGGCCGCGGGAGCGTGCGGTAGCGCGCATGGTTCCTGGACGTAGTTTCTACGTCCAGGAACCAAAATAGGTTAAAGTTTTAAAATAAGACGTTCTACTGTGGATAAAAGCCACACCTTGTATTTGCCCATTTGTCCAGGTTATTGCAACGTTTAAATTATATCCCTAGTACAATGTATGGTGACAATATTTTATTTGGAAATAAAGGTGCATTTTTTCAGTTTTACAGCCATCACTAATCACAAAGCCAACATTTCTGTCTGCAATCACAGTGGCCTAGAGGGGAGATGAATGAATGGGAACAAAGTTCTCATTCATTAATCTAATGATTGGCGGTGGAAACAAGCGAGCAGGAGGCAACGCGGCGGCACCAATTGAAAATTACTATTATTTTTAACAAAAATAGTCATCATTCTCTGCGGACATGCATGGATTGGCTCAGGGGACTTCCGAACGCAGGCTTCTGCCCGCATGGTCATGCACACAGCCCAGCAGATTGCACAGATGTGAGCCTCACGTCCCTGCGGCTACAGCAGCTCCTGCCACGGCCATGAGGCTCACTGGGTGGCTTAAATGGTTAAGAATGGTGGACTTTCTGGTGGCTTAAAAAGCCAGAGGATGGAGATCACACCCATACCCTGATAAAGCTTGAGGATTGGTCACGCAGAGTAAACCTCTCACCGCTGGGCACCAAAACTAAGCAGCAATGTTATTCTGTGCATGGCGTGTAAGAGTAAGAGTAATTTGGGGCTCCGGCGATAACCAGACCACAAATTACACCTTCCTTTGAGTTGTGATGACTCAGAGAGGGAATAGTATTTGACACCGCCAGAGAGTTTAGTGGTAGCAAAGAGAGCCATCATTCAGTTCTCCCGGCACCCCACTCAACGACAGCGTACTAACACATCCGCAAATTAGATACATTTGTTTATTATACCTTATAGATCTGAAGGACTTCAAGTAGTATTTTATTACTTTAGCCAGATTCCTTGGGATGTTACATAGTTACATAGTTATTTTGGTTGAAAAAAGACATACGTCCATCGAGTTCAACCAGTATTCTCTTATTTTCTGTGTAGAACATTTCATATTTTATTTTTAACATTTAAGTTGGAAAAAAAAAAGATGGTAACGCACCAATTTTGTCCTGACACTTTTATATTTGGTAAATGCAGCTCTTGGTCTTAAGTACTGGAACTCCAGCATAGGAAGCAACTGCAGTTTAACTGATTAGATGCGAGCCACTGAACTCACAACAATAACTTCTAGGATGCTTTTGTCTCCCCAGGTTGGTAGATACTGAAAGCTATCCTCCGGGGCTATGTGAGTCATTAAAATGATAACATCTATGACATCATTATGCAAAATGAAAAAAAGAAAACACAAAGAGGTGTGATGGGTTTTGTTTTCTCCTGAACATTCATTTGTGTAAATAACCTGACTGTGCTTCCTGCTGCTTGTTTGATATTTATTCTTTCTGGTAGAAAATGACCTTGAAAATCCAAAGGTGCTGTTTTTTTAGTGCTGCCATTTTTCACAAGACCGCCCACTGACTAAATATCAATTAAAGCATCCTATTATGCACAAAGGATAAAAGGGAACATGTAGCACAGCCAAATCCAATACAGTGATCATTTTGACATTAAGCAAACATTTAGTCTGCTCTTGTAACTCCATTGATGTAGTTCCTCTGTGTTTAATTATGTTGTTAGTAGACAAAAAGGCTTAAGCATGAAACAGTATATAGTTATTCCCTTTGTTACATTATATAGATTAATTAAGTGAATGTCCTAAGGCCTGGATTTAGCTGGAAATAATACAAAATGGTATTATTAAAAGATTAGCTCGGCAACAAACAATTTAATGAAGTAAAATGGCATTACTATGACAACAATTATTTCCGTACAGTGAAAGTCCAGTCTCTCAACCAAATATATAATATATAAAATTGCTTGAAAATCAGAAATTTATTTGTACAGAATGCAAACATTTTTATAAAGTCTACTCTCTGTATATGCAGTATTTCCTGAAATCCCCAGTAATGCCTAATAATTGCATTTCATTTTACACTTCATTTAATTTTTAAAGCAAAAATTGTTGATTTTGAAAAAACAAACAAACAAACAAACAAAAACACTTTTACATTAACCTATGTACGAGAATTATGCCTGCACAAAATTTTGGTGCCACAACAATGTAAAGGTTTGCTCATGTAACTTGTTCTTCCTACTTTATGTGTCTCATTGTCATGCCCATCTGGCCTGCCCAGCAGCTTAATCCAGAGAGGAGAGAAAGAAATTGTATTCTAGTTCTAAGCACACTTGACCTGCAAAAAAAGATTCTGTCCACCAATTTGGTTCTTTACAGATCTTAGTTCTTGATAAAATGTGCCTTGTACATTTTTGGTTTTAGTTCAACTTCAAATAAGCCACTGCATGAAAAGCTAGCATTATCATAACATTTAAAATATGAACATGGTATTAATCTTTGTCATAGATTGTAAAGGATGCACATTGGTTAAGGATTATCACATCATAATTTAAGGGTTGGCCATTTTTTTGTTTGTATCTTTCAATGTGAAGTGTGGCTAGCATCATAATATCAAGATTTACATTTAACTGAGCTAGTGGTACTGTTAGCCCTTTAGTCACATGTGTCTGGATATATACAGTTAGGTCCATAAATATTTGGACAGGGACATTTTTTTTTCTAATTTTGGTCTGTACATTACCACAATCATTTTTAAATGAAACAACTCAGAGGCAGTTGAAGTGCAGACTTTTAGCTTTCATTCAGTGGGGTGAACAAAATGGTTGCATAAACTGTAAGACATCTAAAGCATTTTGAACACAATCTCTTTATTTCAGGGGCTTAAAAGTATTTTGGACAAATGAAATAACTAGAGATTAAATGTTCATTTCTAATATTTGATTGAAAACCCCTTGCTGGCAGTAATAGCCTGAAGTCTTGAACTCATGGACATCACCAGATGCTGGGATTCCTCCTTTTTATGCTCTGCCAGGCCTTTACTACAGTGGGTTTCAGTTGCTGCTTTCAGTATTTGCTACTGGCTACCAGTGATGAGCGAAAATACTAATATTGTTTTAACATTCATTTTTGCGAAAATATGTAAAATTCGATTTTCGAACAAAAATTCTTTCGAAGTCTGTTTTGATATTTATTGCGATTTTCACGAATTTTTGTGGTAAAATATTGTTTTCATGGAAAATTAGTCATAGTAAAAAGATAGTTCTTTGCTTTTTCACTGTAAAAAGTATTGCTTTTCCACATGTTTCATGTCAAATATACCTTTTTTTCGCATTTCCAAGCATATTTTCGCGTTCATTTTCTCGAACCGAAATTAGGATTTTTGATATGAAAATGACTTTGGTGAAAATTTGCAAGTAACACTGATGGCTACCACAGCAGAGCTGTGTAAATGAATGCCTAAACTGTATATATACAATGCAATGATACATTGCATAATTACATATACAGATATATGCAATAATGTACAGTAAAATCAGAGTAGGCTGCAAGTGAAAGGGTTAGTGACTGTGCAAAACCAAGCAGTGTAGGGATTCAGGATATTAAGGACTAGCACAGAGCAGCATGAGCAGAACTAACAAACTGAGTGAATTTGCTAAAATGTAGAAGCAGGCATTCAAGGGATTAATTAGCTTATTAGGTTTTTAGAAACCTTAACTACAGGTTAAATGTAATTATTGAGAAACCACAATTACATGAAGACACCTGACAGTGGCTGTGGAATTACATTCAGCGCAGTAATAATACTTAGCAGCCTAATTATAAATTGCCACTATTTTGTTTTCCTTTTCAAATAATCAGATCATCATCTTTAGAAAGGAGCATACTGAATAATTCAGTTATTTGCTCACCCACTGTAATTAAAGTGCCAATCCATATCTCATTCACCTGAGTGGACTCTTCTATCACTTTAGGCCACCGTATCAAACTTTTGGCTAGTTTTGGACATGAAGCTTAGGCCTCAATTCGTTTTTCAGTTCTCCACCCAACTGGGGGGTGCATCACCCATGGGCCACAAGACTAATATAGGCAAAGGTTGTGTGACAGGAAGCTTTTAGCTTCAAACCTTCCCTGAGATT
The DNA here is from genome assembly GCF_040937935.1 of Hyperolius riggenbachi. Taxonomy (NCBI): domain Eukaryota; kingdom Metazoa; phylum Chordata; class Amphibia; order Anura; family Hyperoliidae; genus Hyperolius; species Hyperolius riggenbachi. The sequence continues at coordinate 396,160,393 of NC_090646.1, forward strand.
CAGGACAACATAAAGAACAGGATGTCGCAGATCACCTCTTTTTAAAGTAAAGATCTGCTGCAAAAGTAGTGAATACATATTTGAAAAAAGCATCTTGCTCACCATTCTGTCAAAATTAAGTAAATAGCATTTTCCACTTTCAAACTGATGAACACTACTTGGTGATCCATAGAAGCAATCAGCTAATACCTGTTTAATAAATAAGATGGATGCAACTTACTGAACAATAATTATCAACAAAAGTGGTTGTCAGGGGGAACAGGTGATATTTTCTGCTGATCACCACTTTTATAAATAGGCACTCCACTGACCTCTAAAAAAGTGTGAACATTTCTGTAGAAATAATTACATTTTCCTGGTGATAAGCTGATCACCACATTTATAGTGCCAATAATAAGCATGTAAATTCAAGAAAGTACGGTAACTATTTCCTACTAGCAAGTAAGTAAGGTACTGTATTTCAGATGGATGTTTAGGGAAAAAGTAGTATTCTGTGGGAAATCAATTTCACAGAAAGAAAAAAAATGTTCTCTGCCCAGGCTAACATTGTGAAGTATTTGGTCCTTAGTCAATTCACTTTTTTTTCCTAAAGAGGAATTGTAACCATGGGTTGAACTTCATCAGAATCAGTAGCTGATACCCCTTTTTCCCTTGAGTAATCGTTATGTTTTCTCACATAGATAATCAGGGGTGTCTGTATGGCTGATATTGTGGTGAAACCCCTCCCACAGTGTGATGTCAAGACCTAGGTCCTGACATCACACTATGGGAGCCTTGTTGCATTGTGGGAAATAACGTCTCTTTTCAACTACCAAGCAACCAGAATCTACTATATATATATATATATATATATATATATATATATATATATATATATAGATAGATAGATAGATAAAACTTTTAGTCTATAACATTAGTGGGGGGCAGAGCGACAGATAACGGCAGTTGGGGGTGTCTGTTTTTTTCATGTCTGCCAGTGGTAAAGATGATTATGTACAGACTGATTGTGGATCAAACAGTATGAACAAATTATATGAAGAATATCAATCATTTCTTGATCTCTCTTCTATTTTATAACTTCTCACTTTGGAATGTATTGACTTATTTTTTTCCCCTTTTTACTTCCGTTTTCATCTTCCGTTTTAAATAACTTTCCAGCACTCTGCAATTGAAAAAATACCAAGAAGTAGGTTAATATCACCTAGGAGAAAACTTAGAAGAAAAAGTAAATTGAATATGGACCATTTTGTTCTTCTGAAGAAAAGATAAGTAAAAGTAAATATCTTCCTTTTTATCATCTCCATCCTGGCCATGTGCCTGGATTTATTCAGTGCTGTATTTAAAGCAGTACTTCAGACATTAAATTAAAACTAACTGGTAAGTAAAATACACTATATTTATATGCCCAATAAGGGACCCTCTTTCCCAAGTCCTTCTTTCACTATGATAGGGCCAAGTGCTGCTATAATAGTAGTTCTGGGGTAGTAGGGCAGTAGTAGCACTTTATATGTAAGAACCAAATTGGTAATACCAACTGTTCAGTACATGTTTTATTAACTCATGCCATTATGAGTTTCATTATTATATGATTTGGAGATTGAGACAATCTATGAGAGATTCTAAATTCTTGGATTCCAGAGTTTTTAGAAGACAAACAATGCCTTGTTTGACCAGATTGTGTGGTCAAAGAATTTTGTGTGTTGTTGTTTTGGTATGTGTGGGGTGACAGTGGTGGTGCATATTGCCCTGTGGGATTAGCCGACTGTTAGCTGAAAATATGGTGAGCTCTGGTCTTATTGCAGATATACAATTTACAAGTCAGACAGGTGTAGCTCTTGTCATGTATATCTTTCAAATATTTCAATGAAAACTACAGTGATTGAACCACTAGCACCTCTCTTGTAGAGATTTGAACCAGTGCTAAACTAAATCACTTTCTTGTACAGCAATGGAGCAGTGAAATATCAAGTTTCTAAATGCAGAGGATGTCCTGCATAGGCTGAAGTTAATATGTGCTATATCATCTGGCAATAACGCATGAATGATAGCATGCTTTGCAAAGGTTACTTTCATAAGAATCTGTCATTTTAGGAGAGATTGGAAAGCATTTCCACATCAACAGAAGCAAAAGAAACCCGGAGGTCCTTGTCTTTTTACATTCAATGTCAACTATTTTTACAGGTCTTCAAAAGAATTATAAAGAGAGGGTTTTAAAATCGCCATTAATGGTACCATACCTTTCCAAGTGTAAGAATGTTTGTTCAGCTTTTGACACCAAGCTGTTTAGGCAGAAAATGGAGTTTAGAGTTTTGTTATGATTTTTTTTTTGCTCTGCATGGCTTGCACATTTTAGAGATGTATCCATCAAACTATTTATTGTTATTACTATTATCTTTATTACTGTGCATATAAAGTGTGCCTGAGATGAGAGAAAAAATATATATACATACCTGGGGCTCCCTCCAGCCCCCTTCAGGCAGTTGGCTCCCTTGCTGTCCTCCTGTGCTGTCTTGACACTTGTGCAGTCCGGCCACGTGCACGCCTCCATCACTTTCCCATCGCCAGGGGTCATTCTGCACCTTTCCAGTAGTACTGTGGTGACAGGAGCATGGTGGGGGGCATGAGCATGGTCAGGTCACACATGCAATGTATGAGGTGACTACAGGAATTAGCGAGCTGGCTAGTGGAGCATCGAGGCAGACTGGAAGGATGGCCAAAAAGCCTATGGCCGGAAGGGTGTTGAAGGAAGGCCCAGGGACATATGCATTTTTTCTCTCGTCTCAGGTTTCCTTTAAAGGCGCGTACACACGCCATACTGCCGCAAACGACGGGTCCATCAGACCCTCCCGCTGGGCCGACGTTCAGCCGACAGTAGCACATGTGTACGTGCTGTCGGCAGACTGATACGGCTGTTTCTGTTTCTGGTGTTGTGCTAAGCAGCAATAGTCCAGCTAACTGGCTGTCATTATAGGTTTTATTTGAACTTCAATTGTGCTCAGCACAGAAGGAAGATACGGGGATGTAGGTGATCTGCTATGTTGTGAATCATTTAAGGACTCTTACATCTCTCTGTTTTTGTTGATTTGGCTTTCTTTCAGCATACAAGTAAGTTCCATTTAATGTTAAGCCTTTGCATTAGACTCTTAGTATGCATTTAAGTAGAAAATAGGAAAACAACATATTTGGGTCACAGATCAGGTTGCTGGTCCAAACACTTGTAGGTCAGGTTGGGTGCAGATATAGGAATCATCAGAAAAGTTGGCAGTTGGTTGACTGCTGGTAGTAAAATACTGGTCAGGTGCGAGAATTCAGACTTGTGCAAGCTTCTAGACTAAAGGACTCAGATAAGAAGCTCATGCTCTGGCTTAGGTATATAGGGATATACTGACACAATGTACACTTTGTGCCAGTATGTAAAAGTTAAGAATCAACAAAAACACAAAGGACATTGTAAGAATTTATTCTGACGTTTTTTAAGGTTCTTATCTGGGATCATGACTTCATCAAGAGTTCTGACTGCAATATAGAACCTTGTAGGTAAAATCTTGCATTTATAATCTGTAGAGGATGTCCTTTTCAATTCCCTTTTTGCTCAACTAAAAGACCACTGCTGTCTCCTCCTTCATTTTTAGTCTTAGACATGTCCTCCTGATGCATAGCCTAGCTGTGTCTATCAATAGAAGAGGTGCTGGCTGAAATCTGTTAGATGAGAAGAAAAGTTTGAAGGGAACAGAACTCTTACAGAGATTCATCAAGTAAATAGGAAAACTGCAAGTAACACTGGGAAAACCCTATTATCAATAAACATGACCCATACTGCAATCAAAGCGGAGTGTGTAGATGGGGAGATTAAGAATAATAAAGAATAATAAAGTATTCTAGTACTCCCTGCCCCCATCATGTCCATCTGGTTAGAGACCTCTTGAAACAGAGGGTAGAGCCATGTCACCTATCTGCCCTCTCTGCTGGTGAGAACAGAGCAGAACAGTTTTGGGGGAGCACCACACCATTTTATTAGGTCTTAGCTGCAGGGAAGTTCACTTTATATAACAAAAGCATAGCACCCCTTTGCATTATCACTAAAAGTGTGCTTTGTGCAGGTCTTAAGCCTTGATAGTTTTGGACTGTCTCAGATGACAATCCAGCATGTGTGAAGCTGCCACAACCTTGTTTAGCAATCTGCTGTGGTGGACCATAAAAAGATGGATGAAAAATCATTGCATTTTTCTTTTGTCCTTAAAGCTGCAGGACGCTGCTCACTCATTTTTTATCCATCATCCCTCCTCTCCTCTTCTATTACATAGCACCCTGAATGTCTGTACAAAGTTTGTTCCGCGAACTGTTGCCCTTACAATCAATTACATTTGAGTTGAGTTGATTTATGCACACCTTCTCATACATGTTAATTATTTAGTTTACCTACTAATTAGCTCAAAATCTTGCTTCTTCCTTTTTAGTGTTACAAAGTAATTTGAAGCCAGAAACAAAATCCCCATATAGTTCAGTACATTAGGCTCTTAGTATTGTGACAAGACCTAAACTATTACAACATATTGTAGTTGTGATAAGGGAGCAACATACCTATATTACCAAGGTATTAGTCTGGTCACTTGATCATAGTTCTCCTGTTCATAATGTCATGCCATATAGGCACAAATGTTTATTTATGCAACACCACTGATTTGTGACATTTGCAAAATATAAACCCTCTCTTTTGCTCCAGATATCAGATTTCTGTTTACTGTACTTTTTTACTCAGTCCTATTCAGAAGGTAAAGTGTAAACATTCAACCACTGATGTTTACACAACTCAACAACAATAACACAGTCATGTTAAGAGATAAGCGAACTCTAAAGGGAATCTACAGAGGGTTCCTCTGACTTGTTCCACTGAGAGAGTATTCATATAAGTATCAAAACAGGGTCCACTAATGCTGTGAAGGAGATGTACAGTGATTTCTAAACAACAACTTCCAAATATAATTTATAACAGGTAGTACACTATTTAAAGACTACTAGATGTCAACCTGACCAAACTAATGACAGTTGTGTACAATTTCTTTATTTACATGTTCATATGAAACATCCTTTCATCGTATGTGCACTTTAAGATTGTTATTTAAATGTTTTCAGTGGTTATATGTCTTTAAAAAGACATAAATAACAATAATCCCAGATTTTAAACAGTGGTTTTTCATCACTTTTACATTTCACTTTTATCTTTAAGTTTTGAATTGCATCTAGCTATACGACTATTACACTGCAACTTTTGTGTAACACAGAGTACATTCTAATATTTATAACATAATATTTAAAGCACATTTCAAGCTGCAAATTGTAGCTTGATAACAGCTGTATGATTTTTCAATTAAGTATTTGACTAATATGGCTTTGAATGAAGATTATATGAGCTGGAATCAACAAATCAAGGTCTTCTGCATTAATTTTGTATCATCAAGTAATTTCGGTAAAGGTTATAGTTGATACTAAATGAAGGCAAGTCATTTTAATTAGATGAATCCAAGTTTATTTTGCACTTGGTGCCAATTTTGTTCAGGCCTACTAGCACATCTGTTAGTGAAAGCTTTTTGGAAATTAGTAATGCTTTAATATAAAGGTACCCATATGCCTGAGCTGACAGAGACAGCTAAAAGCAGCCAAATTAGGTGATAATCTCACATGTACAAATACAGTGCAGAAACTATTGGCCAAGTGATGTCTTAAGACTCTTTCATTTAAAAAAACACTCGACGAAAAGATGTTGGCTATAGTAGTGCTGAAGAGCGTCACATGACCAATTGAGCATCTGCTGCCAAGATTGGTGTCTTCACTTAGTTGTCATCTAGGGGATATTTTCACAACTTGTCAATAACATACTTTTTAAACCATCAGCAAGCAAGAAAATATTTTAAATAATTATGCTAGTACATTTTCACCTACTGTTTGGTACTTTTTCAATTGCAAAGTGCTGAAAAGTTATTTTAAGAAAAGATGAAAAAATATCTCCTAGGAGAAAATTTAGGAGAAAAAGTGAATTGCATATGGCCCTGAGAGTGAAGGAGTTGGAAGTTTACCTCACAAACCAAGAGATTTATTAGGACTAAATATTTATCTCCAATAGCTTAAGCACTGACTATACATCTTTTCTAGGTAGTAAGAATACTCTATGTATTATAGAGCGGTTGACTGGTTTATTTTAATTCCTAAAGTAGCAAACAAAACCCCTTTCTTTTCCCATGTTAAAAATGATAATAGAAAGGTGCTGTAGCCTTAATTAAAAGCTTAAAATCGCTGTTACAATGTGGTACATGTGTATGAAGTGACAGTCAGGCCTGACTAAGTTGCCCCCTATTGGTCAACTATCATCACATCTAGCTATGTAATATTTGTGGCATCAGTCTTCAGTTAGCCTAATTCTGTTCTCCTAGAGCAGGGGTAGGGAACTTATGGCTCGGGAGCCAGATGTGGCTCTTTTGATGGCTACATCTGGCTCACATACAAATCAGTAGGGGGTTGATTCACTAAGCTACACTGTTCAAGCAGCGCAAGTAACATTTTCAAAGTAGGCACGTTACTGCTGTACCGTGCACTACTAAATTACTCGCGCTACCCCAAAACGAACAATGGCTGCTCCAGTTGTCCCACTCTGGACCCTGTCAGGTCCAGTAACTTTGATTGGGCCAATAGGCTGCCTGTCGCTTGACAAGCAGCCTACTGGGCCAAAGTGCAGGGATTTCATCCAAAAAATTGAATCAACCCCCAAGTCAGCTAGCTAATTGTTAGTTGTTAGTCTCCTGTCTGGCTCTCGGGGGAAATTGCTGATGTTGCTGAAACCCAAGAGTAGCGGAAGACATTTTTGACACTGCCGCTGGCTGGCAGATCAACTGTATACACATCACCATGGCAACAGGGACGTGAGCCCTACTGTCTAAGTTTGAAACATATTGTATGACTCTCACGGAATTACATTTTAAAATATGTGGGGTTTATGGCTCTCTCAGCCAAAAAGGTTCCTGACCCCTGTCCTAGAGAATGATTTACAAAGTAGTGTTGTACTGTAATGCATTAATTAGCACACATTATTTTGCACACGCGTAATGGCTAACACATGTTAGTGTTGTTCACAACGAGTAGTTTTGGATTCAGGACATTTTTGCATATTTTTTGCTAACACTATTCTGAAGATCATAATTATGGTATTGTGGGTAATCTTGATTTCATATAATTTAGCATCATTTTTACACAAATGCATTGAAGTCTATGAGGCATAAGAAAAAACATTTTTGCATATAAGAAAACATATTTTCGCATAAATGCATTGAAGTCTATTGAAGTTTTGCTCAAGAGAATAAATGCCATAAACATTACAATTAAAGACATACAGTAAATGCATTTAACACTATGAAGCATAACACTGAAAAAAATGCATATGAGAAAACACATTTTTGTGGAAATTAATTAAAATGTACAGGCATGAGAAAGATATATATAAGTTTACATGAGTAAGATATATATACATATACTGTATTTCCAAAATTGTGCGTCATTTCATAATTATGAGTACATGCAAAATTTAATTTTGCATCCTAATTCCAGATTCTGCTGCAAAATAACTACTATGCAAACTTTGAGCTCATCACTAACTTATGTAAAGTCTTGCTGCTCAAAACTTAATGCCCATTAAATATATATCAGGTACAATTTTTATGCTTGTCCTTTCATTTTGTACTCACTCATCTGTTGTTTAAAACATTATTCTGTATTTTTAATAGACTTTACATGTTCAGCAGTGAAGCTTTATATTTGTAAATCATTATGCATGTGCAGTGTGGTCAAATAAGCTGCTTAAATCCATTTGAAACAGTATAGCACTGCTTTAGGAATCAACAGCCTAAGTAGAGATAAACCTGCAACCCAGCTATCTTATGTGAGGGGGCAATTTATGCTTGTTGCCCATAACAACTGGCTTCATTTGCAAAGCAACACTGTTAAAATGACATTCAAAAGCATATAGCATAATTCAGGGTAACCAGCAATCATTTTTGCACACACTGAAGAAGGAAAAAGCAGAGCAAATTTTCTGTGCTCATTTGAGATTTGAAACATGAATGAGAAAACAAAGAGGTAACACCTAATTGCCACAACTTTGCATATATTTAAATACTTAACCACATTTGCAGTATCTAAGGCACAAACCAGTATTTTTTGTGCAATCTTGCTGCTAACAGCCACCTACGGTGACAATTGATCATCTAAAAGTGTAACTGATGTTAGATTGTTAGTCTTGGGGGGGGGGGGGGATGATAGACAGTGTTCTAAATTTTTTGATGGGGATGGAACATCGATTATGGGCATGGAGGAAGTGGCAGTTTTCCTCTGTCAATCAGTCCACTCTCTCCCCAGCATGTCCTGGCCCCGTGCGGCATAAATACCACCCCCTAATGCACGTCTCCATTTTATCTGCGCATACAGAGATGTACAGTCTTGTCCCAAAAGAGCAGAAGTGTCTACCCCGCACACAATGTTATTGATTGGGTTACCTTTACCGCTGCTGGTATCAGCTTTTCACTGTGCCTTCACGTTTTAAGAGCATCAACCAGTTAACATCAAGAAAACATTCCGTGGGCACCAGTTACTTTGAGCTTACATTTATTCCAGGAGCATGTACAGACTGATGACAAAATAAACGATGTAAGATCTTAATACATCACCCTTCCGGGGCTGCAAACATTCACAAAGATGGTGTTCTTGTTGACAATTGTTTCGCGCTGAACAGTGCTTTTTCTTAGACTTGACTCCTGGCGGGGAGAAGCTCGCCGCCATCTCAAAAAGCCCGGCGTTATAAAGACGCCAGGACATCCTCCATTAGTCCGGAAATCCTCCTCCCCCTGCTATCCCTAGGCGGAAGTGCATCAGCGCTCCAACTTGGAGCGCATCTGCACGTAACCGCCCATGCCGGAACTCCGCCACTTGCCTGTCGCACTCAAGCGAGACAACATTTGCTTGGTGCGTTACTAGGCAACTCCCAAACATACGGACGTTTTTGTGGGGTTCAGACACTGGACAGCAATTGGAGGAGGGATGACCGGACAAAGAAGAAAAGGAGCATAGGCTGCACAATAAGGATAGGGGCATATAAGCTAAATAAACGCACTTATAATCTATCTCTCACTAACTATTATGTGTTGGAGGATAAGTAGATAGAGAAAGACCCAGTGACAGAAGCAAGCTTACCAAAAGTAGGGACAAGAGAGTCCACATCAGTACTAATATTTTTCCAAAAACACACTAAATTCGTTACGATCATTGAAGCCCAAAGGCCCTAGGGCATCGGATCGACTAATAAGCAGCGATTCTCTTTGTGACAGCAGGTTATCTCTATTACCCCCACGTCGTGGGGCTTTCACCAGCTCGAGACCTACCATTTTTAACAAATTAGCATTCGCATCATGTATCTCTCTTACGTGATTAATCATTCTTAATGCACCTATACCCTTTTTGATTGATCGGCGATGTTCCACCAATCTTTCACGAATTGGTCGAGTAGTTTTCCCTATATAGAAATAGGAGCAGGGACAGAATATGCCATAGACAACGAATTTCGTCCTACACGTAATGAAATCCTTAATTTGGTGCGAATATCCACCTAATTGTACATGGTCGGTTCTTCTGACCATGTATTTACAAGTGGGACAATGTCCACATGGGAATGATCCCCTGTAGGATGATCTATTTAACCAGGTTGGGGTATGGTCAGGGACATATTCACTTTGTGTGATCATTGATCCGATGGTAGGTCCGCGTCGAAAGGAGATGAGGGGGCCCCCCAACACTTTTGGGGAGATGTCCTCATCCCTCTCGAGTATTGCCCAATTCCGATCAATTATTTCTCTAATCCTGTGGGACATGGGTGAAAAATCAAAAGTGAAAATGAAGTTATTTGGTTCTGGTTTCACATCACTTTGCCTATCCAGAAGAATCGATCTTTCCATTAATCACACTTTATCAAGGGATTGATCCACCATCATGGGATCATAACCTCTTTTTAGGAAACGCTGACACATCTCCCTTGCTTGTATTTCAAAGTCCTCATTCATTGTATTGTTCCGTTTTAACCTCAGGAACTGGCTATAGGGGATTGAGTTTTTGACATGGTGTGGGTGATAGCTATCATTATGCAAGACGGAATTCGTTGCTGTAGCTTTGCGAAACCCTTTTGTGATTAATTTATTCCCCACCACCTCCAAAGAAAGATCAAGAAATGAAACCTTTTCACCTCCCCATTCTCCAGTGAACTGCATGTTCATGTCATTCTGCTGGAGGTATGTCAAGAATTCATCAAACTTCTCCCTGGTGGATCTCCATATGACAAGCACATCATCCACATACCTGGACCATGCTCTCAGATAACACCTATAGGGATTTCTTTCCCCATAGATGTAGATGGTTTCCCATCTGGACAAAAAAAGATTCGCGAATGTGGGCGCAACCGACGTCCCCATCGCCGTTCCCGATATCTGTCTAACCACTCCCCTCCGAATCGAAAAGCATTGTTTTCAAGGACGAAATTTAAACAGCGACACAAAAATTCACTTTCCAGAATGTCATGATGTCCCGTCTCGATGAGGAGGTCGAACATCGTACTGACACCCAATCGCTGCGGTATCTTGTTGTACAGGCTTACCACGTCGATGGTTGCCAGTCGATCACCTTCGTACCAACTCGTTGTTTCGACCTTTTGCAACACATGTGACGTATCTTTCAGATACGAGGGGATCTCAAGGAGGAGTGGTCTGAGAACATGGTCCAGGTACCTGGAGAGGGGCTCAGTAACTGATCCCCTCCCAGAGACGATGGGCCTGCCAGAGGGATCCACCAGGGACTTGTGTATCTTGGGGAGAAAATATATAACTGGCTTTTTTGGAAAGTCTGGGAGTAAGTCATATCCTAATTTGCGACTAAGGTAACCTGCTTGAACCCCACTTCGCAACAAAGAACGAACCTTGTTTTGTATAGATATAGTGGGATCTGATTTTAACTTAGTATACGTTGTTGGGTCCTCAAGCTGTCGTCTTGCTTCTTGCAGATATTTGTGAGTCGACATTACCACAATATTGCCCCCCTTATCCGCCTTTTTTATTGTCAGATCATGACACGCTTTTAGCCATTGTATGGCTCTCCACTCTCTAGGAGTGAGATTCCTCTTGTCATGAGGGTACAATAACGCTTTTGTTTCCCTTAAAATCTGACGTTGGAATAGATCAATTGCTGATCCTTGTAAAGGCGGATAAGGGGTGGTAGATTTACATGCAAAAAACTGCTTTGTTGGTACAGATGCAATTTACGGGGACACCTCCCCCCAGGTATTCCCCTCTTCAAACAGTTCCTGTAGGTTAATCAATGCTGGTTCATCTTCAGGTTTTAACGTCGGGAGAAAACCAAGGGAACCAATTGATGACTGATGAGATACACAGTGTTTGTTCCCAAAGTTCCGATAAATATTCATTTTTCGTATACTTTTATAAAGGTCAATTTCAAATTTGGCGTAATCAAAGGACTTGGTAACCACAAAATTGAGGCCTTTTTCCAACACCTGTGTTACATCCATAGGAATCTGAACCTCCGATAGATTGACAACCTGCATTTTATCTGAGTTATCACTATCAATAGGGACACTGTCCACATTGCTGGCTACTCTGGGCGAAGCCCCTTCCAAGATACTTTCTTTGCACATTCTGGCTCTTCCTCTCCTCCTGCCCCTCCGAACTTTTTTCCTCCTAAAGGGGTTTTAGGTTTAGGTCTCTTTGCTTTTTTAGCTTCACTTTCTGAGTCTGAACCTGACTCCGAAGTCCAATAACCTCTCTTTGGTTTTCGGGGTCTGCCTCTAGGTTTCTTTGGGCGTCCCTCTGGTTGTGACCATTGGAAAATATTTCCTGACTGGAAGTCTTCTTGGTCTCTTAGATATTTCCCAAGTTTTCTCTCTTTGATTTCCCTCTGTATGGGAATCAACTTATTGTCAACTCTATCAATTATACTTTTTAGCTTCTCCCCTGGAGCTACTGTCTGTAACTGAGTCTTTATATCACAAACTTCTTCAGTCACTTTGTCATGTTCCTTCTCAGATCGTTCCAACACAATGTCATTGAGAGTTTTAGCAAGTGTCAGAAAAGCCGTCTTCCACCTATCTACAAACTCAGGATCGTCTTTATATTCTGATGGAGCTTTGTAATATCTAAATCCTCTAGATGTATACCCCTTTTCCTTGTAGCGCTTCAACGACGCTATTGTCCAAAATAGACGAACCTCCTTTTCAGAAGCCCCGGAAGGGTGATGTATTAAGATCTTACATCGTTTATTTTGTCATCAGTCTGTACATGCTCCTGGAATAAATGTAAGCTCAAAGTAACTGGTGCCCACGGAATGTTTTCTTGATGTTAAGAGATGTACAGTCTGTTGCCAGCATTGTCGCTGACCCGGAAGTACTTACGGAGTCCATGCACGAGCCGGCATTTAAAAAAGTAAATTGCAGTAGAACGGGAAAACGTAGAGGACCGATAGTAGCACAGCGATGGATGACATGAGTAGGTAAGTAATGGTGCAATGTTTTTTTACGTAGATTAATTTCTATAATTCAGGAGTACTTTGAGCCAAAGAGTTAATCTCTGGACTTCTGACCTGTGGCCAGAGCTGTGGCCAGAGCTGTCACAATTTGCCATGGAGTTTTTGGCTTGCCCCGCGTTAAGTGTCATATCTGAAGTTCAGTGCAGCTGAAGGGATTGTGACAGACAAGCAAAGTGGCCTAGCACACAGCATTGTCGACTACTTAACATTTATAAAAATGAATGAAGTGAGGCTATTAGAGGGTTACAGCACCGATGTGTACTATGATTGTTATGCATTATTACCCTGGAGCATGCCAGTTACTCAAGGCCTCATGTCCACCCTGGCCACAGGCACATCTATCCTGCACCACTAGCAGCACGACACACAGTATGTTATCTGGTTCTTCTTTGATTGGCTTTACTCAAACAAACAAAAAATATATATTGTTAGGACTACTGTTATAATTTAAGTAGGCCTCAGTTATTAAGCCTGAGTTTTATGTAAAAGGCTTGTCCGCAGAGTATGCCTTTAAAATAAATAGAGTTTCTAGTGATTCAGGCAGAAGCATCTCGGTGTCTGCGTGTAGCAGATGATACACGCGGATACCGAGAACATGTTCCTGAAAGAAGGCCACAGGCCTACACTGACCTCAACACGTACACCACAAGAACAATCAACATAGGCCATGTTTATCAAAATACCACATTCCAGTAAGTAAGGGAAAAGTGACATTAAATATTAATCGAGTAGGTGGGTATTATGACACCACAAGGGGGCTTAACCAATAGTCTGGTCTGGGGGATGGCGAAAATGAGGTCACATTTAACTCTTTCCTAGTCGGTATTAAAAGAGCCGGACGAGCTGAAGGAGCTCATTCTGACTCTGATTCCTGCTCTGCTTCCTACTTCATGCTACCAACATGCTGACTGGGACCTCTAAGAATTTTCATTCTATATGTAATCTGATATAATGTATGCTGTACATAGGTAGTCTAGATGTAACTTAGAATAGATCTAAGAAGACCTGATTACAGTCACTAGGAAGGTAATCAAGAAGCTTTAACGCAACATGAAGAGTGGCTTAGCTAGGATATGATGAACTGTATCTATCTGTATATCTGTTTCCTGAATAAATAACGTGAATATTGAAGAAGCCTGAGAAAAGTCTATCTCCTGCATGCTGTGTTGAGAGTCAAGTTATCTCACAGTCTGTGAGGCGCAACTCTTGCTGATGAGTTTGCTGGTGCCGGAAAAAAGGTGATTAAGAACAGTTTAAAACAATGGTGCCGATAAACCCTTCACTGTCTAGCAAAACAGGCAGACAGGGGCCGAAGTTTTCAAGGTATTCCACAGCGAAACAAGCGGAGTAGACGCGGATTAGAAAGCTTATCAAGCTGATAAGCGGTGTGCGTGAGCCAGCACACGGGCTGCAATTCGAGGAAATCAGCGGCAAAACTCTTGGACGTTAAACTTTAGCTGCAGGTGCACAGCAGTTAAAAAAAGCCTAAAACAGGATCGGGAGATAGGAACGCTCCGAGGCGGGCTTGCAGCTGCCACAGATGAGATCGATCCACTGAGCCGGGGTCCAGTGTGGGGACAGAGAGATTACGCTCAGAAGTTCCGGGGTCCAATCAGAAGTTTCGCTGGAAAGTTGCAAAGCTGATGAATTGCCAAGTGTTCGGGAACAGGCAAGTATGATTTATGTTGTTATATTGCATTATCTTTATTGTATTTTAATGTGTTCGGTGTTCTGTGCATATGTGATATTTCCCAGGGTGGGATTTGCAAGCGCAGTGCAGATCAGGAAAGTATCTGTAGTTAGTGGTTTATGGGATTATTCCTTTAAGGGAGGCATCTTAACGGGTGGTGCAGCATGAGTTCCCAATAGAGTAAAAGGGGGGACAGTGCATCAGGGGGTGCTGGAGTTGGAAAAAAGGGAGTTGACCAATCCAGGGATCCGTCGCCGCGGCTGCAGAGCGGTAACATTTTTTTCCGGTTTTTGTCGTGGACAGGGCCAGAGCTTGACTGAGAGGTCTATGCTGGGCTGGGACTGTGTGTGTGTTTTTTCGTCCACTGATTGGTCAAATATGTTTTTTCCAGCTCCTATCAAGTGTAGCACAAAGAACAAGAACTGGCAGCAGTTCATGGGGCAATTATAAAGATGAAAGAATTGCCATTTACAGAGTGACAGTGTATCAGTACAGGTTTGCCATACGACTACCTACCAAGTGGGCATTCAAGGATCTGCATACAGGCATTTGACGCTGGAATGCTTAGCCCTGCACCCTGTGTAGTTTAAGTGCAAAGTGCTCCTTCGTACAGGGAGGCAGCCATTTTTTTTGTAGTATAGGGGTAGTAGCACGGCAAACATTGGTCAGAGGGTACAACAGATTCCTGAAATTGGAAAGAGACTAAAAAACGAGATTGCTGAAATTGAAAAGAGACTAAAAACCAAGGTTCCTGAGATCGGAAAATGATAAAAAAAAAAACTGACTGAACAAAGCATAATGCAAATTGCTAATGTTTTTCTTTCCCTAAGGAGGTGCTTTTATAATTAAGAGTACCGTGCTGATGGTGATCCTAGGCTGCCATTTCGTCCTAGGAGAACAAAGAGAGGACATTCTCATGTATAATAAGCAGTTAATGAGAACACAAAGCCCAAACATGTTGATGTTTGGTGACAAAGGTACTAATCCTTTCACACCTCCCTCTGGTTGGCACAGATGGACCAAGCAGGGATGGAGGAAAAGCGCACTTGTGCCAGGTGAAAACAAATTTCATGGAACAACGTGGGTGGGAGGTCTGAAGGGTCAGGTGCGCGGGCAGTATGAATTGAATGGCAGTGTAAATCTGCTATTGAATGTCCCACTCCCAGAATCGATGCACCAATCTAAAGTTTTGTTAAAAGGTACATTTCAGTACAATGGGTACATGCAAAATGTGGAGTGTGTGATTCGGGGGTACCTTGTCTTGGTTATCCAGAGTGAGATGGTTCCAGTTTGGAGAGGAACGAGCAGGAGGCGTCAATTCTCCTGCCGGAGAGACGCAGGGGACAACATCACACCCACTTATCCTCATGATAGGTGGGTAAGTGAAGAGGTACTCTTAATTGAAAGATTGCAGAGAGTACAGTCTTCCCGACCCCAGGTACATATTGTGCCTCAGGACATACGGGGGGAAGAGGTCCAATCAGGACAGTTGGGGACATATTTTGTCAGGGAGAGGCTAAAAGATCCAGTACAACTGAGATGGGACAAGGGGAGGTATATCGATTTTTCTGGAGAAGGATCTTTTGCATGGAAGCTTCGAGATGTTTGGGTGAACAAATGGAAATGGTGCAACATTTCTTTAGGCACCGCCACTTCCTTAGTTCCCACCTC
Source organism: Hyperolius riggenbachi (assembly GCF_040937935.1). Taxonomy (NCBI): domain Eukaryota; kingdom Metazoa; phylum Chordata; class Amphibia; order Anura; family Hyperoliidae; genus Hyperolius; species Hyperolius riggenbachi. The sequence continues at coordinate 396,176,375 of NC_090646.1, forward strand.
AACACGTCTTACACCATGACCTGAGAGGTCAACCTTTTTTGGTGCTAGACGGGGAGGTGAAACAAGTAGAGTTGTCCTCATGCGGGCAATTCTCACAGAGGTACCTGTGTTTGCCGGGGCAAGTCAAATTTAGTGAAGAAGCCTGCTGGCTCAATAACACAGAATGCAAGGCTACCATTCAAAAGATCCACCCTGAAGCCAAACCGATAGTTCCGGGAGCTGAAGAAAAGGTTTGTTTTTTTAGCATCATGTCTAGGGACACATTCAAGGTACATTTTCATAATTGTTCCGATAAGGGGGATCTGTCAAGGGGAACATATTGTGTGGGCGGAGATCCCATATGGATCAAGTCATCCAGGTTTGATGACGTTATTTCTCAAATTGTTAAGAGAACTCTAAAGTTCAAAGTTTCATGGGTAGTTCCCATCCTGAAAGAGAACACGACATGGGACAAAGGGGAACAGGGTTTGATCCAAGACGACCACACTTTGTTACAACGGTTAAACAGACAGTACACTAAGTTAGAGGTAAGATTTCACCATGATCCTAGTGATCTTAACAAGGTAGAACACAAATATAAGCAGGTGAGTTCCAGTCTGACCTGGTGGAAAAGGTTTCCGGCGATGTTCCAGGGACACTCGGACTGGGCCTCTGCAGTTCAAAATTTCTTCCTACACCCACTGGTCGTCTGGATGGGGATGACAACTTTAGGCATCATTATCCAGGTGAGGTTGTGTGTTAAAATTACGTAAAACAAATTAACACGGTCAAGAGATTGGTGCCTCATAAACAATCTCATGAACCGATATCTCCAAATTAAGGGACATACAGGGTTACGGGTATAGGTTTAGTAGTACCGGTGATGGAGCTGATTGTATAAAGGCGCTCTTTTAGAAGGCACCTGGCACTGCTCCGTTGTGTAACAGAAAAACGAGTTTCACTTTTCTGTGGTCATGCAAGTTTGTGAGTGATACGCAAGTGACGTAAATGCTGAGCATGTGATATAGAGGGACTTAGAAGTAGGGCATCCCCAGAGAGCCTGGTTACAGGAAGATCAAGAGGTCTTGCCCTCTCTCCCAGGGATAACCGCCTAGAGCAGAGAAGTTGTGTGAGCAGGAACATCGAAAAGTGAAACATAAAGAAACCAGGTACTGTTGGGTTCAGAAGTTGGGATCTGTGGATCAGGGGTCCGTTAAAAATGGCGCCAGTTACCGTAGTTAAAAACGTCGCCCCATAGAGAACCACTATCGCTAGTTATTTTTCGTTTTTCACAGCTAAAAAACGGCGCCGGCTTTAAAAACGAAATTTATCGTTTATATTTATATTTGTATTGCTCCCAAACAATATTTTTCGTTTTAACCCTTGCTTTGCTGCCCTTTGGAAAATATCTGCCCGCTGGCTTTAATGTTTAATAGCAAAGCCCCCTTAACAGCTAAAAATACCAAATTTGCAGAAGAAAATTGTGAACAAGAGGAAAAATTGTTTTTGTCAAAAAAAACCTCATGGTTTTTGAGAAAATCGATTTTGAATATTCTTCTTCTGACCATGGGAAAATTAAACGCCTGCCCACTTTAGCGGTTAATAGCAAAGCCCCTTTAAATGCCAGAAACACCAAATGTGTAGGGAATGTTAAGAAGAAAATTGTGAACAAGAGAATTTTTTTTTTTTTAAAAAGACCTTATAGTTTTTGAGAAAATCGATTTTAAATCTTCAAAGAGGAAAATGTATCTATTTAAATTCCGTACTGACATTTCCGCGGCGGAAACAATTCCCGCCGACTTCAGCAGTTAATAGCAAAGTCCCCTCGTGGTTGTATTTTTATTTCATTTAACCCTTTGTGGAAATGGGTAAGGGGTACTTTGTACCTCTATACTCATTTCTCCTGGGAGGGGAGTGGGCATCTGGGGGGTCCCCTTCTTAAAGGGGACTCCCAGATGCCACCATGAAACCCACCCAGGGAGTCGTCGCCCCCCGCCTCCACCTGGGGCAAGGGAGGCGGGGAAGAGCCCCTTGTCCATGGATTGGACAAGGGGCTCCGGGGGGGAGGGGGAGGCTTGGCCGCCCCTCCCCCCCGGAGCCCCCCCATACCATGGACCATGCGGGCTGGTATAGCTCAGGGTGCGAAGCCCCAGTGGGCCGGGGCTCCGCATTCTGGCTATCCCAGCCTGCATGGGGGACAAGGGGTTACAGAGGCTCGGGAGGGGGGACCCCACGTCGTTTTTTTTTTAAATTTGGTATCAATTTTTATTTTTTTAATGTTCTGAGTGTGGGAAATAAATTTAAAAAAAACGGTGTGGGGTCCCCCCTCCCGAGCCTCTGTAGCCCCTTGTCCCCCATGCAGGCTGGGATAGCCAGAATGCGGAGCCCCGGCCGACTGGGGCTTCGCACCCTGAGCTATACCAGCCCGCATGGTCCATGGTATGGGGGGCTCCGGGGGGGAGGGGCGGCAAAACGGCCAATTGGACAAGGGGCTCCGGGGGGGAGCCCCTTGTCCAATCCATGGACAAGGGGCTCTTCCCCGCCTCCCTTGCCCCAGGTGGAGGCGGGGGGCGACGACTCCCTGGGGGGGTTTCATGGTGGCATCTGCCAGTCCCCTTTAAGAAGGGGACCCCCCAGATGCCCACCCCCCTCCCAGGAGAAATGAGTATAGAGGTACAAAGTACCCCTTACCCATTTCCACAAAGGGTTAAATGAAATAAAAACACAACCACGAGAAAAGTCCTTTAATGTTCTAAATTAACCACAAATACTTACCTGTACCTTTAAGAAAAAAATCCCACGCCAATCAGGTCCCACGACAGTATCCTCTATCTTGCGACCTTCTGTTACATCTTGATTGAAGATCTCTGCCGCCCCGACGCCACACACGCCGCCTCCGCCGAACTGCTCTCAGCTATACTAAGTATAGCTTAGAGCAAAAAGCATCTTTAAATTTTAGCTCCAATGGTCCCCATTGGTTCCTTAACAGACCAATGGGGATCAGGAGGATCCCCATTGGTTGATAAGGAACCAATGGGGAGCCTTGGAGCCAAAGTTTAAAGATGCTTTTTTGCTCTCAGCTATAAGTATAGCTGAGAGTGCGTCTATATAGACGCATTAGCGCTAGCTGCCGCTGCCCTCCCTGCCTCCCCCCACCTGTCACCCTCACCCATGCTGGCACCCAATGCACCCATGGGTGCCAGCATAGGTGAGGGTGACAGGTGTGAGAGAGGCAGGGAGGGCAGCGGCAGCCAGCGCTAATGCGTCTATATAGATGCACTCTCAGCTATACTTAGTATAGCTGAGAACAAAAAGCATCTTTAAATTTTGGCTCCAATTCCTTATCGACCAATGGGGATCCTCCTGATCCCCATTGGTCTGTTAAGGAACCAATGGGGACCATTGGAGCTAAAATTTAAAGATGCTTTTTGCTCTAAGCTATACTTAGTATAGCTGAGAGCAGTTCGGCGGAGGCGGCGTGTGTGGCGTCGGGGCGGCGGAGATCTTCAATCAACATGTATCAGAAGGTCGCAAGATAGAGGATACTGTCGTGGGACCTGATTGGCGTGGGATTTTTTTCTTAAAGGTACAGGTAAGTATTTCTGGTTAATTTAGAACATTAAAGGACTTTTCTCGTTGTTGCGTTTTTATTTCATTTAACCCTTTATGGAAATGGGTAAGGGGTGCACCCCTATACTCATTTCTCCTAGGAGGGGGGCAGGCATCTGGGTTCCCCTTCTTAAAGGGGACTCCCAGATGCCACCATGAACCCCCCCAGGGAGTCGTCGCCCCCACCTCCTCCTGGGGCACCGGAGGTGGGGAAGAGCCCCTTGTCCATGGATTGGACAAGGGCTCTGGGGGGGAGGGGAAGGCTTGGCCGCCCCTCCCCCCGAAGCACCCCCATACCATGCACCATGTGGGCTCTTATAGCTCAGGGTGCAAAGCCCCAATCGGCCGGGGCTCCGCATTCTGGCTATCCCAGCCTGCATGGGGGACAAGGGGTTACAGAGGCTCGGGAGGGGGTACCCCACGTAATTTTTTTCAAAACAATTCCCACACTCTGAACATAACCCAAAAAATTAAATTAAAAAAAAAAAATAAATAAAAATTTTCAATTTTTTTTTAAAAATATTGTTTCCCAGTATTTTTTTAACATATCCTGCAAATTTTGTGTTGCTAGGATTTAAGGAGACTTTGCTATTAACTGCTAAAGTCGGCGGGAATTGTTTCCGCCGCGGAAATGTCAGTACGGAATTTAAATAGATACATTTTCCTCTTTGAAGATTTAAAATCGATTTTCTCAAAAACTATAAGGTCTTTTTGAAAAAAAAATGTTTCTCTTGTTCACAATTTTCTCCTTAACATTCCCTACACATTTGGTGTTTCTGGCATTTAAAGTGGCTTTGCTATTAACCACTAAAGTCGGCGGGCGTTTAATTTTCGCACGGTCAGAAGAAGAATATTCAAAATCGATTTTCTCAAAAACTATAAGGTCTTTTTGAAAAAAATGTTTTTCCTCTTGTTCACAATTTTCTTCTTAACATTCCCTGCAAATTTGGTGTTTTTAACTTTTAAGGGGGCTTTGCTATTAAACATTAAAACCGGCGGGCAGATATTTTCCAAACGGCAGCAAAGCAGGGGTTAAAACGATAAATATCGTTCAGGCAGGACAAAAAAAAGTTTTAAAATGATAAATTTCATTTTTAAAGGTCTGCACTATTTTAACCTTTAAAACGATAAATATCGTTTAAAACATATATCGGGCAGAAGGGGGCGCCATTATTTTGCCGGCGCCATTTTTCACTAGACGCGCGGATCAAGCCATTTTAGGGGGGATTGTTATAATTTAAGTAGGCCTCAGTTATTAGGCCTGAGTTTTATGTAAAGGCTTGTCCGCAGAGTATGCCTTTAAAATAAATAGAGTTTCTTGTGATTCAGGCAGAAGCATCTCTGTGTCTGCATGTAGCAGATGATACACGCGGATACCGAGAACATGTTCCTGAAAGAAGAACACAGGCCTACACTGACCTCAACACGTACACCACAAGAACAATCAACATAGGCCATGTTTATCAAAATACCACATTCCAGTAAGTAAGGGAAAAGTGACATTAAAGAGACTCTGTAACAACAAAAACCTCCCCTGGGGGGTACTCACCTCGGGTGGGGGAAGCCTCCGGATCCTAATGAGGCTTCCCACGCCGTCCTCTGTCCCACGGGGGTCTCGCCGCAGCCCTCCGAACAGCCGGCGACTGTGCCGACTGTCAGTTCAATATTTACCTTTGCTGGCTCCAGCGGGGGCGCTGTGGCGACTTTCGGCACGGAAATAGACGGAAATACCCGATCTCCGTCGGGTCCGCTCTACTGCGCAGGCGCCGGAAACTTGCGCCTGCGCAGTAGAGCAGACCCGACGGCGATCGGGTATTTCCACCTACTTTGGCGCCGAGAGGCATCAGAGCGCCTGCGCAGGAGCCAGGAAGGTAAATATTGCGTCACCGCTGCACGGAGGGCTACAGCGAGACCCCCGAGGGACGCAGGACGGCGTGGGAAGCCTCATTAGGATCCTGAGGCTTCCCCCACCCGAGGTGAGTACCCCCCAGGGGCCGTTTTGTCGTTACAGTTCCTCTTTAAATATTAATCGAGTAGGTGGGTATTATGACACCACGAGGGGGCTCAACCAATAGTCTGGTCTGGGGGATGGCGAAGATGAGGTCACATTTAACTCTTTCCTAGTCGGTATTAAAAGAGCCGGACGAGCTGAAGGAGCTCATTTTGACTCTGATTCCTGCTTTGCTTCCTTCTTCATGCTACCTAGATCGCTGACTGGGACCTCTAAGTATTTTCATTCTATATGTAATCTGATATAATGTATGCTGTACATAGGTAGTCTAGATGTAACTTTGAATAGATTTAAGAAGACCTGATTACAGTCACTAGGAAGGTAATCAAGAAGCTGTAACGCAACATGAAGAGTGGCTTGGCTAGGATACGATGAACTGAATCTATCTGTATATCTGTCCTGAATAAATAACGTGAATATTGAAGAAGCCTGAGAAAAGTCTATCTCCTGCATGCTGTGTTGAGAGTCAAGTTATCTCACAGTCTGTGAGGCGCAACTCTTGCTGATGAGTTTGCTGGTGCCGGAAAAAAAGGTGATTAAGAACAGTTTATAACAACCACCAGATCTCCCCCAAATGAAACGTGGTGCAGAGTTTTGTCAGTGGATCACCTGTCCGGATGGTTCACTCCTCAATACTTTCATCATCATCCCCACTGGATACCTCTTCTCCATGATACAGCACCATATACGTGAGTACGTACATGCTACCGGGTTACTGAGAAGAGACATCCATGAGTATAAAGATAGGAGGACACAGACAGAAGAAGAAGTGTGTAGGCCAAGAAGATGAGTTTGCTCCACTGCAAATACTTTGAATGGGCCTGAGGAAACCTTATTAACTTGGGGGGAGAACTGGGGTGTCAAATGGCTGGCTCTTGAGCTTGGGGGAACACCCAATACCCTGATAATATCTAGTGTGTGTGTGTGTGTGTGTGGGGGGGGGGGTTCAGGAACAAAGGGGCCACTGCTTGGGGGAGGGGGAGTTGTGTTGGTTAGTAGAGTTGCAGGTCAAACATTTTTTTTACCTAAGACCCCATTGTGTCTGAAATCGGCCCTGCAAACCCCTGCATTATTTTCCTGCCTGCTTGTTAATGGTAATTGAAGAGGCAGTCATCTTCTATTGGTAGGTACCTTAGAACTTTTGAGTTTCCTAAGATGTACTTAGAGGAAGCTGAAACTACATGTAGTTACCACTAGATGGCTGTACTGTACTATGCATATGGCATATGAGTATTTAGAGCACTGTTGTATTTTAAACTGTGCTCTTTCTAAAGTTGCCCACTAATGATACAATCTTGATTTTATAACCTTACCATTTCTATGTCATATGAGCGACTTCCTAAAGTATACATTCAAAGTATATTCACTCAGTTTACTCTACTTCTACTACTACTACTACTACTACTACTACTACAGTAGTTTGGTAAGATTGTACAATCAAGATTGTATTGTTAGTGGGCACCTTAAAAAAAAACACTTTTGCTTTAAAGTGGGTCATCTGTTATAAAATCATCATCAGTTTTAACTTGATCTTTTAAGAGTTGAACATTGTAAATTTGCCTATCTTGAGCTGGAATTTAAAACGTAAAATAAATACAATGAACTTTAGAAAGTTACAGTTATATTCTATTATCTGTGGCTATAAAATTAAAAACCACAGTTTTTGACTGTTGCGTGAGTGCATATGGGACAAGGTGAACTTCAGACTTTTTCTTCCTAGAAGAATTATGTGGCTGTCTCTTTCATATTCTACAGCAGCATCTGTTACGTATGCACTAGGAATTGTAATTCCACTTTTAGATTAGACATGAAAACAGGCTGAGAAGGAACATCGAGAGCAGCTGGTGTACTTTATCAGTGTTTTTTTGCTGGAAAAAAAAAACACAAAATGTCCCATCCTGCAGATTCTGGATAACTAACCTATACTGACTGATGTCCTTGAAAATAAAATTATGGCCATTTTTACCAGTTTGGAATATGTGACCTAAGCAATTTAAAATACCAATTTGTAAAGAATAAAACTTACAGATATTAGCTGAAACCTTTCTACCACTATGCTATAGGAATTAAGCAAAATGAAAAAAACAAAGAACAAAAAATCTGCAATCACTGTAATTGTTTATGACCATAATGCATTTTATTCACTAGGGTACATATACTGCAGTGAACTTCCTTAATTTTGTAACCTGTAAGAGATCAGAAAAGAATAACATGTCCATTGTCATTTCTTTTCATAAAATGGGGCACTTTTTGCAATGACAAGTCTACTAAAAAAAGTGAAAAAAAAGTGAAAAAGGACAATTGGGCTCTTGTAACGGTTCACAATATTTACAAATAGGAGCAGATGGACATTCCAAAACCTTACTGAAACAATAAAAAAAAGAAACAAGTGATAGTCCAATAGTATATACTCCCAAACAAGGGTTATCACAAGGGTAACCACTGTAGAGAAGGATGGGGAGAACAAACCCAAAACTCTCCTGGGTTAAGAAGTCCCTCTCTGTAGTAAATGAGAGGTGACATCCCTCCACTAAGGATGGCCAAATTAAGGCAAATAGTCAATAAACAGAGGCACCAAGAAGGATATGTATTGTTTTTTTATCCGGATTGACACCTTTATAAGCTATTTGCTACTATTAGGGCCCTTTTACACTTAAAGGGGCACAATAGCAAAACATTGTAAAATATAAAATATGTGCAAACATAAACAAATATGAAGTACATTTTTCACAGAGTAAAATGAGCCAAAAATTACTTTTCTCCTATGTTGCTGTCACTTACAGTAGGTAGTAGAAATCTGCCAGAAGCGACAGATTTTGGACTAGTCCATCTCTTCATGGGGAGATTCTCAAGGATTTATTTATTTTCAAAAGCACTTAGTGAATGGCAGTTGCTCTGTCCAACTGCCAAAAAACTGTGTAGTTAGCAGGGAAGCTGGCCAGCATCATTGTTTAAAACCTTTTTAGGGAATATCTTTATAAAGAATAAAAGCCTTGCTGAGAATTCCCTATGAAGAGATGGACTAGTCCAAAACCTGTCACTTCTGTCACATTTCTACTACTTACTGTAAGTGACAGCAAGATAGGAGAAAGGTAATTTATGGCTTATTGTACTCTGGAAAAAAATGTACTTCTTATTTGTCTATGTTTGCACATACTGTAGTTTAAATTTAAAATTTTTCTACATAGTACACCTTTAATCAGTTGCTCTCAGTTATAATTGAAAGAAAACGGATTTTCAAAGTAATGTCCATGTTTTTCTATGGAACAGTTCCCACTTAACACGTTTTAACTGACATCTTTTTCACAATGCACTGCTATGGAAAAAGCGCGTACCAACGTGTACTAACGCACACTGACGCATGCCAATGCAGTAAGTGTAAAAGGCCCTAAAGGTGGCCACACATGATACAATAAAATGATCCGATTTTACAGCAATTCGTGGGGTAATTCTTTTTTTTTCATTCGACTGAAAAATACGATCGGAATTCCCGTTTTTTTTTTATTTAAATCGATCCGGAATGCCAGATATTTGTGTTCTATTTCTCTAAAGATTGTATGGTGTGTGTTGGATTGTAAGTTTATTAATATACACACCCTAGCAATTTTCTCAGAGTTTCCAATCATTTTTAACATAATTGGGGGAAAATTGAACATAGGTGTGTGGTACATTGGTCATATTTTTTAATTTGTTACAATCAGTCAGAAAAATTGATTGCAATTCTTAAATTAAACAGATATTTAAAAAATTGTATGGTGTGTGGCCACCTTTAGTCTGATCTGTCAGATTTTTACTACTGTAAGTGACAGTGACATAGGAAAAATGGGACAAATGTACATTTTTATATATGCATATGCATGTACTGTATTTTAAATGTTACCATTTTTCAAGGTGGTGGTCTTTTGATTTGTGTAGCCAAACGGGAGACGACAGAAGGCAAGCGGCTCTGGACCCCAACCAGTACCAACCCATAAAACTTACAAACTGTATTTGTATTGGAGAGGTACTGCTCTCCTCCAGTTCCCCTGCTTCCACCTAGAAAGCATCCTTGTCTAGATGTTGAGGGACAAGGAGTAATTGAATGGGGGCTTCTTATTAGACTGTGAGGTTTCAACCTTAATAGGAGTTGCACAAATAGTTTTCCCCACCCAGGAGAATAAGCAAAAATAAGTCTCCCGAGAGCTGTGTGTTTTTCCACCCACTGTTCACACTTTTGCAGTCAATGTATTATGTGTTATGTACTTTAATAAATAATGTAATAATAATGCTAATATTTGTGTAGTGCTTTTCTTCTGTGCACTCAAAGTGCATAAATAAGAGCTGCTTTTCTCCTGTCCACGTAAAGCGCTAAGTGCGCTCTCAGTAGGCCACCCTGCAGTGTTAGGGAGTCTTGCCCAATGGCTCCATACTAAATAGCCATGGCTTGCACTGGAAATGTGTGCATACAAATGTGTATGCAGATGTGGTAAACTCTGTGAAAGTGTAATTATCAGCTTCCCTTGATGTTGTTTCTTTCATATATTGTCCATAGACCAAGACATGTTTATAAACCAGTATCAACAGCTCTTTGCTGGCAGTAACGGCCACCATTACCTTGAGCATAAGGCTGTGTAGAAAAGTGCAAGACTTACTTTGTGTTCTCAAAGTCTTATCATGGATGACATGTGCACCTCTATGCAGACCAGCTCAAAAACCTTGTTTTGTAATTAATTTGCAATCATGAATTGTTTTTCCCCGATCACTGGACAGTATTGCTTAAAGAGAACCTGAACTGAAAATAAAAATTTAGAATAACCATACACTGGTCATACTTACCTCCTGTGTAGTCTACTCCTCAATCTCTTTCTCCTCTCCTGCCTCCCATTTGTCCACTGTGATCATTGGAATTCTCCATCCTCCATTTAGAAAATGGCCATTACCCCATAACAGCTTCCTGGTCAGCACACTATTTAACTGTAATATCACCACTTGAGCCATAGGGAAACATGGACAATACCTTGCATATTCAGTTGTAACTGGCAGCTGCTGCTATATAACTGACAGCAACTGGTATATTTCAGTTCTGACAAAATATTGTCAGAACTGGAAGGGATCACTGTAAGAAGAAAATGGAGACCTTCTGAGAGGAACTGACTGTAATATAGGCCTTTAAGGGAAGCATGGAAATTCAATGCTAGAAATGTCTTAAATGTAATTAAGAAGCATGGGATATACCTTGGTAAAATTGCTGCAAGAATTATAATATAAATTGAACTCTCGTGAGGTATGGATTTTAAACAAATGTCTTTAATATGTATGCCAGCTAATACGTATTTCGCATGTTTAGGCGTCATGTTATTTGCCTAATGCATATAATTACAGTACTTAAACATTGGCCTGGGGTAAATAAACATAAGGAAGTTTGATCATGTTCATTAGCATGCATTTAAAAGTATCTAACAACACAGCTCTGAAAGACTTAGGTAAATATCACACGCATCGATGCATCACATGAAGACACTTGCCAGCAGCTGCAATCTATGATACAATCAATAAGTAGTACATAGAGCCCGATGGTGTCACTTCATTCGATAAAGTAAGTGACTTGATTCTCAATAAATCATTGCTTTTACCTCAAGCACAGAGTCATTTCCCTCAAATTGCTGTTTTTATGACTGAGTATGTTTTGTTTAATCACTTCTGCATCATCATTAAGTTACTGCACATTACTTTTATTATGAAAGCCAAACAGGATTCATGGATTAACCATGTCAAAGTACAGCTTTTGTAATTTTCTCAGCTTTTAATGGCTACTTTGTAACAGCTGTACTATATCTCCCATAATGGCTAAGACAACAAAGTATTCATTTAAGCAAAGTATCATCTGTAGCAGGAATGACTTGTACACTAAGAAACACAGATATGATGAACAGGAAATGAAATAACTATTGCTGCCAGTTGGGTTCAAGTTTGGAGAGTACATTTAGCACCACCACTGCATGAATTGGTCACAAACAAAATGGCAATAGTAAAAATATCTCACTTAAGTTCATTCTTACTATAGCCCTCCTCCTAGTGTCTAAAATGACTCCTTCCCCCACACCTAATACCCCCCCTTTTGCCTAAAACAACCCTCCCACCTAATGCATCTCACATTTACAGCAGGGCCTCGAAAGTCCTTCTGTATTGTTATTTTTGGTCACTACCTCGGGACGTGAATGCCATGCCTGCTGCCTTCCTTGGATGTGTGGTAGCCATTCCTGCTCCTTTGCCCACAGCGTGCCTGCTGCCTTCCTTTGATGTGTGGTGGTGGTAGCCATTTCTTAGCCTCCCACTCCGGACCGGAATCGAACCAGGATTCCCCGGCCATTACCCGTGGTCACCATGCTACTGGAAAAGTACCATCTAAAGTTTCATACAGTTGAATGAATGGTAGACTTGCCCTCCATAACACATTCTCGTTATAGGCAAGTGGTGTCATCTCTGGCACACATCGCTGGGTCAAGGGTCCATCTGTCCACAGATGCCTGGTCTGCAAAGCACGGCCAGGGCAGGTACATTACTTATACAGCAAATGGGTCCTTACTTGGATGTGTGGTGGTGGTCAGCGCCGGCCCTAGACTTTTTGCCGCCTGAGGCAAATTTTGAAAAAATTATTGCAGTTGATAAGGCAGTCAGACATTACCTGATATCACTGAGGAAGAGCAATCTCGCCATGGTGTGCACCAGTCCAGCATGGCCGTCACAACACAAACAGCTGTTTGCGGTGCGTTACACAGTGAGTTTGGTGTGTCAGTGTGAAGCAGTACTCTAATTACACTCCCTGATTGATACACATGCAAGATGTTTTAAAGCACTTTAGGCCTGCAATTTAGGATTCAATGTGATTTCTGTCCTTAAAACGCTGCTTTGCGTCAAATCCTGATTTTTCTTTGGGACTTTTGGCGTCTATCCCACTCATCCATGCAAAAACTCGGATGTTAGACCCCTTGAAACATCTTTTCCATCACTTTTGTGGCCAACATAAGTTCAAAAAAACAAAGTTTGCCTCCCCATTGAAGTCTATTGCAGTTCGCGAAAGTGCGCGCGAACGTTTGGCGAAGTTTCGCGAACCGAAAATCGGAGGGTGGGGCCATCTCTAATGCCTAAACCTAATCCCCTTTCTTAGTGCCTAATATCATAAAACAACCCCCCTCCCACACACACACACACACACCTAATCCCTAAACCTAAATCTCCTTCTTAGTCCCTAAAATCCTAAAAATGAACCCTCTACTTAATGCTTAAACTTAATCCCCCATTCTAGTCGCTATAGTAAACCCTACCTAATGCCTAAGCCCTATTCCCCCTCCTAGTGCCCAAACTGACCCCCACCATCACCACAACCTAAGGCCTAAAAAAAATCCCCCTTCTTATGCCCAGAACTAACCTCCACTTTTAGCTTTCCGCTATCCGTAGCCAATCAGCTACTGCATACAAACTTATATACTATTTGATCACCTACTTATGTAGTAGATTGATAACTAATCCCGCATCACGCTCTAAACTCACCACCTGGGTGTCTTATACTCAGCATTGGTGTCAATTAGACACCTGACAAGCTGTATGCCCAAATCACCACTTTTGATGTTTGGGTCCCTTGCTCTTAAACTGAATTGGGGCCATGTATGGTGGTAGCTTTCCCTTCTAACATATCCACTAGAACTGATACTGCTTTTGTAACATTTTATTATGTGATTTGGAACTTCAGAGGCAAACAAAACCATTGATTGGCTGCTAAGCTGTAGCAACATAGAGACTTTGTAAACTTCTGAAGGCTTACCCCATGAGCAGGGTTAAAGGTATAAGTTAAGGTATAAAAGAATTAGGGTATAGGTATACATATATATCTTTAATATGAGCAAATAGGCCATATGGCCACCATTGCTGATGGGAAAACTACTCTTTAAGAAGTCTAGAAGAACCAGTGTTTTTATGCCTATGGAGACTATGAAGAAAATTAAGAAATGAGAAGCAAGAACAAAATGACAAGACAAAAAATAAAATAATCAGCACCATACATTACTGTTACAATATAAAAAAAAACCCCCTCACAAGCAAAGCAACACAAAGAGTATGTGTTGAATTTATATAGATGTTCACATTTATACAATTACACACACCTGAATTAATCATTAATCACAAGAGTATACCAATCTATAAACACATAACTTTTAATAAACATTAGTTAAAAGGTCTCTGTGGATATCTCAAACCTATTCTGGGAAGGGGGGATTGGAGTGCCAAGGCAAGACCATATACAGCCTGTATTTGTCTCTAAATATCAAATGGTCTACCCCACATTTATACAAGTTAGTATTTGAAGTGAGCCACATTGTATTTCACTTGCAAACACAACAACTTTGTTAAACACGTAAGGCTTGTTCACACTACAAGAGCTTTTGAAGAGATAGTGATTTGAAAAGCTCTTGCTAATGCAACGCTATGGGGATCTTTACAAAATCACATGGCTCAAGTGAGAACCCTCACATAGGATAACATTAGCAAGAAAAGCTCTTATAGTGTGAACAAGCACTTAAAGAGGGTTTAAACTTAAAAAAGTAAAATGCTTTTAAAATGAAGTTCATGTCAATACATTAAAGGACAACTGAAGTGAGAGGGATATGGAGGCTGCCATATTTATTTCCATGTAAGCAATGCCAGTTGCCAGGCCCTCCTGCTGATCCTCTGCCTCTAATACTATTAACCATAGCTCCTGAACAAGCATGCAGCAGATCAGGTGTTTCTGACATTAGACTAGCAAAGACTAGCTGCATGCTTGTTTCTGGTGTCATTCAGATACTACTGCAGAGAAATAGACCAGCAGGGCTGCCAGGCAACTAGTATTGATTAAAAGGAAATAAATATGGCAGCCTCCATATACCTCTTACTTCAGTTCCCCTTTAAGGTCTTCGTCCCAGAATAAATAGGCCCCTATATGTGACCCTGTAGATACCCTTTGTGGCAGCTCTTTTGAATGCCATCACCGTTTTTTTTTTCTTTATTATTCTAAACAGGTCAGAGTATGGCGAGACTTGGAGGACGTGAGGGACGGCTGTGCTGATGAGGAGGACCAGAGGTAATGATTGCAGAATGTAATATCCCCCATCTCCAGTGTCAGATACAGATACAGAGTGAGTGGCAGTGGAAGCTTTGGAGGCACATTTCGAGATTGGCTGTAATGACAGCTCAGGTGATTTAGCATTATCTGTAATAATGTTGCATCACCCAGGCTGTCAGTAAAATGTGGCTCGGTGTGCAGCTGAGTGTGCAGCAATGGAAGTGGAGAGGTAAGCATTCCTCCCTCCATGTGCCAGAAGTGTCCTGTGTTGGGTGGGGAGAGGGCAAGTGCAGACTGGCAGGGAGGAGAATTCCCCCTTTGCTGGCTCTCCACTAATAAGGCCAGCGCAGTGTGTTCTGAGCTCATTGAGTGCTGCTCAAGTCTAAGCCCCACCCCCAGCCTCCTGGCCAACATGTTGTAGATGCACCCAGCTGGCTCTTGTTGCCATTGTCATCCGCAAAACTTTGGCCCAGATCGCTGTGAAGCTCAGCTCACACAGGTATTGTGTGCCGGTGGTGACTTTTTCATCACGTTTGGATCCTGGAGGGGTGAGTTACTTTACCCTAAGGGCTCATTCACACTATGTGCTGTCAGTTTTGACACATGGTAACATCAAAGACCATACACTTTTGTGTTACCGTTTATGGTGCAGCTGTGCATTCCCACGCGTTATGATTTATTGCATGACCCACATGGTTTATTAACTGGTTCTACTGTGTTGTTGCGGCTGCTGACGTCTGCACTTTATTTATGGGATTCCAAGCTGGAGCTAGGATTCTAAAATACATAATTACCTCAGGATGGAGGCTTCCCTCAGTGTCCTCTGTCCTCTCACTCTAGAGCATGGTCCCCTACTCCACATCGGGACCATGCTCCTCTTCTGTGATGAGCGTGGCAGTACAGTAGCCGCGTGAGCATGGCGTCACTCATGACTCTGGCTTATTGTGACGCAGATGGCAGGAGAGGCGCATAACCCTGATACGATTGCCGATAAGATTGCCAATCATGATACACATTCTGTGTGTTGGGAACGCACGCACAGAATCACATTTTGTGCATGCATGCATTCTGTAGTGTGAATGAGCTTTTACACTTCCTGCACACTCTCATAGGGTAGTTTCCTCTCTCTCTCTTCTGGGGAAGTTCTCTAGCTACTAATGATTGGATTGCTGGTTACCTATACTGTATAAGAGAAGGGGGGCTCTATACCTATACTGGTGAGGCTCTCTGGCAAGCTATACTGGGGGGGGGAGGCTACCTATTCTGGGGGCTACATTGCCTACCTTTACTGAGGGGAGGGGGGCTATCTATCCAGAGCCTACCTATGCTGGTTACAGGGGAATGAGGCTCCTCTTGGGGGCAAAATTTCAGTGTTTGCCGTAGGCACTCTTTTACCCAAATATGCCACTGGTTCTGAGGATGCACAAAAATGCATCCTTCATTCAATACATTTGATGTTGAGTATCTCACCAAACATGACACTTTCAAACCCCTAATTGTGATGGTAGAGAGAGGACCCAAATTTCTGACTTTATTCATTTTAGAAATATCACATACCAAACCTTTCGCAGGAATCGGCATGGCTAGAAGTCGGCAAACTGTTGTTGAGGGTAGAAGCTCATTCTTGCCCTCAAAATTTCGGGTTGCAAATATCTGGTGCAGGGCCGAGCAGAGGATCATCAAGGGGGCAGTGCTAAAATTTGAAAAAAGGCACCAACAATCTATTTTGATAAATTGTGTATGTAATTCACCAGAAAGCATTAATAGGCCATCTTGGCACCTCCTCCTCTTAATTGATAGCATCACCCTAGATAGCAATATTAAGAAGCCTATTTGCTTCACCATCCTTAAATGAGAAGTGATGATCAGTGCCCCCGTTACAGCTAGCACAGTGTAGCCTGATGAAGACATGGCCTCACCTTTCGTGACTGTGACCTCTGTCCCTCTTGATCATCAGACATACTACTTTTCAGGTAAAGTTGGTGCCTATATGCAGTAGGTGCTTAGCATTAGTAGCTTTCAAGTTGAAGTAAGAGCCTAGATGCAGTTTGTGCTATGTTGCAGTGAGTATTGAGGTGCCAAAGTACAGTCTGTGTCAAGCTGCAGTGGGTATCAAGGTTCAGTTTGTGTAAAGTTGTAGTGGACGCCAAGAAGTATTGGGTTTTAATTTGCAGTGGGTGCTAAGAAGTTTTGGGTGCTGAGTAAGCAGTCACGTGCGTCAAAATTAGTACAGGGTACCATGTGAGTGCTAGGTACAGGTTAGGGGTGGGCACTGGGTGCATGTTGGTGCAGTGGGCAGGACATGAGTGGGTAGTGAGTGTCAGGTGGTTTCTGGATATGAGCCATGGGTGGGTACAGGGTGTCATATAAGTTCAGAAACTGGGTGTGTACTTGGTACTTGTGGGTGCGGTCCATTGAAGGGTACTAGGTGCTTATAATGGATAGGTACTTGGTACCATGTGGGTATAGACAACTGAATACTGGATGTGGACCATTGAAGGGTATTTGGTGCCATGTGAGTGCTGGCATAAGTGGGTACTGGGTGCCATATGTGAGCTTGTTGCTAGGTATGGGGAGTACTCAATCCCATGTGGGGGCCCAGTGCTGGCTATGAAAAAACTTGGTACTGTGTGAGTACTGGGAGCTATGTGGCTGGCTATGGGGGTATTAAATCATTAACTGAGACCTTGTTCACAATATGCATTTTGCTTTGTGTTAAAATGCAAGGCCTTACAGCATGTGAATGCACTGCCTATATACTGTAACTCTATTGGGATGTCCGCATCTCTGCTTAGTAACAGATAGCCTTATCCTGGCATACTGCCTACAGTAATTGATTAGACTTTTACATGTGTACAGTGTTGCGTTGTGTTACATGTGTTTTAAATCCCCATATTATTACCTCTGGAAGGGTACTGCAGGAAAATTTGCTACACTTCAAAATACTTTGCAGAAAAATAAACTTTGTAATGTTTGTCTGTACACCCCATAGATGTAAGGATCACATTATAGCTTGGAACAACATATGCAAGGCCGTCTGTGATGGCTGCTTAAAGTGGACCTCCACTGTAAATTCTAAGGTAAAAAAAGAAAAGACCTAGAATGACGCTTATGACTGTTCCCCCTATTTTTAACCAATGCAGCAATGGCTGTCTTCTCCATTATGCCACAGGGAAGCATTATGGCAGCTCTGGAATGCAAAATACTGTGGCTGGCACTGCACTACTTCTCTTTTCACCTTTCCTTTCTGAGATAGGTGGGCTCAGTGGCACAGGTAGAAGCAGACCACACTCTAAGGCACCTCTTACCGAGAATCTTTTAGCAGTTTTTGCAAAGGTAGAAAACTGCCATGGCAGTTTCTCAGCAAGGGTGTGTGGCTAACCAACAAAACCTAGATTGTATGGCACACAGGGTCAGTTTTTAGACATTTTTCCCTGCTACACTGTTATAATTTCTGCTGCATGTGCTGATAGCCTGTTTTTTTTATTTATTTATTTTTTTTATACTGGATAGCCATTTTAACTACTTCCCAACCGCTCCACCCCAATTGGCGTTGTGGCTCCCCCAGGACTGCTCAACGAATTGGCCTGAAGTCATGGGGGCATGTTTTACAGGAAGTCGTGTGCTGATGCATACAGACAGGTGAAGTAAGGAGCACCTTAGCATAGGTGGGTGTGCCGCGACCCCGTCCCAGTGTCTCTTGGGACCACAATGTCGAATCAATACAGATGCATCCCCGCTTGAATGGCGGAGCACCGCTCTGTCATCAATCTCCCAGCAGCAGTCGCTGCAAGGAGACTATTAGATGGCAAAACCACCACCTATTTACAATGTACAGTGCTGTGATCTAAGGCAGCGCTGTACTGGGGACAGCTGTGTCACTTAGCTGTTCCCCTGGGAGGCTCAGGAGTAATCAGCTCTCATAGGCTGATGTCTATGACAGCCGATCATTGTCACTGGCTGGCAGGGGGGAGGGAGGGAAAGAATAAAGCAAAAAATAGGTAATTTTATTTTAAATAAAGACAAACAAATAAAAAATAAATAAATAAACATTGTGGGAGCGATCAGAGCCCACCAACAGAAAGCTCTGTTGGTGGGCAGAAAAGGGGGGAATCACTTGTGTTCTGAGTTGTATGGTCCTCCAGCAAGCCCTTAAAGTTGCAGTGGCCTGAACTTGCAAGGCCACATACTCATGCAAATTAATTTGTTATAAAGTAACAAAAAAAAAAAAAAAGATAAAGACAGAAAAAGCACTTTATTGTCATCAGCAGAGTTACTAGCTCTACTGTGAAATCAAGTTTAGGCATATAGAATTGCTAGTTAGCATTCGTTAGGAGGGAGAAGATAGAGCTATAAAATCACAGAACTATTAACACAGCTGCTGGTCAACTGGATCAGCTGCTAGAAGCTTTCACTCGCTAATCCCTATTTTGGCCTCCTGGGTGGAGCTAATTTAGGATAATTTTTTGCTTAACGTTATTGTCGAACACTATAAATAGCCAATACCATATGTTAATTATATAATTGGACATTATATCCAAGACCTGAGCCTGTTAGTAAAAAGTCCCGTATTCTTTCAACTGCCAAATGCAGACAGCGATTAAAGCAATCTGTTCTCACTAATCCTGTTAATCCATGTATATAAATAGTCTGGATTTCTGGAAAATGGCAATTTCAAGATAAAGATTTCTATGCCAAATGAGGTCCAGGGGAGCCATTCTCTTGATTTATTGTGCTTTGACAGCATAATCAGGATTATTCAAAGCATTCCAAAGAGCTATGATGATGTGTAACGTAACTGCACTAACCTAACAGTCAACAAGTAATTATCGTTTACAGATCAGAATACAGTAAACTAATCCAATAGCTAGCATTGGATCAGTGCACCTTAGTGCCCCATAACTCCTTATTTTCAGTAAAAAAAAAAAAGATACATTTGTAAATAAATAGATGTAATTAATAACTGAGAAGAAAAATATGTCATACTGCAGTACTTTCCAAAATGATCCTCAAGGGCCATAGTTCTGCCACAGTTTAAGATTTGCTTAATCACTGGTTTACAATGATGAATTAAGTAGGATTTAGTTAACTAAGCACAATTATTGAATTTATATTTAGGGCTCTCAAATGTATAGAGCATTGTATGTTTTTTACAGCTACAGAAGGACTAAAGCATCCTTTTTAATGAGCTTAATTTGACAATAATATTTTGGACCATTGCTTTTCTTGAGTCTCCCGGGTGCTCAGATACTAGCTGAGTCTGAATGCCAGCTGTAGGGCTTCAATATTTAAAACTGCAGGAGGAGATGGGGAAAATGTATTTCTGTCCTTAGGTAAAATGGCCTGGCATTGTTTAGAATTCGGGTATTTTATTTATTACTATGAATTTAAGTGTACTGTTTAAAGATACCACCTTTGACACAGGTTACCAGGGTGTAAATTCTGGATGCAGACAGTTACCTATTGAAAAAGGAGTCCTTGGGCAAGACTCCCTTATGCTTGAGGGTGGCATATTGAGTGTGCACTTAGTGGCTAAAGCTCTCAAGTGCTTTGTGTCTGACAGGAGAAAACTTCAGCCAAAACATCTATTTTAGTTTTGGGTAAAACTAGAAAAAAAAATCACTTTTGGATTTTAGTTCTGTATTTATATCCAGTAAGGTAATTAATGTTAATTCTTCTTTCATATCTCTTAAACAAAACACAAGTTGTGTATAAACTAGAAAAAAAATACTACCTGTTCTGATGGACTAGCTGGATCAGGTAAAGCTGTGAGCCACTTACTGATGCTGTTGATTGTAATGATTTAAATTTGATAAAAAAATATAAAATGGCCGCGACCCCAGAATAACTTCCAGGGTCATAACATGCTCCAGAATGCTGTGCATGAGAGGACCTGGGTTCTGTGCACGTTCACAAGGTCCTCCCATCCCCTGCAGCCACAGGAGCAAGCATGCAGGAGGCGGGGACAGCGCATTCCGGAGGCCCAAATGGGCATGCTCATAAATGCCCTTTCAGCTAAGGATGCCACTTTCCTGCCTCATAATACCAACAAGCTGCTCATTGATATGTTTTGGGGGGTGATGCAGAGACCTGGGAGGAGGGGGAGAGAATGGTGCAGAGAGGATACTGAGGTATGTGATTGTGCATGAGAGTACATGCCTCTATGTCCCATTTATTGTCCCATACTCTCGTTTATCTGTTTATTGTATCTGGCAGCTGTTTATTTTATTGCATATCTTCAGGACATTTTACATATAAAAAAAGAAAGAAAAGGAATCCAATAAAATGTTGTAGTAATTAGAATAACTGCAATATCTAGGTGTTCATATATATTTTTTTGTACTATGAAACAATTATGGCATCAGCAGATGCACTTAGTGCATCTGTAACTTGCACCTGCATCATCTTCAGGTACTTATTCTTATAACAACAACTCTTAATCAGCCATCCATACCAATGATAAATCATGTATTTTTACCAAAACATGACTATGAATACAAACATGGCAATGATTTGGAATAACTGGTTCTCAGATTAGTGTTGCCACACTTAGTTTTGAAACTGGGTATTTACTGTAGACACAAATGACATCCAACAAAAAAATAACAAAAGGTGCTCTGATAATAATCATTCAGCTACCTTTTAAAGAAAAAAAAAGAAACAAAAAAGAAAATAAAGAGAGAAAGTTCCATTTTTCTAAGAAGCAAATGTCACCCCTGGCAAGTCAATTTAAAAGAATATAGTGTGACAGATTTCACCGACAGTAAGTCAATTTCTGAGTGTAGCACACTTTATCAAAGTTCCCAAAATAGTGGTGCCACAGATTACGTATGGAAAGATGCTTTAATTCGTCTGCGTTTCCTCATATTGTCTATCCTACTGTAGTAAATCAGTTGCTTAGTAAAATTGCCATGCCACAGATGTGGACTGATTGAAGCTTGACAGTAGGGAGAAGAGGTGTAAAGGTCATCTACAACTGAAAGTTTCAAATTTTGCTTCCGCATGCATTATTTGGCATACTGAACCAGAGAGAAAGGATAGAATAAGTCATGTTAGGTCCCAAGGTCTGAAAAAAAAAAAAGATGCATGGAATATTGCTAATCGTTAAGACAGGTCATCTTGTTAAGTGTAATTTGCTGCTCAAGGCCATGATATATTTTAAATAGTTGATAGTAACATACAAAATGCTAACTTGACAATACAGCAGCTTATGTCTGCAATAAAAGCAGATGAGCTTACGAGTCACTTAAGAAAATTGCCGGTGATAGATCTTTTTTGTACCATGCATGCAAATAAGCTGATGCAGGTGCTACGAGCGTTAATGCAAACAGATATACATCTACTGGAATTACCAGCTGCTTACTTTTATTTGCTTCCTTCTAACTTTAATGCAAAGCATCTTTTATTTCATGCCAATAAAACATCTATGTTTTTCTTCCCTTGAAGTGGCTACAATAGCACTTGTAGCTAAGCATGAATGGAATGTATTACGCAGATAATATCTATCTTGATTAGTGGAACAGGTTTTGCTACAAAGCTGGTGATAATGAAAAACATAATTGTTATACAACTAAATTGAGTGTTTAAATTATTCTTGCCTATATACAGTTGCTGCACATATAAATGAGAGCCACTTATCAGCTAGAATTTTCCATTAGCCAGTCGCTTTGTAAAATATCTATTTGTGTAAATAGCTTTTGAAATATTTAGAGCTAAAGCAAAATCTACAAATATGTCAGATTCAGTCAAAGAATGTTTTTCTCCTCCATTTTGCTCCTCTTCAGCACCATTATAAATCCTCCTTTAAATCTGGCTGTGGAAATAGAGCGGTCTATGCACTGGGATAGACTCACTATCTATCGCTGAGAAGGGGTTGGGATAATCCAAAGTGAAGAGGGACAGATGGGAATGGGTAGAGATTCTGCCTTTGTATGCATCCCTGTTTGGACATCCAGTGGGTTAGGAAACGTTACATTGCTATGATGTCCAACAAAAGTATTAGCCCCTATCTGCCCGTTGTGGTCAGATAGATTCTGTGCTACTACCCCTGCACTTCATTTAATATTAAAGCAAACAGAAGTAGGGAATTGAGGGCAGTCAATGGAGAATGAAAAAACTTAAACATTTTTCCACAGTCTAAACATGAAAAAGGATGCTAACCAGTTTGAATTCTCTTTTTGGTGGAATGAAGATATAAAAAAAAATCATCTAGCAGCAGGGTGCTACATTTTTATTTTAATCAATTGAGGAAATTATTTTCTTTATTTTATTTAAGACACACTGTATCTTCTGATTATTTCTCCACATAATCACCTCCTTTATTTAAGCATTTAGCATATCTTTTTCCCAAGTTTTTCAATCCCTTTGTTGAAGTAGCATCACACTCTTCTTTACACAGAAAGAATACCTTGCATGGCAGATAAAAAACAAAGCTGTTAAGGTACTTATACAGTACTCGATGTATGGGCATATCGACTATGAGAAAATTAGGTTAAATCAGAGAGGGATCTGTTGCCTACCCATACATTGCACACCATTTTCTGATAGATTTCAGCATAAAACCTATCAGAAGTCAGCCTAGCCCTGGCACCTCTGCTGTCTTCCTGGCTCACCTGTCTGCCTGAAACTGGTGCATGTGTGACGTCACAACACGTGCAAAGTCTTGTGATACCGTGGTACGCTTGATGATGATGGATACCAGAGGAGGCCAGGAGTTGTTGTGCTGGTGGAGAGGTGAGCCTCTATACACTGCATACTGGCATGGGTACACAGATGGCGTACGTTAAAAAGGGGCGCTGGGAAAAAAGGGCGCGGGGTTTTAAACGATAAGCATGGATAACGTTTAAAAATGTATTGTACTGTATTTTGTTTAAAATTAATGTTTTATAAAGTTATAAATCATTAAATAATGTGCATTAAATCGGCAATTGTAAAAACGTTAATCTTCCGTTAAAATAGTGAAACGTATAATAACGTTTAAAAAAAAATTACTAAGTAACCCTCCCTGTACCTACCCCTAGACCCCCCCTGTTGATGCCTAAACCTAAGACCCCCCCTGTTGGTGCCTAAGTAACCCTCCCTGTACCTACCCCTAACCCCTAGACCCCCCTGTTAGTGCCTAAACCTAAGACCCCCCTGTTGGTGCCTAAACCTAAGACCCCCCTGTTGGTGCCTAAACCTAAGACCCCCCTGTTAGTGCCTAAACCTAAGACCCCCCTGTTGGTGCCAAAACCTAAGACCCCCTGTTGGTGCCTAAACCTAAGACCCCCCTGTTGGTGCCTAAACCTAAGACCCCCCTGTTGGTGCCTAAACCTAAGACCCCCCTGTTGGTGCCTAAACCTAAGACCCCCCTGTTGGTGCCTAAACCTAAGACCCCCCTGTTGGTGCCTAAACCTAAGACCCCCCTGTTGGTGCCTAAACCTAAGACCCTCCTTAGTGCTCACTGTATTGTGTGTAGAATAATGTTTTAAAAACAGTAAGGGATAAAATATATTACAATTTACATTACGTACTGATCGCTTTGTTTCGTGAATAATAATGTTTTACAAACAGTAAGGGATAACATTTAAAATAATGTTTTATTGAAATAAGAAACGTAGATCATCACAAGCAGTTATAAAACATGAAAAATCTTTGGGCGCCGTTGGAAAACGTTATTATTCTCGGGCGCCCTTTTTTCCTGTTCGGCGCCCAGTAAACGATAATTATTATAGGAGTGAATGGCGGCGCTCGATTTGTCCACTAGCCTCCTGCGCTCTTTTTTACTGTTACCACACAGATGTGCTTGGAGGCAACACTGGCTGGAGGTCCATCATGTGCATTTCTGATGGATCCTGTCAACGGATTTCACCCGGAAATTGATGGAAAAATAGATTGGGCAGCCATATTGTGGCACTGATTTCCCACTGATTTAACCATACATACGTCACTGACATCATGAAGTCATGCACAGTACCGATCCTCCCCATAGAGAAGACCTGAGCTGTGCGGGGAGGCTGCGTGATCGCTGGATAGAGGCTAGGTAATGTATGGCGGCTCTATTGGGGGGATCAGGAGGTGATTGGGGGGTGCTGGCGACCTAAACAAGCTAGCCTAGTGCCCCACACAGTGTCAGGCATACCGCTCAGGAGGTTAATACAACTATCGAAAGGTCCTGCAAAATCAAGTGATGTATAGGCACCTTTACTGACCCTCGTGTGATATGACAATGTTCATGTTGTAAGAAATAGGATACTAGTTAATCTTCACAACATCAACTAGTGGCATTCTTTTCCTTATTTGCATTACTGTAACCAGAATTTGAAATGTTTTTAAATGATGAAGCAAATAGGGGTACGTCTGGGCATGCAAACACTTTTGCGAACTGATGTCTACTTTCTTTTTTTTAAAATATTTACTTGAAAATTAAAGTTTTAACACAGTAAAGTGAAGAATGGCATAAGCAATCAATTTATCTGCTTTAAACATTTTAGCACAAGTATCAAATAAAACTGAAAAGCAATGCACCCAGGAGTTGAACTTTGCACAGAATACCAGAAGGCAACATTACTGTTGGTTAACAATCTTTTATTCAGGCATCTTCCTCTTCTTTTAGGGTGAAAAAAAAACTCAAAACCTCTGGCTAGGCTCCCAATGATGTAGTTATGCATGGAAGATATGCCTACTGTGATGGATTCTGGAAGATTTGCATATACAGAAGCTACAGGCCTTACCCTCATCAAGCCTCTGCTTCTCTCCGGCTCTGCAATGACATCTCTATTTTTTCAATAAATATTTATTTAGCAATCTGAAAACTTCATAAATATACTTTTCAGGATAGAAATGTATTTACATTCAACAGATAATATTACTTTTTAATATGTCTAATAGTCTAATATGAAGTTAAAAAAAGCAATAAAAATGTCACTGCTTTATGTGGTGAAGGGACATCACACACCCGCACACCCGCACACCCGCACACACACACAAACATCATTTGATTGTTCATCTCTAGAGTAATCTATGGGACCCAGGGGAAACACGGGAGGCCCTCAATTATGAAAAATTGCTAATTTACTCAATCTGTAAAACGTCAGTGCCAACCACTCTGTTTTGAAGTGAGTTAAAGTTTAAGTGTCTCAAAACTCCACCTGCTCCTGCTACTGTCCAATAGAGGAATGCAAAATGACAATAGAGGAATGCAAAATGACTGTCCTTGAGCAAGATGTGTTAAAGGCAGGGCCGGTTTAAGCAACAATGGGGCCCCAGGGCAAAATAAACCTGGGGGGCCCCCCCCAACATATACCCCGGAACAAAAATCGGCATTAGGGGACCTTTTTTGCAGCTGGTATAACAGGGTGTGAAGTCCCAATCGGTCGGAGCTCCACATTCTGGCTATCCAAGCCTGCATGGGGGACAAGGAGTTAAAAAGTTTCAGGAGGGGGAACCCCACATAATTAAAAAAAAAAAAATTCCCACACTCTAAACATAAAAAAAAAAATTGGGAAAATAGGAAAAAATGCCAGGGATCTTCATACAGCCATATTGCGGCTGTATAGCGATCCCTGGCCAAAGCGCTGCGGCTGCGTATAGACCCCCTGGAAACCCCGTGAGGAAATTTATTGCGCTTTCGTTTGATGCATGTAAAATTACACTACCGTTAGGTTTGTTACTAAAAGTGACATTTACCTCATTTAAAAGTATACTTTTTTCCTTCGAAACTTTAAAATCGATTTTCTCAAAAACTATAAGGTCTTTTTGAAAAATTGTTTTTTCCTCTTATTCCTAATGATCTCCTTAACATATCCTGCAAATTTAGGGTTTCTAGCATTTAATGTGGATTTGCTATTAACCATTAAAGTCGGCAGGTTTTTAAATGTGTATTTTTTTTTTCCTTTGAAACTTTAAAATCGATTTTTCTCAAAAACTATAAGGCCGATTTGAAAAAAAATGTTTTCCTCTTGTAGCCACAGGGGGCCCCTACAAGGTCTGGGGCCCTGGGGCAGCTGCCTCCTTTGCCTTAATGGTAGCACCACACTACTATTCACCCTACCTCTCAAGCCCGCTGTCTGGGTGTCACCCTGGACTCCGCACTCTCCTTCACTCCCCACATCCAAAACCTCACAAAGTCCTGTAACTTCCACCTTCGTAACATCTGTAAGATTCGCCCTTTCCTGACCCCTGCCACCACCAAACTCCTCATCCATGCCCTCATAATTTCCCGCCTCGACTACTGCAATGCCCTTCTGTCTGGACTCCCTAAGACCCGAATAGCCCCACTGCAGTCCATCATGAATGCAGCTGCCAGAATTATCCACTCCTCCCATCGCTCCACCAGGGCGGCTCCCCTCCATGAATCCCTCCACTGGCTTCCTATCCAGTCCAGAATCAGATTCAAGATATTGTGTCTGACCTACAAATCCATCCACAAAACCTGTCCAACCTACATTTCTGATCTTACTCAGAGATACACACCAAGCCGCTCACTCCGCTCCTCCAATGAACTTCGCCTGACCGTCCCCTGCATCACCCAGTCCCATGCACGCCTCCAAGACTTCTCAAGAGCAGCTCCGACACTATGGAACTCCCTACCTCCACCCATTAGGGCAGCCCCCTCCTTCAACACCTTCAAGAAGGCCCTCAAAACTCACCTTTTCACTCTTGCCTACCACCCCTCACAATTGCTCTAAACCCACAGCCGAACTCTGGTCCCCTACCTCTCGTGTCCCTACCTCTCCCTCTAGATTGTAAGCCTTTGGGCAGGGTCCTCACTCCTTTTGTGTCCTACCTGATCATGCACCTCCATTACTGTGCACCCATGCTATGCATTTGAGTGAACCTAACTTGCCTAATCTCCATGCTCAATCCAGTGACTGACTAAGCATTACCTTGTACTCATACTGTGCTGTGTGATCTAGTTTTCTTGTATTCCTGTATTGTCATATTGCTGGTTGTCGCCCCTAAATATTGTCTGTAACCTAAATTAATGTCCAGCGCTGCGTAATATGTTGGCACTTTATAAATACAACAAATAAATAAATAATAAATAAATAATAGCGCCGGCCCTGGTTAAAGGAAATGTGCACCTTTAAGAAATCTGAACTAAAAAGGCAATGTGCATGCAAACACACCCCCAATTCCACCAAAAAGTTTAGGTAGCAAGGAAGTTGCATCATCAGTAATGTGGAGCTCCACTCCCTTTCCCATACTTACCATACTAGCATGGCTTTTTACATTTGGGGGATTACCTGGCAAGAGAGGACTACAACCCCCCCCCCCCCCGCAAGTTTTGTCACTATGAAATATTTCTTCCCACCTTTGTATCCCCAACAGGGATGTGTTCTGGCCACCTCGTTCACAGGTATTCAACTCCAAGCAGCCATCTCATCTAAGGTTAATAGGGAGTTAGTTAACCAAATAAGTCTGTATTGCATAAACTCTTGATTATTGCTTGAAGAATCTTGTCATGTTCATTGCAGCCAACACTTCTTTATGTTGCTTGAAGTCTTCTCTCATGAAGAGATGCTGCAAGCAGCATTCATACTTTTTCAGATTAAATCCCACTGTCCCATCTATATTGATAGACTAAGATGGATAGCTCAGCAGGGCAATGTGTCTGGGTTATAGCAGCAGCTGCAGGAAAGTCAAGTAACTAATGGCAAAGTAGTCACTGAAACTTATTTTTAACATACCTGTACTTTTCCCAACTGTGCATGCATGTGTGCATAGAGTATTAAAAAACAAAACAGAAAAACTGTCAAGCTTCACTCTGTAGGGCCATGGCACATTCATTTGATACATGCATACTGAACACTGATGCCTGGCAGTGAATATGGAAATGCACATGAACATTAACTTTTTCTCTTATAATATCACTGATGCCAGCGGTGAAAGTCCACAGTTTGTGCACATTATGGCTGCAATACTGGTGGGTAGGATGTGATCTGTGAGGCCACTGCAGTCACAACAGCCAAGTGATCGCAAATAGCAATCTCTCAGTTTAGCAATTTGGTCACACTACAGAACTAAACTGTGCGGTGTAAAGACAATTTCTAAATGATTTTCTGATGGAGAATCATTGCATTATTATATTTTTCTGGGCTAGTCAAATAACCCTTTGGCTTTATGGCAACTGCAGTGTAATCAGGGTCAGTCCAGTAAAATAGGAATAAATAGATTTTTTGACAAGCTTGCTTGAAATGCATTTGACATATACAGGGAAAAGGGCAGAATAAACCACAGTAGTTTGTACAAATGTATTTTTGTTATCTTATTGTTATTTTAGAGTGAATCACAGGAAAGTTCTGAGAAAGAGTAATAAGGGTATTTTGGAAACAATATTTAGTTCCCATTTGCTAAATTTGTCTCCCATTTTCATGAATAAGTTATAATTCTTGCAAAGAATGAAAAACATTTTCAAGAAAAGCATAAATATTGTTATTTATAGGGGCCGTGTAGTGGGTCCTTGTGTACTAAATAAGTAGCAAATTACTATTCAGACTCAAGCAGTGCTGGCTGCTGTCTCTAACAGATAATCCAGTTATGGGCTTGAGTTCCTCTCTCCCTCTGTACCATGTTACTACTGCCTTGCCTCTCTATTGGTGTTCAGGTGGCATTCAATGAAGAAGCGAGGAAAGAGAACAAGCAAGGGGAGGCATGGTGAGGGCTGGAAGTGACATGGCCAAGATTGAGGAGAGGTGTGCCATGAGCAGGAGGGACATAACTTGGATTCTGAACCATTATGTCCATCAGACTTTAGGAAGCTACTCTGTAGAGCACAAATTGGCCATGCTTCCAACTTAGTGAAGTGCAGTGAAGAAAATCCACTCGCAAAATGATTAGTAGGCTAAAGGTTTGTAGTGAACACAGATTAACTTAATCTAGTGTAGGTAAAACACATTCATCAAAAAACTTAAAAAAAATGCAGTGCACATAAATATTATGGTTTAATGCCTATGAAATGTATAGATGTACCATGTAACTGTATACTTTTATAAAGAAAAACATGAAGTCAGTCCTTATTTAAGTATTTCAAATGCATTCAGCATGGGATTTGTTATGGCTCATTGTCTAATTCTGTTTTGTATAGATGTTAAAGTCACACACCTCTGTTAAGTAGGATTGCAAAAAGTGAATCCAGTTATCTGCAGATTACATGTTTCAAGTGTGCACATCATGCAGATTGGCTCCATGATACAATATGTTATGTCTTTAGTCTTAATTGCCGTTGTTCTCATATTACACAAACTGGCTTACTTTGCTTTCATGATTTAAATACATCTTTTAAAGCAGCCCTGAACTACATTTTTCACCTGATTTCATCTGTGATAGATTCAACATAAATAACATTTTACTTCCTATTGTTGATTAGACCTGCAGAATGTTATTGCTTCTGTGGCATAGGGACTGCCATCTTACTCTTTTGCAAATCAGAAAATGAAATTGACAAATTACATTACTTGCATCTGGCATTCAATTTTCCGACATTAAACAGTTAATTTTTGTCTCTTAGTATCTGTGAGCTGAAACTGTATATATGACAGGGAGATAATTAGCAAGACAGGGAGTAAGACTACCCGAGGAATGGGACTATTGAGCAAAATGTAAGGGTATATTTATAATCCTGCTTCAGAACAAATTATGGAAATATCTTTTATTTAAAAAGTAAACCCAGAGTTGAGGTGTTTGTTAAATGCAGTGTTTTATATTTGTCCAATTATTTAAAACCCTAGTTGTGTAAAACATAATACAGGCTAATCGCAATTGCACTGAAAATGCAGCATGTAGTGTTTTTGTGATCGGCCAAAAAAATCAAAGCGCACTGGTGGAAAAGGGGAAGTCAAAATTACTATGTTAATCATGGTTCCCTTCAATCAGCAAATTCCAGTGATCCGTAAACACAATCGCAAACGCTGCCAGTCGAGAATGGCCCTTAGTGTCTTGAGCAGTAGTCAGATGACACTCTGGTACATCAGCTGCCCAAATAAGGTATTTTGCAGAAAATCGAAGAGGCAAAATCATAATCCCCCTGAAAACAGTATGTTCTGCAGCTCTGGCCGGCAATATGAGATGGAAAAATACAAGGTATAGATCATTTAGATGTGATAAGTAGTGATAAAGTTATTGGCAAATTAATGGGAGGAGTGTGAAATGTAGAAAATTGCTCTAGTTTTTAAGGGGAAATAACTTAGGGTAGTGAAGTGGTTAACTTTTAATTGTGTAACTTTTTATTTTGTTTGCTTTTTAAAGATGTTTAGCAATCATAGCTACTATGTCAATACATACTAAATTAATTCCTGATCTCGTTAAGACTGAGTTATGGTCAATACCTTCTCCTACTATAAAACTAAGAGAGAACTCTTGAGAAGCAGATTAATGCAGCACTGAATGTTTTTTGACACTGGTGTCCCACCATGGTACTTTGTGTAAGAAGATATATGGTTTGCATTAGAGTTTTTGCTGTCAAATGTATCTTTTGGGCACTGGCTTTATAAGAGGAAGAAGCAAAAATGGGGCACTGGAGATACAGACTATGGAAGATGAATATTGATTAGGATAATTGTGTAAGGTTAGACACTGATTATGAGGGCTAGATTTAGGTAAGCCTGGGAGGTTAGAGATAGGTATTAGGATTCAGGAAAGAGTTGATGTTAGGATGGAGGTTAGGGTTAGACAAAGGTTAGGATAGGAGAATATTCACATAAGGAAGGAGGTTGTGTTTTTAAGCATCAGGTATGGGTTTACATTGGGGGAGACTTAAGGGTTACTTATCACAAACAAGTTTACACTGGAGAGGTTAGGTTTGGGTGAGAGGAAGAGGGTTTACCAGCAGGTTTAAACTAATGGTGGAGTAATACCAAAATACTAATGAATTTAGTGATGTACCGTTGAAGTACAAAAGTATTGGGAATACTATTTGTAATAATGTTAAAAATATACTTTCACTAAATGCATTTAAAGCAAATCTGAAGTGAAACTAAACTTATGAGGTAATGAATTGTATGGGTAGTACAGATAATAAGTAGAATATTAGCAGGAAAGAAAAGATTCTCATGATGTTTTCCAATACAGGAAAAGTTAACAAAAACTTGAGTAGTTTTCTATGCAAAAGAGCTTCTCTGAGCTAGTCAACCAACTTGGTCAAACTCAGTCCTGGTTTCTGAAGAGCTTAACTACTTTGGCCTTCTGGACGTATAATATACGTCCAAAAGGCCGCATGTGCACTCCCGCGGCCGATCGTGTGCATGCACACGTTCTCCCAACACGTGGTTCGTTAGCCAGGGAATCAGTGAATCGGAACATGGTGCCCGATCACTTATTCCTTTCCACGGCAGAAAAAGCAACGGCTTCTCTCTGGAGCCTCGCTCTTTCTGCCTCCTACATCCCCCCTACGTCCCTCTAACCGTACATGTTACGCTTAGAGTGACGTCATGTAAACAAACTCAAGGTTGCCATCTTGTGGCCAAAAAGTAAAACTACATCTACATGTTAAAAAAAATAAAAATAAACAATATTTTCATTAAAAAATTACTATTTACATCCCACCCTCCCAAAAATAGCCAAATAAAATGTAAAAAAAAAACACAAAAAAACAAAAAAAATTACAATTAAAAAAATCACATAAATATTTACCTAAGCATCTAAACTTTATAAATATCAATGTAAAGATGAAATATTTCTATTTTTTTTATTATTATTATAAGCTTGTAAATAGTGATGGATGCAAAACGGAAAACATGCACTTTCATTTCCAATTAAAATATTGTCACCATACATTGTGATAGGGACATAATTTAAATGGTGTAATACCCAGGACTATTAGACAAATACAATACGTGGGTTTTAATTATAGAGGCATGTATTATTTTAAAACTATAATGGCCGACAACTAAGAAATAATTATTTTTTTTCAGTTTTTTTTTCCTTATTCTTCCTGTTAAAATGCATTTACAGTAAAGTAGCTCTTAGCAAAATGTACCACCCAAAGAAAGACTAATTGGTGGTGGCAAAAATAAGATATAGATCAGTGATAAGTAGTGATAAAGTTATAGGCGAATGAATGGGCGGTGAAAATTGCTTGGATGCATAAAGTGAAACACGATTGAGGGCTGAAGTGGTTAAACAGCCAAGAAACAGTTAGAGACAGTCTGCGATAAGCTGTAACTGCAGGAAAGTTCAAAGGGTCATTACTTCTGTTTTGCGTTACAGCTTAAAATACAGAGTGTGAATTCTAAACTGCAATTGTAATAGTCTGGTGCACACATGGGGTCTCGTTCACTGCACGGTAAGCCTCTTCACCACTTTCTCTGCCACGGCCACTCCTCTGGTCTCACACACGCTGCAATACACCATGAGCAGTATTGGTTTTATCTATCAGGGATAGCACATTTTTTCTTTTCCTTTTGCTCACAATTGTGTTTGATCCAGTTAACCAGCATTTGTATTAATTGTTCAAAGATTTGGTAACCACAACTTTGTTTTCCTGGCTGACGCTAATTAACTACAGTAGTTAGTAAGTAGGATAATATTTCACTCCTCATCACTAATTACATTGTGCTTAATACAGTGGCTTGTAAAAATATTTGCCCCCCTTGAAGTTTTCCACATTTTGTCACATTACTGCCACAAACATGAATCAATTTTATTGGAATTCCACGTGAAAGACCAATACAAAGTGATATACACGTGAGCAGTGGAACGAAAATCGTACATGATTCCAAACATTTTTTACAAATAAATAACTGCAAAGTGGGGTGTGCGTAATTATTCAGCCCCCTGAGTCAACACTTTGTAGAATCACCTTTTGCTGCAATTACAGCTGCCAGTCTTTTAGGGTATGTCTCTACCAGCTTTGCACATCTAGAGACTGAAATCCTTGCCCATTCTTCTTTACAAAACAGCTCCAGCTCAGTCAGATTAGATGGACAGAGTTTGTGAACAGCAGTTTTCAGATCTTGCCACAGATTCTCGATTGGATTTAGATCTGGACGTTGACTGGGCCATTCTAACACATGGATATGTTTTGTTTTAAACCATTCCATTGTTGCCCTGGGTTTATGTTTAGGGTTGCTGTCCTGCTGGAAGGTAAACCTCTGCCCCAGTCTCAAGTCTTTTGCAGACTCCAAGACGTTTTCTTCCAAGATTGCCCAGTATTTGGCTCCATACATCTTCCCATCAACTCTGACCAGCTTCCCTGTCACTGCTGAAGAGAAGCACCCCCAGAGCATGAAGCTGCCACCACCATTACTGACAGTGGGGATGGTGTGTTCCACTGGCGTAACAATAGGGCCTGCAGCCCCTGCACCCGCGGGGGGCCCGGCCCCCCCCTGGTGCCCGCTCAGGGCCGTTTTGCGGGGGTTGGAGGGGACGCAGCATGAGGGGAAAGCCATGCAGAAATTCGGCGGGGATGGTCCCCCCTCTCCCTCACCTCGGGGCTCTCCCCTCTGCGCTCCTCTCCCTTTTAAATTTAAGTCCGGGCAGTGTCTGGGCAGCGGCGGGCAAGCATGGGCTTAAATTCATCTTCGGGTGATCCGGATAGTAGTTATCCAGATGCCACCCAGTACTGCTGTGCTGTGCGATGGGCTGGGCGGGGGATCAAGCTTACCCTTCTGACGTCTTCTCCGGCCGTCCCTTGGCGCCTCCCACGATGCGTTCCACTCGGCGCTCACGTGACTTCAAACACTTCCTCCTTCAACCCGGAAGGAGGACGTGTTTGAAGTCACGTGAGTGCCGAGTGGAACGCATCCTGGGAGGCACCGAGGGATGGCCGGAGAAGACGTCAGAAGGGTAAGCTTGATCCCCCGCACGCACAGCCCATCGCACAGCACAGCAGTACTGGGTGTCATCCGGATAACTACTATCCGGAACACCCGAAGATGAATTTAAGCCCATGCTTGCCCGCCGCTGCCCAGACACTGCCTGGACTTAGATTTAAAGTGGAGGGGAGCGCAGAGGGGAGAGCCCCGAGGTGAGGGAGATGGGGAGGACCGTCCCCCCTCCCCGCCGAATTGCTGCATGGCTTTCCCCTCATGCTGCGTCCCCTCCAACCCCCACAAGGCAGCCCGGGGGGGGGGGGGGGCACTCAGAAATTCTGAGGGGGGGCCCGGTGGGGACTAGTTACGCCCCTTGTGTGTTCTGAGTGATGTGCAGTGTTAGTTTACCGCCACACATAGCGTTTTGCATTTTGGCCAAAAAGTTCAATTTTAGTCTCATCTGACCAGAGCAACTTCTTCCACATGTTTGCTGTGTCCCCCACATGGCTTGTGCCAAACTGCAAACGGGACTTCTTATGCTTTTCTGTTAACAATGGCTTTCTTCATGCCACTCTTCCATAAAGGCCAACTTTGTGCAGTGCACGACTAATAGTTGTCCTATGGACAGATTCCCCCACCTGAGCTGTAGATCTCTGCAGCTCATCCAGAGTCATCATGGGACTCTTGACTGCATTTCTGATCAGCACTCTCCTTGTTCGGCCTGTGAGTTTAGGTGGACGGCCTTGTCTTGGTAGGTTTACAGTTGTGCCATACTCCTTCCATTTCTGAATGATCACTTGAACAGTGCTCCGTGGGATGTTCAAGGCTTTGGAAATCTTTTTGTAGCCTAAGCCTGCTTTACATTTCTCAATAACTTTATCCATGACCTGATTGGTGTGTTCTTTGGACTTCATGGTGTTGTTCCTCCCAAGATTCTCTTAGACAACCTCTGAGGCCGTCACAGAGCAGCTGTATTTGTACTGACATTAGATTACACACAGGTGCACTCTATTTAGCCATTAGCACTCATCAGGCAATGTCTATGGGCAACTGACTACACTCAGACAAAAGGGGGCTGAATAATTACGCACTCCCCACTTTGCAGTTATTGATTTGTAAAAAATGTTTGGAATCATGTATGATTTTTATTCCACTTCTCACGTGTATACCACATTGTATTGATCTTTCACGTGGAATTCCAATAAAGTTGATTCATGTTTGTGGCAGTAATATGACAAAATGTGGAAAACTTCAAGGGGGGCGAATACTTTTGCAAGCCACTGTAAATACGTAGTGGTATTTAGTAATTCTCAAATCCTAAATATTATAATTGTCCACAGTTCATTTTTACATATTTTATATGGAGGTAAGGTATACCCTGCATAAAACCTCCAACATGCTCTTCCTTTTCTTAGCTTGTACACAGGATGTCTAGGACATTATCACAAAGTAAACTGAAGATTGTTGTTCCCTATTATTCTCCATATTCCAGCTAGTACTTGTTTCACTGGTAGAGTGAGAACTATTGCATTGTCAGTTGGCTGGCTGCAGGTGTTCTGTTTTCTGAAGGACATTTATATTCTGCGCGGATGGCTCTGCAACACATCAACCATAAACTATTTCTGATTAAATCTGTTGTGTGACTCTTGAAATATTAAACTGATAGACACTTTAATACAATAAAAAGATATGATCATGGTTCATCCCTTATTTAAGTCTTTAAACTCACTTCATCTGGCTGTGTCCAACATATGGCGAGATCGGAGATGACAAGCTATTAGCATATTTTTAAACATTCTATCCATGACAAAGGACTCACAGCTGTGACTAGCTGCTTACATGGGTATGAATAGAGATAACAGTAAATATTTAATAAAGTGTGGTGTTACCATGTGTAGGTGGGGCTGGCTTTTATAAGGTATTTTGTGTTATAAAAAGTCATCTTCTTACAGGGATACCTGCCTGCACTGTTTCCAGAGTACTCTATCATATTTGACTGCTACGACCATCTATACATGCTGAGTTTGGAATACTGATAATAATGAATACAGCATGACTCTGGAGACTTTATGACAGCAAAGAATATTTCTGTCATCTTAGCATGCATGTGGTATTCAGAAGCTGTCGGTCCTCAAGCGGACAGACTCAAAAATCCTGCAGGGGTGTTCACAAGAATCACAACTTCCTTTTGTAGCAGTTCAAACACTGCTACCGATAAGTTCCTGCAAAGGGACGTTGTGAACACCCTCGCAGGATCTTTGTGTCTGTCCGCTTGGAGAACTCACTCTTTTTTTATTAAAGTTTCACAAGATTTGCTTTAGTGGACTTCAGAGGTCATTGCATAATGCGAAATTCTTTACTGAAATGAAAACTTTGTAAAACTTATTTTGAATTCTTAAATCATGATTATGATTATTTATTTATACTGCACCATTGTCAACTGTGACACAGAACAGAATACAATATGGACAACAGTGAATACCATAAATAGTTCATAAACAGTACAACTGGAATATTTAGCAACACAGGTACTTTTCACAGTATAATATCCAACACCACAGGTACTTTTCAGAACAGGTTTGGTAGAAAAAATACAGCATAACCACTATTTATCTAGATGAATATAGTCTGTGTATACGCGTGCCCACCACTTGTTTTCTGCGGCATTTATGTGGTGGCGGTTGGTGAAGGAGAATAAATGTTCCCCAAGTCAATCACAGTGCCTGGAATGAATATACATGACCCCAAATAGGGGATTTGTCTATTCATAACAGTGAAAGTAAACTTAAGTTAAAAAAAAGGTGAAAAAGTAAAAATACAGTCAGGGTACATTTTTATTTAAACATTAATAAAGTGAATTCCTTCTGAAACTCCCCCCCCCCCCCACAGTTACCAGACAAACCCTGTAAAAAAAGTATAAAAATACATACATAGTGACCTTAGGGACTCAGCTTTTTTAATATGTATGCCATGAGGGTATATTACTGTCATGTTAGCAAATGAGGGCTTGTAATTATTTACCGGATACAAAAAAAAACACAACACAGAAAAAAGAGTAGTCGAACAGTTGTTGATTAGTATATATCACTTTTGTAGTGCAGAGAGGCTGTGGTAAAATAGTTGGGGTGTCAGTGACAATATCTCAAGAGTAGAGATGGCCCGAACGGTTCGCCAGCGAATGGTTCCTGGCGAACTTCCGAGGTTCACGATCACAGAGAACCGCAAACTTTTCCGGAAGTTCGGTTCATCCCCATAGTGCATCATGAGGGTCAACTTTGACCCTCTACATCCCAGTCAGCAGGCACATTGTAGCCAATCAGGCTACACTCCCTCCTGGGGCCCCACCACCCTTATAAAAGGCAGACAGCGTCAGGCTTTTCACTCACTCGTGTGCCTGCAGTAATTAGTGAAGGGATAGCTGCTGCAGACTCTAATAGGGAAAGCTTAGTTAGGCTCTTGTAGGCTTGTTAGCTTGCTCCTTGCTGATTCTTATTGCTAAAAAAGCAACCCACAACAGCTCTTTTGAGAGCTAATCTTTTTCTTGTGATCTATTTTTTTATTCTGTGTGTCCCACTGACACTTGTGTTGCATAGACAGCCTTGCTAATTCCTAATGTGCACCCACCCACCTACGTGAGTGCACGCAGTGTCACTGTGCTTGTCCGGTACCTGTCTATGTATGACCGGTGCACATTGTAATACCCACTGCATATACTTACCTGTTGTTCACTGTGCACCCACCCACCTACGTGAGTGCATGCAGTGTCACTGTGCCTGTCCGGTACCTGTCTGTGTGTGACAGGTGCACATTGTAATACCCGCTGCATATACCGTATTTTCCGCTGTATAAGACGCTCCGGAATATAAGACACACCCAGGTTTAGAGGGCAAAAAGCAGGGAAAAAAATATAAACTTAACCTGGTCCGTCCATATTCCAGGAGCGTCTTATAGAGGTTCTCACCCAATGATTGTGTCCCCCATGTATCCCTTCTGATCCTATTGTGTCACCCCCAGTGTCTATCACTCCCCTGTGTATGCTGCGCTGCCTCACATGTTCCTCTTGCCCCTCCATGTATGCTGTGCTTCCCCCACCTTGTAAGCTGTGCTGCCCCCTCCATGTATGCTGTGCTGCCCCCTCCATGTATACTGCTGCCCCCTCCATGTATGCTACTGTCCCCTCCATGTATACTGCTGCCCCCTCCATGTATGCTACTGTCCCCTCCGTGTATGCTACTGTCCCCTCCATGTATACTGCTGCCCCCTCCATGTATGCTACTGCCCCCTCCATGTATGCTACTACCCCCTCCATGTGTGCTACTGCCCCCTCCATGTATGCTGCTGTCCCCTCCATGTATACTGCACTGCCCAACCTACGCCCCTTGTAAATGCTGCACTGCCCCGTATGCCCACATGTTTCTCTGCCCCCTGCCATAAGGATAAAGTATCGGCAGTAGCCCCATCAATATATTCGGCGCTGCCCCCTCCCTGTGTGAATGCTGCTCTGCCCCCCCCCCCCTGTATAAGTATAAAGTATCGGCAGAGGCGGCTCACCTCCTTCAAAGTTCCCACAGTGACAGCTGACCTCTTGTGTCCTATGTGGCTCCCCGTAGTGAAAACTTCTGCTGTTCACGTCATCAGCAGAAACTTTCACTACGGGGAGCCACGCAGGACACAAGAGATCAGCTGTCACTGCGGGAACTTTGAAGGAGGTGAGCCGTTTCTGCCGATACTTTATCCTTATACAGGGGGGGCAGCGCAGCATTCACGTGGGGAGGGGGCAGCACCGAATACATTGATGGGGCTACTGCCGATACTTTATCCTTATGGGAGGGGGCAGAGAAACATGTGGGCAGCGCAGCATACACGCGAGGAGGGGGCAGCCCGGATATCCGGAATCCTGATGAGCAGCCCTGATGACATTTTCTTGGATCATAGATCTTACAAAGATCATTTAATATACACAACCTTAATATTATATTTTGAAGGACACATGGGGACGTTATTTCTATACCAAAATTCAACCTCAAATATTTAAAAAATACAAGAAAATTCCATGTTCATTATTGGACTGTTATTAATATATTACGCATTTATCTTCAAAATATATTGCTAGAAATCCCCAACACACAATAATTTGCTGATTACTTCATTCCTCCGTGCCATGATGATCTCAGACAGACTGATCAATTAGCATGTTAATGTTTTTACATCAGAAGTTGGGGTGGCTGCGCATTCATCATTATATTGAACATCCACAGTTAATTGCACTACTCATGGCCGTTTCTACAGCCGTGCGGGGCGTGCCGCCGCCCGGGGCGCTGCTAGGAGGGGGGCGCTGTGATGGAGGGGGGAGCTGCAGCCGCGGGGAGGGCAGCCCGACCTCTCCCTCCCTTCCTCTCCCCAGGCCGCCCACCGTGCGATCCCCCCTCGGACAGCAGAGTAATGCGCAGGGAAGTGCTGTGCATAACTACTCACCTCGCTGGCTCCAAGCGCTGCTCTCTCGCCGCCAGTCTCCTCTCTCTGCCTACACGCTGATACACACACACGCTGCTTCGTGTTTAGCAGTGTGTGTGTGTGTATCAGCGTGTATGGAGAGAGGAGACTGGCGGCGAGAGAGCAGCGCTTGGAGCCAGCGAGGTGAGTAGTTATGCACAGCGCTTCCCTGCGCATTACTCTGCAGTCCGAGGGGGGATCGCATGGAGGGCGGCCCGGGGAGAGGAAGGGAGGGAGAGGTCGGGCTGCCCTCCCGCGGCTGCGGCTCCCCCCTCCATCATGGGGGCACCTACCTAACCTATACTGGGGCAGCTACCTATCTAACCTGTCCTGGGGGGCACCTACCTAATCTAATCTATACTGGGGGGCACCTACCTAATCTAACCTATACTGGGGGGCACCTACCTAATCTAAACTATACTGGGGGGCACCTACCTATCTAACCTATACGGGGGGGCACCTACCTATCTAACCTATACTGGGGGGCACCTACCTATCTAACCTAAACTGGGTGGCAGCTACCTATCTAACCTATACTGGGGGCACCTACCTAATCTAACCTATACTGGGGGCACCTACCTATCTAACCTATACTGGGGCAGCTACCTATCTAACCTGTCCTGGGAGGCACCTACCTATCTAACCTATCCTGGGGGGCACCTACCTAATCTAACCTATACTGGGGGGCACCTACCTATCTAACCTATACGGGGGGGGGGCACCTACCTATCTAACCTATACTGGGGGGCACCTACCTATCTAACCTAAACTGGGTGGCAGCTACCTATCTAACCTGTACTGGGTGGCAGCTACCTATCTAACCTATACTGGGGGCACCTACCTAATCAACCCTATACTGGGGGGCACCTACCTAATCTAACCTATACTGGGGGGCACCTACCTAATCTAACCTATACTGGTGGGCACCTACCTAATCTATACTGGGGCAGCTACCTATCTAACCTATACTGGGGGGTACCTACCTATCTAACCTGGGGGGCAGCTACCTAGTCTAACCTATACTGAGGGGGCAGCTACCTAATCTAACCTATACTGGGGGGCACCTACCTATCTAACCTATACTGGGGGGCAGCTACCTATCTAACCTATACTGGGGGGGCACCTTCCTAACCTATACTGGGGGGCAGCTACCTATCTAACCTATAGTGGGAGCATTAACTTATCTAACCTGTATTGGGGACACCTACCTACCTAGCTAGTCTATACAGGTGACAACTATACTGGCTACCTATATTGGAGGCACCTACCTAACTAACCTATACAGGGGGCATCTACCTATCTAACCTATGCTGGGGGCAACTATTCTGGCTACCTATATTAGAGGCACCCACCTAGCAAACCTGTACTGGGGGCACCTAACTATCTACCGGGGACGCCTGCCTATCTAACCTATACTGTGGGCAACTATACTGGCTACCTATACTGGAGGCACCTACCTGGCCACCTGGCAACTATATTGGCTCACCTATGCCTGGCTACCTATACTGGGTGGACCTATAGCTGGCTACCTATACTGGGGTACCTATTCTGGGGGAATCTATACTGAGTGCAACTAGACCTGGCTAACCTACACTGCGGGCACCCATACCTTGCTTCGGGGGGGGGGGGGGCGCAATTTTTACACCCTCGCCCTGGGTGCATTTTAGCCTAGAAACTGCACTGGTAATACTTTTGGTAAGTCAAATAGGGAGCAAGAAACAATATAATAAGATGGAGTGATGCAGTTGTGTGTGTGCGTGCGTGCAAGTGTGCGTGCGTGCGTGTGTGTGTGTAGATAAAAAGGAACACCATGCATTCTGCATTCCAACAAAGTTATGGGAATGAGATTACATAACTTACGGGACTAGTGCTCACTTAGGGTGCAGGGAGAGTAATGAGAGTGATGAGACAATATCATACAGAGTGAATGCAGAGAACAGGGAATTGGCTGGATTCCCAGAAAGTGTTAGGATCTTAATCCTGTGTTTTTTGTTCAGAATGTTGAACGGTACAAAAG
Source organism: Hyperolius riggenbachi (assembly GCF_040937935.1). Taxonomy (NCBI): domain Eukaryota; kingdom Metazoa; phylum Chordata; class Amphibia; order Anura; family Hyperoliidae; genus Hyperolius; species Hyperolius riggenbachi. Next base: position 396,218,293 of record NC_090646.1, read on the forward strand.
TGATTTTCTCCAGCAAGTTCAAAAGAAAATATGTTCTTAAAATACTTAAAGAACTATTTTTAAAAAAAATGTATGCAGTGTTATAAATGTGTCTAAGATCTGATATCGGCAAATCAGATGTTTACAGTAACAGCAGCAGCAACAAATCAGGTCTAATTTAACAGGGAATGGATGCCTGCAATTGATAAAATACATTCATGAAGTTCACAGTTGTGACATTAAACGTTTGAGTTGTGTGGGGCTGTTAAAGGACTCACCACCTTAGAATAGAAGGGTTTATAATCATTTACTCATTCAAAAAGAGTCTATAATAATAGTGATGACAGATGTTCTTTTGTTCATTCTGTTAAAGATTTTGCTTTCATATTAACTGAAAATAAGTCAATGAGGGATTCTATGGGCTTGATTCACAAAACGGTGCTAACTGTTAGCACACTGTGAAAAGTGCTTCGTGTGAAATTTCGCGTGATAACAGTTAATGTGAATTTTTTGCAGAGGCGACCGTTAACGCGCACAAAATTTTTCACGCGATAACCCGGTTGTCGTGTGAAAATGCGCAAAGCCGTGCTACCCAGCGTGCTAACAGTTAGCACCGTTTTGTGAGTCAAGCCCTATGTTTCCTTGTGTAAGGAACTGGGTCATCTATAGGGATGGTCAGAAATGCCGATTTCCGATTCCACGGAAAATCCAATTTCCAACAATGCCTATTACCGATTGTGCGTATTTCCAATTTCCAATTGATTTACGAGTAGCTTTTTTTATGGAGAGGGGGTTACTTTTTGGCATTCTCTGACTGGTCAAATACTTCCGAGTTGTCTCTGCATTCTCTGATTGGTCCAATGTTTTCAAGTTCTGTGATTGGTCTAAAACTACCGAGTCGCTGTAATGCGGTATTTGTGCTAAAATCCGATTTCAGAGTTATTTCCGAGTTCCATGGAGTACCTTTTTTATTTTATTTTTTTTGCATTCTCTGATTGGCCAAATACTTCTGAGTTGTTTCTGCATTCTCTGACTGGTCCAATGCTTCCGAGTTCTGTGATTGGGCTAAAATTACCGAATTGTGGTAATGCAGTATTTCTGCCAAAATCTGATTTCCGACTTCTGTTTTCCAATTTCCGAATTCCGATCTGAATCCAATTGGAAATGCAGATTACGATCAGAAATGCAGAAATTTCAATTAAGGGAAATGCGAATGAGCATCCCTAGTCGTCTATGTTCCACAGGTGGCAAGCACAGCGTATTCTGTATGTATACAGGATAAGTAAAAAAACAATATGTCCACTATTCTCTCTGCTTTGGTGATTAGGTCCAATGGTCTCTCTGCATAGGTGATATGTTACCTGTTTTCCTTTCAGTGTCCCAAATCTAAGTTAGATTGGAATGGGGAAGTATGTATGTGTTGTTGCTACACATCATGCAATGTGTAGTCATAAAGAAGAGAAATAGTTATACATCCCAACTTTGAGTTGTGTATGTTTTTGCTAGCAAACGACATTAGATGAAGTCGAAGTTGTGTAATGCATGGAGTAAAGTGATGCAATGTGAATGAGATTACATAAGCAATGTGACTGGTTCTCATTCAGGGGGAGTATTGAGACGTATCACCTGGAAGGTGAAGGTTAAAATGGTGGAAATCATCAATATGCTGAACTTTCCTCTGATTGGTCCATAATTGGGACATCCTTTGAACTGATGCCTAGGAAGAAGCTATGCTGAAACGGCCATTATGCTAGGGACATAACAGATTTTGCATTTATCCCCAGTCCTTGCCTATTGCTGCCTACATACCCACTTACCTATAATAACTACATAAATGTACTGTATATGTGGCACAGTGCTCTATTTAATGTAAACTTTTTGTTACAAAAGTTTCTGTGATCTGTAATCTTTACATCAAAATTAGGGGCTGCAGCTCTTTGTGATGAACTTTGGGCTAAAGCTTCTCACAGGGGATTCCACTGCTGGCAACATTTTTTTTTCACATAGGCATAAAAGCTGTACCAGTGAAAGAGCAGTGATATAGCCCAACTGCTTCCTCTGCATAACCACACTCAATTTCTCACCTCTGTAAATGAGTGAGCCCTGGCTTGTACAGAAAACTGAATCTGGCAGGTGGGGCTACAAGTGTTGACAGTGATTCCTAGACTAACCCATTCTGCCTTTACACCAGGTACTAGTTTCCCTCCCCATACATACCCCACCTGCCAAGTTCTGGTTTCACTGTTGTACACACATTGGGACTCACTTGTTTACACACAGAGGCAGACTATCGCTGGGTTTGTGTGATGGGATACTTCAAAGATTCTTGCCTGTATTATTAGATGTAGTGGCAAGGACCTTCACAGACAGGACCGGGCCGAGGCAGAGGCGAGAGAGGCTCACTCACTTATCGGTCCCCTTTGTGTTTGAAGCAAAAAAACATGAAAAGGGGATACATGGCAGTAAAGGCAAGCCAGATAACTAGAGATTCTGGGGTTGGGGGGGGGGGAGTGGGCTCTGGGGTGCCTCTTACTCTAATTGCAATCAGTGTGTGATGGCTGGGGTGGGGGGGTGGGTGTAGGAGTGGAGGGGCACACTTTGGTGTCTTGGCCTTGGGTGCTGGAGGACCTTGTCCTGGCTCTGTTCAGAGAGATAAGAAAAGGAGAGGGATTACTTCTGAAAGCAGAGAAGGCAGTTGGGCTGCACCACTGCTCCTTCACAGATACAACTTTTAGGGCTTGTTTCCACTATATGCAAATTGGATGCAGAATGGATGCAGAAAAACTGACTCCAATTAATGTCTATGGGACTTTGTTTCCACTAAACCCAATTTTTCTGACGCAAATTTTCCCATAGGCATTCATTGGAGCCAGGTTTTATGCATCCATTCTGCATCCAATCTGCATGTAGTGGAAACAGGCCCTTATGCATATATGAAAAAAAAAACATTGGCCAGCAATGAGGAGATGCTTTTGCTCACATTTCCTCACTGCCACATGTATATTTATATCGTCTAGAAAATGTGGATGTTAATTTTCTATTATTTTTTTTACCATACTGCCCCTTTAACACATTTTAATGTGTGTTCTTTTCTAATTCCTTATACAGCGTAGGCATGTTATTGTATTATTGACTTGTTTGACTTTTTGTTAATGCTAATAAGTATGTATTAAAACAACTAAAGTAATAAAAGCTGTGAGCAAAAATTTCTTTACACAGCCAGCACTGCTGCAATTTGTCATTACCATTCATTTTATAGAACAAATAGCTTTCGACTGCCATTTGAGGTTTCAGCTTCAAGTAAACAATTATACATCTTTAGTTTTGGTCATGGACATCAATGAACTGTTATAAATTCATTGGGTGTGCAGGTTGTATTCTGATTAAATAAATATAATATATTGAAAACATTTTATGCATTTCTCTAATACCATTCATGGCTGCACTGATATCAGTTATGAGAAATGGCAAATGCAGTGAATAATATTACCATAAACAGAATACAGGAGAATTATTGCTCTGATTGAATAGAAAAGATTGAATATATTGAGCAGAATCAAAATAATACTTTTAAGGGACATCAGACAGAAATTAATTAAAGTAGGAATTAAAGATAGCATACTACAGGGAAGGAAAGCATAAAAAAGGAAGGGAAGATGTAGATATGGAAGACATTTTTTTGTTTATTGGAGAAGGGAGTGAAATGTATAAAAATAATAGGGAGGGAAATTTGTATGAAAAAGCTATTTAAAATGAATTGAACAATGGGGGGAATAGTGATCAAGTGTTAAAGAGAAACTCCGACCAAGAGTTGAACTTAATCCCAATCAGTAGCTAATACCCCCTTTTACATGAGAAATGTATGCCTTTTCACAAACAGACCATCAGGGGGTACTGTATTGTGGTGAAACCCCTCCCACAAGAAGTTCTGGGTACCGAGGTACTTCTGGCAGTTTCCTGTCTGTGAACCTTGTTGCCTTGTGGGAAATAGCTGTCTACAGCTGTTTCCAACTGCCAAAACAGCATACAGCAGCTACATCACTTGCCAGCAGTAAAAATGTCACCATGTGATAAATGGCAGAATATAAATCAGGGATTTAAAATATTTTACAATGGGCAAACACTGACTAAATCATTTATACATAATTATTGTAAAGATGAAGCACTTTTTTATTACAATATTTTCACTGGAGTTCCTCTTTAAACTGAAAGTCCAGGTACATAAATAAAACTAGTCCTGTGCTGGGAAAACATTATACTTATTTCTTCAGGTTACCTCTGATTTCCAGCTTTTCCTCAAAAGTGTATCAGAGATGGCCTAATATAAAGATTTTATACTCACCGGGGTTTCCTCCAGCCACATGAGCATAGATGCATCCCTCGCCATTCTCTTGGGTGCCGCCGTTCAGCCACGGTCAGCCCCGGTAACTGGCTCAGCCATGCCACTGAGGCTCTTCTGAGCCCCCAAGTGTGAAAAGCACCCAAGTGTGAACCAGCCCTCAATCTTTTGAGGTCTTTTGTGAACTTTTTTTACAAAGATTGTCTACAAGTTATCTTTAAGACCTTTATCTCATATGTGTACCCAGTTTAAGACTCCTTACTGATTAGATAGTATTCCTTGAAATGAGACGTAGGAAAAGGTTTCCATTTGCTAATTAAAATTATGATTTCATAGGATCAATTTTGGTATGATGTTACTTTAAGGGAGGTGGAGCATCAAGTGTCTGTAGTCATGTACTGTATATGGATGTGGGGCCTTTATCAATGGCTATGAGAAAAAGGAAGTTCAGGGAGAGGGCAGTGAGAGGCCTCTTCATATGATATCAAGTGGATAAAATTTGGTGTATAGTCATCCTCTAGGTACCATGCAGTTTGAATGGTTCTACAAAGACTTTTAACTAGGATAATAGTATGTAGCATCTAATAAAAGACCATGTGATAACAAAGAACTTTAAGATTTCCTCTTCTTTGTAAAGTTCTTGCCCAGTTTTTCAGGTAGCAAAATATTGTGTTAGGTCATTTGGATTAAAGATTAAAGGGTGAGAAAATCTTTAGTCACTGCGATGATTGGATGTTCCAGTTTACTGGTGAGGATGTGGTGTTTTGCTTGTCGTTGGTATGATGTTGGTATTTGATATTGAGTCTAGAAGGAGAGGCTGGATAGTGTAATGGTTAAGGGCTCTGCCTCTGACACAGGAGACCTGGGTTCAAATCTCGGCTCTGCCTGTTCAGTAAGCCAGCACCTATTTGGTAGGAGACCTAACACGACTATTGCCTATAGAGCGCCTCCTAGTGGCTGCAGCTCTAGCGCTTTGAGTTCACCAGGAGAAAAGTGTGATATAAATGTCCTGTGTCTGTGTTTGTTTGTTTGTTTGAGAGTAGATATACCACAGCTGTGTTTGATACAGTTTAACAATGTCATATACAGTTGAGTCTCAGTTAACCGTCACCAACAGGAATCAGCTGATGCCGTATTAGTGTGCTTTCTGTTAAAAATAGGCCTAGCTAATACAGTACTATACCCCACTCTAAAATACATACCATGAACGCCATATATATGTGGGAGCCATGGGACCCAGTCTCTAAGCATGTCCATGGTTGCATAGTGTTTTTACTGGATTAAGCAAACAGTACTAATGGTTCAATCAATTCTGAGATTTTAGCTACAATATAGTATAGTGGGACAAGGTGACTATAAAAATTACTGCTGACTGATCACTTTCCATTGTGGAGTGGTCAATAGAGATGGCTCAGCCTTGGAGAACTCATGGAGAAGCACATGATCAGTTTGATCAGCTGATAGATTTGTAAGCCTCTGATTTGCTGATCATGATCATGTGTTAAACCAGGAAGTCATCTCAGCAAATCAGAGGCTTACAAATCTATCCGCTGATCAAACTGATCATGTGCTTCTCCATGAGTTCTCCAAGGCTGGGCCATCTCTAGTGGTCAGTTGCTTGCTGGATTTATTATTGCCACTGTTAACCTATGTAAAGGTCCGCGAAGCGCCACTGTCAATCACGGCCACGTGGGTCGCGGCAAACTGCTGCAGTTCACCGTGGCCCAAGTGGTCATGACTGACAGCGGCGCTTCGCGCAGCCACAGTAAGACCGACCCCGCGGTCGGCCTGCATACCGAGAACGGAGACCGGGGCAGTGGAGCGGTTGGCGTGGGACAGTCGACTGCAAGGGGCTGAAGAGAGCCCCAGGTGAGTAAAGCTCATTTACAGTATTTTGGCTGATAACTCCTTTAACCACTTAAGGACTGCAATCTTAAAACCCCTTAAAGGAGTTATCCGGAATAAATAAAGTAAATAAACGCTACTTACCGGGTGCTTCCTCCAGCCCCAAGCTCCCAGGACGACCCACGCTGCAGCTCTCCCCGCAGCCATTCGCTGGAGCTCCGTCTCGGTCCCCGGCGATGACGTCAGAGCGACATGGAGGTTCTGCGCCTGCGTAGTCCGCTCTGGCCCACGTGGCGGTGATTGACAGCGCCGCTTGCGCAGGCGCAGTACAGAGCGACCTCCAGGTCGCTATGACGTCATCACCGGGGACTGGGTCGGAGCTCCGGCGAATGGCTGCGGGGAGAGCTGCGGCGTGTGACGTCCTGGAAGCTTGGGGCTTGAGGAAGCCCCCGGTAAGTAGCGTTTATTTACTTTATTTATCCCGGATAACTCCTTTAAGGACCAGACACTTTTTTTTCATTCAGACCACTGCAGCTTTAATGGTTTATTGCTTGGTCATACAACCTACTATCTAAATGAATTTTACCTCCTTTTCTTGTCACTAATACAGCTTTCTTTTGGTGCTATTTGATTGCTGCTGTGATTTTTAGTTTTTATTATATTCATCAAAAAAGACATGAATTTTGTCAAAAAATGATTTTTTTTTTACTTTCTGTGCTGACATTTTTCAAATAAAGTAAAATTTCTATATACATTTTTGTTTAATTTATTGTGCTACATGTCTTTGATCAATAAATAGACACTTATTGGATTTTTTTTTGTTTGGGTAAAAGTTATAGCGTTTACAAACTATGGTGCAAAAAGTGAATTTCCCCAGTTTGAAGCATGTCTGACTTTTCTGAGCACCTGTCATGTTTCATGAGGTGCTAGAATTCCAGGATAGTATAAATACCCCCCAAATGACCCCATTTTGGAAAGAAGACATCCCATGCATGGTGAGTTCATAGAAGATTTTATTTTTTGTCAAAAGTTAGCAGAAATTCATTTTTATTGTTTTTTTTTCACAAAGTGCCTTTTTCCAACTTGTGACAAAAAATAAAATCTTCTATGAACTCATAATACACCTAACGGAATACCTTGGGGTGTCTTATTTCTAAAATTGGGGTCATTTGTGGGGTTCCTATACTGCCCTGGCATTTTAGGGGCCCAAAACCGTGAGGAGTAGTATGGAAACCAAATGCCTCAAAATGACTGTTCAGGGGTATAAGCATCTGCAAATTTTGATGACAGGTGGTCTATGAGGGGCCAAATTTTGTGGAACCGGTCATAAGCAGGGTGGCCTCTTAGATGACAGGTTGTATTGGCACTGGACCTGGACATGGCAGCAGAGAACATGGGCATGTGATGTATTGAGTGTGTAGACAAATAAGACCGCAATACATTATTTTTGACTAGACCCATGTTAAAATGAAGGCCCCAAAAAATGTTACGTTTGGAAACTTGGAGTGGTTTCCACCGAAAAGGCTGGGCATGGTAGCTTCTTGAATTGGCGGTTGCGTATTGTGTGGCATAACGGTTGTGTGGCATTGCCGACCCTCTTTGTCAAGCTCTTCACTGGTGGCTAATTAACCAGAGGATTCAGTTCAAACTCCTAATCCTAACCTACAAAGCTCTCCACAATCTCTCTCCCCGGTACATATCCTCACTAATTTCCAGATACAAACCCAATCGCAATCTCAGATTGGCACATGATCTTCTGTTGTCCTCCTCTAGAATCAACTTCTCACATTCACGTTTACAAGACTTTGCACGCGCTTCACCCCTCCTCTGGAATGCCCTCCCACAACACATCCGTCACTCGCCAACCTTTGTTACCTTTAAACGCTCTCTAAAAACACACTTGTTCCGACAAGCGTATGCGCTACCTTAGGCTACTTCCCTTTGTCCTAAGACCAAATTGCACTCCTACTGGGTATCCTAAAACACACAGCCTCTATATATTTGTTGCATACTACCCCTCCTTCTGTTCCCCCCCCCCCCCCATTCCCTTTAAATTGTAAGCTAGCAAGGGCAGGGCTCTCTCCCCCTTTTGTGTCTTGGTAACCATTATACATTTTATTCATCATGTTACTTTTATCACTGTCATTACCAATTCTATATTTTGTATTTTGTATAATTCTTTCTATTTTGTCACTAATTATGTATCTTGTATTTTGGTGTGCACCATTGTCTGTATTACTATGTACCCCATGTTTGTTTTTTACTTTGTATAGCGCCACGGAATATGTTGGGGCTTTATAAATCAATAATAATAATAATAATAAATAATAATAATGGTTGGTCTCAGCCACAATTACGTCGTAGAGACCAGCAATGATCAGAAAAAAAATTCTGTCACTGCGGTGGGGCGGGTGAGGGTTTGGCCGGGTGATCAGAAGCCCGCAGGGGGCAGATTAGGGCCTGATCAGATGGATAGAAGTGCTAGGGGGTGACAGGTGGTGACAGGAGGTGATTGATGAGTGTCTCGGGGGTGATTAGAGGGGAGAATAGAGGCAATCAATGTACTGGGGAGGTGATCGGAAGGGAGTCTGAGGGGGATCTGAGGGTTTGGCCAAGTGATCAGAAACCCACATGGGGCAAATTAGGGCCTGATCTGATGGGTAGGTGTGCTAGGGGGTGACAGGTGGTGATAGGAGGTGATTGATGGGTGTCTCAGGGTGTGATTAGAGGGGGGAATAGATGCAAGCAATAAACTGGGGAGGTGATCAGGGGGGTCTGAGGGTGATCTGAGGGTGTGGGCGGGTAATTGGGTGCCCGCAAGGGGCAGATTAGAGTCTGATCTGATGGGTAGCAGTGACAGGTGGTGACAGGGGGTGATTGATGGGTGATTGATGGGTGATTAGTGGGTGATTAGAGGGGAGAACAGATGTAAATAATGCACTGGGGAGGTGATCAGAGGGGGTCTGAGGGCACTCTGAGGGTGTGGGCGGGTAATTGGGTGCCTGCAAGGGGCAGATTAGGGTCTGATCTGATGGGTAGCAGTGACAGGTGGTGACAGGGGTTGACAGGGTGATTGATAGGTGATCAGGGTGTGATTAGAGGGGAGAATAGATGCAAGCAATGCACTGGCGAGGTGATCAGGGGGGGTCTGAGGGAGATCTGAGGGTGTGGGCGGGTAATTGGGTGCCCGCAAGGGGCAGATTAGTGTCTGATCTGATGGGTAGAAGGGACAGGTGGTGACAGGGGGTGATTGATGGGTGATTGATGGGTGATTAGTGGGTGATTACAGGGGAGAACAGATGTAAACAATGCACTTGGGAGGTGATCTGAGGGCGGGTCTGCGGGCGATCTAAGGGTGTGGGCAGGTGATCAGGTGCCCGCAAGGGGCAGGTTAGGGTCTGATCTGATCGGTGGCAGTGACAGGTGGTGACAGGGGGTGCTTGAAGATGAGTGATTGACAGGTGATTGACATTTGATCAGTGGGTGATTACAGGGGAGAATAGATGCATACAGTACACAGGGGGGGGGGGGGGGTCGGGAGGCGGGGTCTGGGGAGGATCTGAGAGCGTGGGGGGGTGATCAGGAGCCCCCAGGAGGCAGTTTAGGAGCTGATCTAAAATATAGCATTGACAGTTAGTGACAGGGAGTGATTGATGGGTGACTAGGGGGGTGATTGGGTGCAAACAGTGGTCTGAGGGGGTGATCGGGGGGGGGGGGGTCTGAGGGGTGCTGTGGGCGATCGGGGGGCAGGGGGGGTAGGGTCAGTGTGCTTGTGCATTTACTACAAGGGCTGCCTCCTCCCCTGGTGGTCGCTCGATCACTGGGACCACCAGGGGAGGAGGCAGCCTGTATAATACACTTTGTATACATTACAAAGTGTATTACACACTTTTGAATTGGCGATCGCAGGGTTAACAACACACCGGCGCTGCTAATTGGCCAGCGGGTTGACATCGCAGGTGGACGGAGCCTAATGCCGGCGGATGCGCGCGCATCACTGCGCACGATCCCCGGCTAATCAGTCCCCCAGGTACCGCCGCCGATCAGTGTTACGCGGTCCTGGGGTTGCCACTTTGCCACCGCCAATTGGTAATGGGCGGTTGGCAAGTGGTTAAGTCTTACCACTGGCTGTGATGGTTTGGTCTCAATAAATCAGATAAACTCAATGTATTGAACTCAAAATTGTTTTCTATCAATTACAAAATGTAGAGGAAAATAATATACCTAATATCCAAAACAAATGTAATACAAAAATCAAAAAAAAAAGTGAAAATTAGTGTACTTTTATTTTTATTTTTTGGCCACGGTGACCCATACTCCACATACAGCATAACTGGAATACTTTTTTTAAGTGACCGATTTTAATTGATCTCTTAAATGCAAATATCTTTGTTATTACAACTTAAAGGGGTTCTTTCGGAAAAAAAGTAGGCAGTTAAAAAATGTGACAGATGACAGGTTTTGGGCCAGTCCATCTTTTTAATGGTGGCCATACATGGTACAATTTTTTCATCCAATCTTACCATTTCTATGTAGTATAAGGGTAAATTAAGTGAATATACTGAAAGGATAATTTAGGCAGTTACCTTCTATTACATAGAAATGGTAAGATTGGATGAAAAGATTGTACCATGTATGGCCACTATAAGGGGGATTCTCAGGGCTTTCTTTGTTTTCAACAGCATTTCCTGAACAACAGTTTAACTGCCAAAATAGCAAGATACCAGCCGGCCTCCCTAATCACTTGCACATTATTATGTCAGTTAGACTTTGCAACTGTTGTTCAGGAAATGCTGTTGAAAACAAAGAAAGCCCTGAGAATCCCCCTTAAAGGGGTTCTTTCGCGAAAAAAGTAGGCAGTTAAAAATGGGACAGATGACAGGTTTTGGGCCAGTCCATCTTTTTAAGGGGGATTCTCAGGGCTTTCTTTGTTTTCAACAGCATTTCCTGAACAACAGTTGCAAAATCTAACTGACATAATAGTGTGCAAGTGATTAGGGAGGCCGGCTGGTATCTTGCTATTTTGGCAGTTAAACTGCTGTTCAGGAAATGCTGTTGAAAACAAAGAAAGCCCTGAGAATCCCCCTTAAAAAGATGGACTGGCCCAAAACCTGTCATCTGTCACATTTTTTAACTGCCTACTTTTTTCGCGAAAGAACCCCTTTAAAAAGATGGACTGGCCCAAAACCTGTCATCTGTCACATTTTTTAACTGCCTACTTTTTTTAGCGAAAGAACTCCTTTAAGATTGCTGCAGTTTGGCAAAGCAGAATCCAGAATGTAGCATCAGCTGTCAGCAAAGTTTTTTTTAATTTGAAAACTGCACATTTTTGTAAATCTGTTTTGGTTTTAAAGTGAAAACTCAGGCTGTCCTTGAGCACTATTGAAAAGTGTGATGATATCAGCATATCACCATTCCTTCAAATCTACAGGAAGTACAAAGTCATTTTGATGCTTTGAATCCTGGTATACTCCTATTTAAAGTAAAAGCATGTTAATATATATATATATATATATATATATATATATATATATATATATATATATATATATATATATATATATATATATATATTCATATGTATATATAATTATTATTAAAAGAGGATCTACATAATTTATACTTTAAAGTTGGCCGGGGGATATACAAGTTGTTGATTTTTTTGTAAGCATTTACACAGAAAACAGAATTAACTTTCAGAAAAGAACATATTCCATAGTGGATAAGCAGTTCCCTCATTTATCACTGGCACAGTGCTTAACCACCTGAGCGGTCTGGACGAGCTCAGCTCGTCCAACACCGCCGGAGGTCGCCGCTCAGGCCCTGCTGGGCCGATTTTCATCAAATAAAAAGCAGCACACGCAGCCGGCACTTTGCCAGCCGCGTGTGCTGCCTGATCGCCGCCGCTCTGCGGCGATCCGCCGCGAGCAGCGGCGAAAGAGGGTCCCCCCAGCCGCCTGAGCCCAGCGTAGCCGGAACAAAAAGTTCCGGCCAGCGCTAAGGGCTGGATCGGAGGCGGCTGACGTCAGGACGTCGGCTGACGTCGATGACGTCACTCCGCTCGTCGCTATGGCGACGATATAAGCAAAACAAGGAAGGCCACTCATTGCGGCCTTCCTTGTTTATTCTGGGCGCCGGAGGCGATCGGAAGATCGCCTCCGGAGCGCCCTCTAGTGGGCTTTCATGCAGCCAACTTTCAGTTGGCTGCATGAAATAGTTTTTTTTTTATTTAAAAAAAACCCTCCCGCAGCCACCCTGGCGATTTAATCAGAACGCCAGGGTGGTTAATATGCAGTGTCCAATACTTGTGATTACTCAGCGATAGCCGAAATATTAATTCTATCAACACTTAAGGCAAAAATATGTGAAGCCAGGTTCAGATGTACTGTTTACAAAATAAATGCAAGTACATTTAGCAAGATACTATATTGTTTTCCATTTATATAAAATGTCGGCAAAGCAACTCATTTTTCTTTACAACCAGTTTTTTGCCCCACAGTTAATCACAGTAGGAAAATGTAAGCTTGCACTTAAAAATATGTCCAACTTGACAGCGGTAGACAGAGTTTTGTTCACTGATCAAGTTTTTTTTTACTGTGTTTCCTGCAAAGTGCATAAAATGTTCTACTCTTTCATTTCACTGAATAATCATCAACCATGCACTGGTGAGTACAAGTCAAAGCTTTCCATTTAGCATATTGCTTGGCTGTAATTACTAATCTTACTAAAGTATCGCAGCCTGCAAAGACAGGTGTCAAACTAAATACTCAAAATAAGAATTTATAGTTATGATTACTAGAACCATCTTTATCTTTATAGAGGCTGTATTTAATAGCAATCTGATTTGCTGTGAAAGTAGCCTCATATATACAATTACTATCAGTGATATTAATTTTTAGCAGAAATGCTTGCTGAGCATTTGAATACATCACTGCATCTCCAATTAGTCAACAGGATATGTAGTGATTAGAGATGGCCTGAACGGTTCGCCGGCGAACTTGTTTGCGCAAACTTTGGTGGTTCGCGTTTGAGAACAAACGCAAACTTTATGGCGGTTCGACCCGCCCCCTATACTACATCATTAGGGTCATCTTTCACTCTATACATCACAGTCGGCAGGCACAGGGTAGCCAATCAGGCTATACTCCCTCCTGAAACCCCACCCCCTTATAAAAAGCAGGGAGCGTCACACATTTCACTTACTCGTGTGGCTGCAGTAATTGGAGAAGGGAGAGGTTTTTGTGATCTATTTTTTTTGTGTGTGTGTGTGTGTCCTACAGACACTTGTGTTGCATATACAGCCCTGTCAGTCAGTCTTAGCTGCTGGACCTTGGCCCCTTGGTAATTCCTACTATGCCACTGCCAGGCCACATTCAGTGACGACCTGTGTGTGTGATAGCTGCACATTTGTAATACCCATCACTGCATATACCTACCTGTTGTTCAGTGCACCCACCTATCTACGTGAGCGCACGCAGTGTGATATTTAATACCACCAGTCACTGTACCTGTTCACGGTATGTGTGTGTGTGTGTGTGTGTGTGTGTGTGTATGTGTGTGTGTATGACAGCTGCACATTTGCAATACCAGACATTGCAGCATAATTGTTCACAGTACCTGTGTGATTGCACGCTGCGTAATACACCACTCCGTCCATACCTGTTAACTGCACCTGTGTGACAGCTGCACATTGTATTGTAAAACCAGTCACTGCATACCTTGCACTGCACCTGTGTGACTGCACATTGTATTAGTCAAGTTAGTGCATACCTTTCACTTCATTCTCCCCGATATGGACAAAACAGGTAGAGGCAGAGGCAGACCCAGAGGAAGGCCACCCAGCAGGTCTGTTCGAGGTTGTGCTGATGTGATTTTGTGCAGCTCTGGACCAAAGTACAATGCTCAGAAGAATGCACGTCCCATCAACTCCCAAGATTGTCAGGACATGGTTGACTATTTAACACAGAACACCTCATCTTCTGCAGCCACCAGCGCTACTACAAGCACCACATCCACTGCATTTGACACTTCGCAGGAGTTATTTGGTGGGGAATTAACTGATTCACAGCCACTACTGTTACAACAAGATGAAGGCGCTAAGCAAGTTACACCACCTCATATGTCTGAGTTAGACACTCTGGACGTAAGGTGTGAGGAGGAGGATGATGAAGTACCTGCTGTTGGTGCATTTTATGAGGTGTCTGAGGCAAGCGAAGCTGCCTGGGGAGGATGATTATGATGATTATGATGATACGGATGCCTTGTGTGTTTCTAAGAGACAAGATGACCAAGGGGACAGTTCAGAGTGGAAGTCAGAGAGGAGTAGGAGGAAACGAGTTCCTGAAAGAAGCAAAGGGAGCTCGTCATCAGAAACAGCTGGTGGCAGTATCCGGCACCTTGTATCGCCACCTATGGACAGCCAGCCAACATGCCCTTCAATGTCAGCTGCTGATGCCAACATAGTGCCATCACCCCAGGGGGGCTCAGCGGTTTGGAAAATTTTTAGTGTGTCTGCCTTAGATCAGAGCTCTCTGCCTCCAAAAATTAAACCTTGGAAAGGCCAACAGCCGCGTAGAGACAAATGCCTTACGAAGGCACATGGGGAAAAGGCACAAACTGCAATGGGAAGAGCACCAGAGGAAAAGCAACTCCTTCAGGTGCATCATCTTCAGCCTCTTTCTCATTTGCACTTTCACAATCACAGCCACCCTCCTCCATTCCACCTCTCACCTTGAGCGGTTCCTGCTCCTCTGCCCACAGCAGCAGTCAGGTGTCCGTGAGGGAAATCTTTGAGCGGAAATAGCCAATTTCTGCCAGTCACCCCCTTTCCAGGTGCCTGACAGCTGGCTTGGTGGTACTGTTAGCTCGCCAACTGTTACCATACCAGCTTGTGGACTCTGAGGCCTTACGTAAATTTGTGGCCATTGGGACACCGCAGTGGAAGATACCAGGCTGCAATTATTTATTTAAAAAGGCGATACCCAAACTGTACCATGGAGTTGAGAGGCAACTCAGGCAAGTGGTGTAATCTCTGGCACTCAGCGTTGGGTCAAGGGTCCATCTGACCAGGGATGCCTGGTCTGCCAAGCACGGTCAGGGCAGGTACATTACTTACACAGCCCATTGGGTCAACCTGGTGACCGCTGGCAAGCAGGGAGTACGTGGCTGTGCAGCGGACCAACTTGTGACACCTCCATGGCTTGCAGGCAGGCATCCTGCCACCTCCTCTCCTCCTGCTACATCCTCTTCGCTGTCATCATCCTCCTCCTCCTCCTTGGCTGAGTGGCAGTTCAACTCCACTGGTGCTGTGATCTCCTCTCCAGCTACACAGCCCCAGCTCCCCAGGGCCTATGCTGCATGCCAGGTACGATGGTGTCACACCATCTTAGACATGTCTTGCCTCAAAACGGAGAGTCACACTGGAGCAGCTCTCCTGGCTACTCTTAACAAACAGGTGGATCAGTGGCTAACCCCGCACCAACTGGAGATCGGCAACGTGGTGTGTGACAACGGCAGCAATCTCATTTCGGCTTTGAATTTGGGAAAGTTGGCACACGTTACTTGCATGGCTCATGTGCTGAATCTCATAATTCAGAGATTTGTGTCTAAGTACCCAGGCTTACAGGATGTCCTGAGGCAGGCCAGGAAGTTGTGCGGGCATTTCAGGCGGTCTTACACGGCCATAGCACACTTTGCCGATAGTCAGCGGAGAAACAACTTGCCAGTGAGATGCTTGATTTGTGATAGCCCAAATCACTGGAATTCAACCCTGCTGATGCTCAACCGCCTGCTACAACAGGAGAAAGCCATCACCCAGTATCTCTACAACTACAGTAGAAGGACACACTCTGGGGAGGTGGGGATATTCTGGCTGAAGAACTGGACACTCATGCGAAATGCCTGCAGGCTCATGTGGCCATTTGAGGTTGTGACAAACATGGTGAGCCGCAGTAAAGGCTCCATCAGTGACTTGATCCCGTATGCTTTCTTCCTGGAGTGTGCCGTGCATAGTGTGGTGGATCAAGCTGTGGACGAGCATGAACAGGAACAGGAGGAAGAGTTATGGGATCAATTCTCATCAGAACAAGATGTTTCCTTAACACCTGCGGCAGCACAGAGGGGGGAGGAGGAGGAAGAGTCATGTGGGGAAGAGGTGTCAGACTCAAATGAAAAGGAAGATGTTTTTTTTTGGAGGAGGAGGCGGTAGAAGAACAACCACAGCAGGCATCGCAGCGGGCTTGTGCTGCTCAACTTTCCCGTGGTATTGTTTGTGGCTGGGAGGAGGAGAACTTACCTGATGTCACTGAGGAAGAGCAAGAGGAGATGGATAGTACGTCTGCATCCAAATTTGTGCAGATGGCATCTTTCATGCTGTCCAGCCTGTTGAGGGACCCGTATATAAAAAAACTCAAGGGGAATGAGCTGTACTGGGTGGCCAAGCTACAAGACCCTCGGTATAGGCACAAAGTGGCAGAGATGTTTCCAAATCAGCAGAAGGCAGAAAGGATGCAGCACTTGCAGAACAAGCTGGCAACTATGCTTTACAGTGCGTTTAACGGTGATTTCACAGCACAACGGAATAAAGGTACCACTGCCAGTAATCCTTCTCCCATGTCCACACAGGCAAGGACAGGATGCTCCGGCGATCTCATGGTGATGTTGGACATGTGGACATTCTTTAGTCCAATGCCTCGCCTTAGCCCTTCCGGATCCACCCTCCACCAACACCTCGAATGGCAGGTAGCCGGCTACCTGGCCTTAAGTGTGGATGTAGACACTGTGAGCAGCGATGAACCCTTGGACTACTGGGTGCGCAGGCTTGACCTGTGGTCAGAGCTGTCCCAATTTGCCATCCAACTTCTGTCTTGCCCTGCCTCAAGCGTCCTGTCAGAAAGGACCTTCAGCGCAGCTGGAGGCATTGTCACTGAGAAGAGAAGTCACCTAAGTCACAAAAGTGTTCAGTACCTCACCTTTATCAAAATGAATGAGGCATGGATACCAGAGGGCTACTGCCCGCCTGAAGACTAAGTCAGCCCCCACACACAGCATCTCTGCCTGCATGCCGTGTGACTGCCTGCCCCAAGACTAAGTCGCTCCCCACACAGCATCTCTGCCTGCAGGCCGCTTGACTGCCTTCTCCGCCACCACCAACAGGGTCCAGGACTCCAGGCGGATTCCTAAATTTTTAAGGCTAGCAGCGGCCGCTATAATAATTTTTCTGGTGCGTGTACATGCCTGCCTAATTTTTCTAGCTGCACTGCAGCTGCAACAACAAAACAAAAGGCATGTACATGTTCCAATTCCCCTTCGTGATTGTTATCTTGCCGCGGTGAAGGGGCTTGCGTAATCCAATGAAGCAATGACCGATGGTTATATGAGTGTCTCGGGGGGGGGGGGGGGGGGGCACACCATCGATAATAAGGTTGTTGCTTCATTGTGGACAGGCCAAATTTGATCAGTTGGACAGTCACTGTTCTGTCATTCAGCTACCACAGCCCGGCAACCATATGGGCTTGAAAACCACCATGGCCTGCACTCTCGCCATGGTGCGCACCAGTCCAGCAAGGCCTTCACTACACAAACAGCTGTTTGCGGTGCGTTACACAGTGAGTTTGGTGTGTCAGTGTGAAGCAGTACACTAATTACACTACCTGATTGATGTATACACTTGCAAGATGTTTTTTAAAGCACTTTATGTCTGCAATTTAGCATTGCAATGTGATTTCTGCCCTTAAAACGTTGCTTTGCGTCAAATCCAGATTTTTCCCAGGGACTTTTGGCGTGTATCCCATTTATCCATGCAAAAACTCAGATGTTGGAACCCTTGAAACATCTTTTCCATCACTTTTCTGGCCAGAATTAATGTTTCTAGTTTTCAAAGTTCGCCTACCCATTGAAGTCTATTGCGGTTACCGAAAGTTCGCGTGAACCGAACTTTTGCAAGAGTTCGCGTTCGAGGTTCGCAAACTGAAAATCGGAGGTTCGAGCCATCATTAGTAGTAATATACTAAAATGTACGGCCCAGTTTTTCTTCGAAAAAATCATATTGTTGACCCAAGCCCGGGTACAAAATAAGATACTTACCTAAGCAGAGGGAAGACTCAGGAACCCCCTCTATTCTAATGTCTCCTGTCACTGAGCGCGCCCCCCCCCCCAAAGATTCACATTGTTGGTAATCACGGTTACCAACTTGCACAGCTCTTCTACCTGTATCGTGGCCGCCTGAGCCCGCCCATGCACTTGCAGTGAGCCAGAGCCAAGGTCATGTAGCAAGATGAGACAGTGCATGCCCCCCAACTGGAGGGGACATCTGAGTAGAGAGAGAAGCCTCATTTTTATCCCGAGCTTTGGCATGGGATTGCTTTAGCAAAATACTTTTTTCTTTGGGGGAAAAAAAATAGTCATATTGAGTCTTTCCTGCCTTGACTAACAAGTTACCCTTTTTTAATTTTCGCGTGTGAAATCAGTTGAGTGAGTTATTTCTGGACAAATGAATAATTCTGTAATTAATGCAGTCTATTGTGCTTGTTACAGATCATGAGTTGTGATATTTATGTATATATATATATATATATATATATATATATATATATATATATATATATATATATATATATATATATATATATATATATATATATATATATATATAATATTGTTATTATTTTTTTCAATGAGAGATCTGAGATAATTTTTTGTTCTTTGTTCTGCTTTGCTATTAGTTTTGCAGACATCCCACCCACCTTGTTAAAGAGATATTAACTTGTATTCATTAAATGCATGTAAATCATGGGCCTTCAACAGCATAATCTATCCAATACTAGTGAATTCAAAGTACTTTATAAAATATTAAGCAGGACAGGAGGGAAAACATAATGCTCTTAATAGATCATTTAGAAGATCTCTGCTGTCATCCACAGCAGGACACCCTAAGACTCAGGCAATGCACACTATTATGAACAGTTCAAGACTTTTAAATAGATTTTTTTTTATGAGTTAATTATTGATAAAAATAGCGTAGGTATTAAAATAAATAAGAAACATCAGAGGGTTTATACCAAAGACTCAGTAGTCTAAAGTATAGCTTTTGATAGTTAAAAAAAGAATAATAATAATCACATAGGTTTCATTTCAGTTCATTCTATTCTTTGCAATTTATATTAACTGTGTCTAAAATAAAACCAATGAGCTGTAAAACAGTGTGAACGTCGTGACTGACTACACAAAAATAGCTTTAGAATCCAGTTGATTCTGGGGCATTAAATCAAGTATTGTGAAAAATAAAAAATAATAAATATCAAAACATGTGTTACCTACGTAAGGTATGGTGCATGTGCATAACAATTGTAAGATAATTTTGGGAATAATATGCTCCAATAAGAGAAAGAGAGTAGCCAATTTCAAAGAACATCGTTATGGTATAGAAACTACTGTTGTTGAAAATGACTGTTGTGAAAAATAAGGTTGAAGACATACGGTAACTGAATTCGTTGTTTTTTTTTTGTTGTTTTTTTACATCTGTCTACAAACCGTAAATTCTGCTTTAATAATCACACAGTTTTACAACTAGATATTTTTTTATTTTTTTTCAAACAATATGGACAGCTTCATAGCTTGATATTAATATGTTTATCATATGTTTACCTTTTGGTTTCTTGGGGTGAAGAGCCACAGCTCCAATCCCACATTTGAGGAATTATACCAAGGCAAGGGGGAGTAAGGTGAAAAAAGAGGAAGTGTTAGGGGATACACTAGTTGCATAAGAAAACAATTCTACAATCTCTGGCTCAGTAACTGAAATCAATGATGGCGTAATCATTTAACCCCAATTGAAGGGATAGCTCTTCGAGGTAAACAACATCTCTGACTAGCAGAAGCTTTTCTGGTAACTATAACCAAGTCAGAGGCTTTGCTTACTTTTGGAGTGCCAGTGCCAGTGGATATGCAGGTCAGGCAAAAAAGCCCGGTATGGCTGAACTGCTCTTGAACAAATCTGGGCACTATTCAAACTATACTACCGCAAAACTCCACCATACTAGTCATACTAGCCCAAAAGGTACATTATATGGAGGCTCTGTAAGAGCCTGGGAGCTTATGTTAGAAACTGGGAAGCCCCTATATAAAGGGAAAACCCAGATGCCGTTCCCCTCCCCTTTCAGGTTAATATTCTGTGGCCAGTGCACATGTTAGCTGTTGGAAACAGGTCTGCTGGTCCTAGTAGCACACCGACTATAACCCACCTTTACACCACTAATTGCATCTAGTATCCACTGGCCCCTGTGTAAATCCTCAGTTCTGTAGAAGACAGGTCTGCTGGTCCTAATAGCGCACCGACTATAACCCACCTTCACACCACTACTGGCATCTAGTATCCACTGGCCCTGCCCTGTGTAAAACATCAGTGCTGTAGGAAACAGGTCTGCTGGTCCTAGTAGTGCACCGATCATAATCCAGAAATCCTTCACACCACTACTAGCATCTAGTATCCACTACTGGCCCCTTTATAATACCTCAGTGCTGTTGGAGACAGGTCTGCTCTGCTGGTCCTAGTAGTGCACTGACCCAAACCTAATAATCCTTCACCAGCACTACTGGAATCTAGTATCCACTACTGCCCCCTGTATAAGACCTCAGTGCAGAATCAGTGCTTTTTTTGGTCACTTAACTGTCATTGAACTACCTCAGCCTGACCATAGAGGCTGTAAAACCACGATCACCTGCACTCCCACAATTGTGCGCACAAGCACGACGGCCACTACACATCACTACACAGATTGCCACCGAGAGGACTAACATTTATGTCCTGAAGGTGTCAACTAGTAAAAACAAAGATATGCTCACCTGACATAATCACTAAAGGTCTTTGTGGTTGTTTGCGGACTGCGGTGCGCTAAATGCAGTGTTCCGTTTGTCAGTGTGAAGCTGGCGTAACCCTTACACTACCCGATGCCGGATGTTTTAAAGCACTTTATTCCACCAATTTAGGAATTTAATGTGATTTCTGCCCTTTAAAATGCAACTCTGCACCAACTCCATAAATTCTGGTGGGACTTTTGACATGGATCCCCTTCCGACATGCCCCTGTCCAGTGTTAGGCCCCTTGAAACAACTTTCCCATCACTTTTCTGACCAAAAACTTTGTAGGTTTTAAAATTCTCCTGCCCATTGAATTCTATGGAGATTCGCCAGATTCGTGAACTTTTGCGGAGATTCGCATTAGAAATTTGTGAACCCAGAATTTGATATTCGCCCCATCTTTAGTTATAGTACGCTAAAAAGAGTGTGAATGACAACGGAGACTGAACGTACGCTTTAATGCAAATACAACTGGTTACCACCCTTTATTGTGAACAGGCCCATAGCATTGTATAAGAATTATTCTGCAACGCAACTGAGCAGTGTGAACGTAGCTTTAGGTCATGTTTAGGCCTAGTTCACAATGCTCATTTGCATTGCAGAATGATTCTGCTTGTCAGATCACTGCCCATACAACTTTATGGGCCTGCTCACAGTATGTTGCAAATGATGCGTTATTCTAACTCTCTGCATGCAGGCTTTGTATTAAAGTTTATGCCCAGTCTCTATTGCAGTTCACACTCATTATAAAGCATGCGTTATGCAAATAACCACTGTGAACCTAGGCTAACGCTGGATTCACAGTGGTCAGTTGCATAACACAAGAGTTAAAATGTGTGTGAACTGCAGTTGAGACTGGACCTAGACTTGAATGCAAAGCCTGCATGCAGCAAGTTAGAATACTGCAATCCATTACTGTGAACAGACCCATAGAATTATATGGGCAATAAGTCGACATGCAGAATTTTTCTGCAACGCAACTGAGCACTGTGAACCTTGCCTTAGGATGTCTCTTAGTGATTCACTTAGGGCTAGTTCACAGTGCATTGTTGCATTGCAGAATAATTCAGCATGTCAATTCACTACCCGTAAAATCCTATGGGCCTGTTCATAGTACTGCGCTGTTACTGATTATCATGTTATTCTAACTCGCTGCATGCAGGCTTTGTATTAAAGTCTATTTTTATTGTGCATTGCAGTTCACAATTATTATAAAATGTGCGTTCTGTAACTGACTACTGTGAGCCCAGCCTTAAAGGGGAGCAAGACGGTTTGTGAAATTAATTAGACAACAAAATCCACTGTAAGCTTTTGCTTACTTTGAATCTGTCAGATCCTGGACTGGACAGACTGCTGTGTACTTCTTTTCTCACAGACTAAGGTTTATGTAACACAAAAACTGTACACAGCCTGTAGTAGAAAACTAACAGTAAGACTCCTTCTACTACAAAAGATACTTCAGCTGCCTGAGGCTACAGCCAGCCCTTATTATTGGTATAATTTATTCTTTTTTTGGTGATTATAATTCAATTCTCACATTTTAAGGCAGGCAGTAATATGAATTATAAATGTTTGAAATGGAGCCTAAATGTACTACGTACTATTTGATGCTTTAACGGGTTTTAACTTATTGTAGAGGCGTTCGTTTTCTCATAATGGAAGTGTTCTTTTTTTAAACTTTAGATCAGTATAGCTTCATTCTTTTTCAACACAGAGAATAATAGATGCTCCATTCAATCTTTTACACATTTTGCTTTAGGATAATAGTGAACTTCAGTATTGTATGATTGTATTATAGCACAGCTGAAGATCTTTGAGGTTCCGATGCCTTCATTAGACAAAGTAAAATCACACAATCGCTTCGGTAGCTTTTATAGATAAAGGAGCACATTGATTAATTTACACAGCTTTAGCAGGAGCACAGCACTAACTAATGCTGTTTTTAATATATCTCCTTCTCAGCAGGAGGCTCTAGATGACCTTCATCAAGTGAATTTGAAAAAAAAAGCACAAGTCATGCTCTCTTCTCACTTAAATTATTCATTATAAAAGTATTTTACAGGCTCCTTGCTCTTACAAGTCACAGCCATAGCCTACAATAGTAGACCATTGCACCATTACTGCAAGTAAAGCCAAAGAATTTCCAGAATAAAGAAAAAATACATAGATGATAAATCCTATCAGAGGCAATGATAATGGTGATGATGCTGAAGATGATTATTATTATTACTGTTACATACATATTTATTTGGTATTAAGACAAATGGTTTTCTGCCATTTTTTTCAGTTAAGACAAAAGTGGCCACTGTTATATTGCTAGTGGATGCATTTTATTTATTTTTTTACCATGTCAGATGTATGCTAGAGTTTAACTGTACTCCTTTGAAAATAATAATAATAATAATTGGCTCACAGCCATGTAAAGCATTGCAAATGATTTACAGCAATCCTTTAAAAAGTTACATACTTACCTCAGTAGTAGAAAGGAACTGGATAGTCTAGAGGACTCCAACCTCCCGCAGCCCACCACTCCAGCTCTTGGTTCCTCCGTATCCCTAGTCCATCTGCACAAACATAGGTGAGTGTATCTGCACTGGGCATGCATGTGTATGATCTCATCTGCACATGCACAATCGAAGGAAGTGCTCAGGCACAAGTTTTTTCCTCCATCCACCAAGGACTCCCTCTACTGGGCAAGTGCTGACCATTCTCTTGCATGCCCAATCTCATCCATGCCCACATTCACAACCATAAGAAACCTAATTGATTCACTCATTGAATAGGTTTGGAGGGACCCTGCTCTGGAACAGCAGGCTAACCGGATTTAGGAAGCCTCTTATTTCACTTCAGGATTTTGTTATGTAAACTTGTGTTATGTTATTGTTAACTTATGTTAACTCAATGCCTCTGCAAGTCATGGGGATTTTGAAAAAAAAAAACCTCTTAGTGAGCACTGGAGAGAAAGTGGTAAATGGAAGTATCTACGCAAGGTCAACACAGGAAAATTAAGAAAATATAGTATCTGTAAGACTGTTAGATGCTCACATTATTGAGACATTGAATACAGAGAGACTAGGAATTTTGGCTCGGGATGAAACATTTTACATTCTGGTATTGTATTAAATTATATTCACAAGAAAATTGGTCCTGTATTAACGTGGCTTCAAAGAAGACAAATTCAGATTTACTGGCACCTTTCAAAAATTAGAATTGATATAGCAAATTGAAATGGTAAGTTACATTTTAATATAACTGACTTACAAATGGTTTGTGTATCATACATATAGAAAATGTCTCTTTATGTGACATACAGTGCTGCCCATAATTATTCATACCCCTGGCATACCACTGGTACTTAAGTGGTTAAGATTATCATACTTTTTTCATCCTGTTACATTCATCAGAAGTCTGAGCACTACCACATTGGCTAAAATATTAAAGAGGCTATTAAGATAGGGATAAGCAGGCTGTTCAGATTGCCAAACTTATAAAAGTTGTCATCACCTGACAAGAATGCACCTTTTAGAGTCACCCCACCTTTAAAGTCCTATTATTTATCCAAATAAATAGCCATTTTTTTGCAAGCCTGTCCACAAAAAATGGTCCCTCTTGCTGCTAATCAGGCACCTCCAGGCACTCAAATTTACCTTTATAGCCACATACTGTGGCTTTGCAGGAGAAGGGGGTTAGTTTAAAAAGGGAATTTAGGGTTAGGTGCCACGGGGGGGGGGGGGGGGGATTAGGTTTAGGCACCGACAAGGGGGGTCTTAGAGTTAGGTACCACCAGGTGGGATTTAGGGTTAGGCACCACTGGGGGGGGGGGGGGTCTTACGGCTAGGCACTACCGGGGGTCTTAGGGTTAGGGACCACCAGAGGGGGTCTAAGGGTTAGTCACCACCACCACAGAAGGGTTCTGTGTGATAGTAGGGTTAGGTTTAGCCATTGTAAAATACAAATTAATCAAAATTCACTAGTACAATATCGCTAACGTTAGCTGAAATCCCCCGCCCTCTTTTCCAGGCGCCTTTATTTCATGTATGCCAAATCTCAGCTCTTCCTAATAAGTAAGCCAGTACCTACTCAGAATGAAGTTCTTGGGCAAGACTCCCTTACACTGCTACTGCCTATAGAGCATGCCTTAGTGGCTGCAGCTCTGGCACTTTGAGTCAGCCAGGAGAAAAGGGTGATATAAATGTTTTGTTTCTTGTCTTGTCTAAGACCAAGTATCCTTCAACAGCTGGGTGACCCTACACCACTTCCACTATCGATAAATATAAAATCTAAAGCTCCACACAGATGAACTGGGGTTGTTTCTATTTAATGACTTAAAGCTATGTACCTGCAACAAGTTTTTAACATTATAACTCCATAATGATTCCATGACTATGGATATACATAGACGTACATTTAGAGGCATATCTAGAGGGGTGCAGGCATGGCTTGTGCCATGGGCGCCACAGCACCATGGGCGCCATGGCTGTCCCCTCCTCCCTTATGTGCCACCACCATACTGAAGGATGCCTCTCAGGCATTTGTACCTGCTCTTATACTGGAGGACATCTTTCACTACCTATACTGGGGGGGGGGTCTACTTATACTGGGGGACACCTGCCAAATCTATACTGGGGGGTTACTTATACTGAGGGGAACCTCTCATTACCTATACTGAGGGACTACTTGTCCTGGGGGGATACCTCTTACCACTTATGCTAAAGAAGGCTACTTATACTGGGTGAACTACCTCTGGCTACCTATACTATGGTGCTACCTCTGGCTACCTGTACTAGGGTGCTACCTCTGGTTACTTTTACTTGGGGTTAACTCTAGCAACCTATACTGGGGAGACTTGTATCATTGCAAGAAAAGAAGCTGTTATTATGGGACAAGGTGGTCTGATGGGGCGAGGGGGCGCAATTTCAGTGTTTGCCATAGGCTGTATGTCACCCAGATATGCCGCTGCGTACAATGGACCTTTGTCACACCATCACATACCGTATATTTTATCTTCGCTACAGCATAGCGTTCATAATTATGTTTGTGAAAGATCTCATTGTTAAAATTCAACAAACAAGCATCCTGGCTCAGCCCCAGCATTAGCTGTTTGAAGTGAAAAGATTTGTGTTTTCCCACTGCTTCATGTTTTGCAAGTAGATTTCACCTTTTTTTATTTCACCTTTTCACTTGTCTCAGGAAGCCCTAAAGAATTAGGTCAGACTCCAATAGCAACTACAAATAGATTCATTTAAAAGCAAATCGTAATAGTAGCTGACAAGCATTAGAAACACTTTAAACACTGTTCACAGGAAGCTGGTAACCAGGAATTTGTTTCTTGGTATTAAAAGAAGTGTTCCACAAAGGCAGCCTTTGAGAAATGCAAACATCAATAATCATATTTAGCAGATCTTTGTAATCAGCCTGGTATGCGCACTCAGATTACAGTGAGCATCTGGTTGGTGGTTTCTGTCATTTATTTTACATCATTGCCCATTAAAATAATTCTATTTTAAGGACATGGAAGTGAAAATAAACTTATGAGATAATGAATTGTATGTGTAGTACAGCTAGGAAATAGAACATTTGTAGCAAAGAACAGAGTCTGATATGTTTTCCAGTACAGGAAGAGTTAAGAAACGTCACCTGTTATATGCAAAAAAGCTTCTCTGAGCTCTCTGACCCAACTTGGATCTGAGACAGTCCTATTTTCTGAAGCACTTATACATCAAAGAAACAGGGAGACATAACTTCAGATAAGCTTTTACTGCAGAAGAGCTCTGCTCTGTTTCATAGTTTAAAATACAGAGTGTGGTTTGTAATTGCAAACATGATACAATGTCATAAAATAAAAAGCTGTATAACTGAAAATAAAAATGCACTACACATACGCTTAATTATATCATAAGGGTTTTTTTTTCTTCAGTGTCACTTTAAATGACCACTATGCTAATTTATGTTTAACCAGCATTGGGTAAGTTTTCCCATACCAACTCTCTGCACCTGACGCAATATTGGATATAAACTGTGCTCTATCTAAGGATACGACTTTGACGTCTATGCAACAGTGGTGCTGTTTTGTCCTCATGGAGAAACCCCACAAATTCCTTGAACTCTGACAGTGAAAACCACCAAATTCAGGAACAACAAGTTTGGGGATCCCATGTGTGTATGAGTATGATTGCAGAAATGTTGAGTGTGTACAGACACAGCCTGATGTGGTTAAAATGATTAAACTGTTAAACTGCAGATCATATTTTTGACATAATACTGCAACACTATGTTCCCCCTGCTTTCATTTGCTTTCATGCAAACCTGTGACTGGGGGGATTTGGGAAGAGTCAGATACTTTGGTAGAAAGAAACCTCTGGATCCTCCATAGGCTTCCTACATCCTCCTCCTCCAGACCACCGCTGCTGCCCGGGACCCTCTGAAAGCTTTTGGCTGTTCTCCTATCTGTGAACATGTGTGGCTGCATTGTGTAGGAACTTGCCTGTGCAGTAACATAGAGCCACTCTTGCACAGTTGAAAAAGCCATGCACCAGTGGTATTGTACTACTGCGCAGGCACACGCTATCTTGCTCCTGTGCAGTGGGGCCATGCTCATGCATGGATGGAAGTGCGGCCATGCCAACCTCTTCAACAAGCCCTTGTCTAAAGAGTTTGGGGGTTTCCAGTGCTTGAACAACAAGCTATATTTAGGTAAGTATTTGCCTGGGTCACTTTTTCCCTACAGGTGTACTTTAACTTTTAATATTTTGAGCACGTGTACACTTCCCTCCCTTTTTAGTTTTCAAAAGACAATGATTTACTGGGACAACAGAGAAACTTTAATTAATGCTTAGGTTCCCCCTGAAGCATGTTATTTTGGTGCACAGCTATGCTGTGGCAATGCTATGCTGCGAGCTCCACGTAGCAGTAATTTGGGGCTTTGGCACTTTGGCAGCTGCCAGACCCCAGATTACATCTCTGTCCGAGTTGCAACAACTCAGAGGGTAAATATTATTTAACGCAGATAATAGTATTTAACGCCTCCTCAAAGTTAAGCGGCTCTCCCGGTGCCAAACTGAGCGGTGCCACAGTAATACGTACTCCGTTCCCCAATGTAAATCGAAGGAATTCGGAGGAATTGCCCATTTAAGAATGTGGGGACCTTGTTTGACTTCTGCTTTACACAGGGGGTGCAAGTTACGAGCTGACACACTCTGCATTGTACTTTTAGACAGGAAGATAACAGCAATGGAGTAACTGGCTCTGGAAAAATGTCCTTGTCTTCACCATCTAATGCCTTCTTTAATTGTCTCTATTCAGCATGCAGTATTTTAACAAAGAACAACTTGTTATTTTCTCCTAGCCGTACAGAAAGAACTAAAAAAAAGTGTCATTCTCCAACTTTTCTTTCAGGTGAGCTTATGAGATCATGCTGCAAATGCATTAAAAATAAAGAAACTAACAAGGGACAGTCTTTTTCATCTAATTACTACACAGGAATACAGTACATTTTAAGAGCCTTTGAAGACAAAATTTCCACAGGAAAGAATGGAGAAATGACCTGACTCAATAACAGGAGTGGCAGATAAGTGAGAGGGAATGAAATAAATCAGCACTTTCTTTCAGATATTACCCATCTTCATTTGTCTCTTTTTTGTGTGTGTGTCTCTACAGAGCTCCCTCCTAGGTCAAGAGCACTATCGTCCTTTCTCTCTTCACATGAATGACATGCCTCGGATTGAAATACGCACAACATGCTCCATCCTAAAAGCATCTCCAGTCTAGGAGAAATATTAAATCTATCACTCCAAAACTCTCTGAAGCTGCAAAAAATGTTAATGCTGTGTGCCTTTTATGCACATTGTTAACCAGTTCATGACTACAGCTGCACTTCCCTTCTAATCAAATACACAGAGAAGTAAAAAATACTGTTACTGTGATAATACATTTTAAAAAAATGTTTTGTGTCTTTTGTTTTCAGACTGGTAGTCTTTTTAACACTTCTGTCTGTTGCCACTCTCTGGCTGAGAGATTAGTTGATTATTGTGTGTGTGTTTAGCTGTAGTGACAAATTATGTCAGAGTTCATTGGGCTGAGGAAGTCTTTTTACATTTCAAAGGGGGTACAACTGTGTGACATCATGTCAGATTGAGCCCACAGAATCATATATAATTCTGTATGTGATTCAAAACTTCTTATTGTACAGTTCTGATCCATCTCTGTATAATGCCTGAAGAAGAAACTTAACGTTTCAAAAGCTTGCAATAAAGCATGTACAGTCAGTCATTAAAGGTATCAACGGAATCAGCATTTGTTGGTTTGATGTCTGCATTTAAATATAAATAAATTGACTACTTTTTTTAACTTTTTTTGTTAAAACTCAATGTAATTACACAAAAAACAAGTTTGCATTTAAAATTACAATAAAAAAATACAACTGTAGAAAAACAACCTTATACTCCGTTCCAAGAAAACGAAAGAACTGATTCTGGGTTTTAGGAAGAAGAAACAAAATGGACACCAATCTATGAGCATTAATGAAAAACATGGAGATGGTTCCAAGCTTCAGATTTTTTGGAGTCCATATTAGTCAGGATCTGTCACAGACAAAAAACAGAAAAGACCAAAAAACAGCCTTCAGATGCTTCATTTTCTGAGCAGTCTGAAGGAAGCACAACTTCCAAAGCGACTTCTGGTCATATTTTACAGGTGCACCATAGAATTTGTTATCACATACTGCATTACCGCGTGGTATTCTGGCTGCACTTCTGAGAACCCTGAAGACCCTCAAGCACATCATCAGAACAGATGAAAGAATTACTGGCACTCAGTTACCATCACTAGAGGACATCTTTACTGCCCATTATATCAACAGGGCAAAGCTTATCTGTGGAGATCCAACTCACCCCGACCACAGCCTTTTCCCTCCTCTGCCCTCTGACAGGCTTCTTATTGTCCTGCATACCCACACTACTAGGCTGAAGAACAGTTTTTACCCCAAAATATAAGTATCTTAAATGCTTAGAGATCATAGCCCCTTCCTTGAATAGAAACTACCACTGACTGAAAGTAACTGCTATATTCGTGACTTGGGGTTAGTCCACAGTGAGTGCTAATGTGTGGAATGCAAACAAAGGTGTGGCTATGTAGCGGAAAGTGATATGTTGGCTGAAGTGCCCTCTCATTTAATAAAAAAAGAATGCCCTTGTTATCATACAAACAGCAATATGAGATATGAGGGCCTGGGCTTACTTTTGCATTGCTCTGCAACATAGATAGCAGTGCATTTTACTTAAACTCTTGGCACCTATGTTGCTTTCTGTTGCAGAGCTGAATTGATTTAACTATACTGAATGGGAGAGCACTGCTTTGCTCTCAAAATACATGCAGTAGTGCATTGTCAGAATGCACTTCTGCACAGTGCATAAGTGTTCCCATCACACTGTGCTGTCTATACATGTTGACAGCACTTTTTATCCTACTTTTTAATACTTTTTCAATTGCAAAGTTCTGAAAATGTATTTTAAACAGACAACATAAAATGATCTCCTAGTAGTAGGAGAAAGAGTGAATTGAATAAGGACCTAGATGTGCAAAGTCGGTAGAGAAGTATGACAACAGAATCATGATTGTAAATAAATAAAAATGTGATTCCCCAAAGTACTGACAAATGGGGTCATCCTTTATTCATCCCAGATTCTGGTTTGTGTGGGGTGTTTATCAAAGCTATATGAATCTGACATTAAAGAGAATCTGTACTCTAAAATTTTTACAACAAAAAGCATACCATTCTATCCATTATGTTCCCCTGTGCCCCTCTGTGCTGATTCTGCCACTGTCTGCTGCAAACCTGGCTTGTAATTACCAGTTTTAGGCAGTGTTTACAAACAAAAGACATGGCTGATAAAAGCTTGTGATAGGCTCAAGTAGGCAGAGTGTGTGAGTCACACAGAGCTTGCAGGGGGCCTGGAGAGGGTGTGTATAGCTTCTATCATATCACAAGCAGCACAGCACATTCCAGCCAGGCTGCCTGAGCCTGACAGACCAAACAGAGGAGAGAAGATTAGATCATATAACTGAGATAACACAGCCACTGTGCAAGTAGGAAAGGCTGCAGTAAGACAGAGCACATTAGAACAGGCATAGGAACTTATAGGATAGAAGAAATAAGGCTGAAAATTTTGTTACAGAGTCTCTTTAAGCTGCCCTTACTGCAATTAAAAAAATATATTTTCAATCAATTTAAGCCTTGTTATTAATCTCCTGAGCGGTATGGACGAGCTCAGCTCGTCCATTACCGCCGGAGGGTGCCGCTCAGGCCCTGCTGGGCCGATTTTCGACAAATAAAAAGCAGCACACGCAGCCGGCACTTTGCCAGCCGCGTGTGCTACCTGATCGCCGCCGCTCTGTGGCAAAAGAGGGTCCCCCCAGCCGCCCGAGCCCTGCGCAGCCCGATCAATCAGTTCCGGCCAGCGCTAAGGGCTGGATCGGAGGCGGCTAACGTCAGGACGTCGGCTGACGTCCATGACGTCACTCCGCTCGTCGCCATGGCGATGAGAAAAGAAAAACAAGGAGGGCCGCTCATCGCGGCCCTTCTTGTTACTTCTGTTCACCGGAGGCGATCAGAAGTATGCGGCAGGAGCGCCCTCTAGTGGGCTTTCATGCTTTTATAAAAAAAAAAACCTCCTCACTATAGAAGGAGAGGGAAGAGGTTTTGTTTTTTAACACACTAAGCACTAACATGGTGATTATATTCTTCTCATCTTGAGTGAATGATTGGTAGACATGGAGTTAATCTTTCAGAAGAGAAATGAGTTGTGCTGAGTCAGATGATCTGTTGATACAGTGAGAGACTGGCTGTTCCCCCAGCTTCTTTCTGTCTATATTATATGAGTGATGATGGTGGCAATTGTCATCATATTGTATTTCTGAAACACGGTTTGGGATTCCATCGTTTATTTTCCACTGTTTGAAACAACACCTTTCATTACAGTATAGAACAAAAAGTTTTACTTCTTGCTATCTGGCAAACTTGTTTTATCTAAAGGTTGTTACTCATTTCTTTGAGGAATTCCCAGTGTCTGGCAAACATGTAGAAATGCAATACCACCAGATAATGATCTACATCAGATTGAGCTTTTCTGTTTGCTCTCCTGAGAAGGATTACTTGTCTTGCTACAGCACAATGTAACTGAAAGTTATACTAATAGAAGCCAAAAGAGTTATTGTAGGCATTTTCAAATAACATAAAAGAATGCCAAATGGTTTCATGTGTATTGGCTAAAATATCTTTTAAATGCAAATAACAACTTATAAAATACCACAAATGTGTGCATTATAGGCATGTACTGTATATATGTTATATGTATTTATGTGTTAGACACATATATTATAATATTATCTCTTCTTCTGTATTAATACTGTGTACATCTTTTCTTAAGTCTATGGCCAAGATTTTTTTTTGTGGTATTCCTTCCTTACAGAGGGGGAGATTTATCAATGCATTACCGACAGTTTTTTTCTTCTTAATCTGTTCTAACTAGCAGGGAGAACAGTTCTGCATGATAATAAGAACCTTCTTAAATCCTAGGTAATAGTGGCAATTTAGCATTAGTTTCTAAAGCTGCACTACAGTTAAGAAAAGTGCAAATCCATCCCTAAACTGGTGCAGATTAAGAAGTGCTTGATAGCAGTTCTACAGATGTAGAGCTGCAGACTAGACATTATTGCAGAGTGCAGGCTAGACATGATTTGTGTTGTGCTCCTCCCCCCTGCTTAATTCCTCCTCAGAGCCTGCTGCTATCAATACAGCAGGTGTGTTGGTTACCTCAGAAACAGCAATTCCCTCAAACACTGCACTGAGAGACCTTCCCAACTCCTCCTATTTTACAACAGTTTTAGAATGAATCTGCACTATATAATGACTTTTTAAGATGCCTGAGACAGTTCTGCATGGATTTCTAAAAACTTACCAATATTTTGTCTCAGACACTCTTGATAAATGTCACCCAGAGAGATTAACCCCCAGCCAGACCCCAAACTGTTCCTTTAAACTCAGATGCACAGTGGCACACAGTCTTACTCTCTATAATGGAGCAACAAGAACATGTGATTAGTACAAATACTACATCCCCTTATGTCACAAAGCTAAAGCATGACGCTGTAGGGTTAGGATTTCTTGCCTTAAACCCCCACATGGCATCAGTCACCTGTAGTTTAGTTCTCTTATGTGGTTTGAGTAAGAAAGACTGCTTTTCTTTAATGTGGAGGCAGACCGTAGGGAGATGGCGAAGAAAAAGAATGGCTGGCTATCTGTTTTAAGTCTTTTACATTTTCAAACTAGAGGTTCAGTTTAAGCATGTCCTTCATTTTATTTTACATTTGAGTCCTGCTGCCTGGAATTTCCTGAGATAATTCTTTTTAGGGCATCACAGAGTAAAGTGTGAGATCTTGAATCACTAGAAATTTTAGATTGAAGCCATTAGCTCCTCCCTAAAATTCAATAGATCAATGAAACAGTTATTATTGTGTTTCAATGATAAGTTAGAACTATGTTATCAATATGGATATAATGTACTATAATATCTAGAACTTCTCCAATTGTAACTTTTTAAGCACCACACATGAGTTATCTCGTAGCAGATAACACAGTGCAGTGATGGCACAAATGAATATACTCAAGTACGCTCGGATTACCATGCAGTCACTTGATAGCGCTATAAAGGAAAAGGAAAATCTCTCTGCTATATCTCCTGTCTCCGAAAACCGCCCTTTAGTGATGGATAGACAGTACTTCACTACCTCTTACTTTTACCTTGATTGTTATAATTATTAGCATATCAAACTGGACTGTGCAATATTGCAGAATTTTTTTTTTCACTTTTACATTGGAATGCAATTGATTTTTGTTTGTGTTTTCTGCACACATTTTTTTTTTATTTTCCCTGTAATTTTGTAATACAATAAAAATTATCAATGTGGAAAAAAAGCAGAAAGTTGTCCTATCTTGTTTTTCAACCTGGAGGAAAATAGGTTAAAGTGGCTCTCCTGAAAAAACGATGCAACATACATTAAAAATACAATCTTAAGCATGTTTTAATAGTGATTTTATAGTGACTTAAAAGATCTAATAAAAATAATAACTATGGGCCTATTGATAAGGTGGCAGCTAGTGCCATAGCTAAGGAGTTGTGGGCACCAGTGCTAGTTTTACCTTGGGCCTCCCTAGCCCTCTATACATAACTATTGATACGGCGCACCAAAACCTGCCAAGACAACCAAAATGTTACAGAGTGCAAGAGGGAGATGAGGAACAGTTTGTTAATGATTACTACTATTTAAAGCATCTATATAAGTGATTATTATCAGGACAGGACCAATAGAGAGCTAATACTGAGGTTGAAGGTGAGCCCCTGAGGCCTCTCTGACCCAAGTGCCCCGGTGTAGGCACTAATGCTGGGAATACACGGTTCGTTTTTGCCTTCGTTTAAACCTTCGTTTCGATTGTGCCTTTTGTCCTTTTCGATCCCGAAATAATCGGTCATATAGTTAATATCACCACCCACGGTTTCGTTTTTTTTTTCGATTCTGATGGTTTCGTTTTTCCAATGATCGAAGGCTGCAAAGAAACGAAACGAAAATCCCTTTTTACAGGGACGGACTAGCATAAACGAATATATAATCGATCTGAACAGCCATCAAGCCTACCAATGGCTCGATTAGATGGATAAAGAGAGATAATATCAAACATGTTCGATCACTAGTCGTTCGTTTTTGGGGTCTATTAATCGAAACTATAATGAGATTATGACTATTTTCACATACGTTTTCAACACTCGATTCGTTTACCGAACGAATCGAAGGTTTAAACGAAGGCAAAAACGAACCGTGTATTCCCAGCATAACTCTGTATCCCCTATTGTTATGCCACTGGTGGTAGCAAACTGCTACTTCATATGTTGTGTAGCACCAGCGCACTTTACAGCAGTTTGCATTGTTCCTCCAGACAATATGGAAGAGACCAGAGTTTATTTGTTTAAAATAACCTGCTGAAATATGCAGTGGTGCTGGTTTCCTGGCTGACTTACCCAGGCCCCATGCTAACCAATGAGATAGCGTGAGAATGGCCCAATCTCTCCTCCTTGAAAGGAAGTGCGTCTGATGATAGTTTTCTGTGGCAGCAGTGACTTAAAGGGACACTATGGCGAATAATTATAAAATTTAAAATATGCACAAACATAGACAAATAAGAAGTACATTTTTTTCCAGAGTAAAATGAGCCATAAATTACTTTTCTCCTATGTTGCTGTCACTTACAGTAGGTAGTAGAAATCTGACAAAAGCGGCAGGTTTTGGACTAGTCCATATCTCCATGGGGGATTCTCAGCAAGGCTTTTATTCTTTATAAAGGTATTCCCTAAAAAGGATTTAAACAATGATGCTGGCCAACTTACCTGCTCACTACACAATTTTTTGGAAGTTGGACAGAGCAACTACCATTCACGAAGTGCTTTTGAAGATAAATAAATACATGAGAATCCCCCAAGAAGAGATGAACTAGTCCAAAACTTGTAGCTTCATTCAGATTTCTACTACCTACTGTAAGTGACAGCAATATAGGATATAGGAGACAAGTAATTTATGGCTCATTTTACTTTGGGAAAAAAACATACTTCTTATTTGTATATGTTTGCATATGTTTACAATTTTTCGCTATAGTACCCCTTTAAATAGCGATTGCTGCCTGGAAGAAGACAATGATATCCTGTTATGCAGCATCCTTGTACAGTGTGCAACAAATACAAAACTCTCAGTTCAGGCTTTTTATAAAGGCTCATAAAAGCAAGAACCACTTATGAAAAATGAATTTGCAATGTGTAGTAGCTTACAACAAATAATCTGCAGTCATCTTTCATTTTTCTGGCTGGTCCAGTTAATGGAAGGCAAAGTCAAATTTGCAGTGAATGTTTCTGCCTTTTCTGTGTTTTTATCTTTGTGTTGCCTTACTAAATAAGTCATCTCGTGTTGCTTAATCAGAACTATAGTTGAATGACCTTCCTCCAATAACATAAATCAGCTTAGGAGTGGAGAAATGTACAGCAGCCTTTTAAACTGCAGGCATTGAAGTCATTATAAAGGGGATAATTAGATGATTAAGCAATGCATTGTGTATTCTGATTCTAGGTCTGTATCATGTTAGCTCTAACTAGGGAATAGTAAAAGATTATTTCTACAACATTTAACTAGGTGGTAAAAAAAAAAAAAGGCAATTCTTTTTCTTAGCGCAAATGGCACATTGCAAACCTTCATTGTAGTGCAGCCATGGCTACCTGCATCAGCTGAGTGGCTGTTATATACAGACGTAGTGAGCTACTGCACTGTTCTGTATGTCAGAAGCTGTGTCTGGCTTTTACTGCAGCTAATCCCAGCTCCATTGAAATGAATAGGGAGACAGTGCACATGCGTGCAAGTTTACTGTATCATCACCAGCCATTGCATTGTTGATTGGGATGGCCATTTGCAGACAACTTCAAGTTAATGTGTGACAACCAAACAATGAGATAGCCACCAGTCTTGTTTTTGTTTTGTTTTGTCTTTTTATAGCATTGAGTATAGGTTTCGTATAGGCAATATGTCAAAAGTGAGGGCTGTGCATCTCCACTGCACTATGCATTTTTTCACAGTGCATACATTTTCAACAGGTGTTTTCAATGGTGGTACAGACTAACCTAAAAGCTCATGGTGAACCAGAACTCGTTGGAGTGCGTAAGGGGCTACAATGGTCCAAAAAAAAACCTTACTAAAGTGCATGGAAAACAAAAGTTTGCTTTCTTAAAACCAAAAGTATTTGCGATAATTCAGGTTGGAGTTACCTCCAAGATGTCTCCCAGTGCATCACTGCTGAATATATGCAAATTAACCATTGTTGCCCTTAGAAGCTAAACACCTCCAGATCCGCTGGAATGCACCATGAGCTTTTTGGTTAATCTCTACCTCTGGGTTTTTTAAGTCCGACTCCATAGAGCCAAATTAATCCATGCCATGCACTGATGAGGAGCAACCAATCCGAAACAGTCTGTATGCATGTTGGAATATTATGGCTCTGTACTAATTACAAGCTGACACATCATTGCATTCCAGCGGTTCTGGAGGTGTGTTTAGCTTCTAAGGACAACAATGGTTAATTTGCATATATTCAGCAGTGATGCTCTGGGAGACATCTCAAGCTCACTCCAACCTGAATTATTGCAAATACTTTCTGTTTTAAGAACGCAAACGTTTGTTTTCAATGGCGGTGGGATAGCGGTAGGGCTGCCCTAGATTCTCTATTTACTGACACCTTGCTATTCACACCACCACATATGCATTTTATTTGCCACTCCTAGTATTTATGCCAATTTTAATATTATTATTATTATCAATAAGTATTTCTTTAGCTGACATTTCCCACAGTGCTTTCCATAGTAAATATAGTCAGTCACATTTTTTCTTTCTTTTTTTGGAGGGGGAGGGGGGGCAATTAACATATTAGATTTTTTCAGGGGGGAGGGGGCATTGGAGGAAACTGGAGTACCTGGAATAACACCTTGCAAACACAGGAAGAACATAAAAACTCCATGCATCAGGTGGTGAAGCATGGTCTCCCATTGGTTTTGCTTACAGTACTTTCAAATTGCTGCTTGCTGGGTTCGAGACTCTTCCACTGCATGGTGGACAAAGCGGGGTTTAAAGTGTTTAACATAGAGGACACCATACTTGTCCCTTTTTATTTTTTTTTCATGTAATTTTTTACATTAATATGGCGCAGACTTTCCATTTCATTACATTTCAGACCATTTTATTAGAATCTGCAATAGCACCTGAGAACATCCTATTGGTTGGGGATGCAGCTGTGGCACCTAAAACCAGGAAGCAGTGTGAGTGGCTGGAGCTATTAATTTTTTTTTTTTTTTTTTTTACCAGTTGCATAGAATGTCAGCAGAAATTGATAGGAGTTCTTAATTAAAACAGTACCATGGAGGAAATGCAGATATGTATAAAAAGGCATTTGAAAAAAAAAAAACAGATGTTGATGTATGCAGCAAAGTATCCTATGCAGGGACGGATCTAGTCCAAGTTGCGCCTGGGGCAAGGTCAGGTTTTGGCGCCTATGCTCTTATCCCTACTGTTTATACATAATTCGAAAACTCAATCCTCGCATGACTCGCCGCAGTCCCCCTAGTGTACAAATGTACCCCCTTGTGTGTGTATTTTTCGCCGTATTAGATGCTCCAGAATATACGACGCACCCAGGTTTTGAGGGCAAAAACCAGGGGGAAAAAGTATATACTAAACCTGGTGCATCTATATTCAGGAGCATCTTGTAGTTGTTCCACCCCAACTAATGTCCTCAGGTGTCCTCAATGTGGTCTCCATTTGTCCTAAGGTGTCCCCCATGAGCCCCCAGTGTCCCCATGTGCCCTTAGGTGTGGTCCTCAGGTGTCCCCCATGTGTCCTTAGGTGTTCCCAGTGTGGCCCCATGTGTCCTTAGTGTCCCCCATGCACCCTTAGGTGTCCTCAGTATGGTCTTCCGGTGTCCCCCATGTGTCCTTAGGTGTTTCCAGTGTAGCTCCCATGTGTCCTCAGTGTCCCCCATGCACCCTCAGGTGTCCTCAGTATGGTCGTCGGTGCCCCCCATAAGCCCTCAGGTGCCCCCCATGAGCCTTTAGGAATACCCAGTGCAGTCCCTATGTGTCCTCAGCTCTCTGTGTGGTCCCCTACCCTTCCCCATGTAATTAGTGTGACGGCATTTATATATATTAGTCTTGCAGCCCAAATGACTCCCTGGCTTGCCGTGTGGTCTGCGCTGCCCCATTCTTCCCTCACCGTTTTGTATCAGGTCAGCCAGGTTCCCTCCCAGCTTGTGTCCGCCCCCCCCCCCCACTTGTGTTTATGCTGCCCCCCGAGTGTCAGCAGCATAGGTGGCGTAGTGGTTAGTGCTCTTGCCTTGCAGCGCTGGGTTTAAATCCCAGCCAGGGCACTATCTGCAAGGAGTTTGTATGTTCTCCCTGTGTCTGCGTGGGTTTCCTCCGGGTACTCCGGTTTCCTCCCACATCCCAAAAACATACAGATAAGTTAATTGCCCCCCCCTAAAAATTGACCCTAGACTACAGTACATACATATGACTATGGTAGGGACTAGATTGTGAGCTCCTTCGAGGGACAGTTAGTGACAAGACTATATATACTCTGTACAGCGCTGCGGAAGATGTTGGCGCTATATACTGTAAATATTAAATAATAATAATAATAGCGGCAGTCATACTTACTTCAGCCACTCTCCGGAACGCAGACCTGGTCTCCTCTCCATAGCACCTCTAGTGTTGGCTTCTGCTATGCGCGTCATCGTTGAAGCCAACACTAGAGGTGTGACAGAGAGGAGACCAGGTCTGCGTTGCGGAGAGCAGCTAAAGTAAGTATGACTGCCGCTATGCTGACACTCGGGGGGCAGCGCAAACACAAACGGGGGGATCGGACAAAAGCGCGGACAAACTGCACCTAAACTGCGCCTGCCGCCTGGGGCAAGAGACCCGCCTGCCCCCCCCCCCCCTATATCTGTCCCTGATTCTATGCCAATGTGCCATTGTAGCATCTTGTTACTGAGTTCCAGAAATGGCTTTTTGTTATTCTGAAGCTGTAAGTTCAAGAAGTGCATTTTCTGCTCTCAAACCAGCCTAAAATGACCTCACCACTGCTGTACATTTTCCCTCCATTTTTTTTCAAGTACCTTAATGCACCACAGATATGTGGAGGGCTTCTTAAGCAATTTTAATTGTTTTGTAAATGCTTGCTGTAAGTGCTCACTAAAGGTCAGCATAAATCTGTCTTAATATTTTTAGTCATGAACAAGCATGCAGATCAGTTGCTCTGACTAAAGTCTGACCAAATTAGCTCTATGCTTGTTTCAGGTGTGTGATTTAGACACTACTGCAGTCAAATAGATCAGCAGGACTGCCAGGCAACTAGTATTGTTTAAAAGGAAATACACATGGCAAGCTTTTAAACGTATTCTCAATCAATATTGTAGTATGTATATCCCATATGGAAACAAAATGTCTAGGAATAAAAAAAGGCCTCTATGGATGAATAGAAAGGTTAGGGATAAAATGAAAAGGAAAAAGAATGCCTATAAGGCCCTAAAACAGGAGGGGACTGAGGCTGCACTAAGCAATTATAAGGAGTGCAATAAAAATTGTAAAAAAGAAATTAGGCTGGCAAAGATCGAAGCTGAAAATCAAATCGCTAGGGATATCAAATCTAACCCAAAAAAGTTTTACAAGTACATCAACTCTAAAAAAAGAAAGGTTGACTGTATAGGAATCCTAAAGGATGAGGGTGGGAACTCAATGGTGGATGACCAAGGTAAGGCAGAGTTATTAAATGCTTTCTTTGCTTCTGTCTTCACAAAGGAAACAGTACTGTTGCAAATTACAGAGGCAGAAGAGTCTCAATCTTCTAACTGTAATATTAAATACTTAACGCAGGAAGAAGTAAAGGCAAGACTAAATAAATTAAAAATAGACAAGGCACCTGGCCCGGATGGCATGCATCCTCGGGTCCTAAGAGAATTAAGTTCAGTTATAGCTAAGCCCCTTTATCTTATCTTTTGTGACTCTCTTGCAACTAGCAGAGTCCCAGTGGATTGGCGTACAGCCCACGTTTTCCCATTATTTAAGAAGGGCAAAAAATCTGATCCAGGAAATTATAGACCTGTAAGCTTAACATCAGTTGTATGCAAACTATTTGAGGGGTTACTATACATGACTTCATAGTAGAAAATAATCTTATTTCTCAGCATCAACATGGGTTTACTAAAGACAGGTCCTGTTTGACTAACATGCTCAGCTTTTATGAGGTAGTGAATGCTAATATGGATATTGGGAATGCTGTAGATGTGATATACTTGGACTTTGCAAAGGCCTTCGACACTGTTCCCCACAGAAGTCTGGTGCAAAAGTTGAGGATGCAAGGACTGGGGAAGAGTTTGTGTGCATGGATAGGGAACTGGCTAATGGACAGAAAACAAAGAGTTGTGGTCAATGGATCGTACTCAAAATGGGAGACTGTTAGCAGTGGGGTCCCACAGGGGTCTGTACTGGGTCCAGTGCTCTTCAATTTATTTATTAATGACCTAGTAGATGCAGTAGTGAGCAATGTTGCTATTTTTGCAGATGATACAAAATTGTGCAGAATCATCAACTCTCAGGAAGATAGTGTCATATTGCAACAGGATCTGGATAGGATGGCTATATGGGCACATACATGGCAGATGAAATTCAATATTGACAAATGTAAAGTCATGCATTTTGGTCGTACCAATGGTCTAGCACCATACAAAATAAATGGGATACAGTTGGGGACATCAAACTTGGAGAAGGACTTAGGAGTACTCATCGACAACAAGTTAAATAATCGTACTCAATGCCAAGCCGCTGCAGCTAAAGCGAACACAATTTTGGGATGCATTAAAAGGGAAATAAAAACTCGAGATGCTAGCATAATATTGCCCCTGTTTTACTCTCTAATAAGGCCACATCTGGAATATGGAATTCAGTTCTGGGCACCACATTACAAAAAAGATATTGCAGTTTTAGAGCAGGTGCAGAGACGAGCTACAAAATTGATACGAGGGATGGAAGGTCTCGCTTACCAAGAAAGGTTAGATAAACTGGGTTTATTTAGTCTAGAGAAAAGACGCCTTAGAGGAGATCTAATTAACATGTATAAATACATCAGAGGGCAATATAATAGCTTGGCGGATTTGTCCCTAGGCCTTCTCAAAGGACTAGAGGACATGAGATGCGCATGGAGGAAAAACGTTTTAGCCATTTATTTAGGAAAGGGTTCTTTACAGTAAGAGTGATTAAGATGTGGAATGCATTGCCACAGGAAGTCGTTATGGCAAACTCTATACCTGCATTTAAAGGGGGCTTCGATGCTTTCCTTGCGTTGAAAGACATCCATGGCTACAATTACTAGGTTATGCCTAATGATGTTGATCCAGGGATTTTATCTGATTGCCATCTGGAGTCAGGAAGGAATTTTTCCCTTTTGGGGCTAATTGGACCATGCCTTGTGGGGTTTTTTTTCGCCTTCCTCTGGATCAACAGGGGTATGTGGGGGACGGGCTGGAGTTGTACTTTGTACTGGTTGAACTCGATGGACGTATGTCTTTT
This sequence comes from Hyperolius riggenbachi, assembly GCF_040937935.1. Classification (NCBI taxonomy): domain Eukaryota; kingdom Metazoa; phylum Chordata; class Amphibia; order Anura; family Hyperoliidae; genus Hyperolius; species Hyperolius riggenbachi. The sequence continues at coordinate 396,260,509 of NC_090646.1, forward strand.
TTCAACCAAAATAACTATGTAACTATGGCAGTCATCATATGCCTCTCACTCCAGACTCCCCCTTAACCTCCCTAGCAGTATGATTATTTCTAGATTTTAGGGTCTAAAAGAGGTTCATTTTTTTGCAGGAACAAAATCATACCACAGTAAGATCTGCGGTAGCCCCTGCACAGACTCACCTCTCTGGGATCCAGCACTGCAATTCTACCTCTGTTTTCCAGGTGGCACTGTACCTCTATAGTGAGATCGCCCTCTGTCGTCATGCTGACAAATGGTGATCTCAACCAAGGTATCCAGAGCCACAGAGGGTTGGAAGAAGAATGGCTACCAGCGTCTAGATCCTGGGGGAGGTGAGTAAGAAACATTGACATGCTGCGCTGCCTTCCCATACCTCCTGGCAACTACTCAGAGTCAGGCTCGGGACCACTCCTGGCTTCTTTTTTCCACTGCGAGCCTGACTCGGGGTTATCACCAAGGAGGTTAAAGGTTCTTTTCCATTGTGCATGGCATGTGTCTTGCAAGACACAATGCCACCACAGATCTGATGTGAGATGCATGAAAATCCCTCTAGCTGTGCTATAGGGATTGGGATGTGTGATGCATTAAATTGCAGCATGCCATCCAATTTTTTCCCAGCCTACTGATTTTAATAGGTTGCATTTCCCCTTCCAAATACACATTCAGGAAAATGCAGTAAATTTGCATAAATGGAAACGGGTCCTTTGGGAGTTTGGATTCAGAACATAGCAAATTGCAGACATTCTATCCTGTTTCACCTGTTCGGCTCTCAAACTACACTAAAGCATAATTGAGAAACAAGACTTCTAAGACCCAGTGCACACCAAAAACCTCAAAAAAAAATCTGCAAAACGCTAGAGGTTTTTGAAGCAGATTTCAGAGCGATTCTAGGCATGTTTAGAGACGTTTTCTAAACATGCCTAACATTTTTGGAGCGTTTTTTGTGTAGCAGATTACAAATATTGTTACAGTAAAAGCTGTGATCTAGCGTTTTTCAGAACGGTATTCCACTTTCCTATACTTTAACATTGAGGCAGAAACGCCTCAGAAATCTAAAAAATGCTGCAGCCCCCAAGTTTGTGTTTGTGAAAAAAATGAACCGCTCTGATGTGCACCATCCCATTCACTTTCATTAGCCAAGCGGTTTTCCCCCTGCAAGCGTTTTAAAAAACGCTCCAGAACCGGTGTGCACCAGCCCTTACACAGTCTGCAAGGTTAAAAATTCAATGAAGAATAAAAAGAAAAAAATTGGGTGACAAATTGACAATCTCTCTGTACGTAGAGAAATAAACTCTCTTTGTTTTTGTTTTTTAAATGAACGTTGATAAGCTTCATAAATAAATTCAAGCTAATTTGATAATCAGAGCTTCACATGACTTAGCATGACATACATGAGTACAAAATAAATGTGTGGAATATTGTGATTTAATTTAATAGGTTCAGTTGATGCCAAAATGTACATTTTGTATTCAAAGTTAATTGTAGACGAGGCATTTTAAAAAGGCTTGCTAGCATTGATATTACTTTATCTTTGTCTTACTTTGCATGTAACATGATCCTATTTATTTATAAGACAGCTAGGTATATCAGCATGCTATATGATAGAAGATACTTTACAGTGCAAGGAGAACCAAGGGCATAAAAGCCTGCAAGATATATCATGGTCTGAAAATAGACTCATCCAGAGGATATCAATTTTTAGTATCAATTTCACATAAGATTGTCAAATTAGAGAAACATGCTGCAAATCCTTTAATTTAGACGGATACATAACCTTGGTACTGCCTATCAGCTAGAAAATCCATAATGCATTTTTGCAGAATGCTATGAGATTACACACTATTTTTTCAATGGTTTTCTTACAAATTATTGCATTTAGAAGTGTATTCCTGCTGTGAACTGATTAGCTTCTGTAAACACTTGGGTTAAGGTTTCTTTGAAAAAAAAAAGTAATGGGAAAAAGTACATTCAAATGCTACATGGTACTACATGGTAGTTCATATGTGCTGCCAATTAAACATATCTTCTTAAACCTGAACTAAATGAATAAAACCACAAGTTTGATGGTGACAGACATGCTTTTATTTTCTCAGTCAGGTAGAAGTAGCAGTAGCAGCAGTAGTAGTAGTACTAGCAGCAGCAGCAGCAAGTGCAAAGTGCCATGTGCAAAGTGCCACGTGCAAAGTGCCACGTGCCAAGTGCAAAGTGGCAAGTGCAAAGTGCCACGTGCAAAGTGCCACGTGCAAAGTACAAAGTGCCACGTGCAAAGTGCAACGTGCAAAGTGCCACATGCAAAGTGCCACGTGCAAAGTGCAAAGTGCCACATGCCACGTGCAAAGTGTAACGTGCACAGTGCCACGTGCAAAGTGCCAAGTGCAAAGTGCCAAATGCAAAGTACCAAGTGCCGAGTGACAGTCAGACAGCAGAGGAGAAGACACTAGTGCACACTAACTGTCACACTGCCACTGCTCACAGCACAGCAGTTCTGTAGTAAGCTAACACAGGAGTACTACTACTCTAACAACTACTAGCACTGACTGCAGTACTACAGTACTAACTACACAATAACACAGTAATCCTATTCCCTAACCTAACCTAACCTATACTGTAGCTAAGGCTAGCTGGCCAGCAGGCAGCAGCTGGCCTGGTCTGTGCACAACACACACACAGACACATAGAAGCTGCAGCAGCCCTGCAGTACACACTCTGACTGTCATTCACTGAATGAAATCAAGCTAGCTGGCTGCTACCTAATTAACAATATAACAATAGAGTAGTGATAGTGAAGGGGTTAATCACTTAACAGCGTTAGGTTTATCACTGTATACAGTACTTGCTAGGCCAGAAGCACTGGAGCATGTCTCTCAGTGATCATTCGTAAGCAAGGATGAGATTTCTCATGATGGCAGCCCTCCTTATTATACAGGGGGGCTGGCCAGGGTTCCTTTCTGTGATTGGGTGCCAGGGTTTAGGCTGGGAGCCCCCTGATTGGCTCAATGAGGTCAAGTGGGGCTGGCCAGGGTTCCCTTCTGTTATTGGTTGCTAGGGCTTCTGCTGGGAGCCCTTTGACTGGCTCAATGATGTCATCCCCTTAGTTACAGTATTCGGATCTGAATATCCGCTGGATATCCGCGGATATCCGGATATGCGACCAAATATCCGCAGATAGCTATCCGAATTTGCACAGAAATCCGGAATCCGAATCGGATAGCTGAAAAAAGTTCGGATATCCGGGTTACCCGGATATCCGGAATCCGAATGAGCACCACTGCCTTGCTGTTTCACCCACAGCCCTCCCATTAGAGTAGAGTGCTTATGTACCCTGTGCCCTGGTACTTGCTATGGCCGTTTGGAGTCCATATCTTCAGAATTGATAGGTCCCTTCTTATACCTTGATTCTAAGACAGTGAGTGAGAGAATGGGTGAGTGGTCAGCAGCTTTCTTCCATCCTTACACCACCTGAATACTAGAAGCTTAACTCCATTATAGACTCAGAAGCACTCATTCCTTATCCTGTCCTCACCCACATAGGAGGTTACCAGATAGCTTAGACCAAATCACATAGCTGTTTGGGCATGGTTATAATGATAATAATTATAAGAATGTTGCAACTGAACACACCATCCACATGACAGAAGAGAACCTTGCACTGAAAGGAACTGATGGTCATGTGGGGTTTGACTTTCAGAACAAACCTAGGTACTATATAAACTCACACATAAGCCACTCTACGGATAAGACACACTTTTGCCTTGAAAAAAACTGGTAAAAATGGGTGAAGCATGGTTAATCCCACTCGCAATGTCTCCCCACAACCCCGGTACACTATGTGCATTAAAAGAGTGCTCCCCCTATGCAAAGTATGCATTGAAAGCATACCCGTAGCTATAGTTACCTCTCCAGTTTCGGCAACAGTCCTTTCTTCTTCCCTGCAGCTTTATAACTCACCGCTAGAGCTCTAGACTCACTGTCAAGTGACCACTGTCACCACAGTGAAGTTTAGAAGTCTTGTGGGGAGTTCAAAGATGCAAAGGAGATGCAAGGACTGCTGCTGGTGCCATGAGTGGTGACCAAGGCTACGGGCATGCACCTGGTGCATACTTTGCATAGGGGGACCCCACACATATGCTAAAACCATAGTAGCAAGCATGAATAAGCTGACCCCCCACTTTTTTACGCATTTTTTGGGGGGTGTAAAAAGGCTGGCATATGCGCGAGTGTATATGGTAATTACAAATGTTTGCCTAAATTTGCACATGTGGAAATCAGTACTGAAGCCACTAAAGAACTCCTGTATGAATCTTGGAGCACTCCCTTAGCAATGACTCTTGGATATCTGTCTTAGTAATGACAAATGGGCTACAGCACATAGACATTTAAGTCCATTAATGGATGAAGATAGCCTTTTTCAGATCTCAGTCTAAAAAGCCAGACATTGCATCCTATATGTTCTGTGGGATCCAAAGTAGTTATTGTTTTTCCACAAAATACCATCATGTGTCAAAAAAGTTCTTACACTATTGGTTAAAAAAAATAATTGTAAATGTTTTAACAGTATATGAGAGGATGTTATTTTGTAGCATTAGTTCATTGGAAAACTTAAGTTTTAGGTCGCATTCACAGTGCCACGTTGTGGAGCTGCATTATAATGTTTTATAATGCAGCTCTGCACTGCAATGCTAATCCAATTCACAGTATGACGTTAAAATCGCGTTGAAAAATGTTGCGTTGTGGTTCCTCACTGCTTGAAGTGCGTTACCTCTTAACGCAGACACGTTGCGACTTTAACGTCACAATAGAACCAAAGTCCCACTGTGAGTGCGACCTTAACTATATTTACAAAGATAATTTTTTTTTTTAATTATAACTACCCATGACTAAGTCTCCTGTCTTCAGACAGCTAAAATTCTTACACAAGTATAACATCTATAACTGACCAGAGAAATATTTTTCAAGTATGGTGCTAAGGCACAAATAATTTATACCTGAATATATTTACTTTGCAGAAGAGTGACCAGTTCTAATGCTTTTAGCTATGGAAAAAATTAGTCCTAAGACTAAAATCAATTTAACATAATTTATCTACCACTGCCATCCCTATAGAACTAACTGTAACTCCAAACCCTCAGCCAAATATCTCAACACAAAACTTATTCTCAACACAAAACTGGACCATAAAGCTAGCACTAATACTACTTTTAAAGAGAGAGAGGGATATATTAAAATAATTTTTTATTATTATTTTTTTTGTCTGCATTTAAATGTGACTTACCATCTCAATATATTTCCAATATAAATATATCACTTATCATGATATAAAACAAAACAGAAAGACATAAGATGTGAGGGCTTAAAGTGAACCTCCAGACTAAAAATCTATTCAGCAGAACTGAAAAGGCTTGGTGTTTCTTTAACAGTTTCACAGCATCAGGACTTTGTTTTTCTTATAGAAGTCTCATTTTTAGCTGCATTTTAGCTAAGCCATCAAAGAAAACTGCCCGGGCTTTTTTCCCCTGATGCTGTGCAAAGCATGACGGGATTTCCTATGTTGTTATTCATGTTGCCTAGCAACTGGGAGGGGTGATCAGCACACAGGACAGTTGGAATTGTGTCTCATGCTCCCTGTCACCTTCTTTCAACCAAAAAGATGGCTGCCCTTATGAAATCATAAACCTTTGCCTGTTCTTTGAAACCGGGTAGGTAAGAGATTATATTACCTATCTATTTTAATTAACATAACTAATGTAACTTAATGACAGTATGTTTGTTTAGGCTGAAGTTCCTCTTTAAGTGGTACTTTTGTTTTTTGTTTTTTTTAAACCCTGATGTCAAGTGATGGGAATGGACATATTCAAGGCAGTGTTTAAAAATATACCAATGGAATTCTAACAGAATTACATTTTGTAGTACTGGTATATTTGTATTATTTGTTGAGAACATTGTATGAACTGGAATTCCTGATAATTTACACACGGCATCCGTGGAGTGGATGGTGACATGTATGAGAGAGGTGGGTGGTCTGTGTGGGAGTGCTCAATTGTATCATAATGGAACACGACGGTGCACACTTATCCATCATTTAGATTGTTGTTTTAAAAGAAAATGTATTACTCATTTAATCATCCCTTAGGGATGCCTAGAGGGAACTCATTGGAGATTTATATTCAGTTCACAATATTATCACTTTTATAAGAAAGGATTTTTCTATTTTTCTCCTCATTGGGCAAGCAGTTAATATTTTTTCTTGGTTCTTCAAATTTTTGTTTGTATCTCTCATCTTTATACCAAGTTACCACTTTCTCTCAGTATTTAAAACCATTAGCCATTTAATTAGCTGAGACACACAGGGACTGATTCATAAGAAATGGTGCATAAAAACTAGAACAAAAGTGGAACCGTTGCCTAGAGTAGCCAATCACAATTTTTTTTTCTACTTAACATTGAAGCCTGATTGGTTGCTCTGGAAAATGTCATGCTTTTTCCTATTGTTTCTTTTGCTCCTGTGTTTATAAATCAGACCTAGAGACCAAGGTCATAACTAGAAATCCCCGGGCCCCCCCTGCAAAAAATCTGAGCACCCCCCCAAAGAGGGTGCCCTCTCAGGGCTGTTTTGGGGGGCCGGAGGGGTCGCAGCATGACTGGAGAGCATTGGACTCCGGCAGGGAGTGGGGACGGTTACCTCCCCCCTCCCTCACCTCGGTCTCTCCTCTCATCGCTTTCCCCTCCAGCATCCGGAGGTCTGTGATCTCTAAAAGCCTCAAGCTACTTCCTGTTTAAACAGGAAGTAGCATCAGACACTGAGAGAGCGGAATCTCCGGATGAAGGTATGTGTTGCTGTCCGCTGCTGCTCACAATGTAATTGATGCTGGAGGGGAGCGCGCTGAGAGGAGAGGGGGGGGGGGCGCCCCCCCTCCCTGCTGATGTGCAATGCTCTCCCCTCATTCTGCGACCCCTCCCAACCCCCCTAAAACAGCCCTGAGCAGGCCCCAGAGGGGCTGCATGGCTTGCATCCCCTATTGTTACGCCCCTGTTAGAGACCAATTGAAAGAGCTACTCTGCTTTAGTGAAATTCACTTAAATCTTTGCAATGCTTATTGCTCACCAGGAAATAATATCTTACTTAAATTAAAGTGGAGTCACACATTTTATAAATCAGTCCCTGCTGGCATCCCAGTGGGGTACGATGTGTAGACACAGCCATCCTTAGAACACCAAAAGATTTCAGATAAGGATACTCAGCTTGGCCATTAGATTCAGCCATATGAGTTTATGATCCACTCTTACAGACCAAGCCACCTTATGTTCAGGTCTAGTTTAGCTGACTTTTTAAAGATTCATTTTGTTTTTAATCTTGCTTATACAGTGTCTGTGAAGATTCTCTGCTGGTGCATAAGCATAAAACAAGATAAAATACATGAAAAGAATGTGTAAGTGGCCTTAGGCCAGTGCAGTTGCTTTGAATCTACCGTAAGTCAGTCTATATTATAAAAAAGAATGCTTTTTGGATGGAATATTTCTTCAAAAGTGCCACTTAAGTAGAAAGGAGTGCAATAAACCTTCAAACTTTCATAGTGTCCCTACATTCACAATATTTAATGCAGCCACAGTTGAAAATAAATACATAAATAAGCACCAAAATGTTCCTGTAAATTGCTTTTCATTCTCGCTACATATTTCATTAAAAATTTCTCAAACATTAGAAACTTTGGAAAGGAAATACAACGACACAAGCAATACTCGTGGGGGTCATTAAACATGATTGCAATTATTCATTCTCTTATAATGGAATCATAGCATTTCAAGGGTTTTCTGCAACTTAAAGGGAATGCAAAGTGAAATCATTTTTGTTTATCCAGTGTTAAAGCAAACCTGTGAGGTTTGCAACCTAACATTTTGTATACTTAGCTAAGGAGACAGAAGCCTCTGGATCCTCCAGAGGATTTCCCCATCCTCCTCTGCCAGACCTGCGCAGTAGCTTGGACCTACTCAAGCTTTAGTGGGAAAAAGCCAAGCCCGATTGGGTCCATGCTACTGCGCAGGTGGAGATTGCTCATCTGTAGTAGCACGGACGTGATCGGGCTCAGCTTTTTCCCACTGAAGCCCAAGCAGGTCCGTGCCAGTGTGCATGCACAAGCCGTCAACAAGCTCTTGTTGATAGTTTTTCAGGGGACACAGTGCTGGGATGGCCCAATGAAGGAGGTCAGAAGAATCCTCTGGAGGAGCCAGAGTCTTTTCCTATCCCAAAGTCACGTTTTTCTTTTACATGCACGCTTTAAAAAAAAAATCACCTAACTTGATTTTACATTTTTGTTCTGTATTATCTGCAGAAACTGGTTGGAGCTTTAAGTAATTTATGCTGAAAACTCTTAAAAATGTGGCTTGCTGTGAAATCAATGTACCTTTTAATGTGTACAAAGGAAATCTCTTGGATATACTAACTCCTTTTAGTTATTGTAACCTATCTTTGAATAATTATTATTTTATATTCATATAGCACTGACATCTTCTTCAGTGCTGGCTGTGCTTATGCTATACTTTGAAGTGAACATGTTAAACTGGGCATGTGTCATGTCTGAGATAAAGGGTTCCACCATAGGTCACAGTATTGGTGGCTCACACTGTGTAATTTTGGCTATTCTAAAGCCAAACTCTGGCTAGCAGTGGGGACTATGATGGTGACTACTGCCAGAGCTCGGCTATTGTATAGCCAAACTCTGTCTAGTAGGAAGCAGCATGGACTGCGGTGGTGACTCTAGTTAGAATTTGGCTATCCAATTTGCAACTTGCATTAGATAGGCAAACTATGGCTACAGGCAGTGACATTGGTTAGTGCGGTGCTTTGGGAATGTGCACTCGGTTTGCAAAAGCTGCAGAAGGTTAGGCATTAGTGATAGGCAGCAGGTTGTAGTGTAACCAAGCGCTTGGGGGGGGGGGGGGGGCTAGTGTTAAGCATAGGTAGGAAGGAGTTTAGTGTAAGAAAAGGATAAGATAAGATAACAATAGAATATCATTACCAATATCCTACTATCTGGTGATGGTATCTCCCATTCATGTTGCTTTGCGGAGCTTTTAAATGTATGCCTTTGAAGTACTGGTTTAAAATTTCTACTGTTAAAACACTAGATTCATTAAGCTGTGCTGCTAAAGCAGCACATTAATGTGCACGAGTGTGCTCTATGCATTCCTTACATAGCAGCACTCACTTCCATGTAAGGAGCGTGCCTATGTAATGCTGGGCATACATAATAAGTTTCTTGTTATCAATTGAGCCACTGATGGCTCGATTGATAATATCCGACGTGTCCGATCACCGCGGCGGATTGATTCTGTTCTTGATCCCTGTGGGCGGACAATAGAAAAAAACGAGCGGCTGATAAGAGGCGCCCGTGGGGACGAGCGTAAGGTGTACATAGCACGCGCTCCTGCACATTAAGCTGCAGTGTTTTAGCAGCGCAGCTTAATGAATCTACCCCATGTCATTCTGGAATGTACTGAGAAAGCTTTCCTGAGTTTGACATTTTTTTCCTTGTTTACACTTGCTGCCATATTAACAGTTATAAGTAGTTTTTGCAAGGCAATACATTGTATTTAAAGTGACTCCGAGCTCAGAGTAAAAATAAAATTTGAACTTACCCGGGGCTTTCTCCATCCCAGCCCTGGTCGGGACGTCCCACGCCGGCCTCCTGGCTCTTCTCCCGGCGGCTGTCCGCATAGCACGGACAGGCCGGTCCCCCGGTTTAATCGCACATGCGCCGTGCTGTCACGCCGGCCGCCGTCATGACGCGCGGCGGCCGGCTTGTGACGTCATTCGTGACGTATACGGAAGGAGAAGGCCTGACACTCGCCAGTGTCGCCCGGGGGACCGGCCTGTCCGCGCTATGCGGACAGCCGCCAGGAGAAGAGCCAGGAGGCCGGCGCGGGACGTCCCGACCAGGGCTGGGATGGAGAAAGCCCCGGGTAAGTTCAAATTTTATTTTTACTCTGAGCTCGGAGTCCCTTTAAAGATGGGACTATTGTTCATCAAGGTGCAACGCAAATATTCTGCTTCACTGCTTCTCTGCTGAGTCAATTAAGTAGGTGAGTAAGCTGGGTAGAAAGAGTGCTTGAAGTATATTTTTAAAGTTAAGGGCTGGTTCACACTATGAGCACCAGTGATTTGAAAAGTACTAGCTAATGTGACACTATGGGTTCTTTTAAAAAAAAACAACATTGTTTTTTTGTAGTTAGATGGATTTGTAGTTAGATGAGAAGTGAGGGTTTGCAAACTTTGAAGCTTGATTTCTCCCTAAATTAAAGATGTATTTAAAACATTCCCTGCAGGATCTTTACGCAAGCAGGTGCAGAAAGAGAGTGACCAAGATTGCCTCTCACCCTGTTCACTCCATCTTCCAGCTCTTGCCTTTCAAAGTAAAATTCCGGTCAGTCGCAACTAAAACTTCTACACACAGGGACAGCTTTTTCTGCAGCCATGGTTAATGCAGAACCATGCTAGATCTCCTAGGTCTTGAATGCATCCAGCACAGAACAGTAAATTAACACTTCTCACCCTGTTCACTGCCACCAGAACTTACATACTGTCCTTGACTTGTAAAATATATACTGTCTGCCCTTGTATTGTTTTGTTTGTGTCTGTTAAAGAGGAACTGTCGGGAAAATCTTAAAATTTAAAACACATAAAAATAGGAAGTACATTTCTTCCAGAGTAAAATGAGCCATAAGTTACTTTTCTCCTATGTTGTTGTCACTTACAGTAGGTAGTAGAAATCTGGCAGAACCGACAGGTTTTGGGCTAGTCTACCTCTTCATGGGGGGACTCTCAGCATGGCCTTTATTCTTAATAAAGACACTCCCTGAAAAAGATTTATACAAAGATGCTAGCCAGCCTTCCTGTTCATCGTACACTTTTATGGCAGTTGAATACCCGGAATTATTTTTGGCACATACTTCTGTCTAATTATGCAACTGAACAACACTGTCCTAGATAATGGTGACGTTATTTACAAGAGGTGCCCCTAGCATTGTTTTGCAGGGAGACCGATGAAGTGGCTTTGCACTGAATAAATATACGTGCATATCACAACTGGGTTATGGCTTTTCTGCTGAGAAATAACAACGCAAAATTAAATTATAAGTCAAGGGAAATATCCAGTACTCAGTTAATACATGAGTAAATAATGAATTACCGTAACATTTTTTGCTTTCACTTACTTCACTGTTACAGTTTGTAGAGCAGTCAGTCAGTGTCCAAAACCATCTGTTTCTTTTTCTCTGATGATTCTTTTAGTACAGACTGGAAAAAATAGTTGTCCCCTGGAAATCAGATTAAAAACAAAAAGTGAATCCCTTTTTTCGTGTTAACAAAAAAAAAAAAAAGGTTACTAAATATTTTCCACTCTACTAAAACATGTTTTTATTTATGTCTATATCTAGTTTAAAATCGTCCTGTTTGCTTTTAGTCCAATGGCATATTTGAATCTAAAACAAAACAAACAAAAAAAAAGACTTGGTTAACTATGAATATTATGTTATCAATTTGATGCCCAAGGCACAGCAATGCTTGGCACTGTGCCAGATCATTCTGTTTCACTCTGGTTGTCTGTAATTTTATTGACTTAAAACAATAAAATGATTTGTTCAAAAAAAAAAAAAAAAAGAAAAAGACTTGGGCACAGATTCACTTCTATACCTTTCCAATCCACCATTTCAGCACAAGGCACCTCTATCCCTATTCAACAATAGTTCAATTCAATAGGTTTCTTTTTGCCATGAGCGTGGCCATGGCTGAGCATATTGAGACTGTGCATGCGTGAGTATGTTCTGTGCATGCCGAGTAGAATAAAGAGCTCATGCATTCAGGACAGAAGCTGTGCATTAGTGCTTTCATTCTACAATGCATGCATGGACCCTAATAGTGCATGTCCAGTCCAGATGTGCTCATCCACAACCAGGAGCATGGGTGGAACATTAAGAGGGACTCTGCACTGGAAAAGTGGGTGCTACACAGCAGAGCCGGGACAAGGTCCTCCAGCACTCAAGGCTGAGACACCAAAGTGCACCACTCCATCCCTCCCACTGCAGGCATCACATACTGATTGCTATTAGACTAAGAGGATCCACAAACTCCACCAACACCCTAATCTATAGTTACAGTATCTGACTTGCAGTCACTGCCACGTATCCACTGTTCTTATTTCTCTCTCTGCTTCAAACACAATAGGGGAATGACAGCTGAGTGCGCCCCCTCCTACGCTGCGCCCTGAGGCTGGACCCTCGCTTGCCTCGTCCCGGCCCTGCTACACAGATCCAGAAAACCTCTGGTCAATCCAGGTGGTTCAAACTATTGAGTTAAGTATCTAACCTTTTCCTCCTCTCCACTTCAGGTTTGTTTAAAAAAGAAATCACAAAACAGTTTGGACCATATCTGCCATATCCTCCCAGAAAGCCCTGAATCATCCTTCACGAGTCCTTTTGAATAACTTGAAAAATATCTAATTATAATGAAAAATAAATATCTTATACATATTTAGTAGACATAGGAAAAAATATTTATGTACAAAATTGGAAGTGGCCTTCCCAGACCATATTTTTGAATTCCCAAGGGCAAATATGTTTGGCAGATATGGCTGAACCTGACTTTTATCATTTGTTCTGAAAGATGGATGGTTCGGATGCCTTTCAGAGTGACAAGACAGATATGACATGTTCCTCAAAGCAAACGCATAACCAAACTGTCACCCACCATTATCTGGATGTTAAAGAACTTCATAACGCTCTTATTGTTTAACTCCAAAAAATGGGATTACAGCTTTGTTGGAAAAAAATAGTCTTTATAATATAAAACTGAGTTTGTTTTCCAGCTTATGAACTTGAAAACAAAAGGGCACTACACATGAAAACAAATTATTATCATCAATCTAATACTCTTTTTTGTATAATTATGAATCTGGTTTGATAGGTCCCTATTCACTGAGATGTAATTAGCACAATTAACATTTTGCAGAATTACTGACTTGAACTGAATAATGTTTCTGCTTCTTGTATTAATATATCATAATTTTTGTTGTGCTTTATGGTGCATCAGTTGACAAGATGAAAATGGAAAACATGCAAATTATAATGAGTTTGTGCTCGCTTTGAACTGTGCAGTTTTGAGTGAATACAAAAACTTTTCTTTCACTCCAGACAATAATAATTATCATGACTGCAGCAAATGAAATGTATTAAAGCAACAGTTCAGGCTCTTTCTTTCCTTCTATGCATTTGATAGACCCTTCTTTTCTATCTACTGTCTTTTATTTAAAAAAAAAGCCACACCTTCGAAAATGTTCAACATGTTTTTTTTTTTTCAAACTCTTTTTATTGAATTCCCAAAAAAAAGGGTAACAAGGGTAACAAATCAGACATGTTAACAATTATTGTGCATATAGAAAATCATACGCTTTTTTTATAACTGACATATGAATCATAAAGCACCAGCTTCCATCTTTTTATGTGTTGTTTTTCTATAAAAAAAAATGTAATATGGTTGCTTGGCAGGTAATTTAAACCAGATCTTATTTACATTTCCGTATGATGATTCATATTGGCCCAGATGATTGAACTAACTGGAAGTCTGAGTCAGAAATGTAAATATCCAGATGCTGGGGGTACGGGTCAGTTTACAGTGAGATGTTGTGGCAAGTACAAATGGAGCGGTAGTATTCACCAAGCAAGTTTGAAGAAGCATACAATAACAAACAAAAAATATACATTAAAAAGAAACATCCACCTAAAGAAAGAACAATTTATTTGTCAGTAAAATACAGCTGGAGGTAAAGAATTACCAATATAAAGAGGGTAATAAACAAATGAAGACAGAAGTAAATAGGGGAATGAGTATGAATACATATGAAGAACAGAAGAAAATAAAACAAATCTGCTGGAAAATATAAATATGTCAGCCTATATGTTTACTTGCAGTGCTTTATGAAATATATTCGAAAGGTGTAAAAGTAGCGCTCATAATCAGTCCATAAATATTAGCATTCACTTACATGGGGTTTCCCCCCCTTCATAAAGCGACTCACCAGATGATGCGGCCATTCAGTCCCGTGTGCGCCTCTGGGGTATATGGCCACCCCATTGCCCTCTGTGGCATATCACCATCCACTTTACCCTTTCAGCCTTCCTAGCAGCAGGCAGGAAGGCAGGGAGCTGTTTGTGTGCGTTTGACTCCGAGTCAAACACAAACAGCTCTCTGCGCGTAAAAGTGCAAACCACCGTGATCTGCAGTGACTTCACGTGATAATGATACTTAGTTAGAACACCACAAAGTGACTGCAGATCACGTGAGTGTTAAGTATAGTATATCTTTAATTTTTTCTGTATATATTTCATTATGCGGCGCGCATAATACTGTATGCGTGCTACATTAGAGTACTGCACATGTTACTGTCAGCACTATTCATAATTAAATCACTAAACTCTATTTTACTGAGCGGGCGAAGCGCCATTCATTTTATCGGCATACCGCACTTTGCGCACGACGTAGTGCCGTTCGCGAGCAATGCACAACTCCGTACGCGGTAAAATAGCACGCAAACAGCAAAGGCTTTGCAGTGCAAACTACTTAGCACCCTAGTTTGCACGTGCAAAGCCTTTTCACGTGATAACTGAGTTATCACTCTTGAGTGAATCAAGCCCATTAAGTGTAAATAGGCCTTTAACAGGCTGAACTGTGCAGGGAGCACAGAAAGAGTTAAGTTTCAGTCTTTCCTGCAGAGGCAGAGCCAGCCAGAGTGATGGCTCTGCTGTGAGTCACACCTGCTGATAAGCTTATTATACTCTGCTGTAGCTAAACAGACACACACTTCAATCGATTTCTGCAGCACTTATATGTGAAATGAAAACTTTTAATTGTGTAGTGGGAAAGAATGTGTGTCCACGTTAAGCTGGTTGAATTGAGGTCTGCAAACACACTCCTATTTGATTGTTAAGCCTTTTAAACTGTTTAAAAAAGGAATGAATGAGAAGGAAATGAACACTTGTGACAATCATAGTAGAAGTAGCAACGTAACACTATATACTGATGTATCAATCTTAACTTTAGGAAAAAAATCAAGTTATTCATTAATAAATGCATGTCTAAATTAAACTGATATACCTGAAGTCTCAATATTGAACAATAATGAAATTTGTCATTGCTGAACTTATTTTAAAACATCAATCGCACTGTGCTTCTGCAATTTAAAATTATTTTTGAGTCACTGACAGAAATACATACAGTATGAAGATCAGGTGTTCTGAGCCATTCTATCTTACCACCTAAGGTAGCTATTTGCTTTCCGGTGTGTCATTCAAACCAAAGAAATCAGCAGCATAGCCATTAAGTTGTCATTTATTAGAGTTCTCTAATGGTGCATTTCATAATCATTAACCATTGGTCATCTTTAACTTAAAAGCATAACTGTAGATGCTATGTATACGTGTCTAAAATGTGTCCTGTACTTCCTGTCCACTAAATACATACAGGAAGCTGCTGGTAGATTAACAGACTGTGTCATTTCCTCCCAGCATATTTCCCAGCAGCTTCTTGTAGGCACAATCATGTGACTACAGCCCAGGAATAATCATGTTACTGCAGCCCAGTGAAAATAAAAGTAAGGCTTTTAAGCTTTAGTAAAATATACTTTTGCAATGCTGAAAGAATTGCAAGCCATTAATTTTAGATATCGTACACATACAAACTGTAATTCTAACTGAATGTAATTTTCATCACAGGAACACTCACACCGGGTGATGGATTGCTCACATTATCAGTGAATCATTATTTAATGTAATACATATGCTATTTTGCCAGCTTGAATACAGGAAATAAAGACTAAATGATGACATCATCAGTTATCACTGCTATTCATGATTCAGAAATTATATCTGTACAAATAAATATAAGTGTACTGCATACAAGATGTCCGCATATCAACAGACACACAAGTGAGCATGGACACACACCTACACACTCTTGTCACCTGGAATAACAATAACAGCCAGGATAATAATATGGGTTCACCTATTTATAATGGAAAATAGGTAATTACTAGCATAAAAAACACTGGAATATGCACATTCCCCATATCATTAGTTGTGAGAATATTTTAATATACTTTTTTACATTGAACACTGTTTTATTGCTGCTATGCTGTGTCACTAAGGTCTCACAAACTACTGATTACCGTATATACTCGAGTATAAGCCGACTTTTTGGGTCCAAAAAAGTGGCCCAAAAGTGGGGGTGTCGGCTTATACTCGAGTCACCTTCTCCCCGGAGTGCCAACGCGGCATATGCAGAGTGGTGTGGGCAGCGCAATTAACCCCCAGCATATGTAAATAGTGCACAGCGAGCCGGGCTTCTTTACTCACGTCAGCACCGCACGCCTGGATTGCCCGTCATCACCATGCCTCTTGCCAACCACGGAACAACACAGCGCAAAGACCGGAGCCAATCAGGAAATCACACACTCTACCGCTGTGTACTCGTCACATAAAGATAGGTGTTATCAGCTGTGCACGCAGTTCGGGAAATTGCTTTACCTTCAGAGAGCGGGACGCATCTCCTATGTTTCAAATTTCGTCACGAGGCATGTTCCCGATTGGCCGGCTGTATTGTCAGCAACACAGCCGGCCAATCAGGTGCCTGAAGGGTGGGAACATACCGCGTGACGAAACTGAAACCTAGGAGATGCGTCCCGCTCTCTGAAGGGAAAGCATTGCCCGAACTGCGTTCACAGCTGATAACATCTCTCATTATGTGACGAGTACACAGCGACAGAGTGTGGGATTTCCTGATTGGCTCCGGTCTTTGCGCTGTGTTGTTCCGTGGTTGGCAAGAGGCATGGTGATGACGGGCAATCCAGGCGTGCGGTGCTGACGTGAGTAAGGAAGCCCGGCTCCCTGTGCACTATTTACATATGCTGGGGGTCAATTGCGCTGCCCACACCTGTGACTACACAGCGGCAGAGTGTGATTTGTTCCGTGGCTGAGTGAGACATGGTGATGATGAGCAAACCAGGCGCGCTGTGCTGACATGTGAGTAAAGGAGCCCAGCTCCCTGTGCACTGTCTACATGTGCTGGGGGTTAATTGTGTTGCCCACACCACTCTGCATATGCCCTGGTGGCACTCGGGGGAGTCATGGCGATGAGGGCATGAATGTGTAATATGAATCGTCAGCTTAAAGGTGAAAGCCCAGCTCCCTATGCACATTCTGCAATGCAATTCTGCGAGTCACAATGATCAGTTTTACACTCTGCCTGCCACCGCTCTGCATACCGTATGTCAGGGCCACTCCACATTAGAAGATGTAAAGGCACTGTGGACCTTATTCATCAAAACTGCATTCTGAATGTTGCCTACAGCAACCAATCTGATCAAGCATCGCTGCTACAGTCTGCCAGCACCACCAAAACGTTGCAATTTACTTACCTGGGCCTCTTTCAGCCCCCACGGTCTATATGGTCTGTGCTGTATTCCCTACCCTCGGCTTATACTTGAGTCAATCACTTTTTCCTGGAATTTAAGGGAAAAGTTGGGGGGTCGGCTTATACTCGGGTCGGCTTATACTCGAGTATATACGGTATTCCCTCCCTTCAATATATTAATTACTTCTTTGAAAATTGCTTCTGTATATTTGTTTTAGTTATACTTTATTTACAAGTCTGTCACACAAGTGAAAACTTTCTTGCCTAATGCCTACGCTCCCTAGTTTTATAAGGTTTTTAGCAAGATACAGTCAAATTTAATGAATGCGCAGCTATGTGATCACTGTGTGCTGGCCATGCACAAAGTATTTTTTTTTAAATGTGGGTAAGTGGGTACAAGATGCTTTCTAATAATTGGTTTTAAATGGTAGAAGACTGTTTTTGTAGGTTTTGTCTAATGGCCGAAATATGGGTAGGTTCTCTACATTATCTAAATTACTCTAGTACAGGGGCTTGATTCAATTGCAAATACTGCCAATGTTAATGGTTAGTGATGGTCTAACATATGTGTGTAAACAAATACAAAGATGGCTCAGCACCAAGAAGCTCTATTGAAGCAAGTAGAGGTATGCTACTTAACATACAGTATGTATGTATAGTGCACTATGCTTAGTGTTAGAAAAGAGCAAAGAAAGGAAATAAGAAGTCATAGTTCCAAAAAAGTAATTTCAGCAATATTCCGAGCCTAAAAACACAGGCAACCTTAACACATGCATGCGAGAAAGGATGCTGTTTTAGAGGGAAAGGGAGCTCTGATGGTGGGAGAGGGTGCAATTTCAGTGTTTGCCATAAGCTCTATATTACCCAGATACACTCTTGAGTGTGTAGTCACTTGATTCAGTTGTCATAAAATCACCATGCAAAAGTGACCTCACTGCCCATTTGAGAACAAAATCACTTGTAAGAAAGGGATGTATTTTTGTATCAGTCGAATGTTCTTTTCCCTTGATTCAGTTGATTCTTTAGATGTGGGAGTGTTCTGTATCATCAAAATGATGTCAGACGAGGGAAAAACATGTTCACCTGTACAGGATATTTTTCTTTTGTGGGACTCTTTGGTGCAGTCATTGAGTCTGAGCGCATTTTCATTGCGGGATCAAGAGCACCTGTCTCACTTTTTTGTGTGCTGCAGCCCCTTGTTTATATATATAAACACACACACACACACACACACACACACACACACACACACACACACACACACACACACACACACACACACACACACACACACACACACACACACACACACACACACACACACATATATATATAAATATATCATTATTAGGCCATGAAGCTTTCATAGCTCTGGAAGCAATGTGTGCACATGACCCTTACTGATGTTGATACCAAATTTTCCTCAGCTATGTCATGATACTGACTGTTTATGACTTCCAGGTAAAGAGAACTGAAATTACTTTTTAGACTGTCTTTGTTGTGATGAGCGGTTCATTAGGATACCTTGTGACAACACGCTGCATACTGTCATATTTCCTTTTTCTCAGGCAATTATAGTCACTCAGCACCACTCTCCACTTAGTCTGTGAACAGTTATACACATTTATTACCACTCTGTCCTCTTTGTGATTGGTAACCTTCTACCTAATTAAATTGTGGGGCCATTTCTTTGTGAAATCAATGTTTCTTCAGCAGAAACAACACACTCTAAGGTCATAGACCTTTATTATTTATTTAAATTCCAAGAAATGGCTTGGTGGATAAGTTGGCTAATTATGAACCAATGACACTGAGATACTTGACAGTGTTTATTTCAGGTGACCTTGACAAGTTCCAAAATTAGATTGGAAGCTGAGCTTAACAGAGAAGGTGCAAATATACGGAGCTATGTGTAAATTTGTTTACTGTGTAGCTCTATAATATTTATAACCATTAAAAATGTTGTTTTGAACTGGTATTGTGATATAATAAAGGCCCCTTAAAGGTAAAATTTTGTCTTAAGGCTCATACACAAGCTTGACTAAAGTTGGCTGAGGAGACCAATAACAACCACTTAAGCCGATTATTAAGCATGTGTATGGCAGCCCTTGACCCCACACCCGCGAGTGATGCATCCAGAGGATCAACTCACCCGACAGATTGGCAACTCCTTTTAAGACGCTGCTCCCCTGTCATGCATGCGCTGTGCCATTGCCCCTCGGGGGCGCATAAGCATAGCAACAGTACGCATCATCAGCTACACAGCTGACACACATCTGTACTGGCTGGACCAGCGATGTTGCCCAAGGTGATCAGGTCATGATCCCCGACAGGCAACATGCATCACAGGTGTGTACGCACATTTATCTACCACTGATGTTAAGATTATACAGTCATGACAATAGCTGTGTGATAAAATGTAATCTGTTTAAGCAATAAACAAAAGTGATAATTGAGTATTTCTGCAGATAAATAAGTGAAACTGTGTGAAATTGGAATTTTAGGATTGTTATTGTGAGAGGGATACAGTGCATGCCATGCCTGGCAGTCCTGCTGATGTCTTTGGCTGCAGTAATGTCTAGATCACATACCTGAAACAAGCCTATAGCTAATCCAGTTAAATTTCGGTCAGAAACACCTGGTCTGGATGCTCGTTCAGGGTCTGTGGCTAAAAGTATAAGAGACTTATGATCAGCAGAACAGCCAGGCAATTTGCGTGGTTTACAATGACATAAATATGTCATCCTCCATCCCTTTCAGGTGTGCTTAATGGAACATCCTACCCCACTTAATTAAAGCTTGCTTTAAGGAGGTCCCTCCTTAATTCCTATCCAGATAAAAAAAATTAACTTGATTAAGATTGAAAACTCCAAGAGAAGAGACCCAGCACCGTCTTCAAGCGTATTATAAGCTCTTTTATTTTTTTAAAGCATCAGAAAGACAAAAAGGGCAAGTCTGTGCGACGTTTCGAGAAGCGACTCCTCTCTTTCTCAAGCTGACAAGCCCCCTGAATACATGAAACACAATCAGCCTTAAATAGTCCTTGCTCCACTAGGGAGCCAATCAGAATGGTCTGGACGCCCTGTCATCAACCAATTAGGTTAAGTTCCTACTTGTAGGCCCTCCTATCTGGTGGAGGACCTGATGGGGAACTACATCTATTTATACACTCCAATCATTTTAACCACTTCAGCACCACAGGGTTTTTTGCTTAAAAACCAGAGCAATTTTCACATTTCAGCACTCCTCCCATTCATTCACCAATAACTTTATTGCTACTCATCAGATGTAAATGATCTATATCTTGTTTTTTTTGCCACAAATTATGCTTTGTGAGGGTGATATTTGCTTTTAGTAATTATGTTATTCTCTGTGCATTTTAAAGGGAAAAAATGAGGAAAAAAAAAGAAAAAATACACTATTTCTCCATTTCCATCCACTATAGTTTTCAAATAAACAATGTTACCATAGGTAAAACCCACACATTGTATTTGCTAATTTGTCCTGGTTATCTCAACATTTAAATAATGTTCCTAGTACAATGTATGGCGATAATATATTAGTTTCTGGTTTGTGTTTTTTGTTTTCTCATTGTACTCTATCAGTAATTAAAAGCCCTTATCTTCATGATTAACAGTAATACACTCTCATGGCATACATATTTTAAAAGCTAAGTCCCTAGGGGTAACTATGTATTCTCTTTTCAATGCTGTCACTTTTGTTTTTTTTTTTACAAGTATTTATTTAGGGGTATAGAGTACATGAAAATAACAGTTTTATTGCTTTTCATTCAGTTTTCTGGTAAAAAAAATCACATGACTTAGCCCTCAGTTGTCAAACAACACAAAATCTATTCTCTCACTTGTCACGGTTAAAATGATACCCTATAAACATAATCAGATAGCTTATTGGGCATTCAGCACACTGTTTACCACAAGTACGCATATCTACTCCCCTGAGCTTCAGATGAAGTTTTGTGGGGAGTAGATAAGCGTAGCAAGGGATTCAAAGTGGTTAAAATGGCCACTGGAGGGCCGACCAATAAGGGTAGAGCATGTTCTGAATAGAAAAAACGTCATTCAACCGTCACGCGGAAATCCGCATTGAAAATCCGCATGTGGTTTAATTCAATGCGTATGCGTAAAAAACGTACGCGTAAAAACATATTCCAATCCAATTACCACGCGGAAATCCGCATTGGAGATCCGCATATGGTTAAAGTCAATGCGTATGCGTACAAACGTACATGTAAAAACCCGGAAGCAAAAAATCGTCTAAGCCATAGACGTTTCAATCCAATCGCCTATACCGGTTACGCATTAAACTTATCTTTTCAGATTAAAAAGTGCACATGCTCCTAACCCTAATAGGAATGAGTGTCAACAATATATAGTAAGAGAAATCTGAAAAAAGGAAAAAAGTGACAAAAACAACGCTAGGTGTCTGGCGGCCACCCACAGCGGTGGCCAGACACCGAACATCGCAACAAAGACAATAATCACTTCTCACCCTCCCAGACTGGCGTCCGCCTCAATAGCAGCGGCCAGTCTGGGCCGGTGAGAACAAACATTACCAATTCTGTCCCGACTGGCGTCCATCCCTGGTGGCCAGTCGGGAAAGAAACAGGCAAAAAATCAAAAAGATATTTTGAAGGCCAACCCGGACTGGTGGCCACATACCAGCGGCAGCCAGTCCAGGAGAGCCAACAAATCAACATAATCAAAAAATAAAAAATAAGAAATAATAATACATTTTTCTATAAACCCCTCTCCCCCCCGACCGGCGGCCACCAAATGTGGCCGCCGGTCGGGAAGGGTCGGGGAAAAAAAGAAACAGAACCAACCCAAAGAGAAGACTCCAGGCGTCCAGACCAAAAAACAATCAGCAAGACATCTATCTATAAACACATGGACCCAACTCGCACTCCCAGTTAATCATAATCATAATCATCTTTATTATCGCCAAGCACACCAAGTGGTGTGCCCGGAATTGCTTGTGGTTCACATGGCATATAACATATAACTACACATGGCAGACATAACAAAGGCATACATACAATTACATTTGGAGCATCTCAGTCTTAAATAGAGTCCTCGGGGGGGGGGGGGGGGGGGAGTGATTGCTGATGTGATAGTCCGCGTGTCAGTCAGAGATTGCAGCTGAGAGGAGGGGATGCCTGGGGCTGGAGTGTCCCTGGGACGTAGGCCAGGGGGGTGGGGGGGGGAGTTTTGAGTTCTGTGAGTTCAACAGGAGGACTGCTTGGGGGAAGAAGGTGTTCATGCGCCTAGTGGTCTTGGCGGGGATGGATCTGAGCCGGCGTCCCAGTGGAAGGGTCTCAAAGTATCGTCTGCCCGGGTGGGAGGGGTCGAGTAAGATCTTGGAGGCCCTTGTCTTCATTCTCGTGGAGTAGAGGAGATCTAGCGAGGGCAGGCGGGTGCCAATGATCTTTTCTGCTCTTTTTATCACTCTGTGGAGTTTGTATTTGTCTTTGGCGGTTGCTCCTGCGTACCAGACGATGATGGAGCAGCAGAGGATGGATTCGATGGTCGCAGAGTAAAAGCTGGTGAGCAGATCCCGTGACATTCCGAATTTTTTCAGTTGGTGTAAGAAGAAAAGCCGCTGCTGAGCTTTCTTCTGGGTTCTGGCGGTGTTCTGCCCCCATTTGAGGTCGCTTGTTAGGGTTGAACCTAGGAACCGTACGCTTTGGACTCGGGAGACCTCGGACCCATCGATGAACACAGGTAGTGGGGCCGGAGGAAGTTTCCGGAAGTCCACGATAAGTTCCACGGTCTTTGCTGTATTGAGAACAAGATTGTTGTCCTTGCACCAGTTACAGATCCTCGCAACTTCGTTTCGGTAAGCGTCCTCCCCGTTTCTGTCGATGAGGCCGATAAGCGTGGTATCATCTGCGAATTTGATAACTTTGACAGAGTCCGAGGCTGAGGTACAATTGTTGGTGTACAGAGAGAACAGGAGAGGGGACAGCACGCAGCCCTGCGGGGCTCCGACGTTGGTGGTTCTCTCGCTGGAGATGCGACTGCCAAGCTTGACCCGTTGAGTTCTGTTGGAGAGAAAGTCCTTTACCCACCTGCAGAGGAGGGAATCTGCCCCAAGATGCTCAAGATTGTCGATCAGAATGTCCGGGCAGATGGTGTTAAAAGCCGAGCTGAAGTCCAGGAAAAGGACCCTAGCGTAGGCTCCTGGACTGTCGAGGTGTTCATAGATGTGTGCCAGGCTGACATTGATGGCATCGTCAACTGATCGGTTTTCCCTGTAGGCAAACTGGAGTGGATCGAGGAGGGTGCTGGTGGAGTGCTTCAGGTGGGCCAGCACTAGCCTCTCGAATACTTTCATGGTGATGGGGGTTAGGGCCACGGGTCTGAAGTTGTTGAGTTCCGTGTTCCCTGGTTTTTTGGGGACTGGGATGATTGTGGACCTTTTGAAGCAGGAGGGGACCTTTCCTTCTGATAAGGATCTGTTGTAGAGGGAGGTGAGGATGGGAGCTAGTTGGATTGCGCAGGTTCTCAGGCACAGTGAGGACACCCCATCCGGGCCTGAGGCTTTCCTGGGGTTGAGTCTGCGGAGGTATTGTAGCACATCCTCCTCCTGTACTGCGGTCAGGGCGGGGATGCCCCTGGCCCCTGGGGGGCGCTGGGTGTCTTCCGTCGCGGATGCCGTGAGATCTGGAGCAGACTGGGATGCTGGGGCCACAGGCTGCTTGTGTTGGAGATCGAATCTACAGTAGAACTCGTTGAGTTCCTCTGCCAGTTGTGAGCTGGAGGCTGCTTGATGCAGGGGAGGTTTGAAGTTCGTTGCCGCCTTGAGTCCCTTCCAGACTTCCCGTGAGTTGTTGGACTGTAGGCTGAGGCTAGTGTTGGGCGAACATCTAGATGTTCGGGTTCGGGCCGAACAGGCCGAACATGGCCGCGATGTTCGGGTGTTCGACCCGAACTCCGAACATAATGGAAGTCAATGGGGACCCGAACTTTTGTGGTTTGTAAAGCCTCCTTACATGCTACATACCCCAAATTTACAGGGTATGTGCACCTTGGGAGTGGGTACAAGAGGAAAAAAAAATTTAGCAAAAAGAGCTTATAGTTTTTGAGAAAATCGATTTTAAAGTTTCAAACGGAAAACTGTCTTTTAAATGCGGGAAATGTCTGTTTTCTTTGCACAGGTAACATGCTTTTTGTCGGCATGCAGTCATAAATGTAATACATATAAGAGGTTCCAGGAAAAGGGACCGGTAATGCTAACCCAGCAGCAGCACACGTGATGGAACAGGAGGAGGGTGGCGCAGGAGGAGAAGGCCACGCTTTGAGACACAACAACCCAGGCCTTGCATGAGGACAAGAAGCGTGCGGATAGCATGCTTTGTACCACCATGCAGTCATAAATGTAATAAAGATAAGTGGTTCAATAAACAGGGACCACGCGGCAACGCTAACCCAGCAGCAGCACACGTGATGGAACAGGAGGAGGCGCAGGAGGAGAAGGCCACGCTTTGTGAGACACAACAACCCAGGCCTTGCATGAGGACAAAAAGCGTGCGGATAGCATGCTTTGTACCGCCATGTAGTCATAAATGTAATAAAGATAAGAGGTTCAATAAACAGGGACCACGCGGCAACGCTAACCCAGCAGCAGCAGCAGCAGCAGCACACGTGATGGAACAGGAGGAGGCGCAGGAGGAGAAGGCCACGCTTTGTGAGACACAACAACCCAGGCCTTGCATGAGGACAAAAAGCGTGCGGATAGCATGCTTTGTACCGCCATGTAGTCATAAATGTAATAAAGATAAGAGGTTCCATAAACAGGGACCGGCAACGGTAACCCAGCAGCAGCAGCAGCAGCAGCAGCACACGTGATGGAACAGGAGGAGGCGCAGGAGGAGAAGGCCACGCTTTGTGAGACACAACAACCCAGGCCTTGCATGAGGACAAAAAGCGTGCGGATAGCATGCTTTGTACCGCCATGTAGTCATAAATGTAATAAAGATAAGAGGTTCCATAAACAGGGACCGGCAACGGTAACCCAGCAGCAGCAGCAGCAGCAGCAGCACACGTGATGGAACAGGAGGAGGCGCAGGAGGAGAAGGCCACGCTTTGTGAGACACAACAACCCAGGCCTTGCATGAGGACAAAAAGCGTGCGGATATAGCAGCAATGCTTTTTGCCGCCATGCAGTCATAAATGTAATACAGATGAGAGGTTCAATAAACAGGGACCGGAAACGCTAAACCATCCCAGATGTTCATCGGTCATGTTACTTGGTTGGGGTCCAGGAGTGTTGCGTAGTCGTTTCCAATCCAGGATTGATTCATTTTAATTTGAGTCAGACGGTCTGCATTTTCTGTGGAGAGGCGGATACGCCGATCTGTGATGATGCCTCCGGCAGCACTGAAACAGCGTTCCGACATAACGCTGGCTGCCGGGCAAGCCAGCACCTCTATTGCGTACATTGCCAGTTCGTGCCAGGTGTCTAGCTTCATGCCCGGTTTCAGGTCCAGCGGTGCCAGCCACAAATCCGTCTGTTCCTTTATTCCCCTCCAAATTTCCTCCCCTGTGTGCTGCTTATCCCCAAGGCAGATCAGCTTCAGCAACGCTTGCTGACGCATGCCAACAGCTGTGCTGCACTGCTTCCACGATCCTACTGCTGCTGGTGCTGGGTTAGCATTTCCGGATGAGGTACAGCTTTGAGATGCGTTGGAGGAGAAGGAGTCAGAGAGGTAGGTGCTGCTGTTGTTATCCAGCTGTTTGCGGCGTGGGCAACACCCGCGCCGTAGCAGGTGAGGAATCGCTGCCAGGCTCCACAAGGTTCACCCAGTGCGCGGTAAGGGAGATGTATCGACCCTGGCCGAACGCACTCGTCCAGGTGTCAGTGGTGAGGTGAACCTTGCAGGCAACGGCATTCTTCAAGCTTCGGGTTATTTAGCTGACCACGTGCTCATGCAACTCAGGCACTGCAGAGCGCGCAAAGTGGTAGCGGCTGGGAACAACGTAACGTGGGATGGCCACTGACATCATGCCCTTGAAGCTGTTTGTCTCCACCACTCGATATGGCAGCATTTCGCAGGCCAGAAGCTTGGCTATGCTGGCTGGCTGTTACTGCCACGGCCCGGGGGTCATTTGCTGGCAATTTCCTCTTGTGCTCAAACATCTCAGAGACAGACAACTCAACCGTAGCGCTGCACACCGAAGGGCTGTTGGTTGTTGTGTTTGATGAACACTGGGAGACCTCAAGAGCACTAGTCCGGAAAGTGACAGTGTCAGCATCGTCTGATGTTTGTGAATGTTGTGAACCACGCAATGGCTGGGCTACTGCTGCTGCTGAGGCGGGTCTGGTGGTGAGTCTGGTGAACCCAAGGGAGGCAGTGTTGCTGGTGGTACCCTGTCCTGCCGCGTTTGCCCACAGAGTGGGATGTTTGGATAGAATGTGGCGGCTCATGCTGGTGGTGGAGAGGTTGTTAATACTTTTCCCCCTGCTCAGGCGGGTCTTGCACACCTTGCAAATCGCCATGGTAACATCCTCAGTGCAGTCTTCAAAGAAAGCCCAGACTTTAACTGGCTGAGGACTCGGACCTCGTGCGTGATGTGCTGGTGCTGCTTAACCCACTGCTGGACGCTTGAGAGGTCATCCAAGTAATTATCTGGTCCTGTTCTTTTGGATCTGTGAGGGTTGTTGTCCTGGACAACATGGGCAGTATTGAGTGGGTTTTCTTGGGTGCTCCCCTGTGGCCTGTACGTGAACCGTCAGGGGAAACACCTCTTCCCTTGCCCCTCCCTCTTTCACCGGATTTCTTCCTCATTTCACTTATCCTTAAAGTACACGCTGACTGGCAGCAGTACAGTGGCAGTACAGAAATGCTATACAGTGGTGGGTGAGCGGTGTACCACTATTGTCAGCAGTGACACAGAGCACAATGCTATACAGTGGCGGGTGAGCGGTGTACTACTGTTCCCAGCAGACACAGAGTGGAAGTAAACACAATGCTATATAGTGTGGCTGAGCCGTGTACACAGAGTGGCATTAAACACAATGCTATATAGTCTGCTATATAGTCACCCCGAACAGGGTGATGTTCTGCAGAACCCGAACAGTGGCAAACACTGTTCGCCCAACACTACTGGGAGGGAACGCAGATTTTAGTACCTAAACACACGATACAACATGTTTTCCGGGGTCGGACTCTGAGGCACATACAGATGGTCCCGATCATCATCCTCATCATACAACTCTTCTCCTGAGTCTGACCCACCCACCACCTCTGCCACCCCAACATCCCCAGACACAGACCCCTCATCGTCCTCAACATTAACTTGGGATGCTGGCCTGAGCCAGACCTCCTCCTCCACATCAGGCCCCATCATCTCCTCAATGGCAGCCCTCATTAATCGCTCTGGCGACGGACTGATGGACACAACGTTCTCCTCCGGGGAGGGCTGCTGCTGACCACTGGCTGCTGGGGTGGATGTTATAGCTTGCGTGGGGCGTTGGCTGTTGCTGTTGTTGGGAGTGCTGCTCACAGCGGAGGTCTCTGGGGAACTCATGTTGAGCTCATATAGTGGTTGACGGTGAGTGGAGTATTACTGATCCCAGCAATATACACACTGACTGGCAGAGTACGCAATGCTATATAGTGTGGCTGAGCGGTGTACACAGAGTGGCAGTAAACACAATGCTATATAGTCTGGCTGAGCGAGCGGTGTACTACTGTTCCCAGCAGAATCAGAGTGGCAGTAAACAATGGTATATAGTCTGGCTGAGCGGTGTACACAGAGTGTCAGTAAACAATGGTATATAGTCTGGCTGAGCGAGCGGTGTACTACTGTTCCCAGCAGAATCAGAGTGGCAGTAAACAATGGTATATAGTCTGGCTGAGCGGTGTACACAGAGTGTCAGTAAACAATGGTATATAGTCTGGCTGAGCGGTGTACACACAATGCTATATAGTCTGCTATATAGTGTCAGTAAACAATGGTATATAGTCTGGCTGAGCGAGCGGTGTACTACTGTTCCCAGCAGAATCAGAGTGGCAGTAAACAATGGTATATAGTCTGGCTGAGCGGTGTACACAGAGTGTCAGTAAACAATGGTATATAGTCTGGCTGAGCGAGCGGTGTACTACTGTTCCCAGCAGAATCAGAGTGGCAGTAAACAATGGTATATAGTCTGGCTGAGCGGTGTACACAGAGTGTCAGTAAACAATGGTATATAGTCTGGCTGAGCGGTGTACACACAATGCTATATAGTCTGCTATATAGTGTCAGTAAACAATGGTATATAGTCTGGCTGAGCGAGCGGTGTACTACTGTTCCCAGCAGAATCAGAGTGGCAGTAAACAATGGTATATAGTCTGGCTGAGCGGTGTACACAGAGTTTCAGTAAACAATGGTATATAGTCTGGCTGAGCGGTGTACACAGAGTGTCAGTAAACAATGGTATATAGTCTGGCTGAGCGGTGTACACAGAGTGGCAGTAAACACAATGCTATATAGTCTGGCTGAGCGAGCGGTGTACTACTGTTCCCAGCAGAATCAGAGTGGCAGTAAACAATGGTATATAGTCTGGCTGAGCGGTGTACACAGAGTGTCAGTAAACAATGGTATATAGTCTGGCTGAGCGGTGTACACAGAGTGTCAGTAAACAATGGTATATAGTCTGGCTGAGCGGTGTACACAGAGTGGCAGTAAACACAATGCTATATACTCTGGCTGAGCGAGCGGTGTACTACTGTTCCCAGCAGACACAGAACAGTGAACAGAATGCTATATAGTGTGGCTGAGCGAGCGGTGTACCACTATTCCCAGCAGACACAGAACAGTGAACAGAATGCTATATAGTGTGGCTGAGCGGGCGGTGTACCACTATTCCCAGCAGACACAGAACAGTGAACAGAATGCTATATAGTGTGGATGAGCGAGCGGTGTACCACTATTCCCAGCAGACACAGAACAGTAAACAGAATGCTATATAGTGTGGCTGAGCGAGCGGTGTACCACTATTCCCAGCAGACACAGAACAGTGAACAGAATGCTATATAGTGTGGCTGAGCGAGCGGTGTACCACTATTCCCAGCAGACACAGAACAGTGCACAGAATGCTATATAGTGTGGCTGAGCGAGCGGTGTACCACTATTCCCAGCAGACACAGAACAGTAAACAGAATGCTATATAGTGTGGCTGAGCGAGCGGTGTACCACTATTCCCAGCAGACACAGAACAGTAAACAGAATGCTATATAGTGTGGCTGAGCGAGCGGTGTACCACTATTCCAAGCAGACACAGAACAGTGAACAGAATGCTATATAGTGTGGCTGAGCGAGCGGTGTACCACTATTCCCAGCAGACACAGAGTGGCAGTAAACAGAATGCTATATAGTGTGGCTGAGCGAGGTACACAGAGTGGCAGTAAACAGAATGCTATATAGTGTGGCTGAGCAAGCGGTGTACTACTATTCCCAGCAGACACAGAGTGGCAGTAAACAGAATGCTATATAGTGTGGCTGAGCGAGGTACACAGAGTGGCAGTAAACAGAATGCTATATAGTGTGGCTGAGCAAGCGGTGTACTACTGTTCCCAGCAGTGACACAATGACAGGGGGGACCCTGGCTAGCGTGGCTGGAGCGCGAACTACCCTGCCTGCCTACCCAAAGCTAAACCCACAGACAAATGGCGGAGATATGACGTGGTTCGGGTATTTATTTACCCGAACCACGTGACCGTTCGGCCAATCAGAGCGCGTTCGGGTCCGAACCACGTGACCCGTTCGGCCAATCACAGCGCTAGCCGAACGTTCGGGGAACGTTCGGCCATGCGCTCTTAGTTCGGCCATATGGCCGAACGGTTTGGCCGAGCACCGTCAGGTGTTCGGCCGAACTCGAACATCACCCGAACAGGGTGATGTTCTGCAGAACCCGAACAGTGGCGAACACTGTTCGCCCAACACTAGCTGAGGCCTACCTTGTTAGAGTAGGTCCTTTTTGCAGCTTTCAGTTCTCTATTCAGGGTATTCCTGGCTTCCTTGTACTCTTCTGGGGTGCCCGACTTGTGTGCCTCCTCCTTGATCTTCCGGAGACGTCATAGGTTGCTGTTGAACCAGGGCTTATCATTTGGGAAGACTTTGAAGGTTTTGGTTGGAATGCATGTATCCTCGCAGAAGCGGACGTAGGAGAGGATGTTTTCAGACCATTCCTCCAAGGTGGGTGCCTCCAGTGTCGACCAGTCGGTGCATTCCAGGCATGCCTGCAGCCTCAGTTTTGCGTCCTCGGTCCACTTTTTGACAGTTCTAGTAATGGGCTTTGACGTCTCAAGCAGCCTTCTGTAAGTGGGGATCAGGTGGATCACGCAGTGGTCTGAGTTCCCTAGGGGAGCACCTCGAGAGGCCTTGTAGGCATTCCTGAGGGCTGTGTAGCATTTGTCCAGGGTGTTGAGGTTTCTGGTGGGGCAGGTGATGTGCTGCTGGAAGTGGGGCAGCTCCTGTCACAGGTTTGCGCTGTTGAAGTCCCCTAAGGTGATGATGAGGGCCTCCGGGAAAGCAGTTTCCCCCTGGACCAAAGGCATCCAGCTTCCTAATCCAAAACAACTCCCGTCTCAATAATAATTTGACCCTATCACCCCCCCTGCGTGGCAGGGGGACAGAGTCAATCACCTGGACCCTCAACTGGCTAACATTATGGCGACAGGCAGAAAAATGGCTAGCAACCACTTGTTCAGATGTGCCTGAGCGGATAGCTGACTTATGCGTGGAGATGCACATTTTAAGTATCTGTGTGGTCATCCTCACATAAATCAATCCGCAAGGGCAATGAAGAAGATATACAACATATGCAGAGTCACATGTGTAATAACCATTGATTGAAAAGCGTTTCCCTGTAGTAGGGTGTGTAAAAGTATCTCCTTTAACAATGGAATTACACGACAAACAGGGAAAAGTCCCTTTTCCTGTAGTAGTTAAATTAGCAGTCCGAGAGCCAATATCTGCCCTCACCAAAGTGTCACCAACTGTAGGAGCCTGTCTATATGACATAGGTGGATATTCCTGAAATTCCCTAACCTGTGGAAAGCCTTGTTTTAATAAAGGCCATCTGTTTGGAATTGGTTGAAAAGGTAGTAACAAGAGGAATCCGATCGATCTGTCTGGAGCGTGGTCTTTTAATTGAGGAGGATCGACTAAAAGGATTACACAAATCTAGAGGATAATCTCTTTGAACAAATCTATTGGCCATTTCTTTCAGACGTGTATCTCTCAATGCAGCATCAGACACTATTCTATTTACACGTTCAAATTGGTTTTTTGGAATATTATTAGCAATTTGAGAAGGATGGAAACTCCTGTAATGGAGTAATGCATTTCTGTCAGTAAATTTCCTAAATAGATCGGTGGTCAATTTTCCTCCAACTTTCGTGACCACCGTATCCAAGTAGGATACAGAATAAGTACTACAAGTGTACGTAAGGGAAATGTATGGACAGCATGCATGTAGATCTTTAATAAAGCATTCGAGGGTCAAACATGGCCCCGCCCAAATCAAAAAAACATCATCAATGTATCTCCACCACCCCTTGGAGTGGTGGAGAAACAATTGATTAGTATACACAAATTAATCTTCGTAAAGACCCATGTATAAATTAGCATAAGCGGGGCCACGTTTGACCCCATAGCTGTACCTCTACATTGTTCATAAAACGTGTCCTCAAATAAGAAATAATTTCTCCTCAAAATCACCTCCAACAGATCGATACCCAGGGTAGCAGCATGTAATTGGAAAGAAATTCGATGTTTAGAGATCCTTTCAATATCTCGTTTGATATTTTTCACATTAGGAGTAGAAAGAAAGTCCGTCTCCGAATCAATGGCAGCGATGATCCTGGAGATCTCAACATCCGAGTACCTGAAGGTATCCACAGAGACAGATGTCATTTCAGTAGTTTCCATGGTGGTGCAATTGCCCAGAGACAGCTGCAGTAGTAGTAGACGAATAGTTACAGGCAGCACCCAACAATCTAGATGCGACGTGCTATTGGTCGTTGTCCCTCTGTCTCCAGGAACAGCAAGTAGAAACTCCAAGAGAAGAGACCCAGCACTGTCGTCAAGTGTATTATAAGCTCTTTTATTTATTTAAAGCATCAGAAAGACAAAAAGGGCAAGTCTGTGCGACGTTTCGAGAGGCGACTCCTCTCTTTCTCAAGCTGACAAGCCCTCTGAATACATGAAACACAATCAGCCTTAAATAGTCCTTGCTCCACTAGGGAGCCAATCAGAATGGTCTGGACGCCCTGTCATCAACCAATTAGGTTAAGTTCCTACTTGTAGGCCCTCCCATCTGGTGGAGGACCTGATGCAGAACTACATCTATTTATACACTCCAATCATTTTAAAATGGCCACTGGAGGGCCGACCAATGAGGGTAGAGCATGTTCTGAATAGAAAAAACGATGATTGGAGTGTATAAATAGATGTAGTGTATAAATAGAGTAAAATGAGCCATAAATTACTCTTTTCCTATGTTGCTGTCACTTACAGTAGGTAGTAGAAACCTGACAGAAGTGACAGGTTTTGGACTAGTCACTCTCTTCATAGGGGATTCTCGGGGATTTATTTATTTTCAAAGGCACATAGTGAATGGCAGTTGCTCTGTCCAACTGCTAAAAAACTGTGTAGTGAGTAGGGAAGCTGGCCAGCATCATTGTTTAAATTCTTTTTAGGAAATATCTTTGTAAAGAATAAAAGCCTTGCTGAGAATCCCCTATGAAGAGATGGACTAGTCCAAAACCTGTGACTTCTGTCAGATTTCTATCACCTACTGTAAGTGACAGCAACATAGGAGAAAGGTAATTCATAGCTCATTTTACTCTGGAAAAAACGTGCTTCTTATTTATGTATGTTTGCACATATTTTAAATTTTTCGCCATAGTGCCCCTTTAAGAAGGACATTTATTAGAAATGAATAACATTTTAATGTGAAACTAGTTTTTATTAAAAAGTGCTATTTCTCGTTTGCTTTGTTTAGAACAGTACAGGAACAAGAGCAGTGTAGTTAACCTCTTTAGGGCCGCAGTGCTAAACCCCCCTAGTGACCAGGCCATTTTTAGTAAAATAGGCCACTGCAGCTTTAAGGCCAAGCTGCAGGGCTGTACAACACAGCAAAGTGATTACCCCCCCCCCCCCCCCCCCTTTTTCTCCCCACCAAAAGAGTTCTCTGTTGGTGGGGTCTGATCGCCCTCAGTTGTTTATTTATTTTTTTTTAATAAATATTTATGTGTCTGTTTTTGTGTGGTTTTTTAATATTTTCCTTTTTTTTTCCCAACAAACCCCTCCCTCCCCCCAGCCAGCCAATCCTGGCGATCGGCTGTCATAGGCTTCTGCCTATGAGAGCCGATCACTCTCTTGTCCCCCAGGGGGACAGCCGTGTCACACGGCTGTCCCCGGTATAGCGCTGCTTCCGATCGTAAATAGACGGTGATCATGCCGTCTAACAGTCTCCTGAGCGGCTATTGCCTCTCGGAGACTGAAGGCTGGGCGGAGCTCTGCCCCCCAAGCAGGAGATGCGCACGCAGCCTGCGTGCAATCTCCTGCATTAGCTGGCCCCAGGACTTTACGCAGATTGGCGTTAGACGGTCCTGGAGCTGCCGCCGCGGCCACGCCCATCGGCATGATGCGGTCGGCAGGAGGTTAAATATCTGGTCTATTATCTACACTAAGCAAATATTATGATAATGAACAATTAGAAGCTGTTGAGGACTGGATTAGGACTGTCTGATGCTTGTTAAAGTATGCTGCAATGGGGAGTGCAGCAGAATAAGCCTCACAGCACTAAACAATAATGATGATGATTAATTGTTAAACGTTACTAAAGAGTTTACTATGCAAAGAAGCAGCAGTGTTACTCAATGGTCTAAAATGCTGCACTTGCTCAATACTGGAATACAACATGTCCACAAGTACAGCACTATAAACAAGTTTACAACAGAGCAATGCAATAATAGTCACTGTCTGACAAATCCAGACCCTTTTTCTTTTTTTTTCTTTTTTTTTGTGTTAAACAAATGTTCATTTATTAAAGATTTCAATTCAAGGTTACATACATAGTAAAGCATTGTTTTGTAATTGAGATATTGTACAGGTATTGTGAATACAATAGTATAATCACATTTCTTGTAGATTAAGTCTGATACTATTTATACATATAATCAGCATATTTAGTGCGTTATAGACAACATACTAAGCTAGATAATGCATATATTACACCAAAGTCTTGAAATAAAAGTCTTGAGGGAGTTGAAACGACTCGAGTCATGAGACCAGTGAAAGGTTAGCAATGCTTATTCTAGTCCAATGATCATACAGACACAGGTAAGAGGTGTTATATATTTTATACAAATGGACTTTTTACCTATCTCTCACACACAAGAAAGAATGTATTGGGGAATTTTCTATGTTTATATACCAATTGTTTACAGGGGAGGGAGGTTTTAATTCTAGATTTCCAATCTGTGATTTTGGGGCATGTGGGTGACATCCATCCGAATGCTATGCATTGTCTGGCTGCAAATAAAGTTTCTATTAAAAATGTTTTGTCAAATGTATTCATGTCAGGCTTAATGATATTAAGAATCCATAGTTTGATGTCAGGAATAGCAGGTAATCCCATGCGGTCATGTAAAAAATTGGTAATTTGTTTCCAAAACGCAGCTGGGGGGACACTCCCACAACAGTGTAATAAAGAGGGGTTTTTAAATTTGCACTTAGGGCAGTGAGGTAAGACATTTGGGGAGTACTTGGCCACTTGAGATGGTAGCAAGTAGCTCTGGTGTATAATGTAGAGATCCAGACCCATTTTCAGTTTCTATCTATCTATCTATCTATCTATCTATCTATCTATCTATCTATCTATCTATCTATCTATCCATCCATCCATCCATCCATCCATCCATCCATCCATCCATCCATCCATCCATCCATCCATCCATCCATCCATCCATCCATCCATCCATTCATCCATCCATCCATCCATCTATCTATCTATCTATCTATCTATCTATCTATCTATCTATCTATCTATCTATCTATCTATCTATCTATCTATCTATCTATCTATCTATCTATCTATCTATCTATCTATCTATCTATCTATCTATCTATCTATCTATCTATTTATCTAGTCTGTACGTCTGTTTGTCTGTCTGTCTGTCTGTCTGTCTGTCTGTATGTATGTCTGTCTATCTATCTATTTATCTATCAGCTATAACATCACAATTTCAACACCTGGGGGATCTAAAATATCAGCTATTTATACTGAATGGTGTCCATGTACCAGATATCCAAGGTGTCCAACATTACGTTTTCCACCACACAGAGAGTTTCCAGAGCCTTCTAATTATAGTGAATTTCCCCATGAACCAAACCCAAATACCTACACTCATGTGGATTATTGGGAATCTTCTGTGACAAATTATATTATGCCCAAATAAAAAACACGGATTAAAAAAGTTCCACCCTTCACACAGTGCACATAGGCATGTTCAGGCACAAAACTAGGTCCAAGGGTTCTCAGGGAACTAACCAACTGAAAAAAGTATCCCCACTAGGAGACAAGGCCCTAAAGACTCTCATAAAATCATAAAATGTAACCTTTATTGAGGGCACATCAAAATTCAGGCACAAACATACACATTGGAGTATAAACTAGAGATGGCCCGAACCTCCGATTTTCGGTTCGCGAACTTCCGCGAAAGTTCAGTTTGCGCAAACTTTCACGAACCGCAATAGACTTCAATGCGGAGGTGAACTCTGAAAACTAGAAAAATGTATGCTGGCCACAAAAGTGATGGAAAAGATGTTTCAAGGGTCTAACACCTGGAGGGGGGCATGGTGGAGTGAGATAGATGCCAAAAGTCCCGGGGAAAATCCGGATTGGACGCAAAGCAGCGTTTTAAGGGTAGAAATCATATTGAATGCTAAATTGCAGGCCTAAAGTGCTTTAAAACGTCTTGCACGTGTATACATCAATCAGGGAGTGTAATTAGAGTACTGTTTCACACTGACACACCAAACTCACTGTGTAACGTGGCGCAAACAGCTGTTTGCATAGTGACGGCCGTGCTGGACTGGTTCGCACCATGGCCAGAGTGCAGGCCCATATGGTCGCCGGGCTGTGGTAGCTCAATGATAGAACAACAGTGACTGTCCAGCTGATCAAATTTGGTCTGTCCAGAATGAAGCAAAGACCTTATTATCTTTGGTGTGCCACCCCCCGAGACACTCATATAGCCGGCGGTCATTGCTTCATTGTGATACGCAAGCCCCTTCACTGTGGCAAGGTAATGATCACGAAGGGGAATGGGCACACGTGCCTTTTGTTTTGTTGTTGCAGCCGCAGTGCAGCCAGAAAAGTTAGGCAGGCATGTACACGCACCAGAAAAATTATTATAGCGGCCGCTGCTAGCAGCGGCCTTAAAAATTCAGGAATCCACCTGGAGTCCTTGACCCTGTTGGTGATGGCGGAGAAGGCAGTCAAGTGGCCTGCGGGCAGATATGCTGTGTGGGGAGCGACTTAGTCTTGGGGCAGGCAGTCACACGGCATGCAGGCAGAGATGATGTGTGTGGGGACTGACTTAGTCTTCGGGCAGGCCTGAGCGTGGTTTTCAGACCAGGCATCCGTGGTCAGATGGACCATTGACCCAACGCTGTGTGCCAGAGTTGTCACCATCTGCCTTTCAACATCACGGTACAGTTTAGGTATCGCCTTTTTTGAGAAAAAATTGCGGCCTGGTATCTTCCACTGCGGTGTGTGGCTTTGCTTTTGTGTGCTGCTTTTCCTCAGGTGGTCATCCCACTGCAGTTTGTGCTTTGTAATCATGTGCCTTCGTAAGGTAGTTGTCCCTACGCTGGTCTTGGTCTTTCCACAGCTCAATTTTCAGTGGCAGAGAGTACAGATGGCATTGCTCTCATCTGAGGCAGACACACAAAAAAATTTCCACACCGCTGAGCCCTGGGGTTATGGCACTTTGGTGGTGGCGGCCGACTGAGTGTTAAGTGGGGTGCCAGAATCAGAGCAGGAAAAGGAAGATATGTCACGCTTCCGTGCGGAAGCTGAAAAAGATTAGGTGTTCTGTGTTAAATAGTCAACTACATCCTGACAATATTGGTGGCCTGCCTCTGCCTTTTGTTTTGTCCATATAGGGGAGGGGGAAATGAAGAGAAAGGTATGCACTGACTTGACTAATACAATGTGCAGTCACACAGGTGCAGTTAACAGGTATGCACGGAGTGGTATATTACACTGCGTGCACTCAAGTAGGTAGGTGGGTGCACTGAACACAACAGGTAGGTATATGCAGTGATGAGGTAGGTGCACTGAACACAACAGGTAGGTATATGCAGTGATGGGTATTACAATGTACACCTGGCCCACACAGACAGGTAGCGAACAGGCACAGTGACACTGCGTGCACTCAGCTCACGTAGCTAGGTGGATGCACTGTGAACAACAGGTAGGTAGGTGTATGCAGTAATGGGTATTACAATGTGCACCTGTCACACACAGACAGGTAGCGGACAGGCACAGTGACACTGCATGCGCTCAGCTCATGTAGGTAGGTGGGTTCACTGTGAACAACAGTTAGGTATATGTAGTAATGGGTATTACAATGTGCATCTGTCACACACACACAGGTAGTCACTGAATGTGCTAAGCCTGGCAGTGGCACACACACAGTATGAATTATCAAGGGTGTCTATGCAACACAAGTGTCAGTGGGGCACACAGAAAAAAAATAGATCACAAGAACAAGATTAGCTCTCAAAAAAGCTGTTGAGGGGTGCTATTTTAGCAATAAGAATCAGCAAGGAGCAAGCTGACAAGCCTACAAGAGCCTAATTAATCTTTCCCTATGAGAGTCTGCAGCAGCAGATGACCCTTCTCTATTTACTGCAGGCACACAAGTGAGCAAAATGGCCGGCGATGTCTGCCTTTCCTAAGGGGGGCCTGATTGGCTACAATGTGCCTGCTGACTGTGATGTAGAGGGCCAAAGTTGATCCTAATGGTGCATTATGGGGCAAACCGAACTTCCGGGAAAGTTCACCCAGCGAATGCGACGCACCGAAGTTTGCCGGGAAATGTTTGCCGGCGAACCGTTCGGGCCATCTCTAGTATAAACACCCCCCCCCCCACACACACACACACACACACACATGTAAACTGAGATATAAAGAGATCATGGGCACAGTGTCCTGTAGACAGGAAGGTTGCCAGAGGCATACACTGAATGCCCCACCTTACTGGTGCCCATTCATGTTTTTCCAGCCATTTTGATTTTTTACGTGCACCATGGCACCATGTTCTTTTATGCCTCCCCAGCCTGCCAGTGAACTTCCTCTAGCCTAATGTAGAGTGGGACACGGGTGCTTGATATTCGCCCGATCTGGATGCAGGATCGGCTCTATCCAGTATAGATGGCTGCTGCAGCTAAAATGTTGAATAGCTTAAGATCTCAATCCACACATAATGTTTAAAACGTGGACCACACAACATGCAGGCAGGAGTGCTTGGATACCACTTTTCAAAATCCGAATTTATCCGGAACCGGATACCCAGATATCCGGATCAGATATCCGAATCCGAACTTTCAGATAGCCACGTTCATGCGGATATCCAAACGCATTATC
Organism: Hyperolius riggenbachi; assembly: GCF_040937935.1. Taxonomy (NCBI): domain Eukaryota; kingdom Metazoa; phylum Chordata; class Amphibia; order Anura; family Hyperoliidae; genus Hyperolius; species Hyperolius riggenbachi. The sequence continues at coordinate 396,299,654 of NC_090646.1, forward strand.
CGGGCTATCCGGGTGGATTCGGATATCCGGATAGAAAAATCAGAAGTGCCCTTTAAATTGCTTTAAAAACGTATTTTACGGTAAATGAGGCATGTAGCATCATTATTTTTTTAAAGCGGAACACTAAGGGCCCGATTCCACTGGAGCGGAAACCGCTCCGAATCCGCAGAGTTTCCCCGCACACAAATTGCACGGGGAAACTCTGCCATAGGGGATAATGGCACCGCCGGCCGAATCTCTTGTGCTAACGATTCGGCTGGTACTGCTGCAGAATTCGCTTGGGAGGCTGCGAATCCCATAGCCATGCATGGCACGGCTCATGGCATCCGCCTGCAATCCCGCTCACCCGGAAGTGCCGCCACGCGTCTCCCTGATGCGTGCGGCACAAGTGGAAACGGGCCCTAATTGATGATGTGGGGACTTAAAATCCCCCTCCCCCAAAAATGGCTGTCAATTAACATTAGGTCTAGGTTCCAGACAGTGGTCGTGCAGCCCACATTGTGTTCAAAGTCCAAGCGCACAAGTGGGACATGACAATATTCAGCCAAGACACCTCCAAAAAATTATGCAGCAATTGTGTTTTGGGTAAAATATAGGTGGCATCAGTGGCCTGTGGCATCCTGGCCTGGCGGTGGGAGCTGCACAGGCAGCAGGAGCAGGGCAATGCAGCAGCAGCAGGTGTAACGTGTGCCAGGAGCATGCCAGACATGGCACATGGCAATTGGCACTTAGCACGTGTCACGTGGAACACGTGCAACCACCTACCTATGTGAGCTGAGCGCACGCAGTGTCACTGTGCCTGTCCACTACCTGTCTGTGTGTGACAGGTGCATATTGTAATACCCATCGCTGCATATACCTGCCTACCTGTTGTGTTCAGTGCACCCACCTCATCACTGCATATACCTACTTGTTGTTTTCAGTGCACCCACCTACCTACGTGAGTGCACGCAGTGTGATATACTACTCCGTGCATACCTGTTAACTGCACCTGTGTGACTGCACATTGTATTAGTCAAGTCAGTGCAAAAACTCTAAGAGGTGAAGTGGTTAAATATACTGTATCTTTGAAGTGTTGTCAAATTTCCATTTTCATAACCTCGTGCTTTATCACGTGCATTCATTGATGAATATTATCAGTATACACGTTATATGCTATATTTCACACAATTCAACTATATAAAATACACACATTTAAGGTATGAAAGAACTCATCTTACATCCAGCTCCTGTTGTGATGCCATTTTGTAGTAGTGTCCACGAAATTCAGCTGCAAATTGAAGGGATGATGTTACTGAACAATCAACAAGCTCTCTCCTTTGTGCCAGACTCAGAGGACAGTATTGTCCGAACTCTCCCAGGCGAGACACTAACTCTACATTTCGCTTCATCCCCCCGATATAGACAGAACGGACAAAACAGGTAGAGGCAGAGGTAGAGGCCGACCCAGAGGAAGGCCAACCGGTCTGTGCGAGGTCATGTTGATGTGATTTCATGCGGCCCTGGCCCAAAGTACAGTGCTCAAAAGAAGGCACATCCCATCAACTCCCAAGATTGTCAGGACGTGGTTGACTATTTAACACAGAACACCTCTACTTCCGCAGCCACCAATACTACTACAAGCACCACATACCTTGCATTTGACACCTCGCCAGGGCCGGGACAAGGCTCCCCAGCACCAGAGGCTGAGATTCCAAAGTGCGGCCGTCCACACGCACACACACACACACACACACACACACACACACGCACACACACACACACACACACACACACACACACACACACACACACACACACACACACACACTACATACACACACAGATACACACACACTCTGTACACACACTAACACACAAATATACACACACACTCTCTGTAAGACCTCAGGCAGGCGGTCTTACATGGCCATGGGACCACCCTCCACCAACGCCTGGACCAGCAGGTAGCCGACTACCTGGCCTTAAGTGTGGATGTAGACACTGTGAGCAGCGATGAACCCTTGGACTACTGGGTGCGCAGGCTTGACCTGTGGCCAGAGCTGTCCCAATTTGCCATCCAACTTCTGTTTTGGCCTGCCTCAAGCGTCCTGTCAGAAAGGACCATCAGCGCAGCTGGAGCCATTGTCACTGAGAAGAGAAGTTGCCTAAGTCACAAAAGTGTTCAGTAAATCACCTTTATTAAAATGAATGAGGCATGGATCCCGGAGGGCTACTGCCCACCCCAAGACTAAGTCAGTCCCCACACACAGCATCTCTGCCTGCACGCCATGTGACTAGTTGTCTGCCCCAAGGCTAAGTCGCTCCCCACACAGCATCTCTGCCTGCAGGCCGCTTGACTGCCTTCTCTGCCACCACCAACAGGGTTCAGGACCACTATACTAATTTTCTGGTGCGTGTACATGCCTACCTAATTTTTCTGTCTGCACTGAGGCTGCAACAACAAAACAAAAGGCATGTACATGTGCCAATTCCCTTTCGTGATCATTACCTTGCCGCGGTGAAGGGACTTGCATATCACAATGAAGCAATGATGCTGGCTATATGAGTGTCTCGGGGGGTGGCATACCAAAGATAATAAGGTCGTTGCTTCATTGTGGACAGACCAAATTTGATCAGCTGGACAGTCACTGTTGTTCTATCATTGAGCTACCACAGCCCGGCAACCATATGGGCTTGAAAAGTGCCACGGCCTGCACTCTGGCCATGGTGCGCACCAGTCCAGCACGGTCGTCACTACACAAACAGCTGTTTGCGGTGTGTTACACAGTGAGTTTGGTGTGTCAGTGTGAAGCAGTACTCTAATTACACTCCCTGATTGATGTATACACATGCAAGATGTTTTAAAGCACTTTAGGCCTGCAATTTAGCATTCAATGTGATTTCTGCCCTTAAAGCGCTGCTCTGCGTCCAATCCGGATTTTTCCCGGGGACTTTTGGTGTGTATCCCACTCCGCCATGCCCCCCTCCAGGTGTTAGACCCCTTGAAACATATTTTCCTTTACTTTTGTGGCCAGCATACATTTTTCTAGTTTTCAAAGTTCGCCTCCCCATTGAAGTCTATTGCGGTTCGCGAAAGTTCACGCGAACCGAACTTTCACGGAAGTTTGCGAACCTGGTTTGCAAACCGAAATTTGGAGGTTCGGGCCCTCTCTAAAGATAAGCATACCTGAAACTTGCCGTTATAATAAGCCATATAGATGGAAGCCTCTGTATTCCTCTCACTTAAGGCTTCATTTAAAACATCCAGCTGTTGTTGATATTTTATATTCAGCAGTTGAATCATATATCTGGACAGCTATGTAGCTGCTATAGTTATAAAGGTGTCAAGACACCTGATCTACTTTCTCATGCTGAGTTAAAGCAAGTCAGCAATGTCAAGCTTCATTTTCCACTCACTTAAGGTATGTGTTAAGACTGCTTGGTGACTGTGTAGACAGCATGTATTTATATGTATATACATAGCTTAGGTGTGAAAAAATCCCCTACTCAAACAGCTGACTGAATCAGCACTATCTGACCTGCTCAGAAATAAACATGAATGAAGTAAAAAAGAAAGCAGAATATATATATATATATATATATATATATATATATATATATATATATATATATATATATATATATATATATATATATCCTCCTCAACAAATGTGTGTGGGTATTATGTTAAATTATCTCACTGAAAGAAACACAAAAAAAGCTGACTACAACAGATAAGAACTTGTAAGCACACTGTGGCTGCATGACACCATCAAAAAGAGCACAGTTTAATTGGATCTTTTCAAACCATTTCCTTGTCAGTTTTGTCAGAAAAGTCGTGTTTTTCATGAACCCTTTCCTTGTTTCCAATGAACCATGAGCCATGTAATCATTGATCCCTGTTTCTGTGCCTTTTCAATACAAATGGAAGGTACTGCACATGACCAAAAGTTCTGCCAGAACTTCTGGTTAATAGGGTGCGTGACTGCTATCAAATGCCACTAATAGTCTTGGATTCCTCACACCTTTTCCATAAGTAATCTTACAAAGAAATCGCATGAAACAGACTCTTGAAAAAAAAAGCATGCTGCAAATACGTGTAGTGACTCTTGAAATATTTAAGAAAATGTGTGCACCGAGCTATATGCTGAGCTGTCATGCTTGCCTCTGTGTAAAAAAAAAAGAAAGAAAAAAGAAAGAAAAGTTAGTTTTCTATCTAATTATTTGACTGCAGTAATTTCTGGGGATGGGCATACACATAGAAAAATACTTGATCCATTTATTTGTTCCGTGCCACTGATTCAATAAGTATAATAAGACACCTTGGCCCATATGCAATTAGCTTTTTCACTTGAGTTTTCTTCTAGGAGATGATTTTTCATCTTGTATTTAAAATAATTTTCTAACACTTTGCAATTGAAAAAGAACCAAACATAGGTGAAAAGGTGCTATCAAAATTATTTTGAGTATTTTCTTGCTTGCTGTTGGTTTAAAGGGCATTTTATTTACAAACTGTGACATATCACCTAGGAGAAAACTCAGGAGAAAAAGTGAATTGCATATGGGCCTTTATCTGAGCTGAATATTTAACCACTTCACCCCCAAGGGTTTTTCACCACAGCAAACCAGAGCAATTTCCACCAGGGAACGGTCCTCCCTTTCATTCGCCAATAACTTTTTCAATACTTATCACAACAAAATGATCTATACCTTGTTTTGCCACAAATTAGGCTTTTGGGGGTGATATTTGTGTTTGTTTGTTTTTTGTAATTTGTAATTACTTTACTTTCTACGCATTTTAACCACTTGAGGACCCACCCTTTACCCCCCCCTTAAGGACCAGCATTGAATTATGTGATCTGTGCTGGGTGGGCTCTACAGCCCCCAGCACAGATCAAACACCAGGCAGAGAGATCAGATCACCCCCCTTTTTTCCCCACTAGGGGGATGATGTGCTGGGGGGGTCCGATCTCTCCTGCCTGCGTGTGGCTGGCGGGGGGGGGCACCTCAAAGCCCACCTCCGCGGCGAAATTCCGCTTCCCCCCTCTCCTACCTGGCCCCCTGGTGATCGGGGCTGCACAGGACGCTATCCGTCCTGTGCAGCCTGTGACAGGACGTCCCCTGTCACATGGCGGCGATCCCCGGCCGCTGATTGGCCGGGGATCGCCGATCTGCCTTACGGCGCTGCTGCACAGCAGCGCCGTACAATGTAAACAAAGCGGATTATTTCCGCTTGTGTTTACATGTAGCCTGCGAGCCGCCATCGGCGGCCCGCAGGCTATTCACGGAGCCCCCCGCCGTGATTTGACAGGAAGCAGCCGCTCGCGCGAGCGGCTGCTTCCTGATTAATCAGCCTGCAGCTGGCGACGCAGTACTGCGTCGCTGGTCCTGCAGCTGCCACTTTGCCGACGCACGGTATAAGCGTGCGGTCGGCAAGTGGTTAAAGAAAACAATAAGGAAAAAATGAAAAAAAATACACATTTTCTCCTTCCATCCCCTATACGTTAAAAAAATAAAGCTTCTGTACATAAAACCCACACATTTTATTTGCCTATTTGTCCTGGTTATCACAAAATGTAAATTATGCCCCTAGAACAATGTATGGTGATATTATTTGAAAATAAAGGTGTATTTTTCATTTTCCCATTGCACGCTACCAATGATTACAAGCTCTTATTAGCAAAAATAAGAGTAGTATACCCTCATGACATACATATTTAAAAAGCTGAGTCCCCAAGGTAACCATTTATGTATTTTTTTTTCAATTATTTCATTCTTTTTTTTTTTTTTTTTACAACTGTTTTATTTTGGTACAGAGTGCATACAAATAACAATTGTATTGCTTTTAATTCAGTTTGCTGCTAAAAAAAATTCAAATGACATAGGCCTCAGATTTTCAAACACCCTACATTCTATTCTCTCACTTGTCATGATTAAAATTATACCCTATATACATAATCAGATAGCTTTTTGGCCATGCAATATGCTGCTAACCATGAGCGGCACCATATGATTTTTCAAGGCCATACAATACAGTCATTCTTCAAAGCCCATGGAGCACCTGAACAGTCAAGAAAAATAAAATGTCACTATTATGAAAACTAGAGATCCAGTCCTACTCAGATATACATATTTTGTACATTTGTACTTATGCAGTTTTACTGAAATTGTACCATAACTTTAAAAAATGATTTATTTTTTTTACAATTTTTTTCATTTTGGCACAAAACAAAAAAAAATCAAATTACATAGGCCTCAGCTCTCAAACACCCCAAATTCTATTATTTCACTTGTCACTGTTAAAATTATAACCTATATACGTAATCAGTTGGCTTTTTGGACACACGGCAGACTGTTAACTAACAGTAGCACTAAAGGTCATTTTTGGCTTTTGCATTCGCTTTTAACATTTTTCCTCGAATGTTTCCACATTTCCACGCTTGCGAACGTGTGCATGGTACGGAAAAAAGCTGGAAGAAGCCCCACGTAAGTAAGGATAGATTTAAATTTTCACCTCGTGAGTCCTTTGAAACAATTCTACTTGGTTGTGTTTCTAATATTTTTTTGAATGACAAGCACAGAACCAATATGGAGATCAGGTGTTCTGAATTTCCTTGACTGCACCGGCTGCATGATAATTATTGATAATTATAAATATGTCAATTCACTAAGGTTGTGTTCAGATGGGTGCTAGACAGAAGGGTAAAACAAAAATCATTTAAAAGTCTCTGTTGAATTATTAGTTTTTGGTATGACATTTGTCAAGGATAGATGGTAATGTATTACAATACAATGTAGCTCAAGAGGGAAAAAAAAGCGTGGGACATCCATGCTAATTATAGCTGACTCAAGCTTTGTTTAGATGGATATTAGAAAGTAGAGGAAAATCAACATCATTTAAATGTGTGTGTCAAATTGTATGCTTGGTATGGCATTTCATGGGTATTCAATATTATCTGGTGTTTTGAATGTCAGGAAAAAAAAGATTGTTTTGGAAAATCTATAGAATGAGGGATCAATGCTTTGAGGCCATTTTGAATCAGCTGTCATTTACTTTATTTATTACATTTGAGCTCCAAAACATTCCACATGCTACAATTAATGTATTCGTAATATATATTCTTACAAATGTAAACATGTAAGCCTATTCAAAACTAATACTTTTTCATCATAATGCAAGTGGATGTAAGTACATACCCATAATTCCTTGGTTTCTGCAAATGCACATGAACTTAGGTAACTGGGAATCTCAACTATCCGACACTTATGGCAGCTATGGTGGCATTCCTTTCTCCCACTGAGCTCGGGCCCCACTATGACCAGCACCCCTGATTTTGTGAGTGATTTCCAGAGAGATTGTGGAGGATTGTGATTTACCCCTGCATTCCTTCATATGCTATCACTCTGGGATTTCTAAAAAAAAATGCGCATGCAGAGTTTTCACGATCGCTGCAGTGGAATGCCTCTCATAGGGTTCCACTGTTGCAATGCTTTGCCAATTGCCGGTGCTCAGCAAGCATTACAGATAGTGCTCTAGTGGGCACTAGGCCTAATGCAAAACAGAAGACAGTGGTGGAAGATACTTACCACATCCTCTTTACTTCTTACATACATCCATGATAGGCAGCTGGACCAGTCACACCTCAGCTTTGCAGCTCGTATAGTGAACTTCAATCAAATTTGGGGATTTAAGGTCTGTGGGGTTCTCACACATCATCAATTGTGACAGCACATTAAAGAGACTCCGTAACAAAAATTGCATCCTTTTTTTATCATCCTACAAGTTCAAAAAGCTATTCTAATGTGTTCTGGCTTACTGCAGCACTTTATACTCTGTAATAAATAAATGTATCTTTCCCCTGTCAGACTTGTCGGCCTGTGTCTGGAAGGCTGCCAAGTTCTTCAGTGTTGTGGTTCTGCTATGAACTCCCCCTTCCAGGCCCCTCTATGCACACTGCCTGTGTGTTATTTAGGATTAGAGCAGCTTCTCTCTTCTCTCTTATCTTTTACAAACTGGATAAATCGTCCTCTGAGCTGGCTGGGCTTTCACATACTGAAGAATTACAGACAAGGGAAAAAGCTGTTTGCAGGAAGAAACGAGCAGCCTGAAACTTCAGTGCATGAGAACAGGGGGAAAGAAACACACAAATGATCTCTTGAGATTCAAAAGGAAGGCTGTATACAGCCTGCTTGTGTGTGGGTGTATTTTCTATGTGTGGACATACTGTACATCAACCTACTTCCTGTTTTGGTGGCCATTTTGTTTGTTTATAAACAAACTTTTTAAAACTGTTTTTAACCACTTTTAATGCGGCAAGGAAATTGTGACAGATGGTAATAGGAGATGTCCCCTAACGCACTGGTATGTTTACTTTTGTGCGATTTTAACAATACAGATTCTCTTTAAAGGTGGGATGGAAATGCAATCCTTGAGCTTTTCATAATGAATAAACCATCATTATCCATATTAGCACTGCCACCAATAATGACATTCGAGCTGGCATTACTAAAGTCGAATGACTGAATAGACTTGGAGGCAGAGCAGTGGTTGCTTTTCTGTTGCTGCATGAAGCATTTTGGCACCACTATGAGAGCAAGTCAGCAGCCAATATTGGATCTGTGTAATTGAAATATTTAAGACATGTGTAGTCCTCGGTTTAAAGACAGTTTTACAAACTTTTCAGCTCTAATTAGTATTTTCAAGATGCAGATAGAATTAACCCCTTACCCTCTTTCTTTTAGATTTTTTGGCCAAGGAAATTAATTTTCCATAAATTCTCCTCTCATTTCTAAGGTGTATTCCACAACTTTTCCATCTTAATCACCATGATCACAATGTAAGAATTTCAGTACAAAATATTATTACACTACTAAGTGACATCCTCTGAAATTGATCATTGTTTTGTGCTTAATTTCAACTGCATACATACCTGCAATATATGCCATCACAAACCAATCTTTCATTATCGTGTACAGATAAATTATGGTTACCTCTCTGCTGAACAACCCATTCTGTTCTATTTAGCCTCATTGCTAGGAAAAGTATTTTGGGCTCTTTCCCTGCCCATTTGTCCTGTCTGTTAGCAGTGTTAGGTGATGCAGAGTGAGGAGAAGAAGAGTTACTACCAAAAGCTATTTTCAATTGTGAGACTTTTTTGTGAAAAATAGCTTGTATTTTAACGTTTTTGCGTGTTTTGTGAAAAAGATCTAAATTTTAACCACAAGAAATCAGTATTTTTACAGCGGAAATTCACGAAAAGCACAAAAGACTCAAAAAATAACTGAACACATTTCAGATGGAATTTTTGCTCAAAAGTGAATTTAACATTATTTTTGTAAAAATTAATGCAAAAAGAATATGGGAATTTTTCGCTCATCACTGATTACTACAGCTCCTGTTTTAGAGTAAGTATTGATAACAGATATTATTAACCACTTGCCGACCACACAATCATACCGTGCGGCGGCAAAGTGGTAGCTGGAGGACCAGCGACGCAACTGTGCGTCGCCAGGTGCCTCCCTAATTAATCAGGAAAGGCCACTCGCGCGAGCGGCCATTTCCTGTTAGATCACGGAGCGGGTCTCCGTGAATAGCCTGCGAGCCGCTGATTGCGGCTCGCAGACTAAATGTAAACGTAGGAGACATTTGTCTCCTTTGTTTACATTGTATGGTGCTGCTGCGCAGCAGCACCGTAAGGCAGATCGGCGATCCCCGGCCAATCAGCAGCCGGGGATCGCCGCCATGTGACAGGGGACAGCCTGTCACTGGCTGCACAGGACGGATAGCGTCCTGTGCAGCCCCGATCACCGGGGATGAGCGGGTAGGAGAGGGAGGGGGGAATTTCGCCGCGGAGGGGGGCTTTGAGGTCCCCCCCCCACAACATGCCTGCCCACCGGAGCGATCAGACCCCCCCTGCACATCATCCCCATAGGGGGGAAAAAAGGGGGGCGATCTGATCGCTCTGCATGAAACATGATCTGTGCTGGGGGCTGCAGAGTCCACCCAGCACAGATCACAAAAAATAACGCTGGTCCTTAAGGGGGGGTAAAGGGTGGGTCCTCAAGTGGTTAAGAAACATCAGGAGTCTGATCAGAATCTCTACCATCAGTGATGATCAGAAGCATAGAGCCCATTAATTGCTTCACTTAGCTGCAGCCATATCTCTAGAATGAACCAGGAACTGCTTAGGACATGACTTCCAGAAATCAGGGATAAGCAAACAGGAAATGCTTGCTCATGCTTGCTCACATCCACTCATTCTCAGCATTCTAACATTACTCGCTATCTTGAAAGTCAGTGGGCCATATGCAACTTACTTTTTCACCTGACTTTTCTCCCAGGAGATCATTTTTTATCTTCGATTTAAAATAACTTTTCAGCACTTTGCAACTAAAACAGTACCAAAAAGTAGGTGAAATAGTACTATCAAAATTATTTTGAGTATTTTTTTTTGCTTTCTGGTGGCTTAAAAGGCATTTTATTGACAAGTTTAAAAATATCACCTAGGTGAAAAAGTGAATTGCATATGGCCCAGTAAGTCAAGATAAAGGAGGGAAAGGTGGGCAGCAACATCAGCCATAATTGCAGGTGATAGGGGCAACTGCAACAGCTAACATAGGTGATTAGATTGTTGTTGCTGCCCAGTGCCCACCTGCTGCCCACAAGATTACATTTAAACATTGTGTGGAGGCTGTTCATTGTCTTTAAAATAGTATTAGGGCTACAATAACCTTTTTGTTTTTTTAAGAAAAAAAATGTTTTTAAAAATAAGTGTTGAACTTGAACTCACATAGTAGTAATTTTTCAGCAAAATTCAGAATTATGATGCAAAATTGCAATGCAAAATGTCAGGGTATTGTGAAATTTTGTATGTAAATCATACTTATAATCAATAATTTTGCAATGACAAGTAATTTTCTCATGTCCATAGACTTTAATTCATTTATGTGAAAATACAAAAATGTGTTTTCTCATATGCAAAAATGTTTATCTTATGCTTCATACTTCAATGCTACTATCCAAAAATGTGTTTTCGCATATGCAAACATTTATTTTCCTAAACCCCCAAGACTTCAATGCATTTGTGTGAAAATTATGTGAAATTACAATGAAATATTACACTAATCTAGTGGAGCAAGGATACCTTTTCTTTACTTGTTTTGCTGTCCTATATTTGCCAGGCTAGATTTTGAGCACTGTGACTCATTTCCAATGTTTGATGTAACACCATTATTGTTCTGGTTTTTATTATACCTTTTTTATGTCATTGTTAATATTCCTGATCTCTCTGCTCTGAGTCTTTTCTGAGCAGTTTCCCTTTTAATTTGTCCCCATGGTTTGATTTAAGGGGTTTAACTCCCCATATGAGTAATAAGTAGACTGATGTTGTTTTGGTATTTGGTATTTAGATATTTGACATACTCATCTTTTGTTTATCTATCCTCCTCTCTGCTAATTTTGTCTTTATTACTGGTCCTTTAAATGAGGCCAGACAGCTGTGTTCACACAACATTGACTTGATATTAATTATTTGTTCCCTGTTGATCTTCAATCATTATATCTAAACTGATTTACAATCACTTGGCAGAAGCTTAGCTGGTTTCACACCTATGAGCTGTAAATACCCAGTTAGTTGCATCAACACAGCTGTCTGGATTTCAGGTGATACTGTATTGGATATCTGGTCATCTTTCCTTCCCAAGTTATTAACTTCGTTTGAAGCATCTGGCTGAAGATATCTTACAATGCATTTCACTTTGCTGTACTTACCGTAACTTCATGATACTAAGATTACAAATTAATGTAAAGTTTTTCTCTCTGCACTTGTTATATTTCCCATGTTATCATGTGATACTACGTTGGATGTATTTTTTTTTATTTCTTTGGTTTAATAAAAAATAGTGTTATAAAAAAAAAGAAATTACAAGGGAATATGCAAAATCAAAATTACTCATGAAATTGAAATCAGGATCAAATTCATAAATGTGAAAATGTATTAAGAATTCTTGAAACCAAAATTGCTTATTAAGATCAACACTACTATGCATCAGCAGATTAAGAATAATCAATCAAGCTCAGTAGCAGAAAAGTTCTGTTTTCATTACAGTTGCACATAAAATTATGTTTTCATACCACATACACAAGATATGTCTTGTTTTGTCTAAGGATACCTTAGTGGCAACTGAAATAAAAAAATGGGCGAGGGGGGGGGGGGGGAAGCAGGCATGTTTTGTGAGCTCTCCTCATGCCTACTGCTTCCACTGTTCTTCTCCATTCCCCTCTGGTACAGCTTAGTGGTAAAACCCCCAAACTTACTTCCTGGTTGAGGTGACTGTGCAGGCCCCCATTTTTTATTTCCATTTACACTTGGAGAACTTTCTCCCAATACTCTTGGTAACAGTAATTGTTCTCCTGCCTGTAATGCAAGGCAATGTATATTTAACATGGTAGTAATTAGAAAGAATGGAGCCTAAGTTATAAGGAAAATTAATGCGCGAGTAAAATGAGTTAGCCATCTTAGTTTCCCTATTGCTCTGTCATAACATTAGTGAACCAATGGGAAGGCTTCAAAGATAAAAAGACTTGTGATATTGGGAGGTGCTTCTACACAACATTCTTAGCAACAGTAAGACAATATATTATATAAAACTAAGCTCCCTTGAGTGAAGCTTGGATGTGACTTCTCAGAAGAGGGATTAGATCTATGTACAAATTGAAGTAGGAAGCACTGAGTTGAACCTTTCCTGATGTTTAGCCTGTGGAACTGACCTACATGGGCTTAATGGTAATGCTGACTATAGAACTGCTTATTTAGTTGTATACTTCAGGGAACAGTGCTCTACATTGAAAGCAAACTCTACAGAAATATAACATTGAGAAACTAAAATATAAACTTAGACTGTTCAAGAAACCCACTAAAAGGTTCATATAACAGTTATTACATTTTCATGAAACTTAAATGACTTTAAATATCAACTCTGACGACGTTTGTAGAACATGATGTGTAAATTCACTGATGAAAATCTTTCCTCTCAATTTTACACAAGACCTGCTATTTTCCTTCCATTAGTGCTTTGTTATTGTCGTTTCTATAAAGAAAATTGTATAACCTTACATAATTCACATTTTTCCACTACAGTACTTTACTTTTGCTGATTTAAAGTGTAATGCAAATCATGTCATGAGAGACACTATATTTTGTTAAAAATTGAGGTGTTGAACACAGAAGGAAAACACATTAAAAAAGCTACCCGGGGAGGGGGAGGGCTGCGGGGGGTTGGGGGGGTGTTTTCAAAACACATTGAACGACACATCCCCCCCCCCCCACACACACACACACACACACACACACACATTCAAATGTCAAGTTTTTGAGTCTATTTCAAAAGCAAGAAAGTATTTTTTCCTCAATCTCAATAAAAAAAGTCCGTATCCAAGTACATTTAGTTTGAATTTTGTCACAGGAGATGTTTTCACACCTTATTAATAGGTTTTATTTTAAGCCTCCAGCTAGTAAGGGAAAACTCAATATAAGTTTGATACTTTTTCTTTACCTACTTTAAGAACTCTTTTAATTGTTCACGACAGAATACCTATTTTGTAGGTAGGATGAAAAGAAGCAAAAATGTGAATAGTGGTCCTTGCATTTGAAGTAGATACAAATCCACTGTTGTTGTGTGCAACTACCATTAAACTATTTGGAGGGTTGCATTTATAGTTCAGTGTTAAATTACTTTGATTTAAAGTCATGTATAGTGATAACTAAGTAAAAAAAATACGAAAAAGTTGTGTTTCTCCCTTAAAGCACATTTACTAATCCCTTAAAGGGATACTGTAGGGGAGTCGGGGGAAAATGAGCTGAACTTACCCGGGGCTTCTAATGGTCCCCCGCAAACATCCTGTGCCCGCGCAGCCGCTCACCGATGCTCTGGCCCCGCCTCCGGTTCACTTCTGGAATTTCTGACTTTAAAGTCAGAAAACCACTGCGCCTGCGTTGCCGTGTCCTCGATCCCGCTGATGTCATCAAGAGCGCACAGCGCAGGCCCAGTATGGTTTGTGTCTGCGCAGTACACTCCTGGTGACATCAGCGGGAGCGAGGACACGGCAACGCAGGCGCAGTGGTTTTCTGACTTTAAAGTCAGAAATTCCAGAAGTGAACCGGAGGCGGGGCCGGAGCATTGGGGAGTGGCTGCGCCAACACAGGATGTCTGCGGGGGACCATTAGAAGCCCCAGGTAAGTTCAGCTCATTTTCCCCCGACCCCCCTACAGTATCCCTTTAAGTCAGCATTCAGAGGTATTGAAACCTCATTTTGTCTATCAACTTGACACAGATAAGCCAAGAAGATGTTGTGACTAATCATTGTTGTGACTAATCATTGACTTTGCCGTGAATGAGATGACAAATCAAAGGTTTCCTTTCTATGCAAAGGACCACATTTATCGTTAAAAAATAAACAATAGCACGCAATGACACAATTTGGCTGCTGCCTGCAGGGTGGATGGAGTAGAAACCTGCAATACTCCCAGTAATATGAAAATACAACAATTGTAAATAAGAATTGCCTGCTGCCCTGTAACACAAGGTGCCAATTTACACAAGTTGAAGAAGTTTGGGACCTTGTTGGCTAATGTACTGTATGCAAGATTATCAATCAATTTCTTCAAAAGATATATATACAGTTGTGCTCATAATTCTACATACCCTCACCAAATTGGTGAAATATTGGCTATTGTTTGAAAAGTATAAATATTTATTTAAGAAGATTTCCTTTTAATAAAGGAGTCGGCTTAAACTAAACTATTATCACATAGCTGTGAGTGCCTTTTGTAAATAGTAATTTTAACTCAAACTATCCTTATGGGCCTGAGTTCACAGTACATACTGTTACATGTTGGGGCTGATAATAAACACACAGGTTCAAATTAAGAGAGAGTGCCAACCCCTTTACATGTTTTGACTGTAATTAGTGTCAGTATATAAATAGTCAATTCAACTTAATTCAGAGATGCACTGACATTTCTAGATACTGAGTCATGGAGATAGTCAAAGTTCCTGTGGAAAAGGTTTTTTTAATAGCATAAATCAGGAAAAGAATATAAAAAGATATCCAGAAATCTGAAAATCACTGTTTCTATTCTGTAAACTAAACATTGCAAAAATGTGACAAATTTTTGTTTAGCAAAAATTTAGCAAAGTCAATGTAGTTGATTGTAAAGCCTTTATTCATGATCTCAACACCAAATATAGTATGTGTACACAGGGAACATGTCACCATCACCACGCCTGACAAACCATTGGTGCTGAATAAGTCAGCCCCCGGCTGCCTATCCCCATGTGAGAAGCAATGTCACCAAATTAGCCATCATTGGTGCTCAGCAGCGACGTTAAGGTTAGGGTTAGGTTACCAAGCATTTTTTTTAACATGAAGGGGATTCCACCATAAGCTCCCCCTCCCCAGACTTTACCTGTAGGTGTGCAAGTAGTTAACACCACCTCCTCCTGGGCACAAGTTTGTGCAAAATTGTATTTATTAGCACAGTAACAATTTTGAATATTTTGAATATAATTTTTAAAAACAAATTGTTTAGTGTCAAAACTATGTAACTTATACAAGGCACCTGTCTTTTCCAGTGTGTTTAACTTGTAGGGACAACAATGGATGATTCTCATATTCAGCAGTGATGCACTGGGAGACATCTCAGAACTCACTCCAACCTAAATAATTGCAAATACTTTCTGTTTCAAGGAGGCAAACTTTTGTTTTCTGTTTTAGTATTCATAAATCCACTGTAGGAAAGTGCGATAAAAACAACCCCCCAGAAACTACTGGCACCAAAACCGGGGCTTGTTGTATCACGCCGCCATTCACCCGTCGCCCCAGCCCACTGGCTCTGCCATCGCTATGATGGCAGAGCTCTGTGAGCTGGTCAGGAGCCAATTTCATTGGCTTCTGACCTGTGATCACTGTAAGCCAATGAGATTGGCTCACATCTGCTCATGACTGTCTCACAGAGCTCTGCCGTTAACCCAATAGCAGGATGAGTCAGCCTCGGCGAGAGTGAGAGCAACGTGATGGGCAGGAGTTTTAAGAACAGTGAGAGCGTGTGGCGGCGGTAAGTGAAATCAATGCCCTGGCAGGGATAACTGCTCCCAAACAGGGCATAGATTTCAATTAGCCTTGTCTAAAAGGAGTACATAAACCTGTTGCTTTGAGATGAATGTCTAGTAATATGACAAGAACATACTGCTTACTGGTTAAAGCAACAAAAGGGTCTGCAATTTGTAACCCAAAGTGGATTTTACAGCCTTTTTTGTGCCTCTGCTGCACCCCATGGGGTGATGTTACACACCCTCCCCAGATGTTTCACTTGTATTGTAACCAAATGTACTTTGAAGCTGTATTGCTTTGTGTACAATGGTCTCCTTAATCAGGATAACTAAAAAGTACTCAATTACAAAATCTAACCTGCTCAGTAAAGTTTTCTAAACAGGTACATTACTTATAGAACTTTCATGGTTACCATAACGTTTAAGCTAAAAAAAACACACATTCTTCATAGTTACTTTAATCCTTACAGTAAAAATAAAATCCAAAAAAGAGCAGATTAAGTACCAGGAAATGAATGTTATAAAAGCTACATAACCCCAGTGGTTGTCAGCCATACTGTTTTAAATGTTCAAGTTGTGCATCACTGCTCACCTTTACATTTTAAGAATTTAGCTTGACCCCTAAATTGGTTTAAATGCAGCAATTACAGTTTTAGGTTCTGCTCAGTCTTTAAGCAGGAACGGGCATACTGCTAAGCCTTGGAAGTCAAAGCTTCTGTGTTTTGCAATTATACTAAGTAAAAACATCATCTGTCAACAGGAGCTGACAGGTTGTCTGGTGGGTTTCGCCAGGAATCAGTTGGTATTAAGAGAAAGAGCTTGAATGGTTAATGCTTTCTGCAAAAACATTGAGTAACCTGAATTAGGTTTAATGGACTATACAACTTCAATCTACCACACTATGGATTATTTAGTAGATTTGTGGAATTCATGGTACCTATTTTCTTTTAATTTATGTTCAGCTCTTTCATTATATTCTGCAAATCATGACTTGTTCATTTCCACTGAGGCAAAAAGAAAAAAAGGATATATCAAGAAATCCTTTGTAATAAATTCTACAATTCCAAATGTGAATTGAGGCACTCTACTAAGTTCTGTGAAACCTCCATCCAGTAAATCTGATGAAAACAAATGAAAGGCAAAGAAGTTCACTCTCATTTGTTTTATTCTCCAGTGTGCACTAGAAAAGCCATATCTGGAATCTAATTGGTTGTTATGAGAAAGCCTTATTTTATGAATCAGTACTAGAATGTAACTCATAAGCAGCATACGTATAAGTGTATATAGTAGAAAAATAAATCATATAAATTACATTGGCAGAGACGAATGCAGTAAAAATAAAATGTTTTAATGTTTAATTTGCATATATTTCATCAGTTTTGGACTTGACTAGGGCTAGGTCACAGTCACCTTGATGAGAGTTCATATGCACAGTAAAAACAAACACACATTGTAAGTCTAACATCAGAAAACACTTCAAATGCAGAGTAAAATAAAACATTGCATTCAGAAATGTACAAAGCAAAGCATACAAAATGTAATTGCTAAATCAAAGATGCATGTTGCTTTATAAAATTTCATCGAGGGCAATCTGTGATAGTTAGATAGAATCAAGAACTTTGTTTATTAAGACAACAACAAAGAGTTAACAAACCAGTCAAATTAGTCAAGAGAATACAGTTGACCAGAAATGTGAAGACACCCACAGAAAAGTAAGCAATCCAAAAGCATCTACTACAAACAAGAGCAACCAACAGTATGTTGTTAACGTCAATTAAAACATACAGAGATAATGTGACAAGGTTGCAACAAATTACAACAAGTGGTTGACCACACTGTCAAAAAATTATACCAGAAATAGTAGTGAAGGGAGTCAGCAGTGGCCAAAAAGCAAAATAAGGTTAATAAAGACCAAGCAGGTTCCTAGTAAGGTCCCAATCCACTAGGCTGGAGGGAATACAACTATAAGTCCTAGATTCTATTACATTTATCATACATTTTCTATGGAGATACATGACCATTTTTAATTTAAGCGACTGGTAATCCCATCTTTCCAATGACATTTCTGGATATATTTCACGTGACAGATGGGATTTATAAAAACAGTTATTACTGTTGGTGCAACACATTTTAACAGCACACCAATTAATTAATTAATTAAGCTTTCACCAACCTAATTAACCTTTCACTAACCTTTCAACCCAACTATGTAACTTACTTAGATTCTGTTATGGGTATGAGCCAGGTGGGATCGGCAGACTTTTGCAATCTAATATCAGACAAACACTTGTAAAAAAAATAAAAAAAAATACATAAATAGTTGCCTTAGGGACTCAGCTTTTTTAATCTATGTTTTATGAAGGAAAATTACTTTTACTTTATCACATAGGGGCTTGTAATTATGGACCGATCAAAAAAAAAGAAGAAAAATAACACCTATATTTCCAAATAATATATTGTCACCATACACAAATAGAAACCCTCAGGTTTACTGGGATTTTCCAGTCCTTCTTTTTTCTCCAGCTTTATTTAACTAACCCAAAGTTGCAGAGAGAAACATGCAATTGCAATGCAATTAGCAATGCACAAATATTTCTGTTTTTGCCCTGCTAGTAAGCTCATAAAAGTTGCATATTTTTACAAAGCCAGAGAATTTTCTATAAATGCTTTTTTTGTGTTTTGCCCCCCAAAATTGACATTTTTTTGCAGAATGTGTAGCCAATGGTTTACCAGAAACTGCATTTTTACAAAACTGCCCATTTTTACAAAAATATCCATATTCTTGACTTTTGAGTATTCTTCGCCTTCAATATGCATGGCTAGGGAACTGGCTAATGGACAGAAAACAAAGAGTTGTGGTCAGTAGATCATACTCAAAATGGGTGACTGTTAGCAGTTGGGTCCAACAGGGGTCAGTACTGGGTCCAGTGCTCTTCAATTTATTTATTAATGACCTAGTAGATGCAGTAGAAAGCAATGTTGCTATTTTTGCAGATTAAACAAAATTGTCCTTCAAATCAGAAGGAACCCCATTGGTCTGCTAAGGACCAATGGGGCTCCTTGGAGCCCAAATACAAAGATGCTTAGAGAGCTCTGAGCTATATAGCTCAGAGCTCTGTCGGGTCCGTGCAGCGCAGACGCGTATGCGGCTGGTGAGCGGCGAGTGACGTCGGGTGCGGCGTAGTTACAATGTAACAAAGTTGTTACATTGTAATAACTTTGTTACATTGTAACTGATAGAACATTTCCGAGGATATTGCGTGGGATCATTTATTTAAAGGGACAGGTAAGTATTAATGGTTAATTAAGAATATTAAAGGACTTTTTTCGTGGTTATGTTTTTTGTTCAATTAAAATACTTTTTCTATGTGTTTGTGTGTTTATTTACTTTTAAGTCTTAAAGGAAATGGGTAAGGGGTACAAGTACCTCTATACTTATTTCTCCTGGGAGGGGGGTGGGCATCTGGGGGACCCCTTTTTAAAGGGGACTCCCAGATTCCACCATGAACCCCCCACCCAGGAAATCGCGGCCTCCACCTCCACCGCCCATCGGAGGTGGAGAAGAGCCCCTTGTCCTTGGATTGGACAAGGGCTCGGAGGGGGAGGGGAAAGCTTGGCTGCCCCTCCCCTTCCGAGACCCCCCAATCCATGGACCATGCGGGCTGGTATAGTCAGGGTGCGGAGCCCCACGCGGCCGGTGCTCCGCATTCTGGCTATCCCAGCCTGCATGGGGGACAAGGGGTTAAAGAGGTCTGGGAGGGGGGACCCCACGTCGTTTTTTTTTTATATTTCCCACACTCAGAACGAAGTAAGTAAAACTCTTCCCACTTGGGGGAATCTATGAAAATAATACATTATTGTTACCTGCGCAAAAAACCTGACATTTTCCGCATTTAAAAGACATTTTTGCCCTTGAAACTTAAAAATCGATTTTCTCAAAAACTATAAGGTCTTTTTGAAAAAAAAAAATGTTCCTCTTATTCCCACTGATCCCCTTAATTTACCCTAGGAATTTGGTGTTCCTAAACTTTAAGCAGGCTTTGCTATTAACCGTTAAAGTCGGCGGGTTTTTAAATGTATACATTTTTACTTTGAAACTTTAACATCGATTTTCTCAAAAACTATAAGGTCTTTTTGAAAAAAAAAATTTTCCTCTTATTCCTCCTGATCTCCTTAATACATTCTCCAAATTTGAGGCTCTTAGCATTTAAGGGGGCTTTGCTATTAACCCTTGAAGTCGGCGGCTTTTTTATATTATACGGAGCGTTACGGTTTAATGCGAAATTACGGTAGCGTTTAATGCGAAATTACGGCATGAATGAAACGCGAAATTTCGCGTTGAAAATTACGCTTACGGTATTTTCAATTACGATTTTAATGGCAATTTCGCTACGCTAATTTCACATCGTAATCGCAAATTTCGCATGCGTAATTATAGTAATGCGAAATTACGAAAATTTCGGCTCAACTCTACATCTTGGGACATATGCAATTCACTTTTTCACCTGAGTTTTCTCCTAGAAGATATTTTTAAATTTGTCAATAAAATGCAATTTAAGCCATCAGAAAGCAAGAAAATACTCAATATAATTTTGATAGTACATTCTCACCTACTTTTTGATACTTTTTTTAGTTGAAAAGTGCTGGAAAGTTATTTTAAATCAAAGATGAAAAATTATCTCCTAGGTGAAAACTTAGGTGAAAAAGTGAATTGCATATGGCCCCTGGAGTCAGGAAGGAATTTTTTCCCTTTTGGTGCAAATTTGACCATGCCTTGGAAGGGTTTTTTGCCTTCCTCTGGATCAACAGGGATATGTGAGGGAGCAGGCTGGTGTTGCACTTTGTTTTCTGGTTGAACTTGATGGATGTATGTCTTTTTTCAACCCAAATAACTATGTAACTATGTAATAGTTTAGTATTTATTTTGGTAAACATTTCAACAATGTTAAAAGCATAATTTTTGCTACAAGGCAATTTAGCAAATTTTGGCAGTTCATCTTTATTCATAATCAGCCTCTTGGTGATACATATCAAGCGGTCACTGATTAAATTAATCACTATCCCTGCCTTGTGGCAGTTAGATGGGGAGGTTATTGATTTAAAGAGGAACTGTAGTGAAAATAACATAATAAATAAAATTGGTTATTTTTTACAATATTTATTTATAGATTATTTAGTGAGCGTTTGGACAGTGTAAAATATTTACTCACCCTGATTTACACTCTGAAATTTAACACTGGTTAACACATCTTTAGTTCTGCCAGGTGATTTATACAAAATCTTCATTTAACCAGTTAGTGACAAATTAAGTTGTCAAAACGTCCTGTTTGAGCCAGTTAACAGGACGTTTTCATAAGTTAATCGTTCCCGCCGCCACTCTGCACATGTGCGTGCCGCTCCCACCACCGTTTCCATCGGGAATCCGTGTTCCATGATTGGGGAAGAGGACCGAGCGGTGCTCTTCCCAATCGCAATGCCTGGAATGAATGGACGTGACCGCGATCAGCGCCCATGTCCATTTATAAAACAGGAAACAGTCACAGCTAGTTTAATGTAAAAAAAAAAGTGAACGCTTCCTATAAACTGGGAAAGTGTTTACTATCCCCATCTTGTGGCCAAAAAGTAAAATTACACATACAGGCACATACGTACATACACAATATTAAAGGAGTTATCAGGAGAAAATTAAGAAAATAAGTGCTACTTACCCGGGGCTTCCTCCAGCCCCAAGCTCCCAGCATGTCCCTCGCCCCAGCTCTGCAGTCAGCAATTCGCCGCAGCTCCGTCCCGATCCCCGGTGATGACGTCACGCCAACCTCCAGGTCGGCCGGTACGCGCAGCACTGTGCGAGCAGTGCTGTCAATCACCGCCACGTGGACTGGAGCGGACTGCACAGGTGCAGTCAGCTGTGGTGAATGGCTGACTGCAGAGCTGCTGTGGAGGACATGCTGAAAGCTGGAGGAAGCCCTGGGTAAGTAGTACTTATTTTCTTAATTTTCTCCTGATAACTGCTTTAAAGCGGTTTAAAACCCTGACATAATATTCAATAAAAACATGTTTTCCTACTTTTTATATGCCATACGGTTATCATATTTGCATTTGTGCATAAGTATTATTATTCATTTAGAAATTATAGGTTCCCAAAAGTACAGTTGTTTGCTTTGTGAGCTGGCTTTGCATTGTATTAATAATTTGTTTTATTCATTATGTATTGAAGGCAGACATGCTTTGACTCTCTGTCCGTGTGGAGCTGCTTCTCCGTAGTCAGAGAATGTGTCACATTCCTCACTTGATACATTTAAGTAAACAAAAGATAACATAATCTACAACTTCGGATGCGTCCACATTTCACTGCACTGAACTTTCAAGCTCTGTGTGTAACCCTTTGAATGCTGGTCTAGTAAAAAAAAAATGCTGGTTGCATATAATATGCTGTAAATAATGTTGTAGAACAAAGATGAAATGCTGGGTTATATTCCGCTTTAATAAAATAATAACTTACACTTCGAAAGCCCCCCCCCCCCAAAAAAAAAAACACTTGTAAAAAAAAATAAAAAAAATACATAAATAGTACATAAATAGTTGCCTTAGGGACTCAGCTTTTTTAATCTGTTTTATGAAGGAAAATTATTTTTACTTTATCAGATAGGGGCTTGTCATTATGGACCGACCAAAAAAAAAAAGAAAAATAACACCTATATTTCCAAATAATATACTGTCACCATACATTGTGATAGGGACATACTTTAAACAGTTTAATAATCAGGACAACTGGGCACATAAAATGTGTTGTTTGTATACACAGGAGAATGTTTAATTTTCAAACTATAATGGCAGAAAACAGAGAAATAATTAATTTTTTCCATTATTTTATTAATTTTCCTATTAAAACGCATTTAGAATAAAAAAAATCTTAGCAAAATGTACTACCCAAAGAAAGCCTAATTGGTGGTGAAAAAAATGAGGTATAGATCATTTTGTTGTGATAAGTAGTAATAAAGTTATTAGGGAATAAAAGGTAGGAACACTGACATGTGAAAATTGCTTTGGTCCGTTAGGGTAAAAACTCATGGGGGTGAACTGGTTAAGGAGATTTATGCAGAGAGGGAGATATTACTTGCTTGGCAGTTGCAAAAACACATTATTTCCTACAATGCAATGAGGTTCACAGACAGCAAGTGTTAGGACCATGGTCATGACATCCCCCTGGTAGTGCATAACCCTAAGAGTGTTCCCGGTGGTGCCTAACCCTACCGCTTTGGTGGTGCCTAACCCTAATGCTGGGCATACAAGGCTCGATTTTGTTGATCAATTCTCCAGCCCGCTCGATTCCCCGCTCGATTCCGTAAGCGATTCTCTTATCTTCCGCTCGTTTTTCTTATCTTTTTCCATTGTGTTCAATGCAGAATTAAGCGCGGAAACGATCAGGCGGGAGATTGGACATGTCGGAAATTATCTATCGAGCCATCTAAATGGCTCAGAATCGAGCCGTGTATTCCCAGCAGGGACATTCCTAGGGTCCTTGGAGATCGGGGGCACCTGTGGGCACTAGGCGGGGGGTGTATGCACGCCACGGCAAAAAAAATGGGCATGGCCATACAGTGAGTGGGCATGGCCATGGGTGGGGCCAAATGTACATGAACTTAGCAGTGATGTAAGCTACAGATAACGGGCCTGCCCATCACAATATTGGATGGAGCCACCTGTCCTTTATTTAGATAATTTACAATCAGTATAGACATAGATCAAAGATGTATATGCACATACAATTTTGATTGGTAAATCACTGACCAATTTTACCACCCCTATGCAGTAAGTGGGCCAACAGACAATGCATTTGATGAACAGAGCTAAAATTGGCTAATCAAAATTGTATGTGTGTACCAGGTTTTACAGCTAATACTGTACATACTGAAAGTAGCAGGGATCAGCATACAATACAGCTGGTTTAAATTCAGTAAAGGCACAGAGTAACACCTTACACTGTACACACTGGAGGAAGATCAGCACACAGTGCAGGCACTAGAGAACAGCTTATACTGTACATACTGTAGGCAGCAGAGATCAGCACACTGCAGCTAGCACACCCAAAAATATGAGGGTTATGTTGTGCGGTGCGCTACACGCGCCCGACGAAAAATGGGGGTGGCCATGGACCAGAATGTGGGTGTGTTCATGGGTGGAGACACATTTACATGAACCTAGCAATGGTGGGACATTAGATTAGGACAGTGGTGGCGAACCTTTTGAAGGCCGAGTACCCAAACTGCAACCCAAAAGTCACTTATCTATCGCAAAGTGGCAACAGCTATTTAAACTAAATACTGTACAACTGTATTAACTCATACATGAACATTATGGAAAATCCAAGTTAAAAATAAACTGTGCAGAAAAAAAATGTATTCTTTTTTTAGAACCTCCCAGTTTTATTTTCTGTATTAAAAAGCTAAAAATAGTAGGTTTAATGCTTTTGTCTCATATGATGATCATTCAGCTTTTCCCATAGTCTCGCAGTTAGCAATCATGTGACCCCCAATAACACAAATTCAGCAATCATGAGGCCCCTATCAAGACAAATTCAGCAATCATGAGGCCCCTATCAAGACAAATTCAGCAATCATGAGGCCCCCAACAGGACACATTCAGCAATCATGAGGCCCCCAACAAATCATGAGGCCCCCAACAAGACAAATTCAGCAATCTTGAGGCCCCCAACAAGACAAATTCAGCAGTAATGAGGCACATAAATAGACAGCATTTCACATAAATAGGCAGAATGCCCCCTTAACATGGTAGACACCTCTCACCTGGCTTCTCCTCTACTGGTTGCTGTGCCTGGCAATACTGTTTTTGGCTGGATTGGGGATGATGTGTGGGCTGAAAGGCCTGGCAGTGATGCTGTGGCCTGGCTGGCGGTAATGCTGTGGCCGGGTTGGCTGGCGGTGATGCTGTGGCCGATGCTGTGGCTGGGTTGGCTGGCGGTGATGCTGTGACCTGGCTGGTGATAATTCTGGGCTGTGCTTGGCTGGTTGAAGTAAATGCTGGCCTGGCTGGTGGTGATGCTGTGGCCTTTTTGACAGTGATTCTGGGCTGGTTGGCTGGGGGTGATGCTGGGCTGGCTGGCCTGGATAGTTTAGGTAGTGACAGGTCCCCCCTAGTTAAGGGAGTGCCAGGAGTCCCCCAGTTTAGGTAGTGACAGGAGCACCCCAGTTCAGGTAGTGACAGGAGTCCCCCAGCTCATTTAGTGACAGGAGCCCCCCAGTTCAGGTATTGACAGGGACCCCCCAGTGTATGTAGTGACAGGAGCCCCCAGTTTAGGTAGAGACAGGAGCCCCCAGTTTAGGTAGTGAGTGACAGGGACCCCCAGGTTAGGTAGTGAGTGACAGGGACCCACAGGTTAGGTAGTGAGTGACAGGCACCCCCCAGGTTAGGTAGTGAGTGACAGGCATCCCCCAGGTTAGGTAGTGAGTGACAGGCATCCCCCAGGTTAGGTAGTGAGTGACAGGCACCCCCCAGGTTAGGTAGTGAGTGACGGGCACCCCCCAGGTTAGGTAGTGACAGGGACCCCCAGTTAGGTAGTGAGTGACAGGGACCCCCAGGTTAGGTAGTGAGTGATAGGTGCCCCCCAGGTTAGGTAGTGAGTGACCGAGGCCCTCAGGTTAGGTAGTGAGTGACAGGCGCCCCCCAGGTTAGGTAGTGAGTGACAGGCGCCCCCAGGTTAGGTAGTGACAGGGACCCTCAGTTAGGTAGTGAGTGACAGGGACCCCCAGGTTAGGTAGTGAGTGACAGGCGCCCCCCAGGTGAGGTAGTGAAAGGGACCCCAAGTTAGGTAGTGAGTGACAGGTGCACCCCAGGTTAGGTAGTGAGTGACAGGTGCCCCCCAGGTTAGGTAGTGACAGGGACCCCCAGTTAGGTAGTGACAGGTGCCCACCTTACCTTGACAGCCAGGGGTGTAACTAGGAATCGCCTCCCCCTGCAGACATTCTGAACGGGTCCTCTTCCCCTGGGCCCACTCAGGGCCGTTTTTGGGGGCTGGAGGGGTCGCAGAATGAGGGGAGAGCTTGGTAGCACATAGGTGGGGAGGGGGGATGGTCCCCGCCTCCCTAACTTTGGGCTCTCCCCTCTGCGCTCCCCTCCAGCATTGAATAGTGGGTATGCAGGCGGTGGGGCAGCAGCAGATACATACCTTCCTTGCACTCTAGCGCTGATGTTTCTCTCTCTAGTGTCTGACGCTACTTCCTGTTTATACAAGAAGTCGCATCAGAAGCTAGAGAGAGGAATATCCATGGAACACGAGGAAGGTATGTATCTGCCGCTGCCCCGCCACCTGCATACCCACTATTCAATGCTGGAGGGGAGCGCAGAGGGGAGAGCCTGAGGTGAGGGGGGGACCATCCCCCCTCCCCACCGATGTGCTACCAAGCTCTCCCCTCATGCTGCAACCCCTCCAGATCCTAGCGGTGGGGTACCCCTTTAAATAGATTGGGGGCATCACAGGACATTTTGGGGGCACAGGCCCCCATAAAATAGGGCTAGCAACACCCATGATTCCCAGCATAAGACCCCTCCCTGGTGGTGCCTAACCCTAAGACCCCCCCCCCTGGTTGTGCTTTATCTTAACCCCCCCCCCAAAAAAAAATCCTAACACTAAAGATCCTCCACCAATTTCTAACACTAAAGGCCTCCTCCACCAGCATTTACACAGATGCAGTTTGCACAGCGGGTAGCTTTGGCTTTCTTTTGGGCACCCTTTTCACCAGGACGTGTATTGCGCCATTTTGAACTGTTCTGAATATTCCAGTCACAAAACACAGCAAATCAACTCCCCAACTGATGGGGCAGCTTGAAAGATCAGCACAATATATTTCCTCTGGAACCAAATTGATGCTGTCAAAATAACAGCAAATGTCACATGTTTAAAAGAGCCTTGCTAATCATGATGCAGATCCCCATACCCCCTTCTCAATGTAAGTGCAGACAATGCTTTGGATCATACAAGGTTTATATCAAGATAAACTCAGAGACTTACATTAGCTGAATTTAAATTGCACACACACATTCTTTAACCACTTTACCCCCGCGCGTACGTATTTCTCCGCCCCTTTTTCCATCCTTTAAAAACCAGGGACGGAGAAACACGTACTTTCCGCGTTCCCGACGCTGCCCGCGCTCCCGCTCGTAAACACGCCGCCCGCCGCTAGTAAAACCGCCGCCGCCCGCTCGCCCAGAGATCAATGAACGGGAAAATCCATTCCCGTTCGTTGATCTAAGCCCCGCAATGATCAGCTGCTCTCCTATGGGCAGCGCGATCATTGTGAGAAAAAACTCACGTGTCCATGCTCATTATACTTCCTCCAAGCTTCCGGAAGGAAGCTTGGAGGTCGCATTAAAACAAAAAGTAACTGTGGCCATCTTGTGGCCAAATAGTAAACTACACCCTAACATTTTTTAACATACAAATAAATGACTTTTAACACATAAAATTAACTCATTACCTCCCACACTCCCCATTTTTTTTTTTTTTGTAATTAAAAAAAAATTAAAAAATTTACAATTAAAAAAAATACATAAATAGTTACCTTAGGGACTGAACTTTTTAAATATTTATGTCAAAAGGGGATAACACTGTTACTTTATAAACTATGGGCTTGTAATTAGGGATGGACGCAAAACTGAAAAAAATGCACCTTTATTTCCAAATAAAATATTGGCGCCAAACATTGTGATAGGGACATAATTTAAATGGTTTTATAACCGGGACAAAAGGGCAAATACGTTTCATGGGTTTTAATTACAGTAGCATGCATTATTTAAAAACTATAATGGCCGAAAACTGAAAAATAATTATTTTTTCCCCCACATTTTTCCTATTTTCCCATTAAAACACATTTAGAAAAAAATAATTCTTGGCATAATGTCCCACCTAAAGAAAGCCTAATTGGTGGCGAAAAAAACAAGATATAGTTCATTTCATTGCGATAAGTAATAATAAAGTTATAGACGAATGAATGGAAGGAGCGCTGAAAGGTGAAAATTGCTCTGGTGGTCAGGGGGTAAAACCCCTCAGTGGTGAAGTGGTTAATGAATACACAACAGGATTGCATAGGGCTTTTTTGCATTTTGCTATAATCCATTTTTAACACCTGTTTCATGTTCTTTATATAATTATAATGAAAGATTTTCTACAGTTTATGCTTTACTTATTTTTCATTCTAGAAAATGTTTTGCTGTGGGCTAGAATCATGTTTTGTGTATCATATCTGCTTATTGTTTTTGACTAAATTGTTGATGCGTAAGTAAGAAATCAGGAAAAAAAAATCAGCAAATACACAAAAACACCAAAAAATAATGTACTTGTACAGTACCTTGTCAGAGTGAAAGATGTTAAGAAGCTAGATGTAATTAATTAGGCTCATAAGCATTCCACTGGAATTTTTATTTCTCCAAAATATAAATCTCTGGCATATAAGCATTAGTGTCAAAGGGAAATTTCCCTTTTCTGTTTAACTTTATTATATTACAATATAGTACAAAGATAAGTAACATACATGATTAAGAACACAGCAACTCCAGTGTACCTCTAACATAAACTACCAAATTGGGATGTTAAGTCAAAGGATTAGTCTAGATGTTAAACATCAGTAATAAAGGTCAAAGCCCTGTGCAGCTAAATGGGAGATGGTAATTTCCAGAAAGTGATTCTGAGTACTGTTGCCAAGGTTGCAAGGAAGAGTAACTGCAAAAATACTTGTGCGGTATCAATCTTTATCTATGGCAATTTTATAACGCAAGTTGAATTACTCTTTGAATCTGTTTCTGTTTACCTAACTGCCGGTACTGGTAATTTTTTGCCTCGTTGCCTCCATCATAAAGTGGTGATTCATACTGCATCACACTGCCATATGCAGCTAACTGGGTGGTTTCTGGTCATCCATTGATGTCTTCCAACTGCTAACTAAAAACATTTCTTCTAATGTAAGTGGTTAAGATTTATTGTGGTTAGATGTAGAAGATTTCCATCATAAAAAAAGTAATGTATGTGAGAAAATTATTATTAAACTGTTACAAAGCAAATTGAAAAAACAAAGGTTGTCCATGAGCACTTCTAGCTACCTGAATTTCATACATGCAAGAAATGTATAAACTGATGTCACAGTTGACAGCCTTTTTAGGATGCTTTTGGTCTGGCCATTGTGTTTTTCCTCTATCTTAATAACCTTTGAATCACTGATGCAGAATTAAGTCCAGTGTTCTGATAGTTTTGGCAATACTGGTAACATACTTGCTCTAGATATTTAACTGGATAAGGCTGAGTTCATACTTATTACATTTCATGTGCATTTTCTAAATGTGTAAAATGCATTTGCAGGACATATAATTAAATTTAATGACAAAATTACTTCTTGCAGTATATATTTGCATATCACATGCAATTTCACATTGATCTACTTCAGTGGTAAAAAAAAATGCACGTGAACGTCAAAGGGAACATGACAAAACCAGAAAACAAACAGCCCATTTTTCACTGTGATAAGTGTGAAGTGAACCCTCCCTAAGTATAAAGTCCAGGATCACAATCAGGCAATTGCCGTTTTTTAAATAAAAAAAGTTAGCATTTTATATATTCCTTTTAGTTATGGTTTATTTTTAGCCTAACTCTAAAAATAACAAAGGACACATATACTAGCATTCATTTCAGAGTGGCATTTCCTGAGATCAGTAACTATGGTCTTTCTGATGCAATGCTGACAGTACTAAGAAATGACCCAGCACAATGCTTTATCAATCAACTATCACATCATTCCACTTCCCTTCACAGGGTCATGGGGAAGATGGGAAGCAGATTTGTCAGGTTCACTTGGTTGATGCACACATTTTCTCTCTGTTATAATTAGCATTGCATTTTCTTTCCTTTGGAGACAAGTGGTGAATGGCTTGTTTTAGGAGGTGAGAGCCCTGGAGCAGGCTGTTTGCGCCTGTCCTCCCCTTATGTGTCGCGCCCAGGTCATGCGCATGTAGCAGAACGCAATGGACTTTAAGGTAAGTGCCTGTTTTTAATCTTGGGAGGTGTGTGCGGGTGCCTCTTCCCGGTGCTGGCCACGCTGGGGAGATCGCCTGCACCCCCCAGCCTCCCCTTCCGGGGTGCCGCTGTGTGGGTTCCAGGCGGTGAGAGAGCCAGGGGCCCCCGCAGCCCCCCGGTTGTATGGGGGCAATGGGAAGCCTCCTCGTGGCGCCCCTGGATAGTGCTAATGTAGCATGAACTAATTCCCGCAGGGCGATTGTTTTGCGGTTTTGGTTTTTGACCCTGCATATTTAGGCATGCGAAAGCAAATGCATATTTGCATGAGCAATGTCTCGTGATTAGCCAATAGGCCAAATTTGCAAAGCCAGATTTGTCAGGTTCACTTAGTTGATGCACACATTTTTGCTCTGGTGTAATTAGAATTATTAATGAAGATGGGAAGCAGCCCTAAGAATCAAAGATGCACCTATTACTTTTCCACAGCTACTGTGACCTTAAGGGTAGAGATGTGGTGGCAATCTTGAAAGACAAGTTCACTGGCTTCTTTCCATCAATCACTTCACCATAGTTACTGGAAAGAGGTTGAGTTGTATCTTAGGAAATGGTTACAGATGGCTTGTGGGTCCTGAAGGATGTAGTAAGTATAAAGCTGTCTCCCTGCAATGACATTTTCACTGTATGGCTACATTTCTACTTTAACAGACATTTGTAATCAATCCTGATGATTTAGATACATATGTGAACCTTATAGTTAAAGGGAATCCGAGGTGGCAGGGATTTGGAGGCTGGCATGTTTATTTCCTTTTAAATAATACCAGTTGCCTGGCACTCCTGCTGATCTTTCTAGTCAGTCAGCAGGGGCGTAACAATAGGGGCTGCAGCCCCTGCACCCGTGGGGAGGCCCGCTCAGGGCCATTTTCGGGGGCAGGATGGGTCGCAGCATGAGGAGAGAGCATGGCCGCACATCAGCGGGGAGGGTACAGCCCCCCGCCTTCCTCAACCCGGGCTCTCCCCTCAGCACGCTCCCCTCCTGGCGGCGGGCAGGAACACATACCTCCATGTGTTCCACGTGCCAGTGGTTCTGCTCTCTAAGTGTCGGACGCTACTTACTGTTTAAATAGGATGCGACGTTATGCACTTAGAGATCGGTCCTTCGTGGTGGATGGCGGTATGTAATCCTGCCGTCGTCCACTGCCACTGATAATTGCAGGAGGGGAGAGCCCGAGGTGAGAGGGGGGAGACTGGCCCCCCTCTCTGCCGATGTAGGTGGCCATGCTCTATTTTCATGCTGCGACCCCTCCTGCCCCCCAAATTGGCCCTGAGCGGGCCCCGGGGGGTAGAGCATCAACATTTTTGCAGGGGGGCTCAGTGATTTCTAGTTACACCCCTGTCAGTCGGGTCTAAATCACACACCTGAAACAAGCATGCAGCTAATTGTCAGATTTGTCATTAACACCTAATCTTCATGCTTGTATATGCTTGTATAGTGTCTATGGCTTAAAGTATGAGAGGCAGAGGATCAGCAGGACAGCCAGGCATTGAGCATTGTTTAAAAGGAAAAAAACATGACAGCCAGGGTGTATGATGATCTGTGCCACAGAAACTAGTACATTTTAGGACCTCTACTTTATTTATCATTTTATATGTAATTGGTAGGAGCTAATGGTCATGTAGCCTCTAGTGCAGAGAGCTGGACTGTATATTGTTTTATCACCACATGTTAATAGTTTAAAAAAAACATAATTTTACTGTACATTAATTTGTAATTAGATGTATAAGATGCAGCAGCACTATTTGCTTGTTACAGAAACAGAGGATGCCTTCTGTGCAGTGTTGATGCTTTATTCCGCTCCTCTTATTTAACCATTCTCTCTTCTCAGGCTTACTAAAAGCAATAAACTATTAGTTATGGTAGTTATCCATGCTGACTGATTTTTATTTTGCAGTCTTTCTACAATTATGCAAAATACAATGACTAACACAGAATATACAGTACAAGACGCTGTATAAGTGTGGAAGTTTTCGTATTTTGCAGTGTTGCAAATTGAAATAAAAATAGATTTACCTATGGTTTAAAGAAGAGCTTTAGGTTCTGCTGCAAAAATACACTTCCCAGAAAAACTCAGTAAAAATGCTGGACAATGAACATCATACAGTCACCTTTGCAAAAATGACTGCCAGCCCCATCACTTCCAGCACTTTGCATTATGGTAAGGTATCCGAGTGGCTGCCAGAAGGAGCAGACTAGAAAGACATCACTGAATGAAGACACTCATAACAGACATAGCCACCGCATGAGAGCACACAGAGTACAGTCCAATCCTTAGTACCTAGATTATACAGGCAGCACTAAGCTATACTGTAGGTGGGTGCCACCATAGCCCAATCCCCAGCTGCTAATGATCCCCAGGCGACTACTTAGCCGGCACTCAGCTTTATTGTAGTTTAGTGGCTCCATAGCCGAGCCCTGTACTGCTACCAAACCCCAGATACCTATTATACACAAATGCCGCTTGGCTATACTGTAGCCAACCAGCACTGGAGCCATTCCTAGCCAATAAAAAGAAAGTTGAAGTGGGGCACTGGTGCACAATTTCACAGGTGAGTTCCAAAGCCCAATTTAAGTGCATTGAACCATACTAAAAATATAATGCAAAAAATACAAGCATTTAACATAGAACTAGGATACTTGTAGAATGAAAAATGTGAAAAATTCAAGGGAGGGTGAATAATTATCTACTGTATATTAACCACTTTAGCCCACAGGGCGTAGCTCCTACGTCCAAATATGCAAGCTGGACCTGGGAGCTATGCCCATGAAAAAATGGAGCCGCCAGGGTTCACAGGGCCACAGCCGCCGGGATGTGTGGGCCGCCCATTAGCCTGGAGATCAATGAATGGGAAAGCACTTCCCATTCATTGATCTAAGTCCCCTAGAATGATTGCTGGCTTCTATGGAGAAGCCACAATTGTTCTGTTACGCATCCCCTCTTCACTTCCTGTAAGTACGCTTACAGGAAGCAACAGCAAAAAATGTTTTGACTGTGGCCAAATAGTAAAACTACATCTACATACATTTTTTTAACGAATAGACATTTTTACATTTAAAATTAACTGTTTGCCTCCCACACACCCAAAAACACTCAAATAACATTTTTAATTAGAAAAAAATTACAATAATAAAAAAAATAGTTACCTAATGGTCTGAACTTTTTTAATATGCATGGCAAGAGGTTATAATACTAATATGTTTTAAATTATAAGCTTGTAAATTGTGATGGACGCAAAACTGAAAAAATGCACCTTTACTTCCAAATAAAATATTGGCGCCATACAATGTGATAGGGACATCATGTTAATGGTGTAATAACCGGGACAAAAGGGCGAATAAAATATATGGGTTTTAGTTATTTTTAATTAATTATTTTTCTCTTAATATTCCTGTTAAAATGCATTCAGAATAAAATATTTCTTAGCAAAATGTACCACCCAAAGAAAGACTGATTGGTGGCGGAAAAAACAAGATATAGGTTATTTCACTGTGATAATTAGTGATAAAGTTATTGGTGAATGAATGGGAGGTGAAAATTGCTTAGATGCATCAGGTGAAAAAACACTATAGGCTGACGTGGTTAAAAAACTACAGGGAGAATGTACAGTCATGTATCTCACATACAATCATGGAACATAAAGCACATCATTTGTAAAAATGCCATATGAAAAAAAATACTTTTAGATAAACAACTCACCATAACACAAATAAATGTGTGCTGAACTGAAAATGCATTCTAGTGTCTCTTTAAACATGACTATCTTATTTTATTATCATATGAGAAATCCTTACTTACTTATTGTTTTCAGCTGTTTTTCACTAATTGTACCACTATAAATCAAGCAGTTGTAGCTAGCAGAGACAAAACCTACCTGTGTTGACTCTTAGACATTCACCGGCTTTAGAAATTTCATTACGGACTTCAGCCCTCGATGACTGAAAGTAGATGTCAATGTTACATGAACTTAAGTGACCCGTTGGCTTTCAGACATGTACTTGACTGCCAGGGAAGCTATGCAACAATTTAGAGATCAACAACTGAAAAAAGTTTTATGTTTGATTTTGCTTGCTTTTTTTACACTCCTGAAAGGCACTTTGTTACAGCAAAAACAGATTTCAGAATCCATTAGTCACGACCTGAAGGTCATACTTTAATGTTAGGTTTATTGGTTCCCAGCTTAGCTTAAGTAAGAGGAAGTAATAGGCATTTCCATTATTAAATGATGATTTTGAAGTTAATAACTTCAATAATCACGAGATGCAAATATGCACAAACTCCATATTTTTCCCCATTCAGATGATTCTACAAAATGCTTCCACTAAAACCTATGCTTAGAAATCAACGAGGGCTCTCTTTATGAGTGGCTTTCTGAAAATAGATAGCTGTCTGTAATACAGAATGCCCTGCCAACTTATGGTTAAGCAGAACCACTGCCTTATAGGCAGGGCCGGATTCAAGCCAAGGCCACATAGGCCATGGCCTAGGGAACCACAGGATCAAGGGTGGGTGGGCAGGAGGCAATACTGGGGGAAGGGTCACCTGGCTACCTAAACTGGAGGGAGAGGGATCATCAGGTTATCTAGACGGAAGTGGGGGAGGGTCATCTGGCTTCAAAAACTAAAGGGAAGGGGGAGGGTTCACCAGGCTAAACTTTGGAGGGGAGGGTTATCTGGCTACCTATACTGGAGATGGGGAGGAAAGGGTCATCTGGCTACCTATACTGGAGGGAGGGGAAGGGTCATGTGGCTATCTATACTGAAGGGGTCATCTGGCTACCTATACTGAAGGGGGGTGGCTGCTGATAGTGGTCTTGGGTGGTAAAGAGTACAAATCCGGCTCTGCTTATAGGAGTTCCTCTTTGCTCATGTAGAGCTGAATAATTGTAAATGTCTTCTGATATGAAGTTTACTGAGCACCTGAGTGCTCCTAAACTCTGAAAACACCATTGCCCCCTGCCCAATCAGTTGTACCTGGTGAGGGGTGGGTGGATTTCTGGTCTAAAGGGAGGGGTTTGGAGAAAGCTTGAGCAGTTCAACCCCCATGCGTACAGATGCACCATTTTTCCACCCATCCCATGGTGTGCTCAGCCTCCTGCTCTGCCTCCTCACTACCTTTTCTGCCTCTGGTGCTGGTTTCAGACCCAGTAGACTGGAGCTGGAGGACTCACACAGTGTACCTGTCCCACCTCCTTTGCCTGATCCTCCCTCTCCTGCAAGGGTCAGCCCAGTGTCACAATCTCCTCCAGGGCAGCTGCAGTCAACCACATGCTTCATGTCTTACAGTAAGTCCAGGCCAGCCAGCCCAGCATCACCACCAGCCAGGTCAGCCAGCCCAGCATCACCATTAGCCAGGTTAGCCAGCCCAGCATCACCACCAGCCAGGTCAGCCAGCCCAGCATCACCACCAGCCAGGTCAGCTAGCCCAGCATCACCACCAGCCAGGTAAGACAGACAGCCCAGCATCACCACCAGCCAGGCTAGCCAGCCCAGCATCACCACAAGCCAGGCCAGCCAGCCCAACATCACCACCAGCCAGGTCAGGCATCCCAGCATCACCACCAGCCAGGTCAGACAGCCCAGCATCACCACCAGCCAGGTCAGCCAGCCCAGCATCACCACCAGCCTGGTCAGACAGCCCAGCATCACCACCAGCCAGGTAAGACAGACAGCCCAGCATCACCACCAGCCAGGCCAGCCAGCTCAGCATTACCACCACCCATGCCAGCCCAGCCCAGCATCACCACCAGCCAGGTCAGCCAGCTCAGCATCACCACCAGCCATGCCAGCCAGCCCAACATCACCACCAGCCAGGCCAGCCAGCTCAGCATCACCACCAGCCATGCCAGCCAGCCCAACATCACCACCAGCCAGGTAAGGCATCCCAGCATCACCACCAGCCAGGTCAGACAGCCCAGCATCACCACCAGCCAGGCCAGCCAGCTAAGCATCACCACCAGCCAGGTCAGCTAGCCCAGCATCACCACCAGCCACGTTAGTCAGCCCAGTATCACCACCAGCCAGGTCAGCCAGCCCAGCATCATCACCAGCCAGGTCAGACAGCCAAGCATCACCACCAACCAGGTCAGACAGCTCAGCATCGCCACCAGCCAGGTCAGCCAGCCCAGCATCACCACCAGCCAGATCAGTCAGCCCAGCATCATCACCAGCCAGGTCAGGCAGCTCAGCATCACCACCAACCAAGTTAGTCAGCCCAGCATCACCACCAGCCAGGTCAGCCAGCCCAGTATCACCACCAGCCAGGTCAGCCAGCCCAGTATCACCACCATCCAGGTCAGCCAGCCCAGCATCATCACCAGCCAGGTCAGACAGCCCAGCATCACCACCAACCAGGTCAGACAGACAGCCCAGTATCACCACTAGCCAGGTCAGCCAGCCCAGCATCACCACCAGCCAGGTCAGACAGCCCAGCATCGCCACCAGCCAGGTCAGCCAGCCCAGCATCACCACCAGCCAGATCAGTCAGCCCAGCATCATCACCAGCCAGGTCAGGCAGCTCAGCATCACCACCAGCCAGGTCAGACAGCCCAGCATCACCACCAGCCAGGTCAGACAGCCCAGCATCACCACCAGCCAGGTCAGACAGCCAGCCCAGCATCACCACCAGCCATGTCAGCCAGCCCAGCATTACCGAAAGCCAAATCAGTCAGCCCAGCATCACCACCAGCCAGGTCAGACAGCCCAGCATCACCACCAGCCAGGTCAGCCAGCCAGCCCAGCATCACCACCAGCCATGTCAGCCAGCCCAGCATTACCAAAAGCCAAGTCAGTCAGCCCAGCATCACCACCAGCCAGGTCAGGCAGCTCAGCATTACCACCAGCCAGGTCAGCCAGCCCAGTATCACCACCAACCAGGTCAGGCAGACAACCCAGTATCACCACTAGCCAGGTCAGCCAACCCAGCATCACCACCAGCCATGTCAGCCAGCCCAGCATTACCAAAAGCCAAGTCAGTCAGCCCAGCATCACCACCAGCCAGGTTAGTCAGCCCAGCATTACCACCAGCCAGGTCAGCCAACCCAGTATCACCACCAACCAGGTCAGGCAGACAACCCAGTATCACCACTAGCCAGGTCAGCCAGCCCAGCATCACCACCAGCCAGGTCAGACAGCCCAGCATCGCCACCAGCCAGGTCAGCCAGCCCAGCATCACCACCAGCCAGATCAGTCAGCCCAGCATCATCACCAGCCAGGTCAAGCAGCTCAGCATCACCACCAGCCAGGTCAGACAGCCCAGCATCACCACCAGCCAGGTCAGCCAGCCAGCCCAGCATCACCACCAGCCATGTCAGCCAGCCCAGCATTACCGAAAGCCAAGTCAGTCAGCCCAGCATCACCACCAGACAGGTCAGGCAACTCAGCATCACCACCAGCCAGGTTAGTCAGCCCAGCATCACCACCAGCCAGGTCAACCAGCCCAGTATCACCACCAGCCAGGTCAGCCAGCCCAGTATCACCTCCAGCCAGGTCAGACAGCCCAGCATCATCACCAGCCAGGTCAGACAGCCCAGCATCACCACCAGCCAGGTCAGCCAGCCAGCCCAGCATCACCACCAGCCAGGTCAGCCAGCCCAGCATCACCACCAGCCCGATCAGCTAGCCCAGCATCACCACCAGCCAGGTCAGACAGCCCAGCATCATCACCAGCCAGGTCAGACAGCCCAGCATCACCACCAGCCAGGTCAGAGAGCCCAGCATCACCACCAGCCAGGTCAGACAGCCAGCCCAGCATCACCACCAGCCATGTCAGCCAGCCAAGCATTACCGAAAGCCAAGTCAGTCAGCCCAGCATCACCACCAGCCAGGTCAGACAGCCCAGCATCACCACCACCAGCCAAGTCAGACAGCTCAGCATCACCACCAGCCAGGACAGACAGCCCAGCTTCACCTCCAGCCAGGTCAGACAGCCCAGCATCACCACCACCAGCCAAGTCAGACAGCTCAGCATCACCACCAGCCAGGACAGACAGCCCAGCTTCCCATCCAGCCAGGTCAGACAGCCCAGCATCACCACCAGCCAGATCAGACAGCCCAGCATCACCACCAGCCAGGCCAGCCAGCCCAGCATCACCACCAGCCAGGCCAGCCAGCTCAGCATCACCACCAGCCAAGTCAGCCAGCTCAGCATCACCACCAGCCATGCCAGCCAGCCCAGCATCACCACCAGCCAGGTCAGTCAGCCCAGCATCACCACCAGCCAGGCCAGCCAGCCAGCCAAGCATCACCACCAGCCAGGTCAGCCAGCTCAGCATCACCACCAGCCAGGCCAGTCAGCGCAGCATCACCACCAGCCAGGTCAGACAGCCCAGCATCACCACCAGCCATGTCAGCCAGCTCAGCATCACCCCCAACTAGGCCAGCCAGCCCAGCATCACAACCAGCCAAGCCAGCCAGTCCAGCATCACCACCAGCCAGGTAAGCAGAGAAGAAAGACAAAAGAGAAGTGAACTATACAAATAAAAGGAACATTATCATGAAAATGTGTAAAATATAAAATACATGTGTATGTATTAACACACATTTGAGTAAAAAGCACTATACATTCCTTTTTTTCTATGGAAATTTTAGTGGGTTTTATAAATCTGACATATCTGACAGGTTGAGAGTATCCCTACTCCTCATGGGAGATCTTCCGGGGTTTCTTTATTTTCAAAAGCACTTAGTTACTTAGTTACAGCAGTTAGTTTTTAAATTGCTGAGACATAACTTCCAGAATAGTGTGCAATGAGTAGGGAGGCCAGAATCCTATCCAGGGAATGCTTTTGTAAAAAAAATAAAGACAAAACAGAGACTCCCCCATGAGGAGATGGACTAGTCCAAAACCTGCCAGATCTGTAAGATTTGGACTATCTACTATAAGTGACAGCAGCATAGGAAAAAAGTAATTTAAAATGCATTTTACTCTGGGAGAAATTTACTTATAACTATGTGTACACATTTAATTTACATTTTTTCACAATAAATGTCCTTTAATGCCGTGGGAGCAATTTACACACTCATGTATAAAACAGGGATCATCTAGTTTACTCTCAGTATAAGAACAGAGTAACATCTTATTCTGAACCTTCTGGAAGTGACACTTCAATGTTCTAAAATGAGGTTAAAATCAGCATTACAAGCATAATGCATTACTGATTAGATTTTTTAGTCATTTAAAGTGCTTCTTCTCCATATAAATGCACTAATACTTTTAATTCTGATCTACAACGATGCTGGTTTAGAAGCTCTGATTGCTTGAACACGTAGCCAACAAAGTAAACAATTAATTACGAATGAGGTTCTAAATATTTTCTTTAATGATTGTAGTGTAAGGTACAGTACGCACCCGCATTTAAATAGATGCACGCACTGCTGACAACAACCTCTCTCCTTAGCTAGATGCCATAAATAGCAAATCATGAAAAATACATAAATTAGAATCAAAATGTGACCTAGATATTCTGAAGCCTCCAGTTTATTTTCTAGCAGGGAGAGAGTGTGACTGTTTCTTAGTAATTCTTTTATTGTTCACTAAATGTACTGCACCTCAAGCCAGCATTATTTCTATACTCTTCTCACTCAAAACTGCAGTCAGGAACATTTGACAAGGACAGGCTACTATAATACGACCTTAGGGGTATATTGTGTTGGTATATTGTGCTGTATGTAAAAATATTTTTGGGGATTTGTAATATGAAAAATGCATTATTTAATGCACATTTTAATGCAAATATTAGGTGTTCAATAGATCATTTCTGCTGAATCACAATTTTTATACTGTCCGGCTTATCTTAGTTGAAAGAAAATGCCTCCAGGTTATCCAATGTGCTGGACAAGGGGTTGGTGGGGTAGGGAATTGGAAGATGAAGGAGGCAGCTTTATTAAACTTTATTATGCTGACACAGCATAGAGTTTACTACACTGGCTCCCACACTTCTAATGCAAACAAGCATGCCTGCATATGCTTTGTTCTAATTCCATTGGCTCTTGACCCTGTGACCACTGTGAGACAATCACGCTAAGCACCTAAGGGGCTAGTGCTACATGGCTAGTGTTACATGGTGGACATGGAGTCAAGGGGAAATTTGAGTGGTTATAATTGAAGGCAGCTTGTATGTGAGAGGTGAGATTAAATACAGACATGCCTAAAAGTTTTGAGATTGACACCAGTGGTGCTCAAATACCCCTTTTCAAAATTCGAATTTGGT
Source organism: Hyperolius riggenbachi (assembly GCF_040937935.1). Classification (NCBI taxonomy): domain Eukaryota; kingdom Metazoa; phylum Chordata; class Amphibia; order Anura; family Hyperoliidae; genus Hyperolius; species Hyperolius riggenbachi. Next base: position 396,340,026 of record NC_090646.1, read on the forward strand.
CGAATTCGAATAGTAAATTATTCGAGGTCAGTCGAATATTCGAGTCGAATAAATTTTACTATTCGATTCGACCTCGGACTTCGAGCTCACTATTCGAGTCGGTATTCGAGCTCATTATTCGAGCTGACTATTCGAATTGGCCTTAAATAGCTTCCTACACTTGTTTTGAGGGTGAATGATGCAAGAAACATCTTTTTTTCCAAGTAACAATAGCAAGTGATTATGTGGGGATGTTCCTTTAAAAAAAAAAAGGTGAAAAGAGAAGTTGTGTCCAGAATTTTGTTCAGTACTGTATATACTTCTTCTTCTTCTTCTTCTTCTTTATCTTCTATATCTTCTTCTTCTTCTTCTATATCTTCTTCTTCTATATCTTCTTCTTCTATATCTTCTTCTATATCTTCTTCTTCTTCTTCTTTTATATTGTCTTCTTCTTCTTCTTCATCTTCTTCATCATCATCTTCTTCTTCTTCATCTTCTTTTTCTTCATCTTCTTCATCTTCTTCTTCTTCATCTTCTTCTTCTTCATCTTCTTCATCTTCTTCTTCATCTTCTTCATCTTCTTCTTCATCTTCTTCATCTTCTTCATCTTCTTCTTCATCTTCTTCATCTTCTTCTTCTTCATCTTCATCTTCTTCTTCTTCTCCTTCTTCTTCTTCTTCATCTTCTTCTTCTTCATCTTCTTCATCTTCTTCTATATCGTCTTCTTCTTCACTTATTTCTCTTTTAAATTTTTTTTTTAAAGAAATGCAGCTATTTTTGAGCGTAACAAATAGCTGGTGGCGCACGCATGTTGGAAGCGCCATTGTATGTGCTCCCTGGCAGTGGAAACACACAGACAGCAGGAGGTAAATTCAGCAGTAGGAGGAGGAGGATGAGTGTGTGGCAGCAGGCAGTCAATGAGGCAGGCAGCGTGACATAATAGCCCTGGTACCTAGCGGTGATACCAGGGCTGTAAATAAACACAGCAGGCAGGAGGTCCCAGACAGCGGTCGTGCAGCCCACATCGTGTCCAATACACAACTGGGACAACACAGTTTTCAACCCGGGCACCTCAGAAAAATTAAACCTTTTTTTTAATGGTTTTTTGGTTTTGTTTGTAAAACAAATTACACAGATATATAGCTATTGTTTGACGTAATAGCTGGTGGCAGAGTGGCAGCAGAATGTAATTCTGTGTACCCTGGCAGTGGGAAACACAGACCGACAGCAGCAGCAGCAGGAGGAATGGAGGAGTAATGTGAGCAGCTATTGTTTGACGTAATAGCTGGTGGCAGACTGGCAGCAGAAGGTAAATCTGTGTACCCTGGCTTTGGGAAACACAGACAGACAGCAGCAGCAGGAGGAATGGAGGAGTAATTATGTGAGCAGCTATTGTTTGACGTAATAGCTGGTGGCAGAGTGGCAGCAGAAGCTAATTCTGTGTACCCTGGCAGTGGGAAACACAGACAGACAGCAGCATCAGCAGGAGGAATGGAGGAGTAGTGTGAGTGTGGCAGCAGGTAGGCAGCGTGACATAATAGCCCTGGTACCTAGCGGTGATACCAGGCCGTAAATAAACACAACAGGAGGTCCCAGACAGCGGTCGTGCAGCCCACATCGTGTTCAATACACAACTGGGACAACACAGTTTTCAACCCGGGCACCTCAGAAAAATTAAACCTTTTTTTTGTAATGGTTTTGTAGTTTTGGTTTTACAACCAATTACACAGATATAGCTATTTTTTGATGTAATAGCTGGTGGCAGAGTGGCAGCAGAAGGTAAATCTGTGTACCCTGGCGTTGGGAAACACAGACAGACAGCAGCAGCAGCAGGAGGAATGGAGGAGTAATTATGTGTGCAGCTATTGTTTGACGTAATAGCTGGTGGCAGACTGGCAGCAGAAGGTAATTCTGTGTACTCTGGCAGTGGGAAACACAGACAGACAGCAGCAGGAGGAATGGAGGAGTAGTGTGAGTGTGGCAGCAGGCAGGCAGCGTGACATAATAGCCCTGGTACCTAGCGGTGATACCAGCCCGTAAATAAACACAACAGGAGGTCCCAGACAGCGGTCGTGCAGCCCACATCGTGTCCAATACACAACTGGGACAACACAGTTTTCAACCCGGGCACCTCAGAAAAATTAAACCTTTTTTTTTTTTTTTGTTTTTTTTTGTTTTGTTTTTACAACAAATTACACAGATATAGCTATTTTTTGACGTAATGGCTGGTGGCAGAGTGGCAGCAGAATGTAATTCTGTGTACCCTGGCAGTGGGAAACACAGACCGACAGCAGCAGCAGGAGGAGGAATGGAGGAGTAATGTGAGCAGCTATTGTTTGACGTAATAGCTGGTGGCAGTGTGGCAGCAGAAGGTAATTCTGTGTACCCTGGCAGTGGGAAACACAGACAGACAGCAGCAGCAGGAGGAATGGAGGAGTAGTGTGAGTGTGGCAGCAGGTAGGCAGCGTGACATAATAGCCCTGGTACCTAGCGGTGATACCAGGCCGTAAATAAACACAACAGGAGGTCCCAGACAGCGGTCGTGCAGCCCACATCGTGTCCAATACACAACTGGGACAACACAGTTTTCAACCCGGGCACCTCAGAAAAATTAAACCTTTTTTTTTATGGTTTTTTGGTTTTGTTTGTAAAACAAATTACACAGATATATAGCTATTGTTTGACGTAATAGCTGGTGGCAGAGTGGCAGCAGAAGGTAAATCTGTGTACCCTGGCAGTGGGAAACACAGACAGACAGCAGAAGGGCAGTACACAGCAGCCCACTGTAGGTGTAAAATGTGTGGCTGCAGGCGACGTAATAGTCAAAGTGAACCAGGCTGGCTTAGTGAGCAGGAGCCAGGAGGTGGTAAAGGGTGGTAAGGCACATTAACGATGGTTCTTAGCCAGTTCATGTCCCCCTCTCGCCGACAACAGGGGCCAGGAACTCTCCTTCCACCCACGCCTGGTTCATCTTGAGAAACGTCAGTCTGTCCACAGACTTGTGAGACAGACGTGAGCGTTTCTCGGTGACCACACCACCATCTGCACTGAAGCAGTGCTCGGACAGCACGCTGGAAGGGGGCAGGACAGCACTTCCAGGGCGTACTGCGCCAGCTCGCTCCAGATCTCCAGGCGCTTGACCCAATACTCCATGGGATCAACAGGGGCATCGCTGTCAAGCCCGCTGTAGGACCCCATGTAGTCAGCCACCATGCGGGTAAGGCGCTGGCTGTGACCGGAGGAGGATGCTGCTGCATGCACCTCCTCTCTAGTCACTGCTGCCGGAACCTCTACAGTCCTGTAGAGCTCGTGGCTGAGAGACAGCAGGTCTGTGGGGCGCTTGCTGCTGGATGCAGGCACCTGCTGCTGCCTCTGTGCTGGCTGCTGGACAGTGGGGGTGGAAGGCTGGGGGAAGGCTTCCTCCAAGCGCTCAACAAGGGCCTGCTGCAAGCTCCTTATTTGTTGCGCTGGGTCTCCTCCTGCAGGCGGCAGGAACTGGCTCAACTTCCCCTTGAGGCGTGGGTCCAACATCATGCTGATCCAGATGTCCTCCCTCTGCTTCATCTGGATCACCCTGGGGTCCCTGCGCAGGCACGTCAGCATGTGCGCTGCCATTGGGAAGAGGCGGGCCACGTCTGCTGGCACATCGACGGCAGTGCTGCTGTCCTCATCCTCCTCCTCTGCCTCGTCAGCCTCATCCTCTCTCCACCCCTGCACCAACTCAGCTGCACTGTGCTGCTCCCCCTCATCAGCAGCAAGGTCAGGGACCTCCACCAAGTCCTCCTCCTCCTCCCCCTCAGAGGTGGACTGTGCAGCTGCTTGCCGCTCCTGCTGGTCCAAGGCTGCCGCTCCCTGTTCCAGCAAAGCATCGAGGGCCCTGTTCAGCAGACAAACCAGGGGCACCCACTCGCAGACCATAGCATGGTCCCTGCTCACCATGTTAGTGGCCTGCAGAAAGGGAGCCAGCACTAAGCACACCTGCTGCATGTGCCTCCAGTCATCATCGGGGACGATGGACGGGATGTTGCTGGTCTTGTCCCTTCTCTGAGCGGCGGAAACAGTGGCCAGGGCAAGGTACTGGTTGACAGCGTGCTTCTGTTCAACCAGACGCTCCAACATCGCCAGGGTGGAGTTCCAGCGAGTCGGAACGTCAAGGATCAGCCGATGGCGTGGCAGATCCAGCTCCTTTTGCACGTCTTCCAGGCTCGCACAGGCTGCAGCCGAGCGCCGGAAGTGACGCACAACGTTCCTTGCCATTTCCAGCAGTTCGCCCATCCCCTGGTAGGTGCGCAAGAACTTCTGCACCACCAGGTTCAGCACGTGGGCAAGACAGGGGATGTGGGTCAGGTTTCCCCTGTCTATTGCGGCAACCAGATTGGCCCCATTGTCGGCCACCACCTCTCCGACTCTGAGGCCTCTGGGGGTCAGCCAAATCCTCTCCTGCTCCTGGAGTTTGGCCAACACATGGGTTGCCGTCAGCTTGGTCTTCCCAAGGCTGACCAAGTGCAGCAGCGCTTGGCAGTGGCGGGCCTTCACGCTGCTGCTGAGGCGGGGGGTTTGGCCAGGTGTGCCGGAGGATGGCAGAGGATCGGAGGAACCTGCTGCAGTTCCCCTGACCCTGCGGGGTGGCACCACCCACTGTGTTGCTGCTGCTGCTGTGCCCGCTGCTGCTCTCCCATCCTCACCCCCTTCCACCAAGCTGACCCAGTGGACAGTGAAGGACAGGTAGCGGCCTGTCCCGAAGCGGCTGCTCCAGGAGTCCATGGTGACGTGGACCCTTTCACCAACCGCGTGCTCCAGCCCTCGCTCCACATTGGCCATCACAAAGCGGTGCAGTGCAGGAATGGCCTTGCGGGCAAAGAAGTGTCTGCTGGGGAGCTGCCAGTCTGGGGCTGCGCAAGCAAGCAGCGCACGAATGTCGCTCCCCTCCTGCACGAGCGTGTACGGCAGGAGTTGGGAGCACATGGCCCGTGCCAGCAAGCCGTTCAGCTGCCGCATGCGACGGCTGCTGGGAGGCAGAGCCCTAACCACCCCCTGGAAGGACTCGCTCAAAAGGCTCTGGCGTGGCCTTTTGCTGGCACGGGAATCAGCAGACACAGCGGAGGAGGCCACTGAGGACTGGCTGCCAGAACAGGCCTCAGTGTCGGCGGCAGGAGTTGCAGAGGGGGGAGGAGCAGTGCGTTTCCGCACTCCTGCTGGTGCTGCTGGAGGAGCAGGAGGGCGGGTGGCTGCTGTTGCTGCTGCTGCTGCAGCTGAAGGCTGTGCAGTGATGGGTGTGGTGCCACTGCCAGCACCAGATGCCTTCAGCCTCTGGAACTCCTCATGCTGGTGGAAATGTTTCGCAGCAAGGTGGTTGATGAGCGAGCTGGTGCTGAACTTTAATGGGTCTGCACCTCTGCTCAACTTCCGCTGACAGTGGTTGCAAGTGGCGTACTTGCTGTACACAGTGGGCATGGTGAAAAATCGCCAGATTGGTGACAGAAACATCCCCCTACGGCATGGAAGCGCTGCTGCCGCCTGTCTCCCTGTGGTGGTTGGGGGGGGGCTTGGGTGTGGCTGGTGGTGGTACTGGCAGATGCTGCTGCTGCTGCTGCTGAGCCTGAGACACCAGCAGGCTGTGGGACCTGCCTACTGCTGCCAATGCTTGCAATGATCTGCCTCCTTGCAAGGCCCACAAGCGCATCCTCCTCCTCCTCAGAGCTGCTGAGGACGACATCACCTGGAGGTGGTGGCACCCAGTCTCTGTCTGTCACCGGGTCATCATCATCCTCCCCCTCCTGAAACATGTCCTGCTGGGATGATGACCCCCCAAACTCCTCTCCTGATGCATGGATGGGCTGCTTGACTGTCGCCACAGTCTTGCTGTCCAATCCCTCATCCCCCAAAGTGCCCATCAGCATCTCCTCCTCCAAATCGCCAACAACAGCAGACAATACCCTGATGGTGCCTGGGGTAAAAATACTGCTGAGTGACAGGTCGCCAACTTGTGACGGTGAACTGGCCTCCTCCCCAGACCCTGCTGGGCGGCTGCTGCGAACAGGGGTGGTGGTAGTGGTGGTGAGGGTGGAGGCCTCGGATGCAGAGCTGATGGCGGGCTGCTCATCCTCCGTCATGAGTTGCACCACAGTGTCTGCATGCTTTTCCTCAATGGGACGTTTCCGACCCGGCTGGAGGAAAATCGGAGCAGGTGCTACACGCTGCTGCTGCTGTGTCTCTGCAGCGTGAGTTGCAGATGCTCCTGCTGGGCGGCGCCCAAGGCGTCCACGGCCAGTGGCTATGGGAGGAATGTTAGCCACTGACGCTGCTGTTGCTGCTGCGGAACTGTGCATGGTGGCGCGGCCGCGGCCTGCCACAATGCTGCTCCCTCTCCTCCTGATTCCCTTGCTGCCCTTCCCCTTGCCCAAACCGCGCTGGCTGCCACTTCCAGACATCTTCGATGTTTTGGGCGTAAAGACAAAAGTTTTTTAAAAGGGCGGGTTAAAAGTGGGGTACTTTAATGGAGTGGGTTGGTGGGTGAGGTGACTGAGTGAGTGTCCCTAGTACAGTAAGTAAGTAGTAACAGTCAGGAAGTACAACTAGAAGTTACAATAATCAGTAGTAATCACAAGGAAATTTAGTGTGTGTACACTACAGACAGTGAGTGCACACACACACACGCAGGAGCTAGCCTATGAACAGTGACTGAGTGTCCTAGTACAGTAAGAGTAAGTAGTAACAGTAAGTACAACTAATTACAATAATCAATCAGTAATCAGAACTTCAGAAGGAAATAGAGTGTGTTTTACACAGACAGTGAGTGCACACACGCAGGAGCTAGTAGCCTATGAACAGTGACTGAGTGTCCTAGACTCCTATAGTACAGTAAGAGTAAGTAGTAACAGTAAGTACAACTAATTACAATAATCAATCAGTAATCAGAAGGAAATAGAGTATGTGTGTACAGTACACAGACAGTGAGTGCACACACGCAGGAGCTAGTAGCCTATGAACAGTGACTGAGTGTCCTAGACTCCTATAGTACAGTAAGAGTAAGTAGTAACAGTAAGTACAACTAATTACAATAATCAATCAGTAATCAGAAGGAAATAGAGTGTGTGTGTACACTACAGTACACAGACAGTGAGTGAGTGCACACACGCAGGAGCTAGTAGCCTATGAACAGTGACTGAGTGTCCTAGACTCCTAGTACAGTAAGAGTAAGTAGTAACAGTAAGTACAACTAATTACAATAATCAATCAGTAATCAGGAAATAGAGTGTGTGTGTACACTACAGTACACAGACAGTGAGTGAGTGCACACACGCAGGAGCTAGTAGCCTATGAACAGTGACTGAGTGTCCTAGACTCCTAGTACAGTAAGAGTAAGTAGTAACAGTAAGTACAACTAATTACAATAATCAATCAGTAATCAGAAGGAAATAGAGTGTGTGTGTACAAGACAGTGAGTGCACACACGCAGGAGCTAGTAGCCTTAGCCTTAGCCTATGAACAGTGACAGTGAGTGTCCTAGTACAGTATAACTACAATACTAAATACAGAATCAATCAGTAGTAAAGGACAGCAGAAATACTGGTATAGATGAGAGAAATATACTAACAGAGGACAGGAGAGAACAGCTGCCCACACAGGCAGGCCCTGAGGCCTAAAGCTGTAAGCTTGCCTGCAGCAGCTGTCTCTGTCTATGTAACACAAAAGCTACTAACTAAAATACAATGTCTATCTAACTAACAACAATATAGGTGTGTATAGGAGGTGTATGTGAGCAAAAACGCTAGGTAAATGACCACAATAGAGCTCTTGCTAAGCCAAAGCACAAAGGAGCAACTCTCTCTCTATGCAAGTCTCAGGCAAGGACGGAGAAACCTAACATGGCGGCCGCTATTTATAGGGTAGGGGCTGGCCAGGGTCCCCCTCTGTGATTGGCTGCCGTCAGAGGGCCTGGGAGCCCTCTGATTGGCTCTAAGGACATCAATCTGGGCTATGACGCTATTCGAGCTCGGTACCCGAGCTCGAATAGCGCCGTTTGCTCGAATAGCTCGAATAGTGAATGGGCTATTCGCGTTTACTCGAATAGCCCATTCGAATAGCTGCAGCTATTCGGAGCTCGAATACCGAGCTTGAATAGCTGAAAAAGAGCTCGAATATTCGAGCTACTCGAATATTCGAGCTCTGCTGAGCACCACTGATTGACACAAATACTGTTTTTACAAATGTTGCTGCTTCAGTTTTATTAATAGCAATTTGCATATACTCCAGAATGGTATAAAGAGTGAGCAGCTGAATTACAATGTCCTTCTTTGCAATGAAAATAAACTTAATCCCCCCAAAAACTATATCCATTGCATTGCAGCCCTGGAACAAAAGGACCTGCTGAGGTAATTCAGTATTCTTCTCATTAACACAGGTGAGAGAGTTGACAAGCACAAGGTTGGAGATCATTCTGTCCTGCTGAGTGTCAAGACTTTCTCTTAAAGATTTTGCTGCAGGATTGTGTTGCCACCATGGCAGAGTTTACTCAGGAATAGCAGTAGGTAGGTGTGAGTGCATCTGTATGCAGGATGGCCTGGTGTCAACAAGGGGAACAAAGAAGCTGCTTCTGGCCAAGAAAAACATCAGAGACAGGCTGATATTCAGCAAAAAGGTACAGGGATTGATCTGTTGAGAACTGGGGTAAAGTCATTTTCTCTGATGAAACCCTTTTATGAATGCTTGGGCAAAATAATTATACCGGAGAAGAAAAGGTGAGTGCTACTACCATCAGTCCTGTCCATTCAAATGTGGGGCTGCTTATTATCCAAGCGAGTGAGCTAATTTACAATTCAGCCTAAGAACACAACCATGGATAAAGAATGGTACCAAGATATCCTCCAACAGTAACTTTGTTCAACCATCCAAGAATAGTTTTGTGAAGGACAATGCGTTTTCCAGAATAATGGAGCACAGTGCCATAAGAACAAAGTGATGACTATGGTAAGTGGCTCGGGGAACAAAACAATGAAATGTTGCATCCATGGCCATGGAAACACCCCAGACCTTAATCCAGTTGAGAACTTTTCATCAATCCTTAAGCGGCAGGTAAACAAACAAAAAGCCACATAGTCTGAAAAACTCCAAGCATGGATTATGAAAGAATAATTTGCCATCATTCAGGATTTGGCCCAGAAGTTGATTGACAGCATACCAGGGCAAGTGTCAGAGGTCTTTAACAAAAGTGGCAACACTTAAAATACTGTCTCTTTGAAAATACTTGATGTTCATTTCAATAAAAGCCTTTGAAAGTTATGTAGTGCTTGTAAGTATACTTCAATACACAACAAAAACAACTGACAAAATGATCTAAAAACAACGAAGCAGAACATTTAGTGAAAACCAGTATTTGTACCATTTTCTAAACATTTGGTCAGGACTGTCGAGTGAAGCAAACAAATCTGAGAACAAGAAGTGGTCATAGCCATCAACCTGATATGACAGGAAGTGGAACAAGGCAACTAACAGAGCTGTGAAAAGGTTAGAAGGAAACAGCCAGAGAGAAAAAAGCCTGAGTTATAATAAGATGAGTAAGGTTGCACAATTCAGAGAAGACAAAATGACGGGTGTGCAAAGCAAGATATGTGGGATTTTATTCTTAGAACAGGGAGAATAGACCAGGAAGACAAATAGCTACAACTATTATGGAAAGAAGATCCCAAAACATTGAATGAGAGATGCAGATGTAGTAAATTTTGGGTTAGTGCACTAGGGAGAGGGAAAGCACCTGCAATACAACTATTCTTTTGCAGGGTGCAGCCCTTCAGGATTTAGCAATGGACAGATGTGAGATATCCTTTTCCTAGGCTATCTGAACTTTATGGTTACAGTGGCATCTGTCATTACATGATCCACTGTTATGTACTAGTGGGTTATGTGATGATAGATACCACTGTAACCATAGAAATGGAATTCCCAAGGAGGAAGGTAGATCATGTGTGACATTGCTGGAGAGGAGAGCAGTGGCGGCTCCAGGATTTTTTTTGGGGGGTTGCTATGCAGGTGCTGGATAATTTAGAGGGGGAGGTTTCAAAAAAAATGTAGGGTGTGTGGCCAAAAAGAGGGGTGTGGCAAAAAGAAGGGCATGGCCAAAAAGAGGGGTGAGGCAAAAAAGAGGGGCGTGGCCAAAAGCGGGTGTGTGGTAAAGTGCTGCTGGAGTACATTCCAGTGCTATATAAATACATAAATACATAATTATATGGTAGGACATAAAGAGTATGGTCAGATTAGATTGTGAGCTCTTCCAATGACCTGACTATGTGCTCTGTAAAGTGCTTGATAAGATGTTACTGCTATATAAATATAGTATGAACATTAGACTGACAGGATTAGACTGTGAGCTCCTCTGACACAGTGACATGATTATGTACTCTGTAAAATGCTGCAGAAGATGCCAGTTCCATTTATAAATACATAATATGGCAAAATATTGGACTATGAATATATTGGGATAGCTCCTGGGCTGGCTGTGTCCCTGAACAGCAGGTATAATGCCTGGTACAAACGGTGAGATTTTCTGACAGATTTACTGTCTGTTTGCTTATTTCCACCATGTCCAATCAGATGTGCAATTGATTTTCCCTTGACTTCCAGGCAAAATCGCTCGCTAATCACATTGGACATGTTGGAAATCTTTGATCTTAAAGTAAATCTGCCATAAAATGTCATCGTGTGTACCAGGCATTAAACATTGCAACACCTCCAGTAAAAAAACAGTCTTTCCCCCCCAAACAAGTGACCACAGTACTGTAAAATCACCTCACAATATAACTGAAATTTTAAGAATAGGTCAATACACAAAGAGAATTCAAACATCAACAGACTCACAAAATGGCACCAGACAAACCGCCCCTGCCCCCCACCATCACAGACTCACTCTCAGTGTCTGTCACTATGTGCTGCTGCAGCTGCACCACTCCAGTCCTGGCACTGCAGTCCGGTCTCTGTCTCTCTCTGGCCGGGAGGTGTTGTGTTAGGCTTCGGCCTGGCCACTGCCGCCATTATGACTGCACAGTCAGATCTGTCTGTACAATCAAAATGGTGCCAGCAGCCAGGCCGGAGCCTAACACACACACCCGGCCTGGGCCGGCCCATCCCAATTCCCCGCACAGCGGCCCTACAGTCAGTCAGGCTCAATCAGAGGCAGCCAGGCCCAGGCAGGCAATGACGCAGCCAAAATTAACAAGTCACCCTTCCCTCCCGCCTCCCGATGCCCGCGGTGAACCGGCTGGGGGACTCACACAATGGGACTGGCTCTCCTCTCCAGACTCCAGTCCTCCTCTCTCTCTCCACCAGGCTCTCTAGTCTCGCTCGTCTCCGCGCTAGCTCCCTTTCTCCTCACGGCTCCGCCCTCACCACGCCAACACCACGCGGCACGCGCAGGTTTATGCTGCCTGGCCGAGTGACGTCACTTCAGCGTGCGCTGCACACGGAACGTCTGACGTCAGTCAGTCTGTGATGCAGCAACCGCACACAGCAAGGGAGCCTGAGCACAGCGTGAGTGCCAGACGGGGCTGGGGCTGGGCTAGTGGGCTGCAGGGGCTGGGCAAAAAATTAAAGCGGCAGTGCAGCACCACCATATCGCTGCTACGAAAAAAAAAATTAAAATCAGCACCTGTTTTTTTAGGGGGTGCTAATAGGGTGCTTGGACACATTTAGGGGGTGCTTCAGCACCCCAAAGCACACCCCTGGCACCGCCCCTGGGGGATAGTCACTTCATCCCTCTGCACCACACTCTGCATCATGGTGGGAAGGGTTTATCTGATTATCTAATTCTGGAACTATTCTGGCTACCTATATTGGGGGTCACATCTGTTTACCTGTACCAGGGCAGGGGACATATCTGGCTACCTAATACTGCAGGCTCCTCTGGCTATTTATAATGGGGAGCTATGTCTGACTGCCTAATAATGGCTCCTCTTTCTACCTAGACTGGGCTTTTATCTCTGGCTACATAATACTGGGGTCCCCTTTGGTAGCTACAAACTACTGGAGGGTACTTCTGTCTACCTATACTTGTGGATTACTTCTGACTACCTATATTGAGGGCTTTTTTCTGCTGGGTAACATCTCTGGCTACTAAATCACAACAATGTGTACATGCCTCGGTGGTCAGGGCTTTTACACACTTGCCTTGAGACAAGCTACCCTAGAAACTGCCAGGGCTCCCATCTTGGATAAGGGCATAAATAAGAATGCTATAGTATCAAGCTTAGATGAAAGAGCATTGGTCACCAACTTAAATAAATAAGGACATAGTACATACAGTATAATAGGCTACCATGGAAATATGAGCAAATGTGAATAATAGTATTTTTAATTGTATGCAATTACAAGTAGCATTCTTTTATGACACTGCAATTAATAAATGCAACAAATACCTGGTAAATCTATGTGCATCAGATAGATAAATATGTAATATTGATATACAATAGTGTAATCTGAGTATTTGTACTTACATCAGGGAAGATATTTAATGAGATGGAGTCATAATGGTGCCATATGGATTTGTTGCAATGCACTACAGCAAGTCATAGTACAGTATAGGAGTCTAAATTCTAAAACACTACAGAAAGTGTGTCCACTGCACGCAATATTCATAACCATGATAATCATACACATCTAATATCTTGCCATGTTTCAGGCACTAGGAGCTAAAGAGGAAAATGTATTATGCAAAATCAAGCGTATTTGTAAAACCATATCATACTTATTTATAATTAAATAGGAGGAGTTAACTAGGTGATTAGAATTGTAGATAGTAATTTAAAATCTTAATATAGTATATATAAAAAATGTCAGCTACAATGTAATACACACACACACACACACTCACACACACACATAAATAAATTGTTAATATGACAAAAAACCAAAGTATTTATAATGAAGATGCCATTAATGCAGATATAGCTGTGCTTTCCATAAGCATTCACTATGAATTTACAGATATTCTAGCAAAGCAGTGAAAACTACGTTTTCTGACCATTTTTCAGTATGTTATCTTGGAAGCATTAGGACAGCTTTGCTGAGCCCAGTGCTAGAGTGTGACATATTTCAGGATTCCTGGCATAACCAGTAGATAGGTAGCTGCTGAAGGGAAACTTTGACCCCTCTCGTGATGAAATCATTTGAGACGTGTGATTTATTTCTTCAATTATGGGTTTCATTTCTGGATATCTAACACTAGGAGGCCATTTGACGCTTACAATTTCAGAAAATGAACTGCAAAAGTCTGAGAGTCTCATTGCCTGTGTGACCCTTTCTTATCTATGTCACAGCATCAAGAACATGGTACTTACACTTATGAGAAAATTAGAAAAATAATTCCTACTCTGATTGCGTAATTAAGAGCTAAAATGGCTCTTGATGAAGTTACTGGACTGTAAACTTGAAAATCAGTTGTTCCGAGGCTGAACTTCTCAGTATTCCTGGTCTTTGTGTTTTTCATCCCCCCTTTCTCAAATGATCCAAAAAACCTAGAGGACTCTAATTAAATAAAACCCCACAGAAGTTTAACCACTTCAGCCTTCAGTCGTTTTCACTTTATGCATCCGAGCAATGTTCACCTCCCATTCATTAGCCTATAACTTTATCACTACTTATCACAATGAACTGTTCTATGTCTAGTTTTTTTCCGCCACCAATCAGGCTTTCTTTGGGTGGGGGGGGGGGTACATTTTGCTAAGAGCCACTTTACTGTAAATGCATTTTAACAGGAAGAATAAGAAAAAAATGGAAAAAATTCATTATTTCTCAGTTTTCGGCCATTATAGTTTTAAAATAATACATGCCTCCACAATTAAAACTCACGTATTGTATGTGCCCATTTCTCCCGGTTATTACACCGTTTAAATTATGTCCCTATCACAATGTATGGCGACAATATTTTACTTGGAAATAAAAGTGCATTTTTTCCGTTTTGCATCCATCACTATTTACAAGCTTATAGTTTAAAAAAATAGAAATATTTCATGTTTACATAGATATTTAAAAAGTTTAGACCCTTAAGTAAATATTTATGTGTGGTTTTTTTTTTAATTGTAATGTTTTTTTTTTAATTATTAAACATTTTATGTGGGTATTTTTGGGAGGGTGGGGTGCAAATCAATTTTTTTTTGTACATATAGGTCTATTTTTTAATTTTTTTTTGCATTTTCATGCAGTTAGCTTTTTGGCCACAAGATGGCAGCCATGAGTTTGTTTACAATGACGTCACTCTAAGCATAACACGGACGCTTAGAGTGACGTCGGGGGAAATAGGAACAGAAAAACCTCAGCTTGTGTGCGAAGCTGACGTTTTTTCTCGGGGGGAGAGCAATCAGTGCCCGATTCACTGATTGACTGGCTAGAGAACCGCGGGCCGGGAGTGCACATGCACGCGCACGATCGGCCGCAGGGGCGCGCAGGAGCGCACATGGCCTCCTGGGCGTAGCTATTATGTCTAGGAGGCCAAAGTAGTTAAAGTCACTTTATTATATGCATTATCAGGAAATGATGTTCAACCTATAATGCTTAAAAACTGAAAAAGAAAAAATGTTCTGAAGCTTTTCCTTCCTTCTAAGACTAATAACTATGATAAGCTGTCCATCAATGGGGAGACTGGGCTTCAGAAAGCAGGGCAATTGGACCAAGCCTCCTGCTTTTTTTCGCTGTATGGGATAAAACAAAAAGCTGCCAAACTTTCCAGATGGGATAATACGTAAGTACCGCAATTTTTTATGCAAATTTGAAGCAATTGCATGCAGTTTAAAGTTGGTCCAAACAAATGCAGCTGCAGATGATTTAGATTGGTCTGATTTTAATGTGTGCAGAAATGTCAATACAATTTGCATCCGCTTTGTAAAATTAGCCTCTTACTAGTAAGTGATTCAATTCTACCCATTAGGAATGGAAGGCTCGGTAGCATGAGTTCGCCAGGGGCACAAGGTCAGCTGACTGCTAGGGATGGAGTTTTCCATGGCCACCATGTTTGCAAATGCACATTCATGTCAGCACACTCTGGTTCATGAATGCCAATGGCCAACTGAATTCAAGTCTTAATCAAGCTGGACATTATGGGATAAAAAGACGCTGCTGACAAACCCATGCCCCAGCAAATTCCATTTCTACAACCCATCAGTAGACATAGTTTACAGATGCAATTAAATTACATGTAATGTATCTGCCCATTGGAATTGCAGTTTTACATATATCTCCAGAAAAAGCAGTGAATTCCTGTTTTTTAATGTTGTGTGTAATGACCAACATGAAATCTCTGAACAAGTTGCAAAATTTTTGTCGGAGATGACTGTACAGATGCAATATTGCTGTATAAGGATCACTGGCAAATATATTTTGCATTAAAAATAAAATAACATTATGTAAGGGTCTCTTTAATCCCATGTCACCCATGCTGGCTGTTATAGTAAAAATCCAGAATCTGTAGTGTGTGGGGTTTTGCACCCAGAAATATACCAGCCCACATGGTTCATGATATGGTGGTCTTGAAAAAAAGGGGCAGCAAAGCCTCCCCTTTTCCCCTATCATGGGCAAGGGGCTCATCCCCACTTCAGGTGCCTAGGAGGATGTGTGGGCATCAACTGCACTCTTTCCAATATTTATTTTATTCCCTTTTTATCCACTCCCTCCCCCCCTCCCCTTTTCTTTTCATCCTTCTACTTTTGCACTTCCATTTATTATAGGGAATAGGTACCAGCACTGGTAGCAGCCCATACATTTGTTTAATTCCTTATTTACTTCTTTGTTTATCTCTTCCCCCTTTTCCTCTTGCTGCCTGCTGGCTTACTGAACAGGAGGAGCCAAGATTTATGCCCTTGAATCCTGGTCTCTTGTGTCAGAGGCAGAGCCCTTAACTAGTACACTATCCAGCCACTGAATCCATTGTGCGTAAGACTTCCCCCATGAGGAGATGAACTAGTCCAAAACTTGTCAGAGCTGCGCTGTCATATTTTTAATAGGTATTGCACATCTTATATATATTTTACTGTGAGTACTATGAGTGACAGCAACCTAGATGAAAAAAAGGTAATTTATTGTGCATTTTAGTCTGAAAGAAAACGTATAGGTATGCATGCATGTATTTTAAATTTGCATTTTTTTCACAATACTGACACTTATATTTGAATTACAACATACGGATGGGTATACCCATGAACAAACATGCTTTACAACTTATTTTACCCACCATGAGTTAACAGTAAGATACAAAGATATAAGGTATCAGAAATTCAACAGTGTAATAGCCGTTTGGCTGTTGCAAGGATTACCAGTAAGTCCTTTTCCATCCAATTTATGCAGCAGTTATATGTTGACTGGCAAACAAGTTCCAGTATATTTCTCAGCTGTATAATTGTGCTGTAGATGGGAATAACTGTGTATTCCTAGGGGGTAAAGGATCTGGATTTATCATCCAAATCTACTATGCTGCTACTATCAACAACTTTTTCTTAGCCGTTTTCTAAGATTCTGAATTTGCCTTCAGCAGTAAGTTGAAAGGTTCCATATTTCAAAAAGCACCTGTCATCCTGGGGAATAATTGGTAACTCTATCAGAAGTACAACACAGTAAAATATATATAAGATGTGCAATACTCTTATGACTACCCTGTAGCTTACAAAAGGAAGGAGCTGGAGTTTGTAATTATTCATGAATATATTGCATGACATAGCATGCAGATTCTTGTTATTTTGTACAAAACAGAACAAGACTATAAATATTATAGTAAATAATACATAAAACACAGTATTCACACAACTAACAGTTCTTTGTGTGATGCATCTTTGTTTACTAAGAAAATGTGTTTCTATTTCAAAGGAAAATTTCATTTTCATGAAAAAAATGATATGACTTAGGTGCTAAAAAACTATTTCTTAATTGAATGGCATTAAAAATTACCTTTTATTTCAGTCTGCTGGTGCTGTAAGTTTTAATACAGAAAAAAAATGTACACTAAGCTTGCTTGAAACCATGGTACCAGCATATAGCTGGGTGTTCAGAGCTTATGTGACATAAAGGAGCTAGGACATTTGGGCATTGGGATATAGTTGATAGTAGAATATCGGTGACAGTTACCAATAACTGACTATTTAAGAGTGGTAATTTTCTTTAGTAAAATATCAGTAAGTATTACCTTTATTTTACTACAGCTGGGAGCGTGTCAGGCGGGAGCGTAGCAGGCACAGGACCGCCTAATGCCGATTGGCATCATCGCGGTCCTCGCAAGATTAGCAGGGAACGAGCGCTTGTTTTCTGCACCGGACACAGGAGGCCGCTGCGATCAGCCTGCCAGCCGCAATCAGAGCTGGCAGGCTGGTTAAAAAGAAAACAAAAGTAAAATATATGTGTATATCACTGAGCTCTAGCGCAGCGCTGTACAGGGGCCATCCATGTCACTTAACTGTCCCTCTGATGGGCTCACAATCTAATGCCATGCATAGGCTGATGCCTACTTATGTATAATGTAGTATATGTTTCGCAGTCTAGAAACAATTTGGGGGGGGGGGAGGGAGGATGCAAACAATGAAAAAAAAAACCAACCCCCCAAAAAATGCCTTCTTTTATTTAAAAAATGGCAATTGCAGCAGCAATCAGAGTCCACCAAAGATATTTCTATTAGGGGGAAGAAAAGGAGGTAAAATTAATTTTACTACTAAGTTGTATGTATGCACAATAAACTGTTAAAGCAGCATAGTGCTGAATTGTAAAAAATGGCCTGGTCACTAGGGGGGTATAAACTTGTGGTCCCCAAGAGGTTAAAACCCCCTTTTCTGTCACCCAGTCTTAACCCCCCCAAAAATGCAAACCATCTTCCTGACACCTAGCCTTAACTGCCCCTGGTGCAAACCCCCTTCTTAATGCCTAACCTTATTTGCCCCCTCCCATGCAAAACCTCCTTCCTGACATCTAGCCATAACTGCCACCCACTCCCACCACAAACACCCTTCCCGATGCCTAAACTTAACCATTCCTCCTGCCACAAATCTGCTGAAACAAAATAGAAAGTTACTACATAAACAATAATATAAACAATACATTTTAATATTAAACATAATGTTTAGTGTGCACCAAAATTTCTGCTTGGGCCTCCAGCTGCTGTTAATTAACATTAGTGCTACTTGCAGTGCCAAACTTGTCCATTTACTGCAGGCCACTAAATTTTCTGTTTCTATGTACATAGCCTCAACTATTTTC
Source organism: Hyperolius riggenbachi (assembly GCF_040937935.1). Classification (NCBI taxonomy): domain Eukaryota; kingdom Metazoa; phylum Chordata; class Amphibia; order Anura; family Hyperoliidae; genus Hyperolius; species Hyperolius riggenbachi. The sequence goes on from NC_090646.1 coordinate 396,358,224, forward strand.
AGATTTGTTGCTCACCTTGCTATTTGCATAAAACAGAGGCTGAAAATGTGTACAGTTTTATGATACGTGTATGCTCATTATGATAACAGCAACTTGTTTTAATAAAAGTTTATAAGGAGAAACAAAGGACTGGACAAATTGTACAATGCTAAAAAATAACAAGAAGGAAAAATATGGAAAAGGTTCATACGCAAAAGGTCAGTGACATTATTGCGGTTGCAAACAGAGCATTATATACTGTAGAAGCTGAGCCTCTTAGAAGAAAAAATGGCATGGAGACACCACTCTGTATAAACAGGCCTAAGGTTCCTTTTTGGGGATTTCATCAGCTACAGTTCATTTAAAAACACTGATATCTTCTATGTACAAGGGTAAAGGCAAAAACAAAGTTTGGATGGCCATGATGTTCTAACTCAGTTGGCAAAGACAAAATCGGTAGTGGGAATTATTTGTAGAAACTATTGTGAACACAATGGCCCTTATGCGATAAAATGTTTGTCCTGAGTTTTCTCCTAGGAGATAAATCTTTATCTTCTATTTAACATACTTTTCAGCATTTTGCAATTAAAAAAGTACCAACAAGTAGTTAAAAATCATTATCAAAACCATTTTGAACATTTTCTTGCTTGTTAGTGATTTAAAATGCATTTTATTTACATCAAGGCGTGAAAATATCACCTAGGAGAAAACGCAAGTGAAAAAGCAAGTTCCGTATGGACCAATGTGTCACTGAATCCAGAAATCTAAGTGATAAACCACATATAATAATGATGTAGACATAAAAATACTTTCTCTGTCCTGTAGTCTTCCAAATTAAACTGTGATATATATTATTATTATTTTTTTGGGAGGGGGTGGTATCTTTTCATAATCTGAAATTCTAAGTTCCTAAATGTGAGTGTTGTGAGTGTAAGTGTTGTTAAAACAAGAGGTACAGTGATAAAAGTCTGGTGCAAAAGTTGAGGATGCAAGAACTGGAGAAGAGTCTGTGTGAATGGATAGGGAACTGGCTAATGGACAGAAAACAAAGAGTTGTGGTCAATGGATCGTACTCAAAATGGGTGACTGTTAGCAGTGGGGTCCCACAGGGGTCTGTACTGGGTCCAGTGCTCTTCAATTTATTTATTAATGACGTAGTAGATGCAGTAGTGAGCAATGTTGCTATTTTTGCAGATGATACAAAATTGTGCAGAATCATCAGCTCTCAGGAAGATAGTGTCATATTGCAACAGGATCTGGATAGGATGGCTATATGGGCACATACATGGCAGATGAAATTCAATGTTGAAAAATGTAAAGTCATGCATTTTGGTCGTACCAATGGTCTAGAACCATACAAAATAAATGGGATACAGTTGGGGACATCAAACTTGGAGAAGGACTTAGGGAGTACTCATCGACAACAAGTTAAATAATCGTACTCAATGCCAAGCCGCTGCAGCTAAAGCTAACAAAATTTTGGGATGCATTAAAAAGGAAATAAAAACTCGAGATGCTAGCATAATATTGCCCCTGTTTAACTCTCTAGTAAGGCCACATCTGGAATATGGAATTCAGTTCTAGGCACCACATTACAAAAAAGATATTGCAGTTTTAGAGCAGGTGCAGAGACGAGCAACAAAATTGATACGAGGGATGGAAGGTCTCACTTACCAAGAAAGATTAGATAGTTGGGTTTATTTAGTCTAGAGAAAAGACGCCTTAGAGGGGATCTACCGTAATTAACATGTATAAATACATCAGAGGGCAATATAATAGCTTGGCGGATGAGCTTTTTGTCCCTAGGCCTTCTCAAAGGACTAGAGGACATGATCTGCGCATGGAGGAAAAACGTTTTAGCCATTTATTTAGGAAAGGGTTCTTTACAGTAAGAGTGATTAACATGTGGAATGCATTGCCTCAGGAAGTCGTTATGGCAAACTCTATAACTGCATTTAAAGGGGGCTTAGATGCTTTCCTTGCGTTGAAATACATTCATGGCTACAATTACTAGGTAATGCCTAATGATGTTGATACAGGGATTTTATCTGATTGCCATTTGGAGTCGGGAAGGAATTTTTCCCTTTTGGGGCTAATTGGACCATGCCTTGTAAGGGTTTTTTCGCCTTCCTCTGGATCAACAGGGATATTTCAGGGAGCAGGCTGGTATTGTACTTTATACTGGTTGAACTCGATGGACATATGTCTTTTATCAACTAAAATAACTATGTAACTATGTAACCCTCTCGTAAATTTCTTAAAACACGCTGCTGATATTATAGTCAAAAAGAGATTATGGCTTTCCAAAAAAAATAACAGTATTCCTTAATTTGCACATTTACTGTGTTCTTTGTACTAATTTTACTTAAATATGGGGGTATACAAATTGAAAAAAGGAAATGTTTACCAAGGGATTATAGAAAGAGTATAAGCAGAGACTTATTATTGTATACCTAATTGATAGACTCACAAACACACATTCAAATGCCTTTAAAAACAAGAAACTCTTGGTTTATTCATATGTTGTTATATACAGTAGAATAACTATAATCGATCCGCTCAGAGACGTATCATCACCTGGGCCGGATTAATCTTGATTGTCTTGAACAGAATGATTGTTGATTATTGCAAATGGTCATGGACAGTCCAAATAGCCTCAGCATGATGTTGGCTTATTAGACAAGACTGTTTAGGGCAGTTATATTTCACAGGTAACACCTTGAGGATTTTGCTTCAAATTATATGTTATAAATACAGTGCAATATATCATCATATTCACGAGGCAGACCTGTAATTCATGTCTATATGTGAGAGTGCATTAACACAGACATGCTGTTTGTATGCCAGGTAGAATCATTGAACACATCGATTCCCTTGGTGCTCGTGTTCATCAAGAGAGTTGTGAAAGAGCATACAGATGGACTATCAATTGGGAATGTTCATCATTATGTGAGATGTAGAGATACAAGGCCCACACTTTCCTTAGAATTCATTGCAAGTAATGTAATATGTTTAGATATCCAAAGGCCAAAGCAAGGATAGCCTATGAATGTTCACTGCAGCAGTATGGGGAGCCACTAATATACTTGGAAGCCTTTAGATTTTTCTGAGGATGGTCAGACAGCCACAACTTTTTTGTTACTTGTGATACTACAGATTATGTGGCTGCCCAGGTGTGTTTTTTCTTCTAAAGTTCTTGTTGGTTATACCTCTCTCAGATTTAGTAGCTATAGGGGGGGTTTACATGATTTATGTATAATTAAATTCTGTTATGTTTATATTTAACCTCTTGCCAACGCCGATGGGTGTGGCCACGGCGGCAGCCCCAGGACCGCCTAACGCCAATTGGCGTAAAGTCCTGGGGCTCTGTTTTGCAGGAGATTGCGCACAGGCTGCGCGCGCATCTCGTGCTTGGGGGGTGGAGCACCGCCCCGCCTTCAGTCTCCGAGCAGCTATCACCGCTAGGGAGACTGTTAGACGGCGTGATCGCCATCTATTTATCTGGTGCAGCGCTGCGATCAGCAGCAGCGCTGCACTGGGGACAGCCGTGTGACACGGCTGTCCCCCTGGGGGACAAGAGAGCGATCGGCTCTCATAGGGTGAACCCTATGAGAGCTGATTGCCATGATTGGCTGACTGGGGGGAGGGAAGGGGTTTAAAGAAGCAGTGTTTTAAAAAAACAAAACACAAACATAAATATTGATAAAAAAAAAATAAACATGGGGAGAGCGATCAGACCCCACCAACAGAGAGCTCTGTTGGTGGGGAGAAAAGGGGGGGGATCACTTGTGTGCTATGTTGTGCGGCCCTGCATCTTGGCCTTAAAGCTGCAGTGGCCTTTTTTACTAAAAATGGCCTGGTCACTAGGGGGGTTTAGCCCTGCAGTCCTCAAGAGGTTAAACATTTAACTTTTTCTTCTTTTTGGAAACAGGGTTGTAGGTGTTGTAGGGTTGTATGTAATTGTAAGTTGTGAGTTTGCTAGCCGGGAACCTAATTGGGCAATAGAGGTCAACCATTTGCATGGATATGTAACGATTGTGGAATTATCTCCACACAAGAGGTGCGCTGACACTGCAGAAATCCTCCACAAGCGTATAAAATTACAGAACCCAGCTGTGGTGCAAAGCACCTGTAGAGGGAAAGTGAGCACAGAGGCAGAATGTATGTGTGTCCATCAATCTAGTCGCCACCCTGCGACGGCGAACACACAACAGCGGAAACCAAGTGGGAACGCAACCGCAAGAATGGCAATTGCCAACAGTGACACAAGGCTGAGTAAAGACAGAGCATAAGTGTAGAAAGACACAGCAAACAATGATCAGAACGCCAAGGAAAATAACAAACGCACTCGCTAAGCGCGGTCACTGCACAAAAAGCGCAACAGGGACAAAACACGCTAATGGCGCGGTCTCCGCATGAGAAGTGCAACAGAGACAAAACGCGCCAACCCTAACTAACCAATGTAACATGAAATTAATAGAGAACGCGAACGCTTGCTAAACGGTTACCCCACTGAGCCTACATCAAGCGTTTATTCCAGACAAGACAAACAAACAGACAACAGGAATAGGTCAGATAGGATCCACTACTCTTCTGCAAGAGCGAGTGCGATCCGTACACAAGAACAGGACTGAAGGGATCCACCGCTCTTCCGCAAGAACGAGTGCAATCCACACAACAAGACAGACAGAAGGAGTAACCAATAGCAACCGTAGCCGAAGTTATACTCCAAGATACAGACTACAGAAGGATACACCGCCACTACCGATAGGGCGGCTGCAATCCAAACAGACAGAATGATTTCCTGTCGACCGCCGCTGGCGACAAGACAATCGCAACAGATAAGACAGAATAGGCAGTACAAATTAAACACAAACCTGACTGCACTAAATAGGAGTGCAAGGAGCACGCCCCAAGAATTACTCTAAGATAATCTTAGCAAACAATTAGCAAAGGCTTAGACTCCAGGTAAGTTAGCAGGAACAAACCTCTATGACCAGCAGGGGATTCTGGGAGGAAATGGCATTTATACTGCAAGCCATCAAAGGAAGCAGCTAAGCAATTTGCATGACAAGTGGATGCAGTTTCCTCACCAGCAGAGCAACTCTGAAACTTGCAGAGTGAAGACAGGTCTCCTTTCCAGGGACCTGCAGCACTCAGACCTACAAAATGGTCAAAAAGCTGTCTGTCTATGCAGACAGCAGAGCGGACCATTACAGGATAGTTGTCCATGTACAGGCATTTACAGTTGCACAGGTGATTTTTGTATTTGAAAAGCTTAGTCACAATGGTAATTCTTGTAATTTTTTTAATTAACATGATTGCATGAGAAAAAGCCTTGATCTGTTTTGGGTTAGCTGTCAGGCAAGTGTATTTGATCTCAGGTTAGTAATCGATACCATGCAGGTGGGTTTGACAGCCTGTTTTGGGCAATGGTTTCAGTTTCTTAATTTTCTGAATTGGGCAGTTCCCAGTCATTTGTCCATACCTGCCTGATCAAGTGTAAGAATGGAAGCAATTTAATAATTCCCTAAGAATGGCTGCAGTTTACATTTTCCCATTTAAAATGAATGGCTGGCATTTGATTAGCTGTTTTATGCACCTTCCATTTTCCCTGAATTTTTAATTTTGGACACCAATTGACCAGATCAACTGTGGCAAGTTCAGGGACTCTGGCTTTATTACCGTGAGAATGGCAGCCTTTTAAAATTTTCTCATTGACGTGAATGTGTGAAATCTTATTGGCTGTGTATGGTTCCACCCAGATGTGGAGGGCACTGCGAGACCCCCAGAACATATATTTCCAGGTAGTAAAGGATCTGTATACTACATTTTGTTGAAATTGATTAAGGAGTCTTTGAGTGATGGTGGCACACACACGTACATCAGAAAAAAAATAAAATAAATTAATATATATATATAGTTGTTATTAATATCATCATCATCAGTGTAAATATAAAATATCACAATATTGTTGCCCTTGTTTAAATAGCCTGGTTTACTATGGAGGGAAATTGTTGAATATTATCAGTACAATTATGTTATCACATCTTACAATAATTACAGTGCAAATGACCTTTGTGAAGTATTGAACAGTCGGAAGCTAAAACTATTTTGGCAATTTTTTTTTTAAATTTATTTATTTTATGAACGCTAGATATACACCACAAAAAAAGCACAAGAATGATTTTTAATGACATACAGTATAAAGCAACTGTTACCATGCAGGATAAATATAACTAGGCAGGAAAAGCAGACGTTAGTCTATTTTTATTTACCTTCTATAAGTTAAAAACGTACAGTACTGTATGTCCTTTTGCACATTTAAAAATTTAAAATAGCACCAAATGTGTATTAACACCACAGTTCTCGATTATTCAGCAATAGCAGCTGCCTATAAACTGCAATTTAGTATGAAGCTGCCAGTCTCCAAATTGTATATTATTAGTTCAGTCAGGTTAAGAATTTTATGATGTGAAAACTGGATAAAGTAGTAGCAAATGCAAATTGAAAGGTCAAAGTCTTCTGGACATTCCCTGCTATTTTAGAAAATATTCCCTTAACCTAAAGGCTTTCATACCTTTAGTTAAATGTTATGTATGACAATATAATATTATGATCTAAGCATTTATAACTAGAGGTACGAAATCAAATAATATAATCAAAGGGGACATGTGCGTGCTTCATGGCAGATGTGCAATCCTGTAGCTCCGTCTCCCTCCGATAACAGCCACGACTTACAGCTATGCCAGGAAGCAAATTGGCGATTCACTCTGCCAAGGAGGACACTATCAAGGTAGAGACATCCAAAAAGAGAAAAAAAAAAGGCCACAAAGCTGCAGAAAGTGATGGAGCTATCTGCAGACATGCAATTTCATGCAGAGAGACGTGGCAAAGAAAGTGCCAGCACCACAAAGGACACACATACAGCAGCAGCACCAAGAACAAACGCTGAAAGCAGACACACACAGGGGCTTACCCGGGTAATATAGAGCCTATGGCAAACACTGAAATTGCGCCCTTGCCCCGAGCCCCGTACCTCTCTAAAAACAGCATCCTTTCTCATGTACATGTGTTATGTTTGCATGTGGGTTGTTTTTTTGGCTCGGGATATTGCTGAAGTTATTTTTTGGGAAACATCTCTTCTTATTCCCTCTCTGTCCTCTTTCATAACAAATATGCCAAGCGTAAACTACATACAAGAGTTGAGAAGCCAAGTTCCCCAGATAACATAAATAATCTGACCTAAGATCTGAGTGATAGGGAGGCATGGAGGCGCAGCACTGGGGCAAGCATGGAGCCCATGTCGTTGGGGTGCCCATGGCATGAGCCATGCCTGCACCCCTCTAGATACGCCTCTTGACACACAAACTCCTGCTCCTCGACTTCAGAGGCAGTCTCTCCTTCTTTACAAAGTCCTGCAAAGTCAAAGCCCAAATTGTCTGATCTGCAGGATAAGGTAGGTCACAATATCAACACAAAGCTAGAATTAGGCTTCTTCTCCTCTCCTCTGGAAGCTTTCCCAGCCACAGAACAACATATCTCCTAAGCATATATGAAAGATCTCCTGCTTACATTGAAAACATCATTGACTAAGGAGTGCATAGACATCACAATAACTTAGAGCAGGCCATCAGCTCTCTGGGAGACAGAATTGCCTCAAATGAAACTCAGTTTACAACACTGGTATCAGAACACAGTAATCAGTGGATGCTATTGAGATTAATCAATCTGACATAGCATGGCTTAAAATGAAAGCTGATGGTCTTGAAGATCGAAACCAAATCTTATATTCCGGGGTGTCTGAGAATCTGTCACATAATCACAGCTGAAAGAGTTTCTCAGGCAATCGTTTAAGATTTTACAAGGTTTCACACTCCTTGAGGTTACAACTCTCTCTATCCCCCCTCCCCCCCCACGAACCAAAAATCTTAGTCCCTTTAAGAGAAGGACAATTCCTGGCAAACTGGCACTTAGTCAATGGGAGATTGTCCTACAAGATTTTCAGTATTCATGGTGCTCTGTTGTGGACCTCTGGCCCGTGCCTCCACTCGCTGGTGGAGGTTGTACATCTGGGAAATCCAAAGTTATGGATTTTGCTTAATTTTTTGACTAGTTCTTCTTGTTCTTTGTTTTACTAAAATAACTGGAAATTTGCCTACCACCTCCCCCCTCCTCTCTGGCAATGTATTGCACTACCGCTACATGAATCCTTGCATGAGAACACTGCTGACTATTTTTAGCTGGACAAACAATACACAATGGGCTTGATTCACTATGCGGTGCTAACCTACTTAGCACGTCTAAAGTCTTTAGACATGCTAACCAGGGTGCTAAGTAGGTTAGCACTGGATTTCTCAATCAGATCGCACGCTAACTTTGCGCGCGCAAAGTTTTACGCGCGCTAAGTCCCATAGGCTTTAATGGGCACTTCGCGCGGAGCGTTTGCGCGCGTAAAGTTTTTTTTTTTTTTAATAATCTTTTATTTCAGAGAATATGATAAACATTGTACAATAAATTGGCATGTTTAGCTTGCGATTCCATAATGAACACAATTTTCCACAACATCCTATACAATTGTAACTGCGATTTGTCAGAATAATAAGAGTTCCATTCTAGAGTATCTATAATTCTCAAACGGCAATATGTCAAACAGTGTCCATAAATGGTATGGTCGTCCACCTTAGCTGAGTGATGTAGTATCTAAACATGTGGCAGTATTGTACACCAATGTATAAACAGAACACACTTAAAAAAAGATTTTATTTTGTCTTAACTTTCCCTACCCTCCCTCCCCCACCTCCCCACCTCCCCCCTCTTTTCGTCCCACGTACTCACAGCGACCTTTTATTTAGAGATATTTATTAATCACAGGTGTCTGATGATAAGTGTATAGTTTGACCATCAATTGCCAATATAAAGTAAAGAGTGGTTATGAGGCTATATCCTTATTCGCCCTTGAGTGCTATTTCGAAGTCCTCTGAGTGTCTGAAAAAGTTCCAATATGACCAGGTCTTTTTATATATATCAGTTTTGTTTAGGGCCGCAAACGATAAATCTTCCATTAATTCAATGGTGTCTAATTCTTTAACCAGCTCCTCATTCCCAGGTATAGTTGGCCCACCCCAATGTCTAAGTAGTAGACATTTGGCTCCGTTGAGGATGTGTTTTACAATAGAATTTTTATATCCCCTCATAGCCCAGGTATTGCAGTGTAGGACATAGAAATTCGGATGAAAGGGAACCTCTCTATTAGTAGTGGCTTTAAGAAGTCTCTATCTTTTCCCAATAGTCTGTTAGTAAGGGACAAGACCATATAATGTGTAGTAGAGTCCCTTTATGTGTTCTGCATCTCCAGCACCTGTCATCCCTTTCTGGAAATAGCATTTTCAGTCTGACTGGAGTAAAGTACCAGCGGGTAAGTATTTTATAGTTGGCTTCTTGTATTCTGACTGCTCTTGAGGATTTATGGGCATAAATGCACATTTTTGACCTTTGTGACTGTGTAAAGGACCTGCCTAGATCTCTCTCCCAGGCCGCAAAGAAAGGCATTTGGGGTGCAGCCGATATCGACACTATCGAATAGATTTTTGAAAGTGTTTTCTCACTCAGTCCTTCCCCCATGCATAATGATTCAAATTCAGTAGGCTGTCTCAGCTGGGTAGGGTGTAGTTCTAACGAAGTTATGAGGTATCTGTATTGGAAGTATTCCCACCATTGTAGATTTGCACATGTTTGCTTCTCCCTATGGGCCGAGAGAGAGATCCAGCCACCCTGCTGACACATATCTTTAAAGCGTATGTTTCTTTGCTCATATATTCTATTAGATGGGAGCCCTTCCCCTATCACTCCACATTTTGGATTAACAGAGACTGGCAATAGGGGGGAGGGGAAGGGAGCTATTTGTAAATGTCTATTTACTCTGTGGTATACTGCGATTGTATTGTGGGCCAGAAATGGCAGGCTCCAGGAGGGTTTAGGCTTTAGGTTAGTCCATAGTAGATTTTCGATTGGGTAGTTTGAGAGTGTTCTTTCCATCTCAACCCATTGTTTACAGTCACTGTGTCTATGCCAGTCAATTGCACGGGTCAGAACGGCCGCGTTGTAGTATCGTCGTATGCATGGCATTGCCAGTCCCCCTAGCTGTTTGGGGCAATATAAGATGTCTTTTTTCAGACGGGGAGGCTTACGTCTCCAGATGTATCTGTTAAATATAGATTGCATCTGTTGGAAAAACGAGATTGGCATTTCGATTGGTAGAGTCTGGAATAAATAGAGTATCCTAGGCATTACGTTCATTTTAATCACTGATATTCTCCCCAGCCAAGAAAGGTGTGGGAAGTCCCAGTTTTTTAAATCTGTCGCTATTTTATGTAGCATTGGTGGGAAATTTTGGGAGTAGAGGTTTGTGGGGAAGTCTGTAATATTAGTGCCTAGATATCTAATGGCTTGACTGTTCCATTTAAACGGGAAGTTACCTCTGAGAGTTTTTTCCATCTCTGAAGGTATTCCCACTCCAAGGGCCTCGCATTTGTCTGGGTTTATTTTAAAGAAGGATAATTTCCCAAATCTTGTAAATTCCTCTAGAAGAATGGGCATGGATATCAATGGTTGGGTTAGAAAAAATAAAAGATCATCAGCATAAGCTGCAATTTTATGGTTTGTCTTCCCCACACCGAGTCCCGTGATGTCTGTGTTATTCCTTATTTGACAGAGAAATGGCTCCAACGCCAATGCGAAGATCAGTGGGGAAAGCGGACATCCCTGCCGAGTACCGTTAGTAATATCGAAGGAATCTGAGAAAATACCATTTACCTTTATTTTAGCGTTTGGAGTCGTATAAAGGGCCCCTACACATGACAACATCCGCTCTCCCAGATTTATATGTCCCAGCACCCCCCTCATCCATCTCCAGCCCACCCGGTCAAAGGCTTTCTCTGCATCTGTAGAAAGTAACATACAAGGTATCTTCCTTGACCGGGCAAGCTGGAGCAGATCCATCGTCCTAATGGTGTTGTCTCTGGCTTCTCTTTGAGGTATGAAACCAACCTGGTCCCAGTGTATCAGAGAGGGGATATGTTCTGCTATTCTATTGGCCAGGAGTTTAGCAAAGATTTTTAGGTCAGTGTTTAATAGGGATATAGGGCGGTAGCTCCCACAAGAGGAGGGATCTTTTTGGGGTTTAATAATGACCGCAATGTGAGATTCTAATGTCTGTTTTGGAAGAGGTGAATCCTCCCCTCCCTCAGCCAGAGCATTAAATAATTTGCAAAGGTACGGTATTAGGTGGCTTTTATACTTTCTGTAATACTCGGCAGGGAAGCCATCCGGACCTGGAGCCTTTCCAGGTTTTAGACCCATGATTACTTTTTGTATTTCAGATTCAGTAAAGGGCTCTTCTAATGAGTTCTTCATTTCCTCTGTCAACCTTGGCATTCCTGCCTGGGTCAGGTATTCCTGTATTGCAGACTGTCGGGGCTCTCTAACTGAGTTTGTGGTGCCTTGTGTTAGGTTGTATAATTTGTGATAGAAGTTTTTAAATGTGCTAGCAATGGATTTATTTCTGATATGCCTTACTCTCATGGGACCAACTATCTGGGATACATAGGTTTTTTGCTGTTGCTGCCTCAGGGCTCTAGCCAATAGCTTGCCAGATTTGTTTCCATGGAGGTAAAACATATGGTTGCACCTACGCGCTGCTTGTTTAGCAGAGTCCTGTAGGATTTTATTCAATCTGTGCCTAACGTCTGTCAGAAGTAGAAGGTCAGCTTCATTAGGATGGGATTTATGTCTATGTTCCAGTGTGTGAATTTCTCCCAACCGTTGTTTAATCATGGCTCCCCTTTCTCTCTTAAGCTTGGTGCCTAGTTTGATCAGGTATCCCTTAAGTACACATTTATGGGTCTCCCACAAAGTAGGCAATGAAACATCGTTCTTATCATTAAATTCAAAGTAATCCTCTATTTGTTTGGCTATCTTGGCGTTATTAGAATCATCATGTATCATGGATATATTTAGCCTCCATGTAAACGGTGTGTCTTTTTTTGATTTACAGTTAAGGGTAGCATAGACTGGGGCGTGATCTGAGTATGTGATCACTCCGATTTCAGAGGAAATATGTTCAGTCAACAGATTGTGGGAGACCCAAATGTAGTCTAGCCTAGTGTATACCTTGTGTACTGACGAATAAAAAGTGTAATCCTTAACTTGAGGGTGCGTTACTCTCCAGGTGTCTATGAGTTGTCTTTCATGAAGGGCTTTCTTCATTCTGTTTAGTCTGGCAAAGGCTATGCTTGATTTCCCGTGGGAGGTGTCTATGGAGGGGTTGAGAGCTACATTAAGGTCGCCCCCTATAATAATGCTGCCCTCTGCGAAGGAGTCCAAAACTTTGAGGAAACTCGTGAGAAACCTGTCCTGCTCACTATTAGGTGCATAGATAGAGCACAAGCTGTATTTTTGGTCTAAAATAGAGCACTTCAAGAGTATAAAGCATCCCTGTGGGTCAGTTTTGAGGTCTATCTCCACTAACGGGATTGTGTTGCTTATGAGTATAGCTCTCCCCTTTGTTTTCCCATTCTGTGAGCTGCTATAGTAGGCCCTGGGGATACGTCGGTCACATAGTTTAGGGTGGTTAGGTCCCTTGAAGTGTGTCTCCTGAATAAGTACAACTTGTGCCCTCTGCCTCCACATGTCTCTGAGCAGGATGCGTCTCTTCTCAGGGATGTTAAGGCCTTTGGCATTGATGGTCGCAATTTTTATATGTGCCATAATGACTTCCTGTTGTAGCCTGGTCGCCGTGAGTACAATATTGAAAAGAAATAACAGATAACAAACCCCTTGATTATTTTCAATTCAAAATACGTATAGCATTGATTTCGTATCCATTATTGTGGTACAATAGATACTACTAAGTTGTAGGTTGATAACCAGAGTATCACCTGCAATTGCAGGAATGTCCTATTGGGGAGAGAGAGTGCCATGCCCTATGACGAGGAGTGGCATCCCCGCTCCCCTCCACCCATAATAACATCTTATATAAGTCAGTTAGAGCAGACGGTATACTGACAAGGAGAATATAATGTAGTTAAACCTGAATTTAGAAAACAGTCTCATCTTAACATAAGCTATGTGATAACAGGGAGAGCAACTTGATGACCATGGACCTGTCTGGGAGGCTTAGTGATCGTACTAGCTGCGTGTGGAGCTTATTTTAGCAGAATAGTTAGCCCAATCTTTCACCTTTAACATACTGTGTTCTATGTATGTATTCGCCTCTGAGCACTTAAGTACGTCTCCCACAGGGGGAGGGAGGGGGCTGGTAAGAAGGGAGTAGTGTAAATGTCACCTTCCATCACCTTTTAGGGAGGGAGCTGTGGTGCTCAGCCAGCTCAGAGATTGTCATTTTGCCCATTGAGTTACGTGGGCAATTTTGCTTTTATAAAGGTATCAGCACGAGTTATTAGGCTAGCGCTGTCCGTGTGGGCTCCACTCACCACATGCAGCGAGGAGAGAGCATAAGGGCCTATCTCATGTATGTAAATGTGCAAATTTCTTGATTCCAATATTCGCTATCGGATTAGATCTAAGTGGAGCATCTTATACCATCGTGCTTTTGTTTTTAGGAAAGCATATTTGAAAATAAGCCCACCGAACAGGATCCACCAGCCGGAATCTCCACACAATGGGCGTAGCTGTGGCCCGGCGCGGTGCCATGCCCGCCACGCTGCCCGCTTAGCACGAGCGTGAGGCAGTAGCCCCTAAGTGTATAGCAGGCATACCACCGCGCCAGACCAGCAAAGCACACAGTTCAACATGAAATAATTACTTCTGTCAGTACAGCTATGAGATATGTAGTCACTGACTCCCAGTTTCATGTCCCATCAGAATGCTCCATGTGGCAGAGAATGCAGGCTCATAAGTTAGACATACAGAGAGAACCCCACTAGGTCAAGAATCATTTAACACAACATTCAATGGACTATAATGACACTGTCCAGAGCTCCCCCCCATTAGATGTGAACAGCAAGATAGCACTTGTAGACAACTGTGAGGCATCCTCTCCCATGGATATCTGAGTTCTGAAGGGAAGGGAAAGAGCGTGGCAGAGAAAAATTCCCAACGGTGCACATAAACAGGTTTCCCTTTCAGACATGCCAGTTATGCAGCAATCTTTCCCCATAAAAGTCCCCCTGTCCTCTCCCCGTGGAGTGCCCAGGAGCAAAAGACAGGGCTGGGTGAATATTAAAAAAGGGCCTTAAAGCTAGAAAGGGTAAGTTCCCTCCACGCAGACTAATTAGCTGTATGTTGGTCTGAGAGAGTCTTCTTCTTACAGACAGGTGTCCATGCGAGAACTAGATCCACATCCCGTTATTCCATCTGCTGCTGTCGTCTTCCTTGATTTGACCTCCGTTGGCGTTGCGAGAGACCGATACCGAATTTGTCCAGCTGCCATTCCGGTAGATCCACTTTCGGCAAGTCTAGTGCAATAAAAAGATCAGGTAGCTCTGATGGTTGTTTAAGTGTGAAGCTCTTGTCTTCCTTCAGGATATGGAGTTGGAAGGGGAATCCCCACTTATAGGAGGCCCCCTCTTCTTGTAGAACTTTCAGCAAAGGTTGGAGGGCTCTTCTTTGCAGCAAGGTGCTTGGAGCCAGGTCCTGGAACAGTAGCAGTTTGTGGCCCTCGTGCTCAATCGTCATGGCGTTCCTGGCGGCCCTCATTATCGCCTCTTTCACATTAAAATAATGTATTCGGCAGATGACATCTCTTGGTGGGTTCCCGTTCAAAGGCTGTGACCTCAGGGCTCTATGTATGCGATCCATTTTCAGTTCAGCGTCATCAGGTTGCCTAAGGAGTTGGTTGAAAATGGTGGTCATGGTGGGGCCCAGTTGTGACGCAGCAACAGTTTCGGGTAAGCCCCGTATTCTTATGTTGCACCTCCTGCTTCTATTTTGTAGGTCTTCCGTGTTTACCCTCAGGATGGTGTTAATGGCTTTTTGCTGTTCATTTTGCTCAGTTAGTGTACGGATCTCCGCCTTCATTTCTATCACATCGGCTTCCAAGGCCGCGAGCCGGCTGCCATGATCCCTTACCTCTTCCTGCACCTCCTGGATCTCTGCGTGGGTAGCTGTAGTAATACGGACAGCTAGTTCGTCCAGGTCCGCTTTAGTCGGCAGACTGTGGAGGAAGTCTCTGATCTCGCTTAGAGACTTAGCTGTAGCAGACTCTTCAGCTGAGGTTGACAACGGCTTTCCGCTAAGAGAGGGCGTCTCAGCCGCCATTTTAGCCGGGGTCTGTGTGGCCTCGTTCTTTTGAAGGTATCGGGTCACTTTGGATTGCACAGGGGTGGATTTCTGCTGCTTTGGGTCGATGCTGGAAGTTCTTTTAGATCTCCCTGACATATTCAGGTTACAATTTGGCGGAGAATGCCAGCTTCTGTCTCCAGTAGGGGTGGAAGGAAGCGGGAGCTCTTACACCAGACGTCCTCACGCGGCCATCGCTAGCTCCGCCCCAACCTTGGTTTTTTTTAGTTTGTTTTTTGTTTTTAATTTTAAATAAATTAACCTCTCCCGGATCGACGCAGTACGAATCTACGTCTAGCAGGTGGTGCTGCGGCCCTGACTGGATGTAGACTCTAGGTCGCAGTAAATCGCCCGTGCGCGTAAAGTTTTATGCGTGAAAAGCTTGTTTAGACGTGCTAAGGGGGTTTTCACAGGCGTGCTAACAGTTAGCACCGCTTTGTGAATCAAGCCCAATGTCTAAAAAACTCCTTTCTATTATCATCCTATAAAAGAAGAATGCAATGAAAGGAAGGCACTGCACAAAAGTGAACATACTATCTGTACAGTAAACCCACTTCATAAAAGTGAAAGCTTCATCCTACCAACCTATATCTTTTCCTACAATTATTGCTAATATTTTTCCCCAAAAAAATGGGGGGGGGGGAGGGGGGTATGATTGCCTTCCACTCTAATTTGAATCTTACTATCCTATCCCAACTTATGGACAATCAGGGCAGATATATCATTATTCATTGCATAATACTTTTTCCTTTAGCAAATCTATGTGCCCCTAGTTCTGGACAAAATAAGTTTATCCAGCGACTAATTAAAGCGGATCCGAGATGAAAAACTAACAAGTAACTTGTCTATATATTTTATCTAAAGTTTAGATAGTTTACACAGCAAATCTAGCTGCAAACAGCTTTAATAGAATATGATTATTTCTTCCTGTGATACAATGACAGCAGCCATGTTGTTTGTAAACATTACACAGAGGCAAGCTTATCTGCATCTTGAGCACTCAGCCTGTGAAAAAAACCTAATCCCCCCCCCTCCTCACTCCTCTCCCTCTGCCTCTGAAATCAATGGCTAGTAACACCTCCTCCTCCTCCTGCCCAGACTGAGCTCCCATGAGCCCTTGCTACTGCCAAGGCTCTCTGAAAACCTGTGGGCATGGTTTTTTTAGTTTATAGGGAATTAGAGTAATAAAACAAAAACAACAAAGTATTTGGCTTGAGGAATGCCCTATAAACAATAGGAATGAAACACAATAATGCAATGAGTAAAAGTTCCCCTCGGATCCACTTTAAGAAGCTGAAATCCTGAAATCCTCATAATTGCAAAAAGAAGACAAGACAAATAACATTTATATCGCGCTTTTCTCCTGGCGGACTCAAACGCCAGAGCTGCAACCACTAGGGCGCACTCTATAGGCAGTAGCAGTGTTAGGGAAACTTGCCTAAGGTCTCCTACTGAATAGGTGCATGCTTACTGAACAGGCAGAGCCGAGATTCAAACCCTGGTCTCCTGTGTCAGAGGACTTAACCATTACACCATCCAGCCACTGAAGAAGATATCCACACACCAAATCAAAATAGGGCGTGCAAACCACAGGGATCAAACAATAATGTGATAAATAGTAGAAAAAGAAATCCTGAATGAAGAAGGCTGCAACACCAATCTATATCTCAATCAATATTTTTTTTGGTACAACAGAAACAATAATACGATCAATACACAATTAAAAACATTTAAACTCAATGTGCTGAACAACGTTGCACAAACCGATAGTCCAGATTATATTCTGGGGAATGTACAATATGAAGTGCCTCACCTCTTAAAGTGACCCTGAGAAGAGAAGTGATATATACAATACCCAGTGTTCCCATATAGGTGAGCAGTAGTCACAACAGTCAATTAAGGGTGGAGGGAGGCACATGATCGCTCCACGTGTGGCATGGCTAAGGTGACCACTTCTTTAGGTGCTACTGGGTATTGCATTTGCTGGCCTGTCATATCATTATTATCTTGCCTATTTTGAACATGTTGATTTACACACATATGTATGTAACTTCATTGTGGTTCATTTATATGAGCATATTTACTTGATGCATGTTGGTTTAATCATTCACTAGCACTGGCACTTTTCCCTTAGCCCTCATTACCCATACCCGGGTCTCATCCCCACTTCAGGCTCTCTTCTGAGCCGGCGTGGATTATATCACACAGCGCAGAGGGTCACTTTAAGAGGTGATGAACCTTATAGTGTTGATTCCCCAGATTGTCATCACCTGGGGTATAGCTTTGTGCAATGTTGTTCAGCACATTGGTTTTAAATGCTTTTAATTGTGCATTAATTGTGTTGTTGTTTTTATTGTACCAATAAAATTATTGATTGATATATAGAGTGGTGGTGCAGTTGTCCTCATTCAAGATTTATTTTTCTACTTTAATGTTTGGACCAGAGGTTCACACACTTTTTCAGCTCTCAACCCACTTAGAGAATTACAAATATAAAATGGTCTACTAGGTAGAAACTACCTACAGATGCAAGCCACAACTGCGCAGTGGCAGTCCATTAGTGATTACAATGCACCACAAGCTGCCAGTCAATCAGATGCATATCATAGAATCCTCCTCAGTAAGCCAAATAGAACAATGCATATCATGGTAAGAAAGAGACAGAGTAGGATGCAGCCAAGCATTTAGGCTGGTGGTGGTGGACCTACCCAGAAATGCTTTGTGAGCTACTGGTAGATCACAATCTACCTAATGGGCACCCCTGGTTTGGACTCTACCCTTAATTCGTGTAACATAAAACACAAGAGGTCCTCTGAATTCCAATTCTCTTAACACAGAGAAGATCTTAAAATGTATGGAGAGCACAGCATGGCGCATTAAAGGGTGCAGGAAATTGCTGCTAGTAGAATATCAGTAAATTAACTACTACTACTACTACTACTACTACTACTACTACTACTACTACTACTACTACTACTACTACTACTACTACACAGAACCCTCCCTCTGCAGAAACCTAACTCTAATTCCCCCCGGTGGTGCCTAAACCTAATACCCCCCTGCTGGTGCCCAAACCTAAAAACCTGCTCCATGGACTTAAAACCTTGATCCTCCCCCCTGCTGCAAAACCACGATTAGTGGCAATTTAGATGGTATTTTGGGTACCCGGGAAATTGTAGTTATAAATAGCTATAGCTGCAATTTCCGTGTGCCCAAAATTCCATCTAGTGCCACATATTATTGGGCACATCCGTGGGCCCAAATTTCCCTTTATTTATACAATTGTGCAGACTACAGCGGTGTCCTTCTTTCCTGCTTTTCAGCAGCACTACATATTTTATTCTACTGTTCATCAGTCACATTTGTGAACTGACATATTTCTATTAGACCGCAGTTTATTGCAGCAAGTCACAAACTCTCACATTGGAAAAATTACCTGATTAGACCACTCTCCAATAAGTATAACCATTTGTGGTTCTTAGAGACCTACACATTCCTTGGTTTGGAGACTAAATAATAATCATTTAGCCACCAAATCTAATAAAAATCGAGGACATTAGAGAATATATTTCTTTAAATTATGATTGGTCAGTTGCAGAAAATGTAGTGTTTCAGACCATAAAGCATTTATTAGGGTCCTGCTAACCCAACTTTGGGCTAGAGAAAAAAAGCTAAAAACAGCCAAAATAGATACCACTCACATGCACATCTAGAAATTAGAGGTGCTTCATAAAGCAATCTCTACTCCCTAACTAGCCCTAGAATTATTCAAATTAAAAATGCTGAGAACCCTTTTGGTCATTGACTGTAAATTTCAACTATTTACATTAAAATGCATTTACTATCACCAAAACAACAACTATGTTTAAGATTACTTACTAGGGCAAGCAAAAGCAAAAATACCCTTCTTCTACCACCCTACAACTAAGATAAAGCATATTAACCCTAAACAGATGGCAGATGCGTTTAGTGATTATTATTATGTTTCCCTTTATAGTCTTAATCTTCAAACTCCCCAATGGCCACTGACAAGATTAAATAATTTCTTGATACCTTTATGTCTCCCTCACTCACCCAACAACAAATAGTTACCATGAATAGACCTGTAGAACTCCAGTAAGTTCTTAGCACTATAAATTGAGCTAAACCTAATAAAGCCCCAGGACCCAATAGATACTCTAACAAGTATTATAAACATTTTAAAAGCACGGTAGCCCCTTACTTCACTAAGCTTTTAAATAAATTTATGAATGACAGTAATATACCAGCAGAATTTACAAGGATTACTTATCTCAGTACTTTCCAAATAGGGCAAGGACAAAAGTTTTCCTCAAATTACTGAAACCATCTCGCTCCTTAAAATTATACACAAACATCCTAGAGTAATGCCCCGTTTACACTTAATTAGTTGGTATGCGTTTTTTTCTTCTTCTCCAAAGCAGTGCATTGTGAAAAACATTTCAGTTAAAACGCGTTAAGTGTGAACTGTGCCATAGGAAAACATGGGCATTACTTTAAAAAGTAGTTCTCCTTTCAGTTATAACTAAGAGCAACTGATTAAGTGTAAATGGGGCCTTACAGAGTACCTTGCAAGCTCATGGTGAAACAGAACTCCTAGGAGTGTGTAAGGGGCTACAATGGAACAAAAAGCTCTCTTACTAAAATGCAATGGAAAACAAAAGTTTGCTTTCTTAAAACAGGAAATATTTGCAACAATTCAGGTTAGAGTGGGTGATTTGCATATTTCAGCAATCTTAGAGCTTCTTAGAGCTACCTCCAACCTGAATTATTGCAAATACTTTCTATTTTAACCCTTTCTGGACCAGCACCCTCTGCCCCCTTAAGGACCAGAGGGTGTTGGTCCAGCAAACCGCCACTTCCCGACGAATCGCCGCAAGTTACAGTCGCTCCCGCCGGACACGCCGCTCTGTCCCTGCCGCAGGCTGCTCTCTCTGCCATCGCTATGACGGCAGAGCGCTGTGCACCGGTCAGGAGCCGCTTTTATTGGCTCCTGACCCTGTCACTCCATGTAAGCCAATGGGAACGGCTTACATGAATGACAGGGCCAGGAGCCAATGAAAACGGCTCCTGCCCGGCTCACAGTGCTCTGCCGTGATAGAGGCGGCAGGGCATCACATTGCGGCGGGGGCAGAGCGGACCGAGCAACGCGGATGGGCTGGGGCGCGTGGTCAATGGGACATAGAGTTTACGTCCGGTCAGGACCGCAGCGCCCCCTGCCCGACGTAGATTTGTACTCGCTCGGTCTGAAAGTAGTTAAGAAAACAAACGTTTGTTTTCCAAAAATCCTAGCTAATGGCCTTTTCCCTATCCTGCCTTTGCTAATAAATACGGATCTATCTGGTTTTACCAAGGGATGACAAGCCCAGGATGGGACTCGCAGGATTTTTACTATTGCCCAGTATCTGGAGAAAGGTATTTTCCAGGAACATGAATAATAATGTGTATTAGTATCACAATGTTCTTTAGGTATTTAGAACATAGAAAAGATGAGGATAACTGAGGAAACATTTATTTTAGGTTTGCTTTAAACGTATAAAAGAAAACATATAAAATGTAATTTATGTTAGGAATGGCTAGCTACAAATTCATTTTCCGAAAGCGTAATTAAAAATACATCAATAAATAACATATTGCAGACATTTTGTATGAAAAGACTATTTTAATCGCACAGCTGAGTGAATACATACTATAAGTGTAGCCTTCAAGTGTGTCAAAACTTTGCTGTGGAGCAGGTTATTAAGCAAAAAATAAAAGTTCCTGAAGTCATTAGATGCATGCCGGGTTATTTCTAAAATGTTGACAGGTTTGGGAAGCAGCATCCTATGTACAGAGCCCTGTTTATCTCAGGCTGTCTACTGAGTTCTGTCTGCATCAGGTAATAACTACAAAGCATGTTCTACGCAGGAACAATCTGTCATTTCAAAATCTACAACAAGCAGGTCATTGCTGTCCCATGCAAATAAAAAGAGCAGTTTGTGTGGATTAATATACTTGAATACTAGTCAGGTTGTCAAATACTACCTTGGTTAAAAGTTTACATTAAAAAGAAAAAGTGAATAGCTTAGTGTGAATTCCAGGATTTTAACAGATTACTGTCAAGCTTCTCATACCACAGAAGGTTTGTACACATGCTAGATGAATGTCACTGATGGGGATCAGGACCCAATCCCTCGAGTGATATTGTTGGGCCAGAGCAGTGAAGATGGGAAGTTAGCCTGCAGGCAAACTATCAGTGGTGCTCATCCGGATACCGGATATCTGAACTACCTATATAATCCAAACTTTTTCAGCTATCTGAAGCTCGGATCCGGATTCCGGATTTCTGTGCAAATCCGAATAGCACTACGCGGATATTTATCCGCAATCCGGATATCCATCAGATATCCGAATCCAATTACTGTAACCATGGAGATGACGTCTATGACATCACTGAGCCAATCAGAGGGCTCCCAGCCTAAGCCCTAGCAACAAATCACAGAAGGGAACCCTGGCCAGCCCCTCCTGACCTCATTGAGCCAATCAGAGGGCTCCCAGCCTAAGCCCTAGCACCCAATCACAGAAGATAACCCTGGCTATCCCCCCCCCTGTATATTAAGGAGGGGTGCCATGATGAGAAATCTTGTCCTTGCTTGTGACTGCTCACTGAGAGACATGCTCCAGTGCTGCTGGCCTAGCAAGTGCTGTATACAGTGATAAACCTAAAGCTTTTCAGTGATTAACGCTTTCACTACACTATTGTTCTATTGTTTATTAGGTAGCTAGCTTGAGTTCATTCAGTGACAGTCAGAGTGTGTGCTGCAGGCCTGCAGCAGCTGCTATTACTAGATCCTGTGACTGTGTGTGCTGTGCACAGACCAGGCCAGCCGTTGGCCTGCTATTAGCCTTAGCTACAGTATAGGTTAGGGAATAGGATTACTGTGTTATTGTGTAGTTAGTACTACTGCAGTGCTAGTTAGTTGTTAGAGCAGTACTACTGTCTTAGCTTACTACAGATTACTGCAGTGCTGAGCCGTGTCAGTGTGACAGTTAGACAGTTAGTGTGCACTAGTGTCTTCTACTCTGCTGTCTGTCACTCCGTGCTGATTTGCTTTAAAGTCCAACCCTGATTTTAATAAAGTACAAGTACCCCACATCATGTGGCTGAAGCAAGCTGGCGCTGCCAGTGGTCAGACTCGGAGCACCAGAACACCCTCTGCCAATCCTGCTGACACTGAGGCCTGTTCAGGCAGCCAGTCCTCAGTGGCCTCCTCTGCTCCCTACACCACTTCCCGTGCAAGGAAAAAACTCTGCCAGACCCTGTTGGGCGAGTCTTTCCCTGTTGTTGGCAAGAGGGGGACATGAAGTGGCTGGGATTTACTATGCCTGCCGTACCACCCTTTACCACCACCACCACAACCTCCTGGCTCCTCCTGATTAACTATTACTAACTAAGCCACCTGGTGCACAATTTTTTACAGCCATGGTTCCACCAATGCTATGTGCTACGTACACGTACCACAAGCCATGTACCACGTGGCATGTACCACATGCCATGTACCACGTGCCAAGTGCCATGTACCACGTGCCACATACACATGCCATGTGCCACATCCGGCATGCTCCTGGCACACGTTACACCTATTGCTTCTGCATTGCACTGCTCCTGCTGCCTGTGCTGCTTCGACCGCCAGGGTGCCACAGGCCCCTGCTGCTGTGCTGATACCACCTATATTTAACCCAAAACACAATTGCTGCATAATTTTTTTGAGGTGTCTGGGCTTAAAACTGTCATGTCCCAGTTGTGTGGTTGGACTTTGGACACAATGTGGGCTCGCTCTGCCAAGGTCCCCCGGAAGCCCCGATGAGAGCGAGTTCCAGGGGTCGTGGTACCACCAACACAACGTGCCATGTGCACGTGCCACATCCGGCATGCTCCTGGCACACATTACAACTGCTGCTGCTGCATTGCCCTGCTCCTCCTGCCTATGCTGCTCCCACCGCCAGGGTGCCACAGGCCACTGATACCACTTATATTTAACCCAAAACACAAGTGCTGTGTAATTTTTTGGAGGTGTCCGGGCTGAAAACTGTCATGTCCCAGTTGTGCGGTTGGACTTTGGATACAATGTGGGCTGCACAATCTCTGTCTGGAACCTAGTCCTGATGTTAATTTACAGCCATTTTTTTGGGTGTATTTTAAGTCCCCACATAATCAATTAGTGTTTCTCTTAAAAAAAAAACATGATGCTACATACCTCATTTACCCCAAAAAGTTTTTTTTAGAAGCAATTTAAAGGCCACTTCCGGTTTTCTGGATATCCAAATCCGCCTGGATATCCCAGATAATGCGTTTGGATATCCGCATGTACACGGATATCAGAAAGTTCAGATTCGGATATCTGATTCGGATCTGGATATCTGGGTATCCAGATCCGAATCAATTTGGCTTTTGAAAAGGGGTATCCGAGCAGTACTGCTAACTATGTGTTGTGTTGCAATGCAGGGGGGGGGGCAAAGGCCGATGGAGCGATGCAGATGTGAGGTAACATGGCGCACTGGGTGAGCGGGGAGAAAAAAAATCTATTGGCTATTGTTTATAGAAAAATGTATCCATCTGGTGGATTTTGGCTGGGAGACTATTGGGAATTAGGGCTGCTGTACATACCAGAAAAGACTGTCATTATCAGTGTCTCAGCCAACTTAAATCTAGCATATGTATAGGCCTTAAGGGTCAAGATTCTCAAAGATAAGAAAATCCACAGATACTATTTTAAAAACCTCAACTTCACTTAGTCATGCAGTTGCTACTCCCCTCCTCATGCCTTTGACAGCCACACAACATCACACAGCATGGGAGAATCTCTCAGTGCAGTCCAACTTGCCCCCCAGGCTTTGTAGTTGCCTGCATCAGTAGACTTGGACACAGTGCTTAACCACTAGTGCTTTTGGGTATTTGGGATGTTCTTTTTAATTTTGCTCTCTGTTTTAGTATTTTTTGACTGACACTAGGGGCTTTAAAGAGACTCTGTAACAAAAATTGCATCCTGTTTTTTATCATCCTACAAGTTCCAAAACCTATTCTAATGTGTTCTGGCTTACTGCAGCACGTTTTACTATCACCATCGCTGTAATAAATCAACTTATCTCTCTCTTGTCAGACTTGTCAGCCTGTGTCTGGAAGGCTGCCAAGTTCTTCAGTGTTGTGGTTCTGTGATGCATCTCCCCCCTCCAGCCCCCTCTCTGCACACTGCCTGTGTATTATTTAGATTAGAGCAGCTTCTCTCTTCTCTCTTATCTTTTACAAGCTGGATAAATCCTCCTCTGAGCTGGCTGGGCTTTCACATACTGAGGAATTACATACTGTCTGCACTCTACAGGAAGAAACAGCCTGACACTTCAGTGGAAGATAGCTGCAGGGGGAAAGAAACACACAAATGATCTCTTGAGATTCAAAAGAAAGGGTGTATACAGCCTGCTTGTGTATGATTGTATTTTCTATGTGTGGACATACTGTACATCAATCTACTTCCTGTTTTGGTGGCCATTTTGTTTGTTTATAAACAAACTTTTTAAAACTGTTTTTAACCACTTTTAATGCGGCGAGGAGCGGCAAAATTGTGACAGAGGGTAATAGGAGATGTCCCCTAACGCACTGGTATGTTTACTTTTGTGCGATTTTAACAATACAGATTCTCTTTAAGCTTTTAAAATCATAACCTCCCTTTTTCACTTGAATACATTAAAAATTGTACACATTGATATGTAGTTATCTAAATACACCTACTCATAAAAAAGTACTTTAGTCAAGGGACTTGTACCATTTGTCAGTTTGGGGACAGAGAAAAATAGGTTAAAAAAACAACTGAACAGTTGTTGTGGTTATAAAGTTTTCCGAATAATTGTTTTTCTTTAAGATAGCAGCCAGGTTCCATATGTGTAAATTCAAACGGAGATGTACTGTATTTAAAATCTTTTTGTACTTTGGATGAACCAGAAACAGTTTCCTTCAGTACAGAGAAATCAAGAACACAAAGCCACATATTGTAATTTTATTATGTTACAGGAACTTTCATTATTTAGTCAGTCATTTAATATTTTCAATTATTCTTTGCAGTTTTGTGAAAAAATAGCAAACTTTCACAATATCATAAAGTTTTATTCCGCTTTTATACAATAATTTTTAAATACATGCCATTGCTACACTAAGTCATTTGGGGGTTAAAGTTATTAAAATGAATGTTGCCCATTAGACTGAGCACTCCAATGCATGACAGTGATATAACATCATGTTCTCTGAAAAAAAGTGTTAACACTTGACATAAGTGTAATAATAACAACAATATTCAAGAAACCAACGCACTGCAAAGAACATAAAAGATAGAGCAGCCTGAACCTCATTAGCTAAAATCTCTTGAACTGTATGAGGGCCACATGGAAGGAGTAAGATGGATGCAGGCATGAAGCTTAATGTTCTGGCACTGTGTGTTGCACTCTGATACTTATGGGCTTACAAAGAAGTGCAAAGAAATGATAGCAAGAGGGTTAGGAAAAAGTTAAAGTAAGGAACACTTTGTATAATAGAAGAAAAAAAGACAAGAAAAGGATAGGAATAGGCATACACATGGGAAACAGCCAAGTGTTAGGCTTATACAGGGAAATCTAGGGTTAGGCATAGATTAGAGGTAGAGGCTAGATTGTATTTTTGGAGAGTGACAAAAAGGTACTGGCCAGAAAATTGGAACAAGACTAAGACATATAAAACTGAGAAGGCATTGTGTGAAACCCCCCCCAAAAAACCCCACCTTGTTGGCAATTATTCTGATTGGTCAGCTCAAACAATGAATACTAAACCCCAGCATTTGCTTTCAAATACAATTTTTTTAAAAAAAAAAATATAAAGAGCTAGTGAAGTGGTAGTTGATCAGTAATGTGTGGTGCTAAAGAAAATGCAGCAAAAGCAATAGAAGTCGCCAACCAATGTTCTAGCTAATTATTTTACCAAGGGAATTGCAAAGCAAAAGTGCAGTGCAAGTGTTCACTGTTCAGATATGAAAATGGTGCAAACAACAACAATCCCAGTGTGACCATCATTAATCAGGGCATTTGTGCTATTTTAACAAATATATTGTTTATTACAGCTCTATCCATCATTTCTTTTCTACTTTTGACACTACACTGATTTACTCCAGCTCTTAAATATTTACAATTTTGTATTCAATGTAAATATTTGTATCAAAATGCATATGCTGTATAATTTTGTAAAAATACCTAATTCATGCTTTTTCAATTTTGGGATTTGTTGTTGTTGTTGTTGCAGTTGTTTATTTTTGTTGAAAAACATATTCTTTTTTTGAGGATTTTTCTTTTTCAAATTAACTTAATGAAATACTTGTAATGCTTGTATGTACAAGGTCAATAATGTCTTCTAAATTCCATATATAGATCACTATACAAAGGAGAGACAAAGGCCAGCCTAGACTGATTTGATCTTTATACAAGAATGTTTTTGCAGTCCTACCCAGTTCTTAAAATGATGACATGATTAAGAAATTGTATAAAAAGATGAAAAAAACAAATGTATCACATTGTAAAGAAAATCTGTCACAGATCTAAGTAATGACATACAACCAAGCGACACAAAGTACATAACCAGAAGTTACCTAGAGTAAAAACTGGATGATGGAATAGCCGGAGAGTAAAGGTCAGCCTTGGTCCCACTCATTCTATTTTCCAAGCTTCCCTATCACAGTTCTTAATATGATAAATGGCTTCCATGATCATCAAGGAAGCTTTTGAACATTACTGACTTTTCTTTCACTCTCAATTTACTTTCATTTTCATAAAATGTTAGCAGTCTAACACATCTTCAAATACAATTTTCCCCCATGCAACAGTGTTGCAATGTATTTTTTTTTCATTATATAATAACTTTAGTCCCATTTGTGAGCATAAATCACTTTTCTTTTGATCTGTAAAGAAAAGGAAAACACTATAACTATTTTTCAATGTATGAATTAAAAGATACAGAAAACATGTAGGACAAGTGTCTTTTCAGTGGCTCCTTAGTCCTGACCTCCTTATCACTGTGAGCCAATCCCAGTGATCAGGATATGAAAAAAAACGCCTCTGGTCCTCAAAGTAAACCAGAGCTGAAGAATTAAGAAGAATTGATACTTACCCGCTGCTTCCTCCAGCAGCATAAACATGTGTGAGTTCCTCACCATTCTCCTGTTGTCTGCCATTCAGCTGCAATCAGTCCCGGTAACTAACTTAGTCGGGTCCAGTCTGGGACATCCGCAGAAGATCCAGACTGGACCTGACCTAGCCAGACCACGGGAGGAGGGCGAGGGGTTTACACGTGTTTATGCTGCTGGAGGAAGCAACGAGTAAGTATCACTTATTATTATTTCTTGAGCTCTGGTACACTGTAAGAGGACCAGAGGCTTTGGTCTGAAATGAGTTAACAAAAGAACTTGTAGTAGCTGTTTTAAAGACCCGTACAAAGGCATAAAAAAATAAAATAACATTTTAGCACATTGTTGAATTACACTTTTTGTATTTTATTTCTTGTGTGCACCAATGCACACATTTGTACCATTTACTAAAATGGTACTAGCTGTACAAAATTAGGTTTTCAAAAATGGTGAGACTGAAGCAAAGTAGTGCCAATGTATAGTGTTACTGCTGGGACAGTTTCAGAAATGCATCACAGTGATTCCTTAACCAGATTAAGGGACCCAGCTAAACTATAAGTTGAAGAATTGGCATGTGATGCATGTTGGCTTCAAATTCGTCTATTTGAAAAAATGAATGAAAGAGCCAGGACATTGGCACTAATTAAGGCAACCTGAACTGAAGTGAGGATAACTTAAACCACACTGATTTATTGAAACTGAGATCACTTTTGTCACAATATACAGTATATTGCTGCACAGCTACCACCATCATGGTTATCAAAAATCTTATACTGAGTAGGGGTATGAAGTATGAAAAGCAAAAATATCTAGAGGTCAATTTATTGCTAAGGGGATTTCCTGATGTCCACTTTTAGTTTTTCAGATCTGAATCTGTAATGTTTAAGAATTAAGCTTTTCACAAAACCAACTTCAACCCTGCTTGTGTCAATACAAGAACAGTGATTTATGTATGTATTTATTTTTTTCAAATAAATAAAGTATGGTAACTGCAATCTACAACCTTGTCCTTTAATTATGTATTTATTTTTTATTTTAGCCATTCTAAATTTGGTTGGTTTGTTTTTGCAGAATCTAAGCATAATTTAGTTATTAACAAGTTGGCTGACATTCTCCATTAAAAATATTTTGTTTTATCTTTCCTAGAATTTATATAATATGAAATTGAATCACTGTGCAGAAGGTTTGAGCACTTTTTGGAGTGATCTTGTAAAGTGCTTATAATTTTTACACAAAGGCAGTACTCTAACAATGCACACATCTGGTTATTTCTTAACGTGAACAAATAAATATTAATGAATACATTTTGATAGCTAAAGCTGAGTGCAAAGTTCTTTCACTAGTAAGTATAATTTTTTAATCACTTTCATTCTTTGTTTATATCCACAAATTAATTGAATTTTCTCCAGTATTTTCAAAATCCTAAACTGCACTATCCCCAGCTTTTTTGTTCATCTATTGGCTTTTCCTTTACAAATGATTATAATATTTTTTTCAATTATCTTTTTATTTTCAAAGAAGAAAAGAGAACAAATTTTGCACATAAATCAACATCAAATGCACAACAGCAACATTAGCCAGAGAGTAACAACAACAGCATTAAAGTAGAATATAGTATACATATAATAACCTAAATGTGAATAGGTAAAATAAGAAGTTAGTATTATTAAGAGATCAAAAAGCAAGTAGGGTACGGGATATCATAAACCTCCTGTTGGCCTGTCTCACCCATAAATGTACAGGAATGCAAACAAACTAGGTATAGGGAGCACAAGGCTGGTTATAAAAAAGTGTAACAAATTCTTTATTGATTGAAGCTACATATAGTGTAAAACATACAGACCCCCTTTAAAAACAAGCAACTAAACTGGCTTTGCAAAGCATCTAGACTGGGCAAAAAAGCGTCCCTCCTGGAGTGCACTCCTATTCAAAAAAGGACTGACATGTCAGAGCATTTGATCTTCAGGCCCATATATGCAATCTGCCAGATGTGTGGAATCTATGTGTGGAACATATATATGGAGCGTATATGTTCCACACATAGAGGCGTGCATTGTTTATCCCAGCACACGGGGGGTGCAACTCTCAAGGTGCAGGATTTTGTGCTTTCAACGGGGACTGCCCAATCTGGCAGATTGCATATATGGGCCTGAAGATCAAATGCTCTGACATGTCAGTCCTTTTTTGAATAGGAGTGCACTCCAGGAGGGACGCTTTTTTGCCCAGTCTAGATGCTTTGCAAAGCCAGTTTAGTTGCTTGTTTTTAAAGGGGGTCTGTATGTTTTACACTATATGTAGCTTCAATCAATAAAGAATTTGTTACACTTTTTTATAACCAGCCTTGTGCTCCCTATACCTAGTTTGTTTGTATTATTAAGAGATATTTGAAGCTGCCCATGTGGTCCAAGGGTCCCATATCGAATCGAACTGCAGAGTAGTCTCTCAAATTGTTGAAGTAATTTTCTCTAAAACATATATGTATTGTATTCTATTTATCAGTTCACTCCTAGAAGAAGGGAAGGGACTTCCAGGTCTTGGCAAGTAAAGCTTTCGCAGCATTGCAAATTTGCCCCAGAAGTCTGTTCTAGGGTTTGGAAAGTTGAGGATGGAGCCTGTGGAACGTTGCGGACCATGGGTCCGGTTGGATTTGCCTATCAAGCACTTCAGATGCAAGCGAATAACACACCACCCAAAAATCCACTACCAGAGGGCATGTCCACCAGCAGTGAACTTGATCAGCAGTGGATGTACATCCACAACAGCATGAGTCAGATGAGAGTAATCCCCATTTGGACAATTGTTCAGGAGTCCTATACCAGTCAAAAAAATCTTATAATTGTGCTCCTTAGTTAGTGTGTTTCTTGATGAGGTAGACATACCTATAAAGATAGCCTCTCATTACTTTGCATCATAAGTAGCGTTCAGTCTATCTTGCCATTTCAACATGGCTTTATTAAATGTGTCATGTTTAGAGTACCAGAGTTAATGGTATGGGGAGGAGATAAGCCTGTCGGGAAATGGGTGGGACAAAGCCATCTTTTCTAGGCTGGAAGTAACTAAAGGCAAACCGTGTGAGCGCCGTGATTGCCAATTGCCAATTGAAGTGACCAATCTGTAGGTACCTAAAAGCTTCTGAATCTGGTAAATTAAATTTGTCCTGTAGTTGTGGCCAGGACAAGGAAAGGCCATCCCTAATTAAGTCACCCATGGAGTTTATTCCTCTAGATTTCCAATTACCCCAAACTAACCCGCAGACTCCAGGGGAGAAATCCGTGCTATAAAATAATGACTCTAAACTAGAGTGTCGACCTAACTGGTCTAACATTTTAACAAGGATCTTTTTTAGCAAAAGAGACTCATGTATGTGGAGAGGTAGAATATCAGAACCAAGGCAAGGCTTAGGAGTCCAAAAAAGGCTACTGATTGGAACAGGGGAAATCATTTCCTGTTCTAATTCCATCCATCTGACTGATCCTCTGGGAGAAGACCACTGTAGTAATTGAGGTAACCTGGCAGCGTAATAGATATGCATAATACTAGGAGCATCTAAACCCCCCTGAAGTGTGTTGTGATAAGTGTAAGTATTTAATTCTGGGTCTCCTACCCTCCCTCCCCAGATAAAGTTGGTAATTCTAGACTGCAAGACTTCCATGTCTCTTCTGACGATTCTCATAGGTAGAGCTCTAGATGTAGTAATGTCATTTTCACTGAGTATATACGCCCCAATAAGGAAATGCAATAGGGTTGCCATTCTTCCAACAGACTATAAAGCTTCTTGAACATTGGGATGGATTTTGGTTGGTACAGGTCATCCAGATTCTGAGATAGGATGACTCCCAAGTATCTGATTCCTGACGGTTTAATTCTAAAACCAAAAGTGCGAGAAAAAGATGCCTGTTGCTCAGCAGTAATACCAAATGGTATAGCCTCAGACTTTATATGATTGATTTTAAAACCCAAGAAGGTACAAAATCAGTCAATTTCTTGAAAAAGATTTGGTAGGGAGGATGTGGGGTTAGTTAAAGAAAAAATAGTATTGTCGGCAAAAAGAATGGTTTTAATTTGTGGGCAGCACGGTGTCGTAGTGGTTAGCTCTCTCGTCTTGCAGCGCTGGGTCCCTGGTTTGAATCCCAGCCAGGGCACTATCTGAAAAGAGTTTGTATGTTCTCTTCGTGTCTGCGTGGGTTTCCTCCGGGCACTCCGGTTTCCTCCCACATTCCAAAAACATACGGATAAGTTAATTGGCTCCCCCTAAAATTGGCCCTAGACTACAGTACTTACACTACATAATATAGACATATGGCAATGGTAGCGATTCGAATTGTGAGCTCCTTTGAGGGACAGTTAGTGACAAGATATATATATATATATATATATATATATACACTGTACAGCGCTGCGTAATATGTCGGCGCTATATAAATACTAAATACTACTACTACTACTACTACTTCGAATATTATCTGTGGTTTGTCTCCCAGCAACAAAGCCAGACTGGTCCGGGTGGATAAGCGAGAAAATAAGAGGATTCAGTAGATTAGCCAGGATTTTTGCAAAAATCTTCATATCAACATTAATCAGAGAAATGGGCCTATAATTAGTGACTTTTGCCAGGTTTGGGGTTTGGGGATAACGACTATGGTGGCTTGGACCATTTCAGGAGTGAATGTCTCTTTGCCCTTGAGGATGTTATTAAAAAGGGAAGTTAACTCTAGAGCTAAAGTCTGTTTAAATACTTTATAATAGCAGGCTGTATAACCATCCGGACCAGGTGACTTAGACGCTTTGAGCTGTTTAATAGCTAGCAGGACCTCTTTAAGTGAGAGTTAGGAATTAAATTTCTGGCTACTAGGGAAAGATAAGGATGGGATAGATGAGTCATTCAGGTAGTCCAGAATGTCCGTGGCCCGAGTTACAGTTTTATTAGTGGTAGGTAATGACCAGGATAGGGTTGTGTATTAAATGTCTTGTTTTGTCTCTGATAGGGTTGAGTCTATTAAGAGTCAGATGTTGGCTACGTTTTCTAGCTAACATTGTATCCAGCTTATCTCCTTTCTCATAGAACTTCTGTGAAGTCATACGGAGAGCTCTGTCGGCCTTCTGAAACAGAAGTGTCATGAGTTCCTGACGTTAGGCAGAAAGCTGAGACATGAAATCTTGCATGTTTAAATTCTAAGCATCTAATTTCTGTCTTCAGCTCATTTATTCTAGCCATAGTCTGTTTACGCCTAGTTGAGGATATTTTTATTAGGTCTCCCCATATGGTTGCTTTGTGGGCCACCCCTTTTGATTTCCTGTGAGGTGTCGCCTATTTTATTAGTCTCAAAGAAGGAGATAATTTCTGTCATCAGTTTAAGTTTAAGTTCTGGGTCCGTACAAATGATTGTAATATTTGTATTTGTTTGTGCCTTTTTTATTGAACATCTTAAAAATGAATTCAACTGAGGTTGCCTCTTGGTACAAATGTAAATGTTCCACAAAGCTACTCTTGCAACTTAGCTGCTTACTCAGGTTCTCATAGATAATCATTAGAGATACTATATTATATAGTAAAATAAAAATACCATCCTAGTTCAATCTTTAAATGAACAAAAGTGTATGCCTGGCCTCCAAAAAGAGACCTCATTATAATGGACAGGAATCCATCACCTGGGTTGTCATAAATGGTACAAAAATGTAAATCAATATAATAGGGAGCCTGGCAACTCAACTCAAAATACTAAAAATTGGAAGGCTTGCTTGAGCACTTGCTGTAAGATGTACTGTAGAGGCCTGTGTGGGTCTAATGTTTCAGACCAGCATTCAAACTGCACCCATAGATACTCAAACCCATCCTGCAACACACTTTGCTGGTGAATCTCTCACAAGATTTTTGACCTGCAACACATTTTTTCCATTTTCTTCTAAAATACACATTGGAAGTCTCATTGGAAGGCTGTGAAGTAAATGAAACTTATTTTTATAGTCACAAAAGGCTTTCAAATATTTATTTGTACTTGTATTTAAATCAATAAAAACAGAGAAGTCACAGCTGTCAAACAACAAATAGCAGAACAACAGATTACCCACATCCCTGCTCTAATCTGCTTTAGGCTGTGCAGAGCACTATTAAAGTAGCATGAGCAGGGCCGGATTTAGGCCAAGGCCACCTAGGCCATGGCCTAGGGCACCACAGGAGGAAGGGCACCAAAGCAGCAGGCTAAACTGGTGCAGCATTTGCAAGCTTGCAAATCCTGCAATGCAGGAAGATCAGGCGAGCGCCTGACCTCGGTACTCTGCTGCCAGCGGCTTGTGCAGCAGCCACCTTGCTCTCTGTGCACATTTGCATTGCGGCCAAAGGCAATAGACATGTGAAGCATTGGAGACGGAAAGGGAGAGTAAGCTTCTATACTGGAGACGAGCGGAGAAATGAGTGACACTGATGGCTGCTGCGGTGTGAAGGCGAGCTGGCTACCTATACTGAAAGGGGGGGAGGAGGGATAAGGGGGTTATCTGGCTACCTATACTGGAGGGAAAGGGGGGAGGAGTAATCTGGCTACCTATACTGGAAGGGGTTATTTGGCTGCCGATACTAGAGGGAAGGGGTCATCTCACTACCTACTGAAGGGGGTCAGCTGGTGACAGTGGCCTAGGGCGGTAAAGAGTACAAATCCGGCCCTGAGCATGAGGGAGAGTGAAGCATTAATTACCTTCAGTGGGCTGCTTCTTCATTCCCAGTGTAAATGTGCAGCTTCATCTTCTGAAAGTGCTGCAGCTCATAGCTGCAGAAATGGAAGTGTCACCCTAAATGCCACAGTGCAGTCTGGGAGATGTAGTCACATTAATGTTCTACATCTCTTAGGATGCATTGTGGCAGCCAGGGCAACACTTTTGCTACTGCAGCTTTGAGCTTTAATACTTTCAGAAGTGTTAAAGTAGACTCATTTAATCAATTTGGAGATGTAAGGGTGCATGCACCCTAAAGGCCCATACCCACCTTTTGATTGTGTATGCAATTCTTGCAATGATCCAGCAAATTTTTAAGCAACGATTGATCGATCTCATAATGTGGGTACAAGCGCATGATTAGGGCGAATGCCACTTTGCAACATGCGTCGATAATGACTGTCACAGCAGATTGGATCTATAAGATCCCCGATGACACCCGCGCAAAGTGCTGCAACTCTTATTTGCGCCCGTCGTGTGTCGTCGCATGGCATTGTGTGTTCCCCAGGCAGGAAGATGGATTAGGAAGCCTCATTTGTTAGGATGCATCGCTGTGAGGTTCCCACCGATACATCATTAGGTGAATGCATAGCTTAAAGGACCACTATCGCGAAATTTCTAAAAAATAAAACTAAAAAAGATTTATTCTGGAAACATTGCTAGTAGAAGGGATAGTGAAGGGTTAAGAATTAGTTAAAAAATAAATCACCCTGCTGTTTACACATTCACAGCAGTGTGAATGTAAGAGCTCTTTACTGACAGACACCTTCTATCAGCCTGGCTAAAATCACAGGAGGAGACAGTTTTACTGCTTAAAATGTCCTTAGCAGCCTGCAGTGCAGTCTAATAATATTAGCCAGGCTGCCCAGGCAGATAGAAGCTGTCTTCCGACAGAAGAGCTGTAACATTCACTCTGCCATGAATGTGTAAACAGCAGGGTGATTTATTTTTTAACTAATTCTTAACCCTTCACTATCTCTTCTACTCGCATTGTTTCCACAATAAATATTTTTTATTTTTATTTTTTAGAAATTTTGCGATAGTGGTCCTTTAAGAGCAATCACTTCTATTAGAAGCTTTATTTGTTAACCTCCTGAGCGTTACGCCGCTCAGGAGGTTTTGCAGCCTAGAGTCCCCCAGTATAATTTGAACTGATCCCATGGCTGTAACAGCTTCAGCTAGCACTAGACTAGCTAGTACAGGTGGCCGGCATCCCCCTGATTACTGATTATCTCCCTGATCGCCCACTAACACATTACCCAGCCTGGATCCAGTGATCAGCGCAGCCTCCCCGGATAGCTCTGCTCTTCTCTATGGGGAGGATTGCACATGACGTCATGCGCAGTCCCGATTCTCCCCATAGGGAGGACCGGAGATGTGCAGGGAGGCTGCGCGATCACTGGATCCAGGCTGGGTAATGTATTAGCGGGCAATCAATGGGATCATCAGTAATCAGGGGGATGCCGGCCACCTGTACTAGCTAGCCTAATGCTAGCTGAAGCTGTTACAGCCATGGAATCAGTTAAAATTATACTGGAGGACTCTTTACAGCCATGGAATCAGTTAAAATTATACTGGGGGACTCCTGGGGACAGCCAGCGGTATGCCCGACACAGTGTCGGGCATACTGCTAAGGAGGTTAATGATGAGCTACTGCTAATTGAAGGTGCTTGGCAGATCTTTGTAAAAGGTGCTTGCCAAAACTTGGTGTACAGATCCCTTACTATCTGGGAAGGTATGATCTGGGGGTCTCATGCCCTCACTGCACACCTTGTTTGAATCAGAATCAGCCAATCAGATTTCACCCATTCACATCAATGGGAACATTTAAAAGGCTTCCATTTTCACAGTAATAAAGCTAGAGTCCCTAAACTTGGCACAGTTGGTCACATGGTGACCATGGTTAAAAATTCAGGGAAAGTGGGCAAAGCATAAAACAGCCAATACAATTTCAGCCGTTCATTTTAAATGGGAAAATGTAAACTGCAGCCATTCTTAGAATGATTTTTAAACTTTGCACAGATGATCACTGAGTGACTGCGATTAATATTCAATAGCCAATCCAAATTCATCTTTTGATTTTCAAGGAGAATGTTTAAATTCCTTACTTTTTACACTGTTAATGGCAGAGGTCTCAAAACTGCTACAGTTGATCATGGGGTGACTGGAGTTCAAATTAGGAAAAGGGTGAGGAGCCACAAACAGCCAATCAGATTTATTTGCTTGATTTCAATGGGAACATTTAAACTGCATCCATTATTGATGCCAAGGACCCCAAAGCTCACAAAATTGGACATTGAGTGACTGTGTGTCACGGTTAGAAAAAGTGTCCAGAACCCGCAACAACAATCAAATGCATACCCGGGCAACACAATGTCTCCAGATGTATATATGTATCCATCAATAATTGCACAGATCCCTTGCAAAATGGAAATAGCATTGGTGTCAATGAACATAAATGCAACATAATCTTCATAATTCTCACAAGATTAGATATAGAAAATAATGAATTTAAAATTGTGAAATTTTACAAAGAGGCAGAAAAACAAAAATATGCAAAATTACAAATAGGTGTTATACCACTAAGAGCTGTATGACTTTTCAGAGTTAAAATTATAATATAGTTCTCCCAATGTTTTATATAATGAGTGCATAACATGTATAGTTTAATGGTGTGATAGTGATTTTATATATGACTTTGCATATATGAGTGTGGTTGTGTTATGTGGGCAGGGGGTAAAGAATTGATGTATTATTTTTACTATTACATTTTTTATTATTCAGCTGCAAGAATCACTTCTACAGAAAAATAATCTTGTTTTCAGCTGTTAACATGCCATGATTAAATTAGCTTTTCAGCTGCAGTGAAAGGGTTAATTACCTAATTTTAGTTGCTCAAGGAAACAAAAAAAGCAGATTTGTGCTTTAAAGTTGGATTAGATGTAAAATAAAGAGCTATAAAACAGTGGTTTTGGATGAATGCCCAGTTTAAAAAGGCATAAAATAATGATTTCCATGGCTTTTTGGACACATGGAAGTGACAGTCTAATAACACACTCTTGTTAATTTTAACATAAAACAGCTTACTGTATCATACCTTTTTCTCTATAACAAATTCTGAGCGACTGCTGTGAATATGTGGACTTCCAAACAAAGACCTGCAACGCTTGCAATTAGTAAATGCCGCTACAAGGCTGTTAACTATCCAACCTTGCCATTGCCACATAACACCAGCCCTTCGCACACTCCACTGGCTACTGATGAAATGTTGAAGATTGGCTTGTTGACATTCAAATCCTTGCACAATCTTGACCTTGGATGCCTGAAGGATTTGTTGCAACTGCATCAGCCCCCCCCCCCCCCCCCCCCCCCAATACACACATGCACACACACAATCTTGGATCAATAGGATCTAATAACTTGAATAACTTGATCATCTCCAGAGTCCATCTCAAAACCTTTGGAGTCAGAGCCTTCTGTTATGATTGCACTACTCTTTGGAAGTCCCTGCCACACCCAATCAGGACATCTCCATCCCTGGAAGCATTTAAGTCCAAACTGTAAAGCCGCCTGTTTAGTATGACATTTACGAACACCTCTGTAACACAGTCCAGCCTGCAACCCTGTATTGACCTGAGACATGTCTATGCACTTTGAGTCCTGTGGGAGAAAAGTGCTTTACAGATGTTATTGTATTGTATTATTGTATTGTAATGTCCGTTTTAACATTTTCTGAAAGAAAAGCATTGGAGATCTGTGGTATGCAGTGTACTATATTTTAGGTTTCACAGACTGTAAACTACATTTTGATTGGTAAAGAGGTTGCTCTTAGAACTGGCTTATGGAAGAAACATTAGATTATGATGTGACTATGGTAGGGATTAGCTTATGAGCTCCTCTGAAGGACTGTTAGTGACATCACTCTGCGTGCTGTAAAGCAATGTAGATGTCAACAATACATACGTATACAATTAGAATAAGAACAAAAATAAAGTGATTGTTTTGCTTCTAGAAATTTCTAAACAGGCATAAAGCATAATTAACAGTGGACTTGGAGGTACCTTTTATCACCTTCTCTTCAACATAAGGGTATGTTTACAGCTTTAGCAAAACCTGATAACTTCACTTTAAATGTTGTGAAACTGGCTTAAATGAGAAAACAATGACCTGACCATGAAGTAATGAAGGCGTTAGCAAAGAACATTGATGTAGTTGAAATCACATCTATGAGTCAATATATTTAAACGACTGTCCTGAATTTGCTGCTCCATTATAGCCTTCACATACAGTGTGTAAAGGCAAGATTACATTAAAGCACTTTGTAAAAACAGCAATACACATAGTTTCTATACACATGGAATAAATAAATAATCAAGGGATACTTATTGATTTACTTCTGCTGCTTTAGGCCTTAGACATTTTCTTGCTCAAAAATGCGTACTTATAGTCTGTGCAAGCAGGAAAGAAATCAATAACTATTACCTATTTATTAACTATTCAGCAACATTTCTGAAACTGACTTTATCTTGTCTAATAGAATGGATACTGGCAACATTCTAAGTGGTTCGGTTGTTTGGTTATGCAGTATCCTATGTAAGCAAGCAGAATAAACAAAAATAAAATGATTAGTGGACTCAAAGTGCACTATGAATATTTAATTAACGTAGATGTTCTAAAGACAGGCAGTAGTCATAATAGGATTATCTTGGCAAACCTGGTAATCTTTTTGATTGGCCATGCTGCTCTCAGTTATAAATATGTATCTTCTGGATCATCTTCTCACAAGAATGGAACAATTTCAGCAAATTTTGCTATTGGACATCAATGTCAAAGATTTTCAGTGTTGAACAACAAATAAAGTGAATAATATGAAATCTTTAAAGTAAACCTGAGAAAGGGGAAAAGTTCTATCTTACTTACCTGGGGTTGCTCCCAGTCCTCTGTAGCCTTACAGATCCCTCCATTTCCTCCCAATCCACTCTGCTGTGCCTCTTTGCCCCTCCAAATGTCTGGACCAGTTGCCATGGGCAGGACGTTGGAGTAGTGGATAGAGCTCTCACTTGCAGTGTTGGGTTCCCGGTTTGAATCCCAGCAAGGGCACTATCTGCAGAGAGTTTGTGTGTCCTCCTTGTGTCTGCATGGGTTTCCTCTGGGCACTCTGTTTTCCTCCCACATCCCCAAACCATACAGATATAATAACTGGTGTTCCCCTAAATAAGGCCCCTAGAAAAAGATGGACAAACCACTGTAGTATGGATTAGATTGTGAGTCCCTCTGGGGGACAGTTAGTGAAAAAGGACTATGTACTCTGTAAAACGCTGTGGAAGATATTGGTGCTTTATTAACAATAATAATAATAATAATAGCTGAGAGCATTCTGTGCATGGCCCATTTGTAAAGACTTAAACTGCACAGAACACTCTCAGCCATGGGAAGGTGCAGTTGGCAATCTTTTGGAGGAGCACAGCATTACAATGGAGTAGATCAGATGGAAACCAGGCTGGAAGAACACCCAGGTAATTATAATAGACATTAATCCCTGCCTCATATTTACTTTAAATATGACACTAGAATTGTAACTGACTGGGAGAATCCATGTTCACAGTAAATTAAACTGACCTTAACTCTAACCAATATAGCAAATGGAGATGCCTATACTTAGTCCACAAAAATATCTACTGAATATATAGACAGAAGCAGTATGTAAAGGGCTCACACAAATAAGCATGCACAAAGATTATTTTGTTGTTTCGCCAAACCTGGCCTACACATCAATATTGACCATACAGTATTTTGTTGATGGGGCATTATCCAGCTAGATATATTAGTATTACATATAGTAAGAGTGTAAAGTGCTCTTAAATTAAACCTGAGATGGGCAAATAAAAAGATCTTCCTCTAGCCCCATGAGCACCAATGCGTCCCCTCGCTTTCCTCCCAAGTAGCTCCGTTCACCTGGTATCAATCCCTGTAAACTGGCTCAGTTGTGCCAGTTGGTTCGACTCAGCCAGATTACTGGGACTGTTACCAGGCAAACTGAGCCACTCAGGAGGACGGCGAGAGAAGCATCAGTATGGAAGCCCCGAGTAAGTCTAAAATCTTTTTATTTGCCGATCCTATTCAATAAAGTGCCACAAGATGATGCAAGCAATGTACAAATACAGCAGATCTGTCATCAGCAAAAAGATTTGGGTCATCTTATCAGGATAACACAAACAGAAGCAGGCATGATAGGTCTGGTATCCACACAGACTCTACTTTGTGCCTCAACTCACTGCATGTTGTGGCGAATCAGGGCCCATTTACCCTTCTGGGGTATTGGCCATCCCAACGCCTCTCAGAGAAACTGCACGGCACCTGTTTTCCAATCACGGCATACCTCCAAAGTCAAAAATAAAAAAATGCACCAATAGCTTAAAAGTGTATAATCTTTAATGGAAAATCTTCGTTGTAGCATGTAGCGTGCGTCTCCTCAAGCTTCGCCCAGCTCGGGGAGATGCACGCTACATGCTACAACGAGGATACTGGCCGGAGATACATATGAGTTGATTTGAGCTGACCAGAGCCGTAAGCTGTTTGCTTTCATTACACGCTAAGATACAAGTTGTTTTTATGTACGCAGATTTTTAGCTTGGGCCATTGGGCTTCTTATTAAACGGTTTTACGCTATGTCAAGTTGATATTGTCTTTTTAGATGCCGGATTAAGGATTTTTGATACGCA
The DNA here is from genome assembly GCF_040937935.1 of Hyperolius riggenbachi. Taxonomy (NCBI): domain Eukaryota; kingdom Metazoa; phylum Chordata; class Amphibia; order Anura; family Hyperoliidae; genus Hyperolius; species Hyperolius riggenbachi. Next base: position 396,399,124 of record NC_090646.1, read on the forward strand.
TTAAATCAAGCATTTATCTGGTGAGCGGGGCAAAAAGGGGGAGCGTCTCCCTGCCCTCAGGTGATAGTCTTTTCCCTTATTTTAGAGTGGTTATGCACAAGGGTGATCTACTGAGGCAATACTTGCTATGAGGGTCCCCCTCTCCATTGTGCTTTGTTTTAAAGGTGTATATGTATATGGATCAATAGAAGTTGGACTGACTAGTGCTGCTATTTATTCTGGACTAGTTATTTATGTGCTAACACATGTCTATCTCATCATGTCACATGTCACCTCGGTTGTTCTTTAATGCAATGTGACAAACTTCAGGTTTTTTTTTTAAGCTTTGCTAGGATGATTGTTAAAATCAATAATGAAGGCATATTTCGTGTGTGTGTGTGTGTGTGTGTGTGTGTGTGTGTGTGTGTGTGTGTGTGTGTGTGTGTGTGTGTGTGTGTGTGTGTGTGTGTGTGTCCATGTCAAACACACAAGATGTGGACTTTACATATGGAATAATTCAAGTGCAATCATAAAATATCATTTCTATTATGTAAACACAATAAAAGTGAATTCAAAAATACATCTTCTCTATACTGTTATTCATCAAAACATAAAATAAAAATTATGGAGAATAGGAACTACGCATAAAATATATTCAGTTTCTCTAGAATGATAGACATATCTTATAAACAACAAATGTTAACTATAAATAATGTCTGACTGCCTGTAAAATGAAAATAGAATGAACAGCACATCAAAATGAGGAATTGCTGATGTGGAGATGTGAAATACATGCTTAACACAATGATTTTAATGTGCATATATAACTTCTCAGATTTGAGTGTAAGCAGTACTGTAAAAATAGTGCACATAAAATGAAAAGGTACTCATCCGTGTTAAGTTATATCAATCCAAACTACTGCTACCTGACCTACAGATTCATTCTATTACGAACCGTTAACTCTAATACATACATGATTAAAAAGTGATATCCTTTTATTTGTCCTTTCTTCACTCTTCATTGTTCCACTAAACTGCTTTCTATAACAAAATAGATATGGCATGGCCATAAATGTAATTTATCATCCTATGCTCAAATCTGGCTGCTTTAAGCCATCTTGAAAAAAACTGTAATACTTGATTTGCATGTTGTACTACTTTTTAAAAATCTGTTTACAATTTTTTGTACTTCAAGCACAGCCTTCTGTCTCCCCTTCTACCAGTCAAGTCAGAACTGGCGCTGAAAGGTTCACATGAGCTTATACATGCAAGGAATGGGTATGAATTTCAGACATGCATTTGATTATTATTTCATTTTTCTTACATGCTTTCTCATTTTTCCTGAACAATTTCTAGAGCTAGGTGACAGAGAATAGAGATGTCGCGAACCTCCGAATAGAGATGTTCGCAAACTTCCGCGGAAGGTTCCGTTCGCGTAAAAGTTTGCGAACCACAAAAGACTTCAATGGGGAGGCGAACTTTGAAAAATAAAAAAAAAATTATGCTCGCCAGAAAAGTGATGGAAAACATGTTTCAAGGGGTCTAACACCTGGAGGGGGGCATGGATGAGTGGGATAGACACCAAAAGCCCCAGGGAAAAATCTGGATTTGACGCAAAGCAGCGTTTTAAGGGCAGAAATCACATTGAATGCTAAATTGCAGGCCTAAAGTGCTTTCAAACATCTTGCATGTGTATACATCAATCAGGGACTGTAATTTGAGTTCTGCTTCACACTGACACACCAAACTCACTGTGTAACACATCGCAAACAGCTGTTTGCGTAGTGATGGCCGTACTGGACTGGTGCGCACCATGGCCAGAGTGCAGGCCGTGGCAGTTTTCCAGCCCATATGGTCGCCGGGCTGTGGTAGCTCAATGATGGAACAACAGTGACTGTCCAGCTGATCGAATTTGGTCTGTCCACAATGAAGCAACAACCTTATGATGTTCTTGTATGTAGGTAGGCATAGGTAGGAGTCCCAGTTTAGGTAAGTAGGCATAGGTAAGAGTCCCAGTATAGGTAGGTAGGCATAGGTAGGTGCCTCAGGAGTTAGCTAGGCATAGGTAGGAGTCCCAGTATAGGTAGGTAGGCATAGGTAGGTGTCCCAGTAAGTAGCTAGGCATAGGTAGGAGACCCAGTATAGGTAGGTAGGCATAGGTAGGAGTCCCAGTATAGGTAGGTAGGCATAGGTAGGAGTCCCAGTATAGGAAGGTAGGCATAGGTAGGTGCCTCAGTAGTTAGCTAGGCATAGGTAGGAGTCCCAGTATAGGTAGGTAGGCATAGGTAGGTGTCCCAGTAGTTAGCTAGGCATAGGTAGGAGACCCAGTATAGGTAGGTAGGCATAGGTAGGAGTCCCAGTATAGGTAGGTAGGCATAGGTAGGTGCCTCAGTAGTTAGCTAGGTATAGGTAGGAAACCCAGTATAGGTAGGTAGGCATAGGTAGGTGTCCCAATAGTTAACTAGGCATAGGTAGGAGACCCAGTATAGGTAGGTAGGCATAGGTAGGAGTCCCAGTATAGGTAGGTAGGCATAGGTAGGAATCCTAGTATAGGTAGGTAGGCATAGGTAGGTGCCTCAGTAGTTAGCTAGGCATAGGTAGAAGACCCAGTATAGGTAGGTAGGCATAGGTAGGTGTCCCAGTAGTTAGCTAGGTATAGGTAGGAGACCCAGTATAGGTAGGTAGGCATAGGTAGGAGTCCCAGTATAGGTAGGTAGGCATAGGTAGGAGTCCCAGTATAGGTAGGTAGGCCTGGTAGGTGCCTCAGTAGTTAGCTAGGCATAGGTAGGAGACCCAGTATAGGTAGGTAGGCATAGGTAGGTGTCCCAGTAGTTAGCTAGGCATAGGTAGGAGTCCCAGTATAGGTAGGTAGGCATAGGTAGGTCCCCTAGTATAGGTAGGTAGGTAGGTGTCCCCGTATAGGTAAGTAGGTGCCCCAGTAGTTAGGTAGACATAGGTAGGTGTCCCAATATAGATAATTAGGCAGGGCCTGGCTGGCTCAGTAATGGGAGGTGCTGAAGGACGGACTGAAGAAGACGACAGACAGGTAAGCTTGACCCGCCCAGCCTGCACAGGTATGTGAGTGAAATCTGGATAGCAACTATCCGGGTTTCATCTGAATTCGGATTTGAAGATCCCTAGGACTAGCCCAAAATATGTCGGTAATGTCAGATTTCTACTACCTACTGTAAGTGACTACACTCATTTTACTCAGGAAGAAATGTACTTCTTATTTGTATGTATTTTAAATTTTAAGATTTTCACAACAGTTCCTCTTTAAGTACACAGTACTTTTGTTTGAAAAAAAGGTTTCTGTGTTCAGGTGCACTTTAAATACTAAGGTAGGAATCACAGTGGTCAGCTGCATAACGCACACATTATAATGACTGTGAACTGCAATGGAGACAGGACATAGGCTTTAATACACCCCTTATAAACCCCTGATGAGTCACGACGGATGTGACGAAACATGTTGGTCAGAGTCTAATGGAGGAATCAGCAGACAGAGGAAACAGTGGGGTGGAATAGAGCAGGCATGTGCAAAACCTTCAGCCTAAATCCACTTTGTAGGCATTTATTTTATATGAGGTAGTAACATGCAGGAGAAAGGAGAGTGACATTAAGCTAAAGGGCTAAGCTTTGACCACAGTGCCTTGAGCAAGCATTGACTAACCTGACTATGGTCACACCAACCAGGTGAGATCACTACCACACAGGTGCCTGGTGGAGTATTTTACCTAATGTACAAGCAGTAGAAAGTTTTGCTGAGCACTCAAACGACATGTGACATTGCAAGAAAGGTTTACCTAAACCTGCTGAATGCGCACACATTATAGGATTGCAACTGAATTTTTATTGGATAATTGTTTTATCTGCCTGCAACTGTGTATATTGTAAAGCTTCTGTTTGAAACCACTATTTATTTTACTATCAGGTCAAACAACATTTCATAGTTGGAGCGTTCTCACAAAACATACACTTTATAATCAGTTACAATGCAGTACTGTCATCAGTCCCAAAAGATTGTATGGGCAGTACGTTGCCATGTAGAATTATTCTGCAATGTAACTTAGCACTGTGAACTAGCCCCCAGGAGATGATATGCTTTGTTTTTAGCATTCATGTTATAGGGTCTGTAATTGATGCTAGATTTTCATAACTTGAGATAAACATTTGTGATCACCTTAGATAAAAATCTTGGGTCAGAGCAATATTTGTTAACCTGTAACCTTCTTAAAAAATAATACATTTGCTTTTGAAAGTTAAAAAAAAAAAAAGATCTAGGTTCAATGCAAGTGTCTTAAGAAGTCATTCAGATATTAACTAAACAACCAACACAAATGACCATTATTGTCTGACACCTTTTGCTCGTCCTCAGCTTACCCTATATTGAAGAACTCTGCCTCATCTGTGAACACCTTTGTCTCCTTACCTAGTGTTTCCATCTCACAATCCTCTAGACTGAAAGCTTGCAAGGGCAGAGTCCTCTCCCTAATGTTAATTGTCTCTGCTACACTATAGCCATCAAAAATGTACATTCTAATTGTGTTGTGAGTTGATATTAGATACACAACTACTTATGAATCTAATGTCCACACTGTTGTCTGTTTTGTATTCTCTACAACTCAATGGAAGGTGGTGATGCTATATGAATTAAAGCACGCCCAAGACGAAGACATAAAACTCTTTACTTATATGGGTCTTTTTCCAGCCCCTAGAAGTCATGTGGGGTCCTCACAGCAGCTCTGGTCCTCCCCGGTGTCCCACTGGCTTCCTGTAAGGATTGCTGACCCATCGGTGGGTCAGCGCTTTTGTGCATGCATGGGCATACATGCCCAAGTCACCGCGCACGTACTGCACTTGTGCAGTAGAAATGCACCTGCACAATACGTGTCCAGTGACATGGGTGCGTTTTCGTGTTTGCACTTGCATGGGCATGCCGATGGGTTGGTGATCCTTACAGGCGGCCAGCAGGACACCAGGGATGACTTTGCCTTGGGAATCCTTTAATAAATAAGTAAATTATAATAATTAATTATAGTCAAGAAGCATTTTTGTTCAACAGTAATTCCTAAAACTGATCACCAATGTGACTGTCCCTATGGTCTTTTAGCACAATGTAACATTCTAAACTTTGCCGAATCTTTCCATAGTAAGAGGTGAAATAATATGTTATATTTACAGTGGTAGGCAACTTCTATTTGTAGTGAAAATATCCTGTTTACTTGCAAGAGCAGTTTTACAAATTTTGATATGGCTGTGCCCCACTTTATCCCTATGAAAAGTAAATTACCTATTTAGCTTTTTTTAATCAACATAAAGTCCTTCTGGCATAAAATTGCACTGCCATACTATTCAATTAATAGTTACAGAGGCTGCAATTTCAGCTCCTTGTAACAGTCCCTTTTCTGTGTTTGCTGCCATGGAGCCAATGATCTGAATTATTAATGCCTAGTTTAAGCATTGTAAGACTTTTGTAACTGAGGAGTTTAACGAAATAACACTTTTTAATCTTAGTGAGTTTAATATTTAGGAAATGGATTTGTGTGTTTAAAGTTCAAAGGAATCAAGGAAATGGTCAAAGAAATCGACATTAACTTTATATCTACTGAAACCAGTACAAGTAGAGTATAAATGAAAGTCCAAGAACATTAATAATTTTTCCAACCTTCATATTGAAGGGAAAAAATTCTTAAATTAATGTACTGTCAATCAGAAAAATCCATAACAAAAAAATGCAAAAAAGCTATAACTTCACCTGGCTTTGCATAAGGAATGAGAAAGTATTAAGCCATTTCATTCGCTTTAAAGAGGTTTTACATTCTAAAAAAAATAATAATACGTGGATTGCAAAACCTGTCTAATTTAATGCACTGCGTGATTTTTTTTTTTCTCTGTACTCTTTGTGAGCAGCAGAAAATTTTGGATACCAATTTTTATAACAAAAGTACAAGTATGAAGCAAATTCAGTGTAATTACTATTGCTTGTTTAAAGCGAAACAGTGTAACACAGGCCTGTTCTTACCTTATAAAACTTTTGAAAGGATGGTCACTTATTTGTTTACAAAATAAAAATGGTAACAAAGGCTAGAAAACACATTAATAATAAAAAAGGAAAAACTGAAAGGATAGTCAACTTATTTGTTTAAAAAAAGGCAACAAAGGCTAGAAAACACAGCAAATACAAACTCAGTTGCCCCACCCCACCTCTGATTTAGCTATGAAATTCATCAAAGAGATTATTTTTCAGCTTTAAGTGAGCAACTAAAGTTGCCATGTGCAGGGTCACTTACGCCTACTGCACAGTGCGCATTGTGCATTTAGCAATTAGCACGTGCGTTACCTGGGTAATGTGATTATTTCTAGGGTACTGTGTGAAGGTTAACGTATGGTAAGTGAGAAACTGTGGTAACCCACAATGCATCACTATTGAATATGCAAATGATGCCCCTGAAGCTAGGCTTACATCCAGAACCGCTGGTGTGTAGCAAGCCTGTAGCTTATACATGTTCATTTACATTTTCAATAGTGATACATTGTGGGTAACCATAGTTGCTCTCTTAAAGCTGAATTATCACAAATACATTACACAGGTATTACACAGAATGCTGCATTTTAGTAGGGGGGCTTTTTCTGTCGTCTATATCATGGTTAGAAGCCAAGCCAGTGTTTTTCAGCCTTTAGGGAACAATCACAAAATTCCTTTAAAGGATACCCGAGGTGACATGTGACATTATGAGATAGACATGTGTATGTACAGTGCCTAGCACACAAATAACTATGCTGTGTTCCTTTTTTTCTTTCTCTGCCTGAAAGAGTTAAACATCAGGTGTGTAAGTAGCAGTTCCTGTCTGAGTCAGGACTGGGTCAGACTCAGACTACAGTGTGGCCCTCACTGATAACAAATTACAACTATAAAACACTTTTCTAGCAGAATATGGTTTCTGAGCACAGGAAAGGGATCAAAAGGATCATAGATTTTAGTTCTGGCATACTTCAATGAATGTGTCATTGAGCAAAAACAATACAACAGTAAACACTTAAAAAGTAGATTTAAATATAAAAAAAAATGTGAAATATCTTAAAAAGTCATTTTTAGGAGAAGGAGGATAAATACAATTGTTTATTTAATTAGTTTATTTTCACCTCGGGTGTCCTTTAAAATTACCATGTACAGAATTTGGACCTTTTGATCAATTAATTGGGTAAATGTATACCTTCCTATTTGATTCATCAGAAAATACCCATTCTCATGTGTGCCTGTACATTTTTCTTAGTTATTACTTAAAATCGTGCTTATCAGGACAACTATTTCCCTCATCTGTACAAATGATATACTACAGAATAAGGGTTGCATTTTCAGCATAGATGCTGAGTAACCAGGAAAATGCAAGTATATGTGTGTAATTTGCGATTGGTGGGAGACTTCGAATGTGAGATGCCTTGCTTGTAAGAAAATAGTTAATGCACAACTTTCTCCTGTTCATTGCTTGGAAAGTCTGAAAGATAATTAAGATTTTATTATGCATGCTAGTTTTAAGTAGTAACAGATACAGTATAATTGGATATGGGGAATGTAAAAAAAATAATAAGTAGAAAGTGTAGATTACAAAGTATAAATAACTGTGATGCTTAACTAAGGGATTATAATAAAGAGGAATAGGTTTTAGTTTCCCTACTTATGAACCATATGGTGACAGCACAAATTAGTGATATGGGATTTCTACATTTTGAAAAGCTTAAAAGACTTACATGACCAAGAAAGCTTGAACACTATGTGTAGCTTTAATTAAATGATTATAATGCATAGAACTTACTATACAAGCACCATCAATGCTGAAAGGGTGATTAACACGATAAACCACTCTTTCCAAGAGCATCATGAAATACATTTCTTGCTCCCTTCAATAAACTGAACTTTGGATTTAAATCTAATCATACCGATTCTTGTTTAAATAATTGTCTTCTTGTGATGTTTTGCACCATACACTGTGAATTGTTTTCAGTTTCCGATGACCTTTTGAAGATTTCTCCATGAAGCCTTGCAAGATCTTCCATATACTTATTTACTTTCTGAGACACAAATGAGGCATCAGAGAGCTTCAAATGAAAGAGCTCTATTTTACCAGAGATCTTGGATTTCACCATTATACCACAGGCAATCTGTACTAAAGTTTAAATGAGCACTGTGTCTCAGTCAAAGTGAATCTGTAGGTTGTATAGTAGATGCACAGTAATGATGTTTTACAGACCTAAAGCACTCATATCAGCCACCACAATAAATAGGGACACGTGCAGTATAAATTGGGCAAAAAAGATATATGATGTAAAACGTATGTCAGTTAGAACCACTAGACACCGTTTAATAAGGCCCATGTCAACCGAAGCATGTGAAAAATAGAAGCTATCTTGCCACTGAATGAAGGCAAAATAAAAAAGCCATAACTATACATAAATGCTCTGGTAAAACTGGCTTCAGATAAAGCAATTGACTCGTGCAGGTGAAGTAAATGTGCATGCTTCTTGAAGACCATCAACAATGTTGGTATTGTCCATTGTTTTGCCTTAGTGGTGAATAATAATGACTTTCTGGAGTATTGTAGTCATACAATCGGTGTGGGTGCCTGTCACTTTGGTGCAGGGTGAGTCAAATGACGGCTTACCCTGCTGCCTGCACAAGTTCTAATTACTATTCCCTCTCCGAGTTGTAGCAACTTGGAGGGAGAAGTAAATTGGGGTCTGGCAATTGCCATATTCCCCGAATTACATGTATGTTGGGTGCGGACTATAGCATTGCACTATATTTACGCAGAACTAAGGCACTACGCTGCGCACTTAGTGCACCAAGAAGCCCTGCCTCATATTGTAGTTTTCTTCCCTGTGTACTTTTATAGTTTGTCTATGTTAGGTCATTCTTTTTTTCTGTAATTTTCAGATGTTTCTCCAGTGTGATAATCATTTATTAAAATTAGGCTTGGTGTAATTGCCTTCTTAAAACAGAAGGAAATTTGCAATAATTCAGTTATAAATGAATATTTGTGGTTACCCATAATGCACACCTACTAAATATGCAAATTATATGATAATTTGCATATTTAGTAGGTGTGCATTGTGGGTAACCACAAATGTTCATTTATAACTGAATTATTGCAAATTTCCTTCTGTTTTAAGAAGGCAATTACACCAAGCTTTGCTTTTTTAGTAGGAGGGCTTTTTGGTTCCTTTTATCCCCCTATACATTCTTAGTAGTTTGGGTCACCCTGAGCTGCTTGGTTACTCTGTTGTACTCGTCCAAGCCCTATCTCATACAGCCTTAGCAATCCCTGCCATGTACTGATGAGGACCAAAAGTCTGAAACAGGCTGTCTACATGCGGGATTGATATGGCTGTGTAAAACTTAGTTTCAAAAAGTTTTTATTGAAGATTACAATGAAAATTGACAGCAATTAAGTAGACCCTTTCTCGGGGCCAATATTATGTTAAAAGCAGAAGTCAATTATTGGCTAACAGGTAGAATAAAGTAATAACAAACCAAAAAGAAACAGACAGGTCAGATGGTTATTCTTATAGCCATGTATCTACAAAGTTCCCTGAAATTACAGGTAGCGTATGGTGGTGCTCCTAGAAGGAGAGGGCACTAGATCGTAGGCCTAGGGCTGGTGAGGCCGAAAGCCAGGGTTGCCAAGTGCGTGTGAAGGCTAAAGTAGTATCATTAATTATGGCTAACAGCCTTTCAGCTATTAGGATCTCTGCGATTATGGAATCTGTCATTTCAAATGATAAGGTCGGCTTCAGCCATTGGCGAGCAATGTGGAGTCTAGCCGCTTTGGCTATATGTTGCGCGAGTCTATGTTGTGGGTATTTCCACTTTAGCGGTTTATGCCCAAGGAGTAGTTGAAGTGGGTCCGGTGAGAGAGATGTTTCAATGGCCGTGCCTATAGTAGAGGCCACTTGAGTCCAGTATTTTTGAACTATAGGGCAAAACCACCAGATATGGGCCATATCACCCAGTTGGCCGCATTGCCTAAAGCAGCGGGGAGATTTGTCTCTAGACATGGCATGCAGTTTCTGAGGGGTGAGGTATGTGCGATGGAGAATTTTAAAATTTGTCTCAATATGTGAGAAGTAGCTGCTCCCTTTAGCTAGAGTGAGGCAACATTTGGACCATTGTTTAAGTGTAAGGGTGCTATAGGCTTGCTATAAACCAGCGGATCTGGATGCTTGCTTGGCTTAACAAGGGCAAAAAGGGATAATTTGCATATTTAGTAGGTGTGCATTGTGGGTAACCACAAATGTTCATTTATAACTGAATTATTGCAAATGTCCTTCTGTTTTAAGAAGGCAATTACACCAAGCTTTGCTTTTTTAGTAGGAGGGCTTTTTGGTTCCTTTTATCCCCCCATACATTCTTAGTAGTTTGGGTCACCCTGAGCTGCTTGGTTACTCTGTTGTACTCGTCCAAGTCCTATCTCATACAGCCTTATCAATTCCTGCCATGTACTGATGAGGACCAAAAGTCAGAAACAGGCTGTCTACATGTGGGTTTGATATGGCTGTGTAAAACTTAAAGCTATAGGCTTGCTATAAACCAGCGGATCTGGATGCTTGCTTGGCTTAACAAGGGCAAAAAGGGCTAATTTGCATATTTAGTAGGTGTGCATTGTGGGTAACCACAAATGTTCATTTATAACTGAATTATTGCAAATTTCCTTCTGTTTTAAGAAGGCAATTACACCAAGCTTTGCTTTTTTAGTAGGAGGGCTTTTTGGTTCCTTTTATCCCCCTATACATTCTTAGTAGTTTGGGTCACCCTGAGCTGCTTGGTTACTCTGTTATTAAAATTAGAGTGGATTTGTTAACTACATTTATTGGATCCCTTTTATGTCTGATTGTTCTTAAATAACAATATCTCCTATCAAATGCTTAAAGAAAACACTGGCGCCAACAAAGCAGAAATATTGGTTAACAATATCTTTACCTTCAAAACCTTATCATTCCCACCACAGAGTAATCAAATTCTTTCTTTTTCCATCTGTCCCAATTTAGTGATGAGCGTAATGACCTAATTATGATTACACTAAATTTCACGTATTTCACGAAATTACGAATACAGCCATAATCGTAATTTCGTGAATTTTGCGAAATTACTTTAAATTTCGAGTACATAGGGAATTTCATAATTACAATCATTTTTCATAACACAAACAAATCAGAATTTCGTGTTTAACATGGAAATTCGTCCGTTCTTGAAATTGTGTTCCAGTCCAGAGCCTCCTGATACATGTAAAGTAACAGCACTTGCAGGGAGCTTTGCATTATTAGATATTGCAAGGCCCAAAACCAAGAGTCTCAGCATTCATGACCACTAAGTGCACCTTGGCAAAGAGCACCTGTCTTAGAAGTGGCTGCAGGTACAGCCTCCTGATACATTTAAAGTGACAGCACGTGCAAGAACCTCTGCAATATCAGATATTGCAAGGCCCAAAACCAAGTGTCTCAGCATGCATGACCGCTAAGTGCACCTTGACAAATAGCACCCTTCTTAGAAGCAGCTGCAGGTAGAGCCTCCTGATGCATTTAAAGTGGCAGCACATGCAAGGACCATTGCATTGTCAGATATTGCAAGGCCCAAAACCAAGTTTCTCAACGTGACCACTAAGTGCACCATGGCAAAGAGCATCTGTCTTAGAAGTGGCTGCAGATAGAGCCTCCTGATACATTTAAAGTGACAGCATGTGCAGAAGCCTTTGCATTATCAGTAATTGCAATCAGTAATTGCAATCAATGAGTGACTTTCCTGAGTTTAGTCATTACCTAAATGTGCATAGTTACTATTAGAAACAAAAATACATCCATTTTCATAATTAAAATAAATTTGTTTCTATAGAAAACCCCAAATTTACGAAATGTTGCGTTAAACGCAAATTTGGGCTGAAACCAGAAATTGTGAAACCAAAATTTTGCTTACAGAATTCCGAATTACAGTTTGTATGGCAATTAAAAAATTACGAATTTGTGTTGTAGCAGCACACTTTGCATCCGTAATTTAGGAAACGCGAAATTATGAAATTTCGGCTTTACAATAGTCCCAAGCCAACAGGCATAGACACAGACACATCCGCACCATTAACCTCCCGACAGTAACAGACACATCTACATCATTAACCTCCAGACTCTATCAGCCTACCTGCATCCCCTCCTTACTTTTCCCTCTTTCCCTGACTCTGAACTAGTGGCTATATAGTATGAGAACACTTTAACACCTGCCTTTGATGCTGCTGCCCCTTCATTGCTGGTCTGCTCTCACCAGGCCTATCACCAACTGTGTTTTACTAAGGAAATCAAACTGCTGAAGTGCTGCTCCTTTTCTTAACAAATGCATGGCACTAAGAACAATTTGCATGAACGCTTTATGAATTAAAAAAAAAGAAACTGTTGATGTTTAGAAAGGCTTTAAAGTGTATCCACCTAAGAACTATTTTGCTTACAAAAGTAGTGGCCGAGCCGCCCCCACAGAGAGAGTGTCACATATATAGTTTGACTGCATATCTAAAGTTTCTTCAGGAGTTAGAGATTGTTTTCTTTGTATAACCTCTCTGTTAGCATTTGTAAAAAGCCAACAAGATCTTGATCTGGCTGTCTAGCTGTCTAGCATTAGCAGTCTTGAACTTGATCTGGCTGTCTAGCATTAACAGTCTTGAACTTGTTCTGGCTGTCTAACATTAGCAAATATATCTCAAAAGACCTGTAAGGGTACTGTGTCCCTTTACTGTCAAACATAGCTCAACTCCTCAGATCAAATTAAAGAAATTCAGGTTTAGATTTAATTCTTAGAAATGAAAAAGAAGAAGAACAACAACAACAACAACAACATGGCAGCTCACTTGAATTAGATACAGCATCATTTGCAGTTCTGGCCAACAAGGTGAGGTGACACCTGCACTAATAAATAAATGTCATTTCAGTATGTAGAAAATGAGAAAGATGGGACAATGATGATTTACACAGAGCTGACATCTTCTGCAGTGCTTTAAAGAGTACATAGGCATGTCACTAGTTGTCCCTCAAAGGAGCAAAGCATCTAAACCCTACCATAATCATAGGCTAATTGGGAGGGGAGTAAATTAGCTTATCAATAATTTATTGAGATGTGAGAAGAAACAGGAGTGCCTGGCAAAACCCCACATAAACACAGGCAGAACATACAAACTCCACAGAGATTGAATGAAGTAAAATACATTGTAGGTTAACTCTCCTTTAAAACAGTATTCCAAGCAGTAACAAAAATACAGTTTCCAGTTACTCTGTAACAAATCAGGTCACAGTTGATATGTGTAGTTGTCCATATTTAGTTTAAAACCTCCATTACTTTTTTTCCATGATGCATTAAAACCTCCATTACTTTTTTTCCATGATGCCATTCCACAATTTAAACTATTATGTGCTTCTCTCTACATCATGACACTTTCTCAGTGTCCAATGACAATCAGTCAAAGAAGAGGAAAAAGTGAGGAGCAGGAGAAGCTGCTTACTGGTATGTATCTTACCTATCATTTATGTACATTCCCATAAAATAGATGCAAATAGTGTTAAGCTGGCCACTAACAGTCCAATTTCTAGCGAAAAATCGTTTGAGCGATCAGAAATTCTGATCGGATGAAAAATCGTTAACTACACCATCAACTAACCAATCTTTGCTTCCTATCTATCACGACCACCAAGAAAATCCAAATTTTCGTTCAATGAAAATTCATTCGGGCGACATTTTTTTCACTCGTTCATAATCGATTGTGTCCACCAATGGAGATTATATACAACCAATCCGATCAGAATTTCTGAACGCTCGAACGATTTTTCGCTAGAAATTGGACCGTTAGTGGCCAGCTTTACTCAAATCATCTAAATGAAAAAAAAAAGTAGTGAAATGATGTGGTTGTGGGTGTTATTGTTCCTCCACATATTTGATTTTTGCTAAAATTAAAAAAAAAATGATACACTTTCTCCCCATTTTATCTTTAATTTGTGCTTTGTAGTTTGTTGAATGATGTTCAGAAGGGTGCATCATCATTTATTATAATAATTGTGTTTATTAGGGGGCTAGCCAGGATAGAGGGGACTAGTTCAGAAATAAGTTGTTTTAGGGTCTTGAGGCACAGATAAAATTGTTGTTACTGCTTCTGTGTAGTGACATAACTCATTGGGCTCTATTCACAAAAGGGTGCTAACTCGGTTAGCACGCCTAAAAGCTTTGGGCGTGCTAACTAGGGTGCTTAGCAGTTAGCAAGCCCAAAGCTTTTATTGATCACGTGCAAAGTTTAGAGCGCAAAACGTCGCACCGGGCGCGGTCAAAAAGTTGCACCGGGTGCACCTAAAATGGAGCACCTGGTGTGACATTTTAGGCGCACCCGGTGCAACATTTTGATCACACCCGGTGCGCCGTTTTGGGTGCACTGCCCAGCTCTAAACTTTGCACGTGATCAATAAAAGCTTTGGGCTTGCTAACTGCTTTGCACCATAGTTAGCATGCCCAAAGCTTTTAGGCATGCTAACCGAGTTAGCACCCTTTTGTGAATCGAGCCCAATGAGTTATGTCACTACACAGAAGCAGTAACAACAATTTTATCTGTGCCTCAAGACCCTAAAACAACTTATTTCTGAACTAGCCCCCTCTATCCTAGCTTGCCCCCTAATAAACACAATTATTATAATAAATGATGATGCACCCTTCTGAACATCATTCAACAAACTACAAAGCACAACAATTTTATCTGTGCCTCAAGACCCTAAAACAACTTTGCATGTCCTAAGGGGCTTTTAGGCATGCTAAATAAGTTAGCACCCTTTTGTGAATCAAGCCCATTGATTCCTTAGTGACAGACATATTTTTAAGCGTGGACAAAGGTGTGTGACCATACCTTAAAGGGGAACTTTATGGAAAGAACATAGTGTGGAAAAATAAATCAAGGCATTGCAAAGCGAGACATTAAAAAGAGATGACAGGTCAAGAAATGATTGATACTCGCCATGCAATTTGTTCATGTTGTTTATTCCACCATGAGCCTGCAAATCAGCATCTTTACTGCTGGAAGATATGAAAAAAACAGACAGCATGTACTGTGCAAAAGGTTTGGGTGTGAAAAAAATGTTGTAAACAAAGAATGCTTTCAGAAATATAAATAACAATTGTTTATTGTTATCAATTTACAAAATGCAAAGTGAATGAACAAAAGTAAAATCTAAATCAAATCAATATTTGGTATTACTAACTTTTGCCTTCAAACCAGCATCAACTCATATAGGTACACTTGCACAGTCAGGGACTTTGTAGGATTATAGTCAGGTATATGATAAACCAAAAGTCAGAAACAGCTGTATAGGAGACTTAAAACTGGGTAAGGAACAGCCTAACTCTGCTACCAAGGTGAGGTTGTGTTGTGTGGCAAGATTGAGCAAAGTAATAAGACACAAGGAGCCATATGCAATTCACTTTTTCTCCTGAGTTTTCTCCTAGGAGATAATTTTTAATCTAAAATTTAAAATACCTTTTTAGCACTTTACTATGGAAAAAGTACCAAAAAGTAAGTGAATAAGTACTATCAAAATTATTTTGCATATTTTCTTGTTTGCTGGTAGTGTAAAAATCATTTTATTGATAAATTTGAAAATATCACCTAGGAGAAAACTCAGGAGAAAAAACTAATAGCATATGGGTCAGGGTAGTTAAACGGAATAAGCAAGGTATCTCCCAAACAGAGATTTCAAAGCAGACTGGGGTTTCAACATGTGTTTTGCAAGCACTTTCAAAGAAACACAAAAAAGCGGACAACGTTGAGGATCATAGATGCAGTGATCAGCCAAGAAAACTTAGTGCAGCAGATGAAAGACACGTGAAGCTTATTACCCTTCAAAACCAGAAGATGGCCAGCAGTGGCATCAGCTCTAAAATGTCTGTAATCAATTGGACCCAGGTACAGCCATCTATTGTTCACAAAAATCTGGCCCGAAGTGGTCTTTATGGTAGCGTTGCGGCCAAAAAGCCATTCCTCTGATGTGGAAAGAAGGTCAAGCAACTTAAGTATGCATGGAAACACAGGAACTGGTACCAGAAAAATGGCAGCAGGTGCTCTGGACTGATGAGTTAAATTTGAAATATGTTGCTGCAGCAGAAGGCAGTTTGTGTGTTGAAGGGCTAGCGAGCAACTGTTGCGAGCAACAGTGAAGCATGGTGGAGGTTCCTTGAACGTTTGGGGCTGCATTTCTGAAAATGGAGTTGGAGCTTTGGTCAGGATTAAAGGTGTTCTCATTGTTGAGAAATACAGACAGATATTTATCCTTCATGCAATACCATCACAGAAGCATACGATTGGCCCAAAATGTAATCTTCAGCAAGATGACAACCCCAATCATAAAGCAAAGTCAATAAGAACTATCTTCAGTGTACATCATACATCATCGAGTGTTTATGAGATTACATGAAGAGACAGAAACATGTGAGGAAGACTACATCCACAGAAGATCTGTAGTTAATTATCCAAGATGAACCTACCAGCCAAATTCCTTTAACAACTGTGGGCAAGTGTACCTAGAAGAATTGATGCTGTTTTGAGGACAACAGGTTGTCACACCAAATATTGAATTGATTTAGATTTATTTCTTGTTTCTTCACTGCATTTTGTTGATAGATGAAAATAAACAACTTTTATTTAACACTTACATTTTTTCCATTTTGAAAGCATTCTTTGTTTACAGCATTTTTTTACACCTGCCTAAAACTTTTGTACACTACTACAGTTTATATAGAGTGGCTTGCAAAAGTATTCGGCCCCCTTGAAGTTTTCCACATTTTGTCATATTACTGCCACAAACATGAATCAATTTTATTGGAATTCTACGTGAAAGACCAATACAAAGTGGTATACACGTGAGAAGTGAAACGAAAATCATGCATGATTCCAAACATTTTTTACAAATAAATAACTGCAATGTGGGGTGTGCGTAATTATTCAGCCCCCTGAGTCAATACATTGTAGAACCACCTTTTGCTGCAATTACAGCTGCCAGTCTTTTAGGGAATGTCTCTACCAGCTTTGCACATCTAGAGACTGAAATCCTTGCCCATTCTTCTTTGCAAAACAGCTCCAGCTCAGTCAGATTAGATGGACAGCGTTTGTGAACAGCAGTTTTCAGATCTTGCCACCGATTCTCGATTGGATTTAGATCGGGACTTTGACTGGGCCATTCTAACACATGGATATGTTTTGTTTTAAACCATTCCATTGTTGCCCTGGCTTTATGTTTAGGGTTGTTGTCCTGCTGGAAGGTGAACCTCCGCCCCAGTCTCAAGTCTTTTGCAAACTCCAAGAGGTTTTCTTCCAAGACTGCCCTGTATTTGGCTCCATCCATCTTCCCATCAACTCTGACCATCTTCCCTGTCCCTGCTGAAGAGAAGCACCCCCAAAGCATGATGCTGCCACCAGCATATTTAAAAGTGGGGATGGTGTGTTCAGAGTGATGTGCAGTGTTAGTTTTCCGCCACACATAGCGTTTTGCATTTTGGCCAAAAAGTTCAATTTTGGTCTCATCTGACCAGAGCACCTTCTTCAACATGTTTGCTGTGTCCCCCACATGGCTTGTGGCAAACTGCAAACGGGACTTCTTATGCTTTTCTATTAATAGTGGCTTTCTTCTTGTCACTCTTCCATAAAGGCCAACTTTGTGCAGTGCACGACTAATAGTTGTCCTATGGACAGATTCCCCCACCTGAGCTGTAGATCTCTGCAGCACGTCCAGAGTCACCATGGGCCTCTTGACTGCATTTCTGATCAGCGCTCTCCTTGTTCCACCTGTGAGTTTAGGTGGACGGCCTTGTCTTGGTAGGTTTACAGTTGTGCCATACTCCTTCCATTTCTGAATGATCGCTTGAACAGTGCTACGTGGGATGTTTAAAGCTTTGGAAATCTTTTTGTAGCCTAATCCTGCTTTAAATTTCTCAATAACTTTATCCCTGACCTGTCTGGTGTGTTCTTTGGACTTCATGGTGTTGTTGCTCCCAAGATTCTCTTAGACAACCTCTGAGGCCGTCACAGAGCAGCTGTATTTGTACTGACATTAGATTACACACAGGTGCACTCCATTTAGTCATTAGCACTCATCAGGCAATGTCTATGGGAAACTGGCTGCACTCAGACCAAAGGGGGCTGAATAATTACGCACACCTCACTTTGCAGTTATTTATTTGTAAAAAATGTTTGGAATCATGTATGATTTTCGTTCCACTTCTCATGTGTACACCACTTTGTATTGGTCTTTCACGTGGAATTCCAATAAAATTGTTTCAGGTTTGTGGCAGTAATATGACAAAATGTGGAAAGCTTTAAGGGGGCTGAATACTTATTCAAGCCACTGTATATATAGAGATATACTGGCTGCTTGGCAGTTGGAAACAGACGTTATCTCCCACAGTGCAACAAGTTCCACAGGCAGGAAACTGTCATGGCCATGGCAATGACATCACACTGTGGGAAGGGTTTCACTTCCATATCAGCCATACAGACCCCCCTGATAATCTGTTAGAGAAAAAGTAAATATTTCTTGTAGGATGGGGGGTGTCAGAAACTGAGTTGGAAGAAGTTCAATTTTGCATGAAAGTCCCTCTTCAAGGTCTAATAATACATTCTGACTGTTAAAACCATTTAGCCTGTGCCAAAATAAACTGTCTTACTTCTACTGTCCCTGTAACAATTTGTATTTCACAATAATTCTGTATTTCTCAAGAATCCTATTCTTCTGGTTCAAAATGACTTCTTTTCACAAAATAAGGAACAAAAAAAAATTCTAGCTTTGTGTTACTTTTTTTTAAAATAGCTGTTTGCCAGGGCAGCTTGACTGATTTGCAGATGTTGGGTTAATATATGTACTTTATATACAGTATAAGCTCTAAAAATGTTGTTCTACAGCAAAGCAAAATTATAAGGAAAGTGTTTTTTTTTTGTAAGACACAAAAACTGTGGGACTACTAAGTACTAAGGACAAAATGAAACTTTGATAGTGGACTTATTCTTTTAAATAAGCTTTACTTTAAAGTTGTAAAGCCTTGCAACAGATCAACTTGCATGTTTTCCTCTTTCTTCTCCTTTCATTTCTGCTGCTTATTGTATCTGTCCCGAGGCAATTAAAAAGCCTTTGAAATACATGTAATAAATTGCCTATCTCACATCTGCAGGGAGGATTACCAGAACACGGATTTGCCGGTATGCATTTCCACAAACCCCGTATTTTAATGCAACTATACATCCACTGAGTTAATTAAAACTCTATCTAAATCCTTTCCGAATAACCCTGTGTCAGCCTTCTTAGTGCAATATTCTACTTGTAATTAATTATCTCGTCAAAACTAGCAGCAGTCACATTATTGGCCACAGACTCACACAGGAGATTAATGAAATGGAATAAAACAAATGAAGCTGTAATTTGCGAGGACAAGCGGAACATCCTCACTGAGCACCAACTGCCAAAGATAGCAGACTTCCCCTTATATCTTTTCGCCTACGACAGTAAACATCAATCAAATATTATGCCAGCAATAACATCTCTATTCCTTCATTACATGACAAGTGGCCAAAGTGTAAACATTGCTCTTCACTAATTAATTTTAAAAAACTCTAAAAGCATGCAGAAGA
Source organism: Hyperolius riggenbachi (assembly GCF_040937935.1). Lineage (NCBI taxonomy): Eukaryota > Metazoa > Chordata > Amphibia > Anura > Hyperoliidae > Hyperolius > Hyperolius riggenbachi. Next base: position 396,418,782 of record NC_090646.1, read on the forward strand.
CATATGCTATGTTGTCTCTGCTTTTGTAGAGGATCTGCCATTCAATCTGTGAAGGCCTTGGAATGCTCTTCAGTGTACAACACTAGTATGCATTTATGTCAATCTTATACTCTTCACATGATATTACCCAATAAAATCATCAGACTGGCTTACAGAAGCAAATTAACCGCTATACTTCCCTGTTGCAGTCTTAAACCACAAATCCTACCACAACTTAATTCAAATACTATTGATCGTTCTATTAAGCCCTTGAATATGTTTAAGTAAATAAAACTTGCTATCATTTTATTTTATTTTTTTAATCTCTTTTAGTGGTTGAAACTGCCAATAAAGTGATAAACGGAAGGTCAGTGAAGCATTAAAAATATTTTCAATATATTTAGTATTAAAGAGGATCTTTACCCCCCCCCCCCTCCCCAAAAAAAAACAGTAATAGGGGGGGGGGGGGGAAATAAATCACTACATTGCAAAGTAAGAAGTTAAAAAACAGTAGAGAGACCAAGAAATGATTGACAGTAGACATGTCATCCTGCTAGTCCTCATCTTTACTAATGGCAGACATGAAAAAAACAAACAAACAGACAGCACCTACTGCCATTGTCTGTACCCACCCCCCAGCCCTAACAATGCAATAGGCTAAAAGGATCTTGTTTTTATGGATACACTGAGGGAGATACTGGTTGCTTGGTAGTTGGAAACAGCTGTTATTTCCCACAATTCAACAAGGTTCTCAGAAAGGAAACGTCATGACCATAGTCATACCATCACACTGTGGGAGGAGTTTTACCACAGTATAAGCCACACAGATCCCCCTGATGATCTATTTGGGAAAATGTTAAGATTTCTCATGAGTAATGGGGAATCAGCTACTGATTGGGATGCTGTTCAATCCTTGTTTAAAGAGAAAGCATAACAACACATAGTAGAATGAAGTAAATTATTCAAAACACCCACTTGTGGGTTAAGTATGCTGGTTTAAGCGTCTATATATTGTTGTGTGTTGGTATGTAACCCCACCTTCCCAATGATGCTTAGTCTATAATGTCACAAAATCTTCTCCTCCCGGTGCACTCTAGGACAGGGGTCCCCAACCTTTTCCAGCCTGGGGACCACTTTCTGACCAAATTTTTCTACGTGGACCACATGTGTTGTTTCTGTTCACTGTACAACAAACATACATTCCACAGTGATACCGGCAGTAACAATGCCCCCCATCTGTGATAAACTGATACATTAAAGAGAACCTGAACTCAAAATAAAAATTCAAAATAACCATACACAGGTCATACTTACCTCTTTTGTAATCTACTCCTTAATCTCTTTCTCCTCTCCTGCATCCCATTTGTCCACTGTGACCAATGGAGTTCTCCGTCCTACATTTAAAAAATGGCCATTACCCCATAACAGCTTCCTGGTCAGCACACTGTTAAACTGTAATATCACCCACTTGAGCCATAGGGAAACATGGACTTTACCTTGTTCATTCAGTTGTAACTGACAGCAGCTGATATATAACTGACAGCAACTGGTATATTTCAGTTCTGACAAAATATTGTCAGAACTGGAAGGGATCACTGTAAGAAGAAAATGGTGAGCTTCTGAGGGGAACTGACAGCGAGGTAAGTACAGTATGTAATATTCATTTGCAGCTAAGTCGTGTGTTTATTTTAAATAATGTTACTCGCTTCAGGTTCCCTTTAAGAATGTAAATTAGGGAGAGGAAATATTTTACAATGGAAAACATTGACTAACTAATTTATAAATGAATACTGTACAAAATAAGCAATTTTATTCATTAAGCTACAATCAGTTAAGGAATACTATCGATACCCAAGTGTTCTAAAATGACAGTGTGCAAATAATGTCTAAGTAGCTGTGTAAACATTTTCCTACTTTTCATGTTAAATATCAGAGGCAAAAACTGTAATTTATTGAGGGTAGGATTTAGCTATATTGGGACAAATCAATTGCAGAAGGGGTGTCTGCTTCAATGCACAGCCAGAGTTGCATATCAGACTACAGAAAGCAAATATCAAACATATTAAACTCTGAAAGCAAAAACAGTATGAAAAAGTTGTGACAATTAGTTACATTTCCTCTGCTCTCTTCAGACACTTCAGTCAGAAACAGAGCTCCCAACAGCTGCAGCTCCTGTGTCATGTCTCTCTCTGTCACCCACAGAGCTACACATAGAGTTAACTGATCAAGTGTGAGGGGAATTTCCCCTCTCCTCATGGCTCAGCCAGCCATCAGTTTTGGCGTCAGTAAACTTTGAAAGTATTTTGATAACAGTAAACAAAGAAGTTGCTACTAAAATGTATACACCAGTACTTAGCAGCACTTCCCAAACAATCCCTGTGTCAATTGAAGAAAATATGTGAATCGATAGTATTCCTTTAAATTCCTCTTTAAAGAAAACCCAAGGTAGAACATCATGGGTTGTAGTGAAAATTTTAGTTTTTCAGTCCAAAATAGCCATGATCCCAGAAGCACGTCTGTGTCACGGCATATCCATGAGATCTGTACAGAGACAGAGCCTGAGGAGCAAGCAAAGAAAGGTGGGAAAGGGGCATTTCTAATGCGGGAGTGGGTTTAATGAAGGAGTGTCCATATTGCAATGGATGTCCCTTCCTGTTTCAAGCTAATGACAATGCACAACAGGATGAAAAAAGGTGTCCAGAAAAATGATAAAATGAATTAAAAACAATAAAATAAATAAAGTTTGGGTTTATTGATCTCCACCTACCTGCAGTGGTTGGTTGCCCCTTTGCAACCTTCCTTTGTGAGTACTTTATTGCTTCTTTTATCGTTTGTGATGTATTGCACCATTTGGGCTGTGTTTTTTTCATTCCAGAGTGACTGTTCACCCTCTACTTTGTCTAAGCTACTGACAAGCTGCCTATTAGTAATTTTGGGGTGGCGGGATTGCAGGACATAAAGAGGTGCAGAAAGGACACTGAGGTATAGGATTGCCTATGCAGCCTGCCTCTGTGTCCCATTTATTAGGTTAATTCCACCTTGTATACACTTTAAGCCTCAGTGCCATATAATCTCTGCCCAGTATATTCAGAGAAGATATTAACCCCTTTAATGCTATCCCTAACTACTTACCAACTCTAACCTCCAAGATAGCCTTAGAATTGTTCCCTGATTTGTTTTAAAGAATTCCATTCTTCCACATTGCACTAACCCTATCCTGATGCATCAGCAACAAATACCTTACTCCAAATCTTGTCATTAACCTAACTCTTTACAAAACTTTAACACTAACCCCAAACTGTGCTTACTGCTTAATCATTTCCCTCACTCTGTAAAGTGGAATTCAGTAAAAAGTATTATATTCACACCTATCGCCATGTCTCATCATTATCGATGAGAGCAGTAAAAATAAAAAACATTAAATACCAAATATTTTATCTTCCCTGGCTCTCATGTGACAGCTACAATGATCTGCTTAATCTGTCCACACAACTTAGGCTTCCTCCTGCACTTCATGCCTGCCTTGAAGTTTAGAGCATATATCTATTCATGACCCTCTTCAACATGCATCTGTTCTGGACATTTCCTTTGCCTCATTAGAAATCAAAAAGTTAGTCTGTAATGCAGATGAGATGTCTTCTACAACAAGCATACTTCTTCATTGTGCAGTAAATATTACAATATGTAGACAAAGGACTACATATTCCCTGAATAGTGATTGGAATCCGAGGAGGAATCGCACACCACTGTGGAGGTGCTGGACCTGACTCTGAGTAACAGTCAATGATAAATCCAGAAGGTCCGCACACTCATATGTAGACTAAGTCTGCTGTTTTATTCAAAAAACGTGACACAATTCCATTCCATAACCAACTATTCATTTCGGGGCCCCGATGGGTCCCTTTTGTCAAGGTAAACACACAGAATGGTAACGGTAATGGTAATGGTTACCATTCTGTGCGTTTACCTTGACAAAAGGGACCCCTTGGGGCCCAAAAAGGAATCGTTGATTATGGAATGGAATTGTGTCACGTTTTTTGAATAAAACAGCAGACTTGGTCTACATATGAGTGTGCGGACCTTCTGATTAGTGATTGGGTAAGGGTGAAGGAGCCAGATGAGGCAGAAAGCAACATGGTTAGGGAGATTTTGCTAAGAAAATGTTTCTATGATGATGTCTACTTACTAGAGTGAGGAAGCTTGAGTTATTATGCAGTTTAAAGAAGACCTGTTTGTTTTAAAATTGGATGGTACATCCCCTTTTTGTAGGAAACATTGTAAAATATCTTCTGGGATTTACAAATACAATCTATCCCATATGCTGACATCTTCCAGGAAGAGTCAAATGTTACTGGAAAAAAAATCTGTTGGAGCCCTTGCACCAGCTATTTCGCACAGTACCTACTTCCAAATGTTGTTACCATTTTAGACTTTGCCGTGTCAACATTCCTGAACTCTGAACATCTTAACAAATTTATGCCAAGCAGCCACAAAATGCTTTATGAGACTGCTTTGAATTCTTTAGTTTAGGTTGTTGTGAGTCACATGACCAAAGCAGACCAGTTGTTATAAGAATTGTGATTAGAATTAAGCTTTATTACTGCACAAAAATAGATGAGGACTGAAACCAAAAATTAGTCAATGAAACTTAATTATTCTGACTTACAAATATATTCCAGCACACAGATCTTTTCTAAGTTAAAATAAAAAGCATCTTCCTTTCTGCCCAACAAATCTTCTTTCATAGTTTATAATAAATGTTGAGTTTGCTATTCCTTCTTACTTGCCTGTACTTGCTTCTCATGATAAATGCTTCCATTTTAACACTCCTGAAATAGGTACAATAAGACTGAAACAGCAATCACGGATGGAGCACTGCTGATTCAGGAAATGCAGAAGAAAAATGCTAGCATCTTCTATTACTCTGAGATGCACACTAAAAATGTGGGAAAGCCTTTCTATAATAAAATTGTCCCAGAGGCATTCTCTTGCATTCTGAATGATGAGCTTGGATCTGGTAAAGTAAAACTTTAACTTTACAGAGAGTATTTAGCCTTTCGACTACTGTATATATGGATATATAGATAGAGAGATAGATAGATAGATAGATAGATAGATAGACAGACAGACGGACGGACGGACGGACGGACGGACGGACGGACGGACGGACGGACAGACAGACAGACAGATAGATAGATAGATAGATAGATAGATAGATAGATAGATAGATAGATAGATAGATAGATAGATAGATAGATAGATAGATAGATACGATGTATAATACTAAACTGCATAAGTAAATAAATGTAACCAAGAAAAATGCAAAATGTTCCCAATGCTCAGCTTTTTAAGAAATCCACATTTGTATATTATTTTTTTCACTGGTTTTAGATGAGAGGTCAATTTATATAGAAGTCGAGAACAAAAATGCATTTTACTTTCTTCTCCACCTTTTATACTATGAAGGTCATCATTGCTTTGCTCACCAGCCTGCACTGAGAATCAGAAGTTCCAGTAATTGGTTGCAAGTGTGATTTCTTGCAAGAAAAAGTAGTGGTAATGGGCCCAAAGACTTTCACTCTTTTTCAAATTAGTTAAAAAAAAACACTATTCTCCATCACTAAGTACTATTTAATGCAAATGCAATCCTGCAGTAAATCAATCAATCAACCTCTTACAATGATAGAGAAAGAATATGTTTCATTAGATCTTAATGCATCTTCTGACATTTCACACTAACTCTAGGTTCTAAATTGATTTCACTCCATTCTTGAAGAAAAAGCCAAGCTTTCTGACAACATGATCAAGTGGACAATCAAACTGTTATTAACTGAAATAATTATAAGACACCATTAGCTGTTTATGTGAAACTGCATAGGTGGCTAGGGTATCCATTTAAACTTGAAGCTGATGTACATTTTTTTCTTTTTTAGAAACATAGATGCAGTTTTAGCGTTCTTATCATTTAGTAATATACAATGTTACAATGTTGTATCATGTAGAGCCTGATTTATTGATTTATTACAATCTTTAGATTGTGAGCTCACAAGGACAGGGCTCTCTCACCCTTTTGTGTCTTGGAATTTGTTACACATATGAATTTGTTATTCATATTAATTTGGTCATTGTAATTACCAATTCTGTATTTTTGTACCAACTGTGTACTTTGTATGTTGGTGTATACCATTGCCTGTATTATTTTGTATGTTGGTGTATACCATTGCCTGTATTATTTTGTATGTTGGTGTATACCATTGCCTGTATTATTTTGTATGTTGGTGTATACCATTGCCTGTATTATTTTGTATGTTGGTGTATACCATTGCCTGTATTATTTTGTATGTTGGTGTATACCATTGCCTGTATTCTTTTGTATGTTGGTGTATACCATTGCCTGTATTATTTTGTATGTTGGTGTATACCATTGCCTGTATTATTTTGTATGTTGGTGTATACCATTGCCTGTATTATTTTGTATGTTGGTGTATACCATTGCCTGTATTATTTTGTATGTTGGTGTATACCATTGCCTGTATTATTTTGTATGTTGGTGTATACCATTGCCTGTATTATTTTGTATGTTGGTATATACCATTGCCTGTATTATTTTGTATGTTGGTGTATACCATTGCCTGTATTATTTTGTATGTTGGTGTATACCATTGCCTGTATTATTTTGTATGTTGGTGTATACCATTGCCTGTATTATTTTGTATGTTGGTGTATACCATTGCCTGCATTCTTTTGTATATTGGTGTATACCATTGCCTGTATTATTTTGTATGTTGGTGTATACCATTGCCTGCATTCTTTTGTATGTTGGTGTATACCATTGCCTGTATTATTTTGTATATTGGTGTATACCATTGCCTGTATTATTTTGTATGTTGGTGTATACCATTGCCTGTATTATTTTGTATGTTGATGTATACCATTGCCTGTATTATTTTGTATGTTGGTGTATACCATTGCCTGCATTCTTTTGTATATTGGTGTATACCATTGCCTGTATTATTTTGTATGTTGGTGTATACCATTGCCTGTATTATTTTGTATGTTGGTGTATACCATTGCCTGTATTATTTTGTATGTTGGTGTATACCATTGCCTGTATTATTTTGTATGTTGGTGTATACCATTGCCTGTATTATTTTGTATATTGGTGTATACCATTGCCTGTATTATTTTGTATGTTGGTGTATACCATTGCCTGTATTATTTTGTATGTTGGTGTATACCATTGCCTGTATTATTTCGTATATTGGTGTATACCATTGCCTGTATTATTTTGTATGTTGGTGTATACCATTGCCTGTATTATTTTGTATGTTGGTGTATACCATTGCCTGTATTATTTTGTATGTTGGTGTATACCATTGCCTGTATTATTTTGTATGTTGGTGTATACCATTGCCTGTATTATTTTGTATATTGGTGTATACCATTGCCTGTATTATTTTGTATGTTGGTGTATACCATTGCCTGTATTATTTTGTATGTTGGTGTATACCATTGCCTGTATTATTTTGTATGTTGGTGTATACCATTGCCTGTATTATTTTGTATGTTGGTGTATACCATTGCCTGTATTATTTTGTATGTTGGTGTATACCATTGCCTGTATTATTTTGTATGTTGGTGTATACCATTGCCTGTATTATTTTGTATGTTGGTGTATACCATTGCCTGTATTATTTTGTATGTTGGTGTATACCATTGCCTGTATTCTTTTGTATGTTGGTGTATACCATTGCCTGTATTCTTTTGTATGTTGGTGTATACCATTGCCTGTATTATTTTGTATGTTGGTGTATACCATTGCCTGTATTATTTTGTATGTTGGTGTATACCATTGCCTGTATTCTTTTGTATGTTGGTGTATACCATTGCCTGTATTATTTTGTATGTTGGTGTATACCATTGCCTGTATTCTTTTGTATGTTGGTGTATACCATTGCCTGTATTATTTTGTATGTTGGTGTATACCATTGCCTGTATTATTTTGTATGTTGGTGTATACCATTGCCTGTATTATTTTGTATGTTGGTGTATACCATTGCCTGTATTATTTTGTATGTTGGTGTATACCATTGCCTGTATTATTTTGTATGTTGGTGTATACCATTGCCTGTATTATTTTGTATGTTGGTGTATACCATTGCCTGTATTCTTTTGTATGTTGGTGTATACCATTGCCTGTATTATTTTGTATGTTGGTGTATACCATTGCCTGTATTCTTTTGTATGTTGGTGTATACCATTGCCTGTATTATTTTGTATGTTGGTGTATACCATTGCCTGTATTATTTTGTATGTTGGTGTATACCATTTCCTGTATTATTTTGTATGTTGGTGTATACCATTGCCTGTATTATTTTGTATGTTGGTGTATACCATTGCCTGTATTATTTTGTATGTTGGTGTATACCATTGCCTGTATTCTTTTTTTATGTTGGTGTATACCATTGCCTGTATTATTTTGTATGTTGGTGTATACCATTGCCTGTATTATTTTGTATGTTGGTGTATACCATTGCCTGTATTATTTTGTATGTTGGTGTATACCATTGCCTGCATTCTTTTGTATATTGGTGTATACCATTGCCTGTATTATTTTGTATGTTGGTGTATACCATTGCCTGCATTCTTTTGTATGTTGGTGTATACCATTGCCTGTATTATTTTGTATATTGGTGTATACCATTGCCTGTATTATTTTGTATGTTGGTGTATACCATTGCCTGTATTATTTTGTATGTTGATGTATACCATTGCCTGTATTATTTTGTATGTTGGTGTATACCATTGCCTGCATTCTTTTGTATATTGGTGTATACCATTGCCTGTATTATTTTGTATGTTGGTGTATACCATTGCCTGCATTCTTTTGTATGTTGGTGTATACCATTGCCTGTATTATTTTGTATGTTGGTGTATACCATTGCCTGTATTATTTTGTATGTTGGTGTATACCATTGCCTGTATTATTTTGTATATTGGTGTATACCATTGCCTGTATTATTTTGTATGTTGGTGTATACCATTGCCTGTATTATTTTGTATGTTGGTGTATACCATTGCCTGTATTATTTTGTATATTGGTGTATACCATTGCCTGTATTATTTTGTATGTTGGTGTATACCATTGCCTGTATTATTTTGTATGTTGGTGTATACCATTGCCTGTATTATTTTGTATGTTGGTGTATACCATTGCCTGTATTATTTTGTATATTGGTGTATACCATTGCCTGTATTATTTTGTATGTTGGTGTATACCATTGCCTGTATTATTTTGTATGTTGGTGTATACCATTGCCTGTATTATTTTGTATATTGGTGTATACCATTGCCTGTATTATTTTGTATGTTGGTGTATACCATTGCCTGTATTATTTTGTATGTTGGTGTATACCATTGCCTGTATTATTTTGTATGTTGGTGTATACCATTGCCTGTATTATTTTGTATGTTGGTGTATACCATTGCCTGTATTATTTTGTATGTTGGTGTATACCATTGCCTGTATTATTTTGTATGTTGGTGTATACCATTGCCTGTATTATTTTGTATATTGGTGTATACCATTGCCTGTATTATTTTGTATGTTGGTGTATACCATTGCCTGTATTATTTTGTATGTTGGTGTATACCATTGCCTGTATTATTTTGTATATTGGTGTATACCATTGCCTGTATTATTTTGTATGTTGGTGTATACCATTGCCTGTATTATTTTGTATGTTGGTGTATACCATTGCCTGTATTATTTTGTATGTTGGTGTATACCATTGCCTGTATTATTTTGTATGTTGGTGTATACCATTGCCTGTATTATTTTGTATATTGGTGTATACCATTGCCTGTATTATTTTGTATGTTGGTGTATACCATTGCCTGTATTATTTTGTATGTTGGTGTATACCATTGCCTGTATTATTTTGTATATTGGTGTATACCATTGCCTGTATTATTTTGTATGTTGGTGTATACCATTGCCTGTATTATTTTGTATGTTGGTGTATACCATTGCCTGTATTATTTTGTATGTTGGTGTATACCATTGCCTGTATTATTTTGTATGTTGGTGTATACCATTGCCTGTATTATTTTGTATGTTGGTGTATACCATTGCCTGTATTATTTTGTATGTTGGTGTATACCATTGCCTGTATTATTTTGTATATTGGTGTATACCATTGCCTGTATTATTTTGTATGTTGGTGTATACCATTGCCTGTATTATTTTGTATGTTGGTGTATACCATTGCCTGTATTATTTTGTATATTGGTGTATACCATTGCCTGTATTATTTTGTATGTTGGTGTATACCATTGCCTGTATTATTTTGTATGTTGGTGTATACCATTGCCTGTATTATTTTGTATGTTGGTGTATACCATTGCCTGTATTATTTTGTATGTTAGTGTATACCATTGCCTGTATTATTTTGTATATTGGTGTATACCATTGCCTGTATTATTTTGTATGTTGGTGTATACCATTGCCTGTATTATTTTGTATGTTGGTGTATACCATTGCCTGTATTATTTTGTATATTGGTGTATACCATTGCCTGTATTATTTTGTATGTTGGTGTATACCATTGCCTGTATTATTTTGTATGTTGGTGTATACCATTGCCTGTATTATTTTGTATGTTGGTGTATACCATTGCCTGTATTATTTTGTATGTTGGTGTATACCATTGCCTGTATTATTTTGTATGTTGGTTTATACCATTGCCTGTATTATTTTGTATATTGGTGTATACCATTGCCTGTATTATTTTGTATGTTGGTGTATACCATTGCCTGTATTATTTTGTATGTTGGTGTATACCATTGCCTGTATTATTTTGTATATTGGTGTATACCATTGCCTGTATTCTTTTGTATGTTGGTGTATACCATTGCCTGTATTATTTTGTATGTTGGTGTATACCATTGCCTGTATTATTTTGTATGTTGGTGTATACCATTGCCTGTATTATTTTGTATGTTGGTGTATACTATTGCCTGTATTATTTTGTATGTTGGTGTATACCATTGCCTGTATTCTTTTGTATGTTGGTGTATACCATTGCCTGTATTATTTTGTATGTTGATGTATACCATTGCCTGTATTATTTTGTATGTTGGTGTATACCATTGCCTGTATTCTTTTGTATGTTGATGTATACCATTGCCTGTATTCTTTTGTACCCCGTGTTTGTTTCTTACTTTTTATAGCACCACAGAATATGTTGGTACTTTATAAACCAATAATAATAATAATAATAATAGTGGTAATCTGTACATGGGGAAAAAAATCACAATTGTAATTTTATTAAATAAAATAGACTTCACTAGGCGACAAGCCACAAGCCTATTGTGGCTGTAAATTTCAAGACGCTGTCCATTTTCTGGTGGTCTAAAGTATTCACTAGTGCAGCTCTCTTAGTTGGATTTGTAAATTCATTGAAAGACAGTGAATTTTGTCTTTCAGTGAATTCACGCTGATACATGCAACCCATGGTGGCACATAAGGAAATCACTATGTGGTTCTCATTCATCACAGTGTTCCTGGTGAAGGAAGTAGTGACTATTGTTTGTTCTACTGTACATGTTAAAAACAGTGGTGTCATTTTCTGTAAGCAAAAATATAAGAAAAATGTTTACAAAATATTCCTCCAAACTTGGTCAAGCCTGCTATTTTTTTTACTTATATTTAAAATAAAACAAAACAGCCATTATTAACCCTTTTACTCACCATGTAGGCTGACTTTGGTCAGGAAGGTCAAGCCCATGTGATGACCAGGGCTGTGGAGTCAGTACAAGAATCATCAGACTCTGACTCCTCAGCTTATGAAACTACCAACTCTGACTCCAGGTACCTAAAATTGCTCCTTGACTCTGACTCCTTCGTCTCATACTTACCAGGGCTGTGGAGTTAGTACAAAAATTATGCAACACAGACTCCTCATACTGACTCAGACACTTTTTATATACATGGACAAGTAATACAGCAGGCTTGTATGGCTGGGTCACCTCAGCAGGGTGGCAAAATGCATTTCAAAAATGCAGAAATGAGGCTTATTTAAATTTACCCTGTCATATAATATGTTTAGATCTATAAAAATTGAATGGAGACAGTCACAGTAGTAGTGCATAAGTCTAATGAAACTAGTGAAAAAGTCTTCATATTTTGTAAGTAGAGGATTTACTTTCACAACACATGTAAATTACAATAATGGTAAGAAATAGGAAAAAAATTATAATTGCTTTGATAAATCTGGCTCACTGTTTTTTTCACTTACAACTTTAACCAGCACAGAGATTGGAGCCTCAAGTAAGCTGACAAGATTCTTCTAGGAAAATGAAAATTGAGACTTCTATCAACTTAAAGGACTCCTGACAGCAAAATGTATCTTTACATACCTGGGGCTTCTTCCAGCTCTTAGAAGTCATTTGTGTCCCTCACCGCAGCTCTGGCCCTCTTTTGGTGTCCCACTAGCCGCCTGTAAAGATCAGTGGGTCAGCATTTCTGCACATTCACGTTCGCGTGCGAGTGCCCTTGATTGAATGCGCCCAGGACATCAGGTGTGAACTGTGCAGTAGTACTGCACAGCAGCAGTACGCGCCAGGTCATGTGGTTGTGCACGCATACGGGCACTCTCACGTGCCGTGCATGTGCAGAAGCAACACAACAATGAATCAGCTATCCTTACAGTTGGTCAGTGGGACAACAAGGAGGACAGGAGCTGTGATTAGGGACACAAATGATTTCTAGGGGCTGGAAGAAGTCCGAGGTAAGTAAAGTTCCATTTTGCTTTTTCGCCCTGGGAGTCCTTTAAATAGCGATTTCTGGCAAGACTTATTAGAACATAGAAGATTTCTAGGGACGCAGAAGATCAAGATCAGGTTCTAGGAGAAGAATGTTAAGGACTTAAGAAGGTTAAGAAATATTAAGAGGTTGCCCCAAACTTGCTAGCTTCTCCTTCCAGCATGGAAAATACAGTTTTATGTATGAGTATGTCCATGCGTGAATACATGCAAAGTGTTTGAAATAAAGTGTTGACAGACACCATGCTGTAGGCCTATTGCACATTTATATGGTAAATAATATGAGCAGCTTGTCCAAAAATAGTGTGATGCCCATTGATGAGTAGGGAAACATGCACACTTTTCCCCATTCACTGTGATAAATGCAGCTGATGTATGGTAGTCTGCAGCTTCTTCTAACATATCCAGACTATCTAACATATCCAGACTGGTAATCTTAGCTGCACAAAAACAAGGGGTCACAAAGTGCAACCCCTCATCTTCATAATTACTAGACCCATTAAGTTTATTACTTTAAATTGTTTCACTGAAGTACACTAAGCCAATACGTTCATTTGCTGAATACAAGTGGTTTATTTCACATAAAATCCTTTTATTTATTTACTATCCAGAGCACATAAAATGCTTAAAATAATAAACAATGTTCAACAATGTTAAGAAACAAATATGTCTCCCTCACAACAATCTGTAGGGAAATTGAAAGAACAGAAAAATCAACATACAGAGAAATGTGGGCAATGTGTTCTTCAATAAGATTTTAGTTTTAAGCCTTTAGACTTAAACCTGAAGAAACAGGATAGAATGTACCAAAGCATATTATTTGGCAGGAATTGATCAAATGAAAGTGTGAATTCTTCTTGCAATATGTTCTTCCAATTCTAAAGGTAATGTATAGTGATTTTTATAGCATTTGTATTGATTTAATGTATTTAGTAATGCTTCTGTTTGGATTTTGGTATACAGTATATCATATTCATCACAAATATCTAGTGCAGTAGCTAAGCAACCAAGCTATAAACAGGGACTCTGGAAAACATATTGTAACAATTGTGGAACTTTCTCCGTGATCAGCGCACAACGCGTGCGCTGACACGGCGGAAATCCTCCACAAGCGTATATTTGCAGGCACCCAGCAAAAGGTGCTACGCACCTGTAGAGGGAAATTCCTGTCGGCAGATGGCGCTGGGGAGTGCAGAGGAACCAATCCTCTGTACCTCCACAAGTGCCAGACAGGAATTGTACGAAGCGCAGAACGCAATCGCAAGAGAGGCGATTGCGAATGAGATTGAGCAAAGGGACAGGTTGTATGTGTGTGCACTAATCCAGTCGCCATCCCGCGACCGCGCACACACACAACAGCAGATATGAAATAGGAACGCGATCGCGAGAGGTGCGATCACCAGACGTGACACAAGGCAGATCAGAATAGAATACGAGGGTAGCAAAGGCACAGCAAATAATACAATAAGGAGATACGGAAAACAACAAACGCTAGCTAACCACGAACACCGCACTCATTCACAACAGTGCACGCGGTTATGCGCGATCTCCACGTGATAAGCACAATAGAGACAAGCACGCTTAACTAACCATTAACAGACAAACATGAAACAGAAGACGCGAGTGCTTGCTTAACGGTTACCTCACCGAGCCTCCAGCAAGCGTAGCGGACAAGACAGACACACGAAAACAGGGACAAACTAGAGATAGGATCCACAACACTAGCGAAAAGTGGCTAGCGTGATCCAGGTACAGAGTAGCAGAACAGAAGGATCCCCAGCGCTAGCGAAAAGTGGCTAGCGCGATCCCAGGAGACAGAAGAGAAGGATCCCCAGCGCTAGCGAAAAGTAGCTAGCGCGATACCAGGAGACAGAACAGAAGAGATAGCTGGTAGCAACCGCTGCACCAGCTATACTCCAAGAACAGAGATCAGAACCATTTCCTGTCGACCACAGTAGGGACAGGACAATGGCAACAGGCAAGACAAGACAGAACAGGCAATACAGATAATACAACCTGACTGGGCTAGAAGGGGAGCCTAAAGCAACCCCCAGGAATTAACTATACTATATAGCAATGGCTGACACTCCAGCAGTGTCCATCAGGAACAGACCATGGAAAGGAAATGACCAGCAAAGCCTTCTGGGAAACATAAAGCTCTTATAGTGCCAGTCATCAAAGAAGGCAGGTAGGGGATTTGCATAACGAATGTATGCAAATTCCCCAGCAAGAGAACAGACCAGAAACTTGCAATGGAAAGACAGGTCTCTGTTCCAGAGACCTGCAGCCCACAGACTAGAGGAATGGACAAAAAGCTGTCTGCCTGTGCAGCCAGCTGAGCGGATCATCACACATATTTATGGTGGTAAGTGTTCAATTGGATGCCTTAACCACCTGGTGTGTGTTTATGCCAGGTATATTAATGATTACAATTTCCTAGATTTTTTCAGTTTCAGTTCTTCAAGCTATTCAGTTGTGGCTTTATATGTGCTGAAGAGAGACACAGAATGCGCCTGGAAATGGATGCGGGTCACTGTTGTGCAACCGGCCAGGCTGCACATGCACGCTGGACCACTGAGATTATACCGGGATACACAGCGGAGGAATGGCGGGGCCCAGGAGAATGGCCATAAGGCTGCAGTAAACCCAGTAAACCCAGTAATATATAAGTAAATATAAACACAGCTTATTTCAGCTTATTTCATCATATCTGGTTTCCTTTAAAGCATTTAATAGTTTGGAATTTGCAGGAATTGTAAAACTTAGGCATCACAGGCAGGGTTTGTGTCAGGCAGTGGCAGGCACTTCTGATGTCGGGTGTTTATCTGCATTGTTGTAAATAACAACATATCATTCTCATTACTCTGTGCTTTAGATAAGGCCTATTCCACTAAAATTCCAATTGCAGCATGTTTTACTGCGCATTCAGTAGTAGGGATGGCCCTGCTTAGGAGAACTCATGGAGAAGCTTGTGATCAGTTGATCAGCTGATAGATTTGTAAGGTTCTGATTTGCAGTGATGACTTCCTGGTTTAACACATGATCAGGAGGACCAGCAAATCAGAATCTTACAAATCTATCAGCTGTTCAAACTGATCACAAGCTTCTCCATGAGTTCTCCTAAGCAGGGCCATCCCTATTTAGTAGTGCTGTTGTATGTCCAAATAGTATAATCATAAAGTACTGTTGCAGTTCATTAACAGCAGCGTTGTGTTGTAATACTCACTAAACTATATTTGCAATTGCAGGTTTTTAGACCAGTCCTACATTTCTACTCCAAGCCTATGAAGATATCACTGTACTGGAGTGAAAAATCTGAGCAGTATATCTTTGCACTTACAAAACTCACTGCAAATTAGTGTATATTCATGGATATTTTCTTTAATTGGAACAATTGATAAGTGGGATTTTAAATTTTGCCTATGGGCCGGTTCACATTGGCTGCAGCCATCATGTCGGTCACATGTTTTTCTCCAAGCCTGCAGAACATCATTTGACATCTTCTGGGCACTTCCGGTGGCTTTCACCAATTTTCACACCCACAGGGGGACACAGGGACGTGGCAGTAAGCAACCCTGGAAGCATCATGTTGCTTCCAGGGTCAGCTGAAACGATGGGAAAAATCAAAGTCTAAACACGGCATTCACGCAAATGATGGTAAAATGTGGTACAGGTGCTGCCTATTCATTTGATTAAGCAGTGCTTTAACAACAAGCTCCATGGCCGTCGGGAAACCTCGTAATACAATCTTACTTTAACCCCCTTGCCGTTACAATTCTGGCGGCAAGGGGGCAGCGCAACACTTTTTAAAAAAAAAAAATTCTAAATCATGTAGCGAGCCCAGGGCTCGCTACATGATAGCCGCTGACAAGGGATGATCCACCCCTCAGCGCTGCCTGGCACTGATTGGCCAGGCTGCGCAAGGGGTCTGGAGGGGGGGCGGCGCGGCGGGTAGCGGCGAATCGGCGGCGAGCGACGGTGATCGGAAACTGCTAGCAAAGTGCTAGCTGCGTGCAGGAAACATTTTTGGGGGGAAAATCGGCCCAGCGGGGCCTGAGAAATCCTCCTATGCAGGTTACCTCGAGCTGAGCTCGGGATAACCGGCAAGGAGGTTAAGTAATGAGAAATAAACATAAGACATTTGTACCTTTTTGCTTAGCAGATTTACTATTTATGTTCTAGGAAACATGAAAGTAAATGCATTTGTTTGCAAAATTAGGCAAAAGAACAGTGGAAGTGGCACACCTTACCCGTGGAGTGGGTGCATAGCTTGTAGGTGCTGAGCCCAAGCACCAAATGACATATAGCCAATTGTAAGTCCAGGCTAGCACACCGTTTAAGTTGCAATAGTCTTTTTTATTGCTACATCAGCACAAAAACAAAAAAATGTCTGTTTGTCTGCAATATCTGATGAAGGGGACCCGCTGCCGGCCCCGAAACATTTGTATGTGCTGATGTAGCACTAAAAAAGACTATTGCAACTTGAACAGTGTACTAGCCTGGACTTACATTTGGCTGTTTGCAAAATTAGATACATCAAAATTGTTTCTGAGATTTAGAACCCCTTTGATTTCCTTTAAGACTTCACTTCTTCACAAATGTGATCTTTTCTTTACTTCCTGCACTCAATCATACAGCCTTCTGTGCTGCTCTTGGCTGCAGGAGTGACCTCATGAATGCTTTAACTTGGAATAATACACAGTACATTTTCTGCCATGTAAATCACTTTGAAGCCCTTAAAAAGGAACTGGTTACCTGAGGTGAGAGGGATATGGAGGCTGCCATATTTATTTCCTTTAAAACAATACAAGCTGCCTGGCAAAAAAAAAAAAAAAACAGTTTCCCAATTGCTCAGACCACAAATCTTTTCTCAACCAGGGAATCAACCAGCCAACCCCCGGATCCTAGCAACAGGTGTCAAAATCCAATGTGAAAAGAACAAACAACTGAGTCTGAACCTGGATTTGTGCAATTATAGCTTGATTTATTTGTAGCTATAATTGCATACATCCAGGTCGAGACCCAGTCGTTTGTTCTTTTCACCTCTAATACTTTTAACCATATACCCTGAACAAGCATGCAGATCAGGTGTTCTGACTCAAGTCTGACTGGATTCACCACATGCTTGTTTGAGGTCAGTTTCACATTAGCAACCAACGTCTTGGATGTGGTGTGATTGGATGATCGAACCGCAACGTTAAAAACAGGCTTTGAAGTTACCTGGGGTAATGCGCGGTAATGAGCCTTCATGTAATTCTTGGCAGCGAATCAAATCTTAAGTGAGGCTCTCTAGCGCTAATTTTTTTGTTGCAGAAATACGCATTGCAGGCAAGTGTATAGACAAAACTTGCTACCATGCATGCGCACCAAGAAGCAAATGTAAACATTTTAAAATGACTTCTGATCACCGCACGTTGCTGCAGATGTTGTCCAATAACGTGCTGATGCTTTCACGTCACGATGCTTCGCATCTCATCAGGTATGGAATAGACTTTCATTGATTTAGCGTAACCCTGCAGTATAGATGGGTAATGCAACACAATGAAAAGGCTGTGAGAGGTACCTTAGGGCTGAGACTCAGACACTACTGATGGAAGAAGATTTAGGGCCTGTTTCCACTACATGCGGCTTGGATGCTGAATGGATGCAGAAAAACTGACTCCAATGAATGCCCATGGGCCTGTTTCCACTAAACGCAATTTTTCTGATTCAGATTTTCCAATAGGCATTCATTGGAGTCAGTTTTTCTGCATCTATTCTACATCCAATCTGCATGTAGTAGAAACAGTGTCCGGGGTAAGAAAGGGGTGGGTCTTGGAGATATTACAGAGGTATAAATTGCAGGCTCTGGTGATGTTTTGGATGTGGGGGGTGAAGGAAATGTCAGACTCCAGGGTGCTGCCTAGGCAACGAGCCTGGGAAGTAGGACGGATGGTTGTGTTATCTGTAAAAATGTCTTTAAATGTACACAAAAGAATAAAAAAGTCAGATATGTGGAGGCAGTGCGGCAGTTTTTGTTTCTTTGCTTTATTTTAAGAGGCCATGATCAACAGTTAATATTTGACCTTAGAAATGTACAGGCTTACAGAAGCTACATCATTTATATGAATGTTTTACCCTAAATGTTATTCAAGTGACTTAATAAATGCTTTATTATTACCCTTATCCTGTCTATTTTTTTTTTTCATGAAAAACTATGACCATGTTAGGAGTTAGATTGTGAGATCCTCTGAGGGACAGTCAGTTACATGACTATATACACTATATAAAAGCACTTCTGAAGATGCCAGTACTGTATAAGTAATTGAAAGGCTTTCCTCAAGAAATGACCAACCGTACATTGTTGTAGTGACATTACATTACTGAGCCTAACTGATGGACACAGTTATTAGCATTATTTGTTTCAAAGTATTATGCAAATTGCTGCAGATGTGTTAGAGATGAAGTGAACAAAAACTACATTTAACAAACTGATTCAACTACAGTACTTGCTTTTTCAAAAGGGGCGAGAGTAAAAATAAAGAACCTAAAAAATTACAGCATTTCAGCTGCTCAATTTGTTCTGATAAAATCCATAAAGTTGTTTATTTTTAGCTTGTTGGCAAGGAACACAGTCTAATGGCTTGCTTCAGACATATATCAATAAGGAATGCACTAGCAGCATTTGAGTCACATCAAAGTAAGTTATTTAAAAACACTACACAGACTTAAGTTATAATGAAGGGAGGATCACTTTAAAGTACAAGTCTGAAGCCTGAAAATGTGATTTTTGATGAATGTCAGCTCTTCAAGCTTAGGTGTTCAAACTCAGTCAGAGTATATATTCACGGCAAAGTTACTTTTAATAAATAATGTTATCCTGATTTCAACAAATAATGGAGTCTTCTCATCTGGGTTCAAATAGAAAGATTTATACCTTTGCCAACAAATGCAGCAATGTTATTGATCGACGGTCTACAGGGAAAAAAATCTTACCATAAAAATAAGTATAATTTGTAAAAGAATATTTACCAGAATACTAAGCAGTGGAGTCAAGCAAAAAGAGGAAGATATTTAACCACTTGAGGACCCACCCTTTACCCCCCCTTAATGACCAGCGCTGTTGTAGCTGATCTGTGCTGGGTGGGCTCTGCAGCCCCCAGCACAGATCAGCGTGCAGGCAGAGCGACCAGATCGCCCCCCTTTTCTCCCCACTAGGGGGATGATGTGCTGGGGGGGTCTGATCGCTCCTGCCTGCGGGTGTTGCGGGGGGGGGGGCACCTCAAAGCCCCCCTCCGTGGCGAAATCCTCCCCCTCCCTCTCCTACCTGGCCCCCCCTGGAGATCCGGGCTGCACAGGACGCTATCCGTCCTGTGCAGCCAGTGACGGGACGTCCCCTGTCACATGGCGGCGATCCCCGGCCGCTGATTGGCCGGGGATCGCCGATCTGCCTTACGGCGCTGCTGCGCAGCAGCGCCGTACAAATGTAAACAAAGCGGATTATTTCCGCTTGTGTTTACATTTAGCCTGCGAGCCGCCATCGGCGGCCCGCAGGCTATTCACGGAGCCCCCCGCCGTGAATTGACAGGAAGCAGCCGCTCGCACGAGCGGCTGCTTCCTGATTAATCAGCCTGCAGCTGGCGACGTAATACTGCGTCGCTGGTCCTGCAGCTGCCACTTTGCAGACGCACGTTATGAGTGCGCGGTGGGCAAGTAACGTAAATTTGGCTCCTCTTTTCACAAATATCAACCACTTTAAGGAAATTATCTTTGAAACATTTAAATCAATATTGTTGTTTGGCATCCTTGGGGATTTGTTTTGGCTTCACAACAACAAATTCAACATGTTGCTACCACTTTAAGTAATATTGGCCTTCTGGCTACTGGCTGCATTAAATTCTTGTTTTGGGGGGATTTCAGTATGATTAGATAGGTTGGAATGGGTTCCGTATTTGTCAGTTAGCCAGAGTATCTGCATTCTAAAGAAGAGTTTAAATGAGAAAAGTCTCTTTGCATAGTAACTGGTCTACAGAGAAAATTACATTTCAAGAAATGTGTGTATCTACACAATTAGTGGAATGCTTTTACAAGCTATGATTACAGTACCAGGCATCTTCCACAGAAGCTGCTGGTTAATTTGTACAGATGCACTATAGAAAGGGTTTCGATCAATTCCATGACGGCCTGCTACAACAGCTGCACCAAGGTTGTTAGAGAAGCTCTGCAGCTAGTTGTTAAAACAGCAGAAGTCATTATCTGCACCGGACTACCATCTCTGGAACTCTTGTATAAGAGAAGGGCCAAAAATATTGTCAAGCACAACACACAACACTTAACCTTGAAAACACCTTTTTTGAGCTCCTTCCATCAGGTAGACGTTTTAGATCAATCCGCACACAAACAAACAGACAGAAAACCAGTTTTAATCTGAATATAAGACGCTCTGGAATGTAAGATGCACCTAGGTTTAGAGGGCAAAACTCATGGAAAAATGTATACAGTATATACTAAACCTGGTGTGTCCATGTTCCAGGAGCGTCTTGTACATGTTCTCCCCCATTTTCCTCCTGTGTCCACTATGTGTCCCTTCTTGTCCTCCTGTGTGTGTCATCCATTCCTGCCACCCTGTGTGGTCCTCCTGTCCTGTGTGTGTCCCCTCCTGTCCTGTGTGTGTGCCCTCCAGCCCCCCTGTGTGGTCCTCCAGTCCCCTTGTGTCCCCTCCTGTCCTGTGTCCTCCAGCCACCCTGTGTGGTACTCCAGTCCCCTTGTGTCCACTCTTGTCCCCCTGTGTGTGTGGCTGTGTTGCCTCCTGCCCCCCCCCTGTGTGTGTTTCCACATCCCCTTCATCCCCCCTCCCGTGTGGTCCTCCAGGCCCTGTGTCCTTTCCTGTCCTCCTGTGTGTGTCTGTGCTCCCTCCTGTGCATGTCCATATCCTCTCCTGCCCCCCGTGTTGTCCTCCACTACAGTCCCCATCCTGTCCTCTCTGTTGCCTTGTCCCCTCCAGCCCCCTCCCCCCTCCTGAATGTCTCCGCTCCCCCTTGGTAACAATTATGGCAGAGCAACTCACCTTCCTATTGATTCCAGCTCTGTGTTATCCGCTGTGTGGTCCTCCACCTCCAGCATGTCAGCGCTACACCTGTAAAAGGAAAGTTAGTGGCAGAGCGGCTCACCTGCCCAGTGGTGACGATCTGCAGACATCTCACGTACCGTGCGGCTTTCCCTAGTGATGGCTCCTGCTAGTGTTGGGCGAACACCTGGATGTTCGGGTTCGAGAAAGTTCGCCGAACATGGCCGCGATGTTCGGCATGTTCGGGCCGAACCCCGAACTCCCCGAACATCCCGCTTTTGGCGGCCCTATGGGGTCGCAGGCATAAGGGGGGAGCATGCCCCGATCGCGGGGAAATTCCCCCCACCCCCTCCGCTAGCGCTCCCCCCTCTGCCCGCTTCCCCATACAAAAGTTTAAGGAAGTAAAACAGTACCGGTGGTAGTGGGTGGCTGGCAGTGGGCGGCACTGTGAAGTGAGTGACTGAGGAGGAGGAGTCCGGAGAGTGACGCGTTGAGGGAGGCCGGGCAGCGGGCGGTTCAGCAGTAGTACCGTACTACTGCTGAACCGCCCGCTGCCCGGCCTCCCTCAACGCGTCACTCTCCGGACTCCTCCTCCTCAGTCACTCACTTCACAGTGCCGCCCACTGCCAGCCACCCACTACCACCGGTACTGTTTTACTTCCTTAAACTTTTGTATGGGGAAGCGGGCAGAGGGGGGAGCGCTAGCGGAGGGGGTGGGGGGAATTTCGGACCCCCCCCCGCGATCGGGGCATGCTCCCCCCTTATGCCTGCGACCCCATAGGGGGGCAGTATTCGGCCGAACAGGGCCCTGTTCGACCCAACAGGGGCCCTGTTCAGCCCTGTTTGGCTGGCCATTCAGCAGTTCGGGCGAACCCCGAACAGTTTGGCCGAACACCACCAGGTGTTCGGCCGAACTCGTACATCACCCGAACAGGGTGATGTTCTGCAGAACCCGAACAGTGGCGAACACTGTTCGCCCAACACTAGCTCCTGCTAATGACTCATTGAGTCATTAACAGGAGCTTTCACTAGGGGAAGTCACGCGTTATGAGATTGCATTTCTACTTTTCACCAACTGTTTTTTTGCTGCTTTTTGCTGAGAGATCTGATGAGTAGGGAGCTTTTTTTTCTTTAAAGAAAATTGATTAATCAAATATGGATATCATTATTTATCTTTTAAAGTGCTAGTGTTTTCTTTTCCTGAATTAAATACAGTCACAGTGGGATTCCACAATGATATGCACAATTAGATATGAATTGCCTGTTACTATCCCTATGTTCCCAATATGCACCGTGGGGCTGTCATGAAAACTAATTTTGTTGGGTTACACAATGACAATAATGTGCTTGAATCTTCTATGGATGTTGTATGCTATACATGGGAAGTAACAGGTATACCTAAAATGACTTGTTGGTTTCAGTAGTTCACAATAACACATTTGATGACCATTTTTAAGATAATGCATATAGTGGATTGTCTATAAGCCAGTGAAATAACTGAAATTCATATCTAATTGTGCATATCATTGTGGAATCCCACTGTGACTGTATTTAATTCAGGAAAAGAAAACACTAGCATTTTAAAAAATAAATAATGATATGCAAATTAGATTAATCGATTTTCTTTCAAGAAAAAAAAGCTCCCTACTCATCAGATCTCTCAGCAAAAAGCAGCAAAAAAACAGTTGGTGAAAAGTAGAAATGAAATCTCATTGTCAGTCCCAGTACATTTTTACTTTTGATCTTCAAGCACTACAGACAGTATCAAACCGAGAAAAAAAATTGTGGGGTAAGCATTATTGAAGACTTTCAATGCTGATTCATTCTACCCACCTATAATCCAATGTGGAAATGGGTTGCTCTCAAAAGACTATAACAACAGGTTACCTTCACACATCAATTTCCCAGGGAATTTTCATCCTCACACTGGGGACATGCAATGTAGTTTTCTATACTGTCAGTCTTCAAATAGTAGTTTAAGCCATTCGCGTTTTCACTTGAGAAATGTTCACCTCCCATTCATTAGCCTATAACTTTATCACTACTTATCACAATGAACTGATCTATATCTTGTTTTTTCCGCCACCAATTAGGCTTTCTTTGGGGGGTACATTTTGCTAAGAGCCACTTTACTGTAAACGCATTTGAACAGGAAGAATAAGAAAAAAACTGAAAAAATCATTATTTCTCAGTTTTCAGCCATTATAGATTTAAAATATCACATGCCTCCATAATTAAAACTCACATATTGTATTTGCCCATATGTCTCGGTTATTACACCATTAAAATTATGTCCCTATCACAATGTATGGCGACAATATTTTATTTGGAAATAAAGGTGCATTTTTTCCGTTTTGCATCTATCACTATTTACAAGTTTAAAATAAAAAAAAATATAGAAATATTTCATCTTTACATTGATATTTAAAAAGTTTAGACCCTTAGGTAAATATTTACATGTTTTTTTTTATTGTAATGTTTTTTTGTTTTTTTTTATATTAAACATTTTATTTGGGTATTTTTGGGAGGGTGGGATGTAAAGTATAGTTTTATAATGTAATTGTGTGTTGTTTTTAATTTTTTTTAATTTTAGTTGTAGTTTTACTTTTTGGCCACAAGATGGCGGCCATGAGTTTGTTTACATGACATCACTCTAAGCGTAACACACGCTTAGAGTGACGCATCGGGGAGGGAACGGCCAGAAAAAGCACAGCTTCCGAGAGAAGCTGTCGCTTTTTCAGCGGGGGAGAGGAATCAGTGATCGAGCACCATAGCCCGATACATTGATTCCGTGGCTACCGAATCCGCGGCTGGGAGTGCGCGTGCAAGTGCGCGATCGGCCGCGGGAGCCCGCGGTAATGCGCATGGTTCCTGGACGTAGTTTCTTTGTCCAGGAACCAAAATAGGTTAAATATTTACATAACATAATCATGTGGGTAGGTCTAAATTAAAACTTTCCAATTGCTTGTAATTGCTATGAGTCAAAGGGAAACTTGTTTATTCCTCATGTTCAGTAGTCCTAAGGAGAGCTGAGAGTTTATATTGTCCCTGGGCACTACTGTAGATAGTTCAGAATACTCTGGAGGACCTGCTAAATATTGCTCAAAGACAGGTAAACCAGCATCCCCATGAACATCAACATAATGACAAAGGGAAGCTTTTCATTTTGAATTAGCCATACAGTTTTCTTGGAAATAGACAAACGGCCACCACATAAAATATTGACTGATGACAGCATTTAAGTATAGGAATATTTATTGGACTTTCCCTCAACAGTGTTACATCAATATTAGGCTAGCATACTGTACAACTGCATCATTAGCACAAAAAAACCTACTGAATAACAGTAAAGTAGTACAACCCCTTTAGGCTGCTTCCACACAGGGACGTTACAGTCGCACGTTAGTGCAGCCTGTAACGCTCCCCCAATGCACAGCAATATAACACAAGTGGGCTGTTCACACTGCCCACGTTGCGTTACATGTAACGCTGCACGTTGTAGTGAAAGTGCAGCATGCTGTGTGTTCTAGGGGCTTTAGCCGCGTTAGACTGTTTGCACATGCTCAATGGGGGGTGAAGAGGAGGCGGGGAGATGCCGCTACAGTAGCCGCGCACATGGCTACTTAATATGTACTGCACTGGCGGCCGCTGATTGGCCGGCGGGACCACGTGATGCGGAGTGTCTCGCTCCGCATCACGTGGTCCCGCCGGCCAATCAGCGCCACCCTGGGAGACCTTATGCCATTAGAGCCGCCTAACGCGGCTCACTCTACCGTCAAGACAAGACAAGACAAATAACATTTATATTGCGCTTTTCTCCTTGCGGACTCAAAGCGCCAGAGCAGAGCAGCAGCCACTAGGGCGCGCTCTATTGGCAGTAGCAGTGTAAGGGAGACTTGCCAAAGGTCTCCCACTGAATTAGTGCTGGCTTACTGAACAGGCAGAGCCGAGATTCGAACCCTGGTCTCCTGTGTCAGAGACAGAGCCCTTAACCATTTACCATCAGCCAACTGCCGTCCTCTCCCGCACCACCATGCGTTGCGTTAGGGGCACGTTATGCGACCATGACGTCCTCTAAAACGCAACGTCTTGGTGTGTAAGTGGCCTAAGACATAAGTAGTCATGCTTGTCTGTTACATTGTACCTTTAACTTGATAAATTGCTGTCCCACACACCCCAGTGAGTTCATGTTCTTTTTCTTTGTGGATTAACACTGTGGTGATCACTGAGGAATTTTCTTATATTTACATTTTCTTGAAATATATTTGAGTTCTCAATCTGTCAACAGAGACTCTGATGGGGATAATAATCCCTTTTTGAACTTCTATTTCCCTCAGACTACCAGCCACCACTTATACACAGCTGCTGTGTTGTGGTCACCGGTCACAATAGTTACGTCTACAAATTGTTGTCACTGTATACATTTCTGCCAGTCTGGAAAGATTTTGGAGGGAATTTTGATTGCAGAGTTCTCACTGAAAGACTTTTTGAAATATTTGTTCCTTGGACCTCCACAGCTTAAAAAACAAACCTTGGTGGTCTGGAAATTAAGAACAGCAATAAAACCTGTAGTGATGAGTTTGCCCAGTTTCACGATAATCAAAACTGTACCAGCAAGTGTCTAAGAAGATAGACACAGCAGAGAGGGTTGAGTTAGCTGCGTAATTGCCTCTTGCTGCAGTGCTCCACACTGTGCTCCATTCTCCCAGCATTTCCTCCTTTGCAGCAAAACAGTATTTTCTTTAGTTAGACTTTAAAGCCTAACTAGACCCAAGAATGAATGCAGCAATTTCTGAAAGCAATCCTGTTGGTCATTGGAAAAGGGGATTTTCAAATTGAAAAAAAAAAAAGAAAAGCTCTTTGTGAGGCTGAATTTGCTGCGGCCATGTACCTATCCATAAATACTTAACTGCTTGATATTTCTTGTTATGTGAGTTTAGGTCTTATAATTGCTCATGCTCACTTCCTATGAACTACAAAGCCCCTCCACCACATATAGAAACATTTTCTATTGCTATGCAGGGACCCTGTGACATGTTGTCTGGGATTTATTATTCTTCTTACTTTGTGTGTCACATGATACTGCCTAATTTAACCCACCCAGGAGCTGATTCCGGAAACTACAAAAATCATGCTGTATTGTATTTCCAAGCACATTGTGACTGTGAAACCGATATTCTACATTCCCCTTTGCTTTTCTGCATTGCTTGTATTCACTTATTATGCTGACTGCTATTAGAATCAGCTTTGTTTAAACATAGCATTGGATTAAGCTTGAAGGAAAGGGGTTTTGTAAGGTGTAGAGAGGAAGCAACATTCTCATCACCTTTTCTGCATATCGAAAAAATGTATGCCGGTACTTGACACTGTTTACAGTTGCATAACATAGTTAACCTGAATGTGCAAGGAAAATCTGTTTCATTAGTTTTACCTGAGCTGTGGCTTTATATGAGGTTATCACTTACTTGCTGGTCTGTCTCACGTACACACAGCTATCTACAGGAGCTTTCTAGACATAAAAGCATCAGAGCTACCTTTCCATAGATACTACATGGATACCAAACTCTGGCTTTATGTATTTTAGAGCTATACACACAGACAGATGAGGCAAAATGAGGCAGCTGAATCTTGTTTCATTCAATAGATACAACCTGATCTTTTGCTCTGGGAATTGTTTTTGCTTGATGTTCCTCCTTAGTACTTCTTCCTCTTTATTCCTGTGTCTTTACAAAAGTATCCTTGGTATGTTCAACTTCACAAACCCCTTATATTATAATTTATTATTATTATCATCATTATTATTTTGTAAATTAGTATTTGTATAGTGCTGATATCTTTCACTACACTTTTACAGAGTATATATATACTATTTGCAAACGCAAAATTGCGATGTTCAGCCATCCCCAGTCATACTGTATGCCCATTGTAGTCTAGGATCTTTTTTTTCTACTAGTACCATGGGCTCAATTTACTAGATACTTCTGACACCTTTTTTGTTGTTGTTTTTGTTTTGTTTTGTTTTGTTTTTTGTCATAGTGCAAAATGTCTGTTACACACTCTTGCATCTAAAATGAGTGCAGGTAAACACCATTGGTTCCTGTTCACCTGAGACCTAAAACCAATACTGGATGCTGTAACCTGTTTTATTGTATCTGTAAAGGACAAGGGGGGGAAAGGAAGGGGAGGGGGAGAGCGCACTCAATAGACAATTTGAGAAAACTAGTTAGGAACCTGTGGAACAATCTCACCTGAGATTCTTGACTATTAGCACATATGGGTTGGTCGGCTGAAGAGCTTTTGTCCCACTCAGAACCGGGGACCATGTCTGTTTTATTGTATGTCATTGTTTTTCAAACATCAGAATTACATCAATGCAGTTGTTGCATGTATCATTTTTGTGTGAATACACAAGTCATTCTCAATAGTAAAAGTACAATAAAAAAAAATGACAAATGCATTTTCATTTAAATGATTACTACAATCTTCAGCACACAGTATTAATAAATTCCCAGTGTATAATTTTGAAGTATATTTCAATTGTTTAATTGTAAAAATCATACAATGCTTCTTTCTTTTTGTATGTTTGTTTTTTGTTTCTGTTTTTACCATATCTTAGTTTTGCTTTTTGAATTATGAAGATAATGATCATTAATTTCAGTGGCTTTTGTATTGTAAATGAAAATGTCTTACCTGGTCTTTTTACGAATTAATACCATTTTATTTATGCACACATTCCCATACCAATTGAGTGATTTAAATTCATTTGCCTAAAGCTGAATGGATTTTTAAAGGACCACTACTGTAAAAAAGTAAGACGTTGAAATCTGAAAGAACCGATGGGGGATTCTCAGGCAGGGAACACACTTGACTGTTTTCGTGCGCGTTTTCTGCACAGAAAAACTTAGAACTCATGTTAATCAATGGGCTAGTTCACACTTAACCTCCCTGGCGTTCTATTAAAATCGCCAGGGAGGCTGCGGGAGGGTTTTTTTTAAATTAAAAAAAAAGTATTTCATGCAGCCAACTGAAAGTTGGCTGCATGAAAGCCCACTAGAGGGCGCTCCGGAAGCGTACTTTCGATCGCCTCCGGCAATCGAAAGTAACAAGATAGGCCGCAATGAGCGGCCTATCTTGTTTCGCTTTCCTCGTCGCCATGGCGACGAGCGGAGTGACGTCATGGACGTCAGTCGACGTCCTGACGTCAGAGCCGCCCGATCCAGCCCCTAGCGCCGGCCGGAACTGTTTGTTCCGGCTGCGCTGGGCTCGGGCGGCTGGGGGGACCCCCTTTCGCCGCTGCACGCGGCGGATCGCCGCGGAGCGGCGGCGATCGGGCAGCACACGCGGCTGGCAAAGTGCCGGCTGCGTGTGCTGCTTTTTACAAAATTGAAATCGGCCCAGCAGGGCCTGAGCGGCGACCTCCGGCGGCATACCCCGAGCTCAGCTCGGGATTACCGCCAAGGAGGTTAAAGAGAAACTCCAACCTAGAATTGAACTTTATCCCAATCAGTAGCTGATACCCCCTTTTACATGAGAAATATAATGCTTTTCACAAACAGACCATCAGGGGGCGCTGTATGACTGATTTTGTGCTGAAACCCCTCCCACAAGAAGCTCTGAATACCGAGGTACTTTTGGCGGTTTGTTACAATGTAACAATGTTCACAGACAGGAATTAGCTGTTTACAGCTGTTTCTAACTGCCAAAACAGCTAGGAGCAGCTACATAACCTGCCCACAGTAAAAATGTCACCACGTAATAGATGTCAGAATGTAAATCGGGCAGAGGAAAGATTTTACAATGAGCAAACACTGACTAAATCATTTATACATAATTATGGTAAAAAAATTAAGCACTTTTTTTACTACATTATTTTCACTGGAGTTCCTCTTTAATATGTTGTTTGCACGCAGAAAAAAAACTGACATTCTGCATGATGACTCTGCACATTTTGTCAGTTTTCTGTATCAATTACATTAGCTGCTGTGAAAAAACGTGTGAGTTTTCCTGAATAGAAACACACTTGGGGCTTGATTCACAAAGCGGTGCTAACCTACTTAGCACGTCTAAAGTCTTTAGATGCGCTAACCAGGGTGCTAAGTAGGTTAGCACCGGATTTCTCAATCAGATCGTGCGCTAACTTTGCGCACGTAAAGTTTTACGCTAAGTCCCATAGGCTTTAATGGGCACTTCGCGCGGTGCGCCCTGTGCTCTGTGCAGTACGCGCGTAAAGTTTTACGCGCATAAAGTTTTGCGCGCGTAAAGTTTTATGCGCGAAAAGCTTGTTTAGAAGTGTTAAGGGGGTTTTCACAGGCGTGCTAACAGTGATTTGTGAATCAAGCCCTTGGTGTGCAGAAAACGTATGCAGAAAAACGCGCACAGAAAACTGAAAGACAAGTGTGTTCCCTGCCTCAGGGTTTTCTTTGTTTTCAAAAGCATTCCCTGAATGGCAGTTGCTCAGTCCAACTGCCAAAATAGTGTGCAAGTGAGTAGAGAGACTGGCTGGTATCTTACTATTTTGGCAGCTAGACTTAGCAACTGGCGTTCAGGAAATGCTTTTGTAAACAAAGAAAACCCTAAGAATACCCTATTAGGAGGTCCACCTTGTGCCAACATATGTCCCCCTTGTGGCTGAATGTTTTCTCGTTGTGCCTCCATGTGCCCCCCCTTGTGTCTCCATGTTTCCCCCTGTGCCTCCACGTGCCCCCCTTGTGCCTCCATGTTTCCCCCTTGTGTCTCCATATTCCCCCCTGTGTTTCAACTCACCTCTCTCCACTGGAGTTCAATGCTGTCCATCTGTCTCTTCATCGTTCATCTCTCTTCCTAGTACTGGCAATTCTGTATGA
The DNA here is from genome assembly GCF_040937935.1 of Hyperolius riggenbachi. Lineage (NCBI taxonomy): Eukaryota > Metazoa > Chordata > Amphibia > Anura > Hyperoliidae > Hyperolius > Hyperolius riggenbachi. Next base: position 396,449,475 of record NC_090646.1, read on the forward strand.
TGTGGAATGCTGGGCAGTGTAATGCATCTGTAGCTCCATCACTCTGCCTCCATTTCATGTGCACTTTCACCCTCTGCACTCTGGATAAGAGGACTTCTATTAGCCGCATGCAACCAGCCAGTCACCACCAGCAAGGCCAGCCAGACCAGCAACATAGCCATGTCAGCCAGACCAGCATCACAGCTAGGCCAACCAGACCAGCATCACCATCAGCCAGACCTGCATCACAGCCAGGCCAGCAAGACCAGCATCACCACGAGTCATGCCAGCCAGACCAGTATTACCACCAGTCAGGCCAGCCAGACCGATATCACCACCACCAGATATCCATTCATTTACCAATAGCCAGGACAGCATCACCACTAAACAGCCATCCAAGCATTACCAACAGCCAGGTCATCATCCCCACCAACCAGCCCTGCATCACCACCAGCCAGCCAGACCAGCATCATCACCAGGCACCCAGCCCAGCATGCTCAGAGCAGGTGAAAAAGACCTATCGCCTATGTCCCATGGGCTGCTTTAAGCATTTGGGAGCATATATTACTAAGGAAACCCCAGACGCCGGGAATTCAAATAGGAAATGGGAGTTAGTTCTGATTACTTACCTATTTAATAGTAAACTCCGCTCCTCTGCTCCTTCTTCTGCCCTTTGTCTTATATCACCCAAGCAAGTTCTTTATTGGCCTGGGGGGTTTTAAATGTAATTGAATTAGGTGACACTCCCATCACCTAATTGAAAAACTCACCAGCATTAAGCTGTGAATTGCATAGGGCCCACGTTTTCTCGTAAGGGAATCATCAGGGAAAAAGAAGAAAATCCGATTAACTTACCTGGGGCTTTCTCCAGCCCCTCACACCTGTCTGTCCCAAATAGGATATACTTGTTTTTCCCTGATGAATCCTTAAAGTTTTTTTTCTACGTTATATTTTCATACCTAATCAATAAAATGCCCTTTAAGCCACCAGCAAGCAAGAAAATACTCCAAATAATTTTGACACCAATTTTTCACCGACTTTTTGGTACTTTTTCAATCTTAGAGTGTTGTAAAGTTATGTTAAACAGAAGGAGAATCATTGGCCTATATGCAATTCACTTTTTCTCCCGAGTTTTCTCCTAGGAGATAATTTTTCATCTTTACATTTAATTTACATCAACTTTTTAGAATTTTGCAAAAAGTACCACAAAGTAGGTGAAAAAGTACTGTCCAAATTATTTTGAGTGTTTATTTGCTTGCTGGTGGTGTAAAAGGCATTTTATCTACAAGTTATAAAACATATCACCTAGGAAAAAACTCAGCTGAAAAAGTGAATTGCATATGGCCATTATCTCCTAGGAGAAAACTTAGGAGATAACGTGAATTGGATAAGGGCCAGGACTGATCTCTTAACAGCAAAAGAATATTCATTATTCAGACCCATAAGTCAACAGGCAGGAAAAGCCTGTGGTGGTTCAAGATAAAGTATAAGCTTTTATATTCACTGGCAGGTTGTGTGTTTTACTGAAATGGAAAGTTCTGCAAAGCTATTGATCAAATATATCAGGGTGACTATACATTTTCTATGATGTTTTTCTGTATTCAGCACCTTTGACTAATATTTGAAAATCTTAAGACAGAAACTCACTACACATTGTGTGTGTTTAACTGATTTGAAATACAAAGTGTTCAAGAAGAACAACAATGTATGTTACAAGAAGAGAGTAGGTGAAAAACTATGGCTTCTTAAAAGCTTTTAACCACTTCACATTTCCTCTACTTCAAAGAAATATGTTTCCAGAGTAGCATCTTATTTCAGCAAAAGCCTGTATAGCACATCCTGGGGAATGATGTATTTAATTTAAAGCAGCCTGCAAATATCAGGAAGAACTTCATCAGGAAGCACTTACAGTAATAAAGACTTACTAGAAAGTCATTGCTCATGCTTTGACTAAACAACTATAAGTACTGATGCCTCCAAGCAGTAAGCAAGTGTGTTTCTGCATTAAATAAGAGTGGTGTGCAAAGTTACTCTCTCCAAGGTATCTTATGGTCTAGCTACTGAAAACTGCAGCAGGCACAGAGTTCAATGTCTATATTAGATTACTGTACTAATGTCCAATTCTGCCTAGTTTGACAGAATTGAGCTATGTCATTTACTTTAAGTTATCCATGCAGGCTACCTTAAGAGAGAGTGATACTAGAAGTGTAAACTTTACTACCATGTAAACTTTAGATTGCTTTCTCATCTGTTGATTTTGCAAAAAAGTAATCAGCAACTAAATGGAGGAGTACTGCCATAGTAATGCACCATCATCATAGTTACTCTCTATGTGCCTGAATTAAAGAGCCAGGTGGTGTTAGTCTCATCCCCCTTGTCAAAATACTAGCCCACATGCATTTTTACATTAGAGGGTAGCTTGTTAGGTGGAGTGGTACAACCTCTATGCACACCTTCTCAATGCAGCTCCGTGTGAAAATGGGAATTTTATTTCCCACCAAAGTGAATCCTAATTTGCCATCTTTATGGAAAATGAAAAAAATCCTAATACATGAAGCAAGAAGCAAGCAAGGGAAAAGAACACAGAAGAAGAACATAAGAAGAGAAGAAAAAATATTGGTTAATAATAGTTTCAGATCATGATACAAAATTTTGATGATGGTTTAACTACCTGCCGACCACCCCACGCCAATGGGCGTGGGCGCGGCGGCAGACCCAGGACCGCCTAACGCGGTCCTGGCATAAGGTCCTGGGGCCAGCTACTGCAGGAGATCACACGCAGGCTGCGCACGCATCTCCTGCTTGAGAGACACAGCTCTGATCGCCGCTCGGGAGACTGTTAGACGGCATAATAGCCGCCTATTTACACAGTACAGAGCTGCAATCAGCAGCGCTGTACTGGGGACAGATGTGTGACATGGCTGTCCCCCTAGGGCACTAGAGAGAGATTGACTCTCATAGGCAGAAGCCTATAACAGATGATCCCCAGGATTGGCCAGCTGGGGAAAGGGAGGGGATTATGAAAAAAAAAGAGAAATAGTAAAAAATAATCAAAAAAGCATAACATAAATATTTATATATATATATAAAAAAAATAAACACAAGGGGGGGGGGGGTGATCAGACCTCACCAACAGAGAGCTCTGTAGTGTGCTGTATTGTGTGGCCTTGCAGCTTGGCCTCAAACCTGTAGTGGCCAATTACACAAAACACAGCCTGGTCTTTAGGGGGGTATATCACTGTGGTCCTCAAAAGGTTGATAAGGTTGTTTCATTACTCTTCATATTAAATGCATTATAGGTGACAAAGAAGCCCGTGGTCCGTGTGCAATTAATTTTCTTCTCATGAGTTTTCTCCTAGGAGATAATTTTCACCTTTTCTTTAAAATAACTTTGAAGCATTTTAGAATTGAAAAAGTACCCAAAAGTACTATCAAAATTATTTGATAGTACTTTTGACCTCTTAACTCATAGTCAGTAGACACATGGCAGCCAATCAGCTAGCACCCCCTCCTGGACTCCCCACCCCCTATCAAAAAGCAGTTGCAGTGGCCATATTGGATTCATTCTTTGCTAGCTGCTGACTGTTAGTGAGAGCAGGGCCAGACTTGCTGCAGATAGGTAGGGAAGCATTAGCTAGGCCTGTGTTCCTCACTTGCTGTGAAAGCACCCCAGACAGCCCTTTTGAGGCTAGCACATTGGTCTGCTGTGTTTTTTGTGTGTGACTCCCCACAGCCTACTGACATCCAGAGCTGTGTGCACAATACTGCTTTTGTTGTTGCCTCATTAGGTCGCATGCACAGAACCACTCCAGTGCATTATTATTTCACTGTATTCTGATAGTACTATTGCATTTCTCTGTGTGTGACACTCCACAGCCCACTGACAGCCAGAGCTGTGCACAATGTGATTTCTGCCCTTTAGGGATTAAAACCAACTTCGTACTTTTTGGTGGGACTTTCGGCATGCCCCTGACCAGGTGTTAGACCCCTTGAATCAACTTTTCCATCACTTTTGTGACCAGAAACATTCTGTATGTTTTAAAATTTGCCTGCCCATTGAAGTCTGTAGCGGTTTTCCAGATTTGCCTGTTTGCAAACATCTGCTGAAGTTCGTGTTCGCAAACCCAAAATTTGATGTTCGCAACATCTCTAATTAGGACAAGATTGTTTTGTAAGGGGAGAAAGTGACGTTTTTCCCACTCTTGCAAGGTGCCCTCTAATCTTAAAAGCCATGTGGGTTGGTAGTACATAGAAATACCCAGACAGCTCACAGTGACTCAAAATCACCTAGAAATAAGAAGGCAAAATTACAATTAGGATTGCTTTTGAATAAAAGGCTTTTTGGCTTCTTTTAGCCCTTCATACTTTCCAGGTGGTTGCATATGCAGGTGTCTGTGATGCATCATTGGAAACAAAAGTTGCTCACTTTGCCATCAGCAAGTAAAAAGTATTCAAAATAAGTTGTCAGAAACTAACACATTTGAAATAATCTGTTTTCACTTTTTCTTTTTCTTATTATGCCTGGATTTGCAAACGGTGCTGACATTGTGTTTTATTGATAATGTTGTTATTATTATTATTATTATTATTATTATTATTTATAATGCTGACATGATCTTCTGTAGCACATTACAGATTACCTTAATAAGTTTTCAGAGTTATTATGTTTTCAGAGTTCACAATCTAATTCCTACCATAGTAATAATGTCTCTACCATAGTTTATGGAAAATACATATTTGAGAAATAATTAACTAATCAGTATGTCTTTGGGATGTTGGAGGATACAGGAGTGCCTGGAGGAAACCCTAGACAAACATGTGAATGCCATGGAGATAGCACCCTGGCTGGGACTGGAGCCTGAAAATCAAATGCCACAAGGCAAGCGTGCTATTATAAAAGTAATGTTTCTCAGTAAAATTAAAAAAGCAATATATTTTACAACAACCAGTAAAAGGTAACAGGACCCTCGCAAAAAAACACAAAGCAAAAGTGTTAACCACTTTACCACTTTGCAACCATACAGAAAGAGATGATTTGCATATGCAGGTGTGATGCATCATGGGAAACCAACGTTGCTCACTTAAAGCTGAATTATCACAAATACCTTCTTTTTTGAGAAGACAAAATTACATTTAGCTTTATTGTGCCATGTCATTCTTTCATGCATGTGTATGTCTATTCATTCTATGCACTGTGCTGATATGACATTGCTATGCAAGGATCATGGCCACAGTGGTATTCTAAGCCAAAGAATGCTGTTATCTTATAATAAAAGCAGTGTTTCTCACTAAAAGTAAAAAAAGCAATATATTTTTACGACAACCAGGATAAGGTAACAGGACCCTAGCAAGATACATTGAAAAAGAAACAATGCAATAAAGCTTTGATTTTGTTGCAACTAGTGTTACAAGTTATTAGTAAGTGGGGGAGTACTTACCTACTTTATAGCTCGCTGGTTTTGGAAAAGTCCAGACCTCATTTGGCTAGAAAAACAAACAAAGGATTTCAGAAATAAGCATTCATCAATATACATAAGCATTCATAAACAAACCATTTACCCCTTGCTATTTGTATCTGCACATTATTCTACATAACCTATTCAAACGTGCATTATAAAAAACTAGATCCTGGCAAAAAAAGTATATATTTTAGCACACTGCCAATGCTTTTGCAGAAAAGCACCACTTTAAAAGTTATAATTCCATTCAGTAAATTTAGTTGAAGTTATGATACCATTAGCCTATTACCAGTTGAAGCTAGATTGAGAAGGGCTTTGAGTGCTAGGGGACTAAAGACTCTAACAGACGAGAAACCTAAACTTCTTGACATCTTTGTTTTCTTTATGCCTTTTCTTTATGTCTAAAGTGCTCTAACACGTAATTGTAGTTTTTTTTTTCAGATAGTCAAATTTGATTCCACATTCTCCCACACCCTGAACCTTTGTTTTAGCCCATTATACTGAGGGATAGGCCAAAATTAAAAATCTTTTTCCCTGTTTTTTTTTTTTTAATTTCAGCCCTCAGCAAGTAATAAGTATTCAAAATAAGTTGTCAGAAACTAACAATTTTGAAATCATTTGTTTTAACTACTTTTTATTATGCCTTGATTTGCAAGGTGGTGAAATTGTGTTTTATTGTAAAGGTTATTATTATTATTATTAACCTCTTGTGTAGCACTTTACAGAGTACATTATTATGTCACTTACTATTCCTTAGAGCAGTTTACGATCTAGTGCTTACCATAGTCATAATGGGCCTGATGCAATTGTCAGACTCGCCAGTGTTAAACGCTGGTGAGTCCAATAATCAGGCGACAATAAAGTCGCCTGATCCAATTGCATTTAGCCCTAGGCAGGGTGTTAAAAAAAACTCGCTTGGCCGATATTATCGCCCAGCAAATTCCTCACACCCTATCCTATTGCACTTTGCATGCCTCCGGGAAGTGATGCTTCCCGGCAGACATGAGCGTTAGCTTAGACCTGCAAAAAGCAGGTCTTAACATGCTAACGCACGACATCGCCGCTGCATCTGGGGGTCTCCTTTAATAAGGAGACCCCCAGAGGTCCACGCTGGCCGCTGCTAGTCTGTACAACCCCCCACGTAGCTGAAAAGATATTTGTAAGCAATTTCCCTCACGCCGCTTTACACCCGCCGGCCACAGCAAGTCCCCTCTGTGTAATAACACTGTATGAGTTACTGTAATTACACTCGCTAAATAACAGAGTAATTTTCAGTAGTCCAGCCTGTGAACCAATGGGGAGCCCCGGCAGCGGATTCAAAGATGCTTTGCCGGGACTCTGTTATTAGCGAATGTAATTACAGTAACTCATACACTATAATTACACAGCGGGGACTTGCGGCGAGATGCGGCGGCCGGTGGGTGTAAAGCGTCGGGAAGGAAATTGCTTACAATTATCTTTGCAGCTATGTGGGGGGTTGTACAGACAAGCGGCAGCTGGCGGCGAGCTTTGGGGTCCCCTTATTAAAGGAGACCCACAAATGCAGCGGCGGAAGATGGCGTCTGATGTTCGGCGGGTTGTGCGCATGTGTGGGGAGTGAGGCCGTGGTGCTGATGGACAGCACCACAGGGTAAAGCTTGCTCCCCATCGCCCGGTAATAGGGAGCATCGCTCAGGCTTTTGCCTGAGTAATGCTCCCTAACGATCGGCCATCGCACGAGTGAAACTGGCAATAGGATTTGCCGGTAATCCTCTTGCGATGGCAAGGTGATAAGTAGCTCGCATCTGCAAGCTACTTATCACCTGGAATAGCATCAGGCCCAATGTCTCTACCACAGTCTATAAAAAAAAAACCTGTATCTTATACTATAAAACCCCTGTGTCGCTGCGTCCAGCTGTCCCTGTGTCCCCGTTTTTTGCTACTGCGCATGTGTGCAGTAACAGACAGCTGGACAGGACCAGGGAGCAAGGTGGACGAGGGAGGTGGGTGAACAAGTGAGGCGGGGGTGCGGGCACTCGCACGCCAGATGTGCAAGCGCATGGCAGGCGCACGCATGCGCATTGGCGACGGCGGCAGGGAAAAGACCTAGAGCCCGTTTTTAAACGGGCTTGGGTCCACTAGTTTGGGAAATAATAAGTATGTTTTTGGGAGAATACAGGAGTGCCCAGAGGAAACCCATGCAAACACTGGACAAACATGCAAATGCCACGGGGACAGCACCTTGGCTGGGATTGGGACCTGAGAATCAAATGCCACGAGGCAAAAGTAATCACCACTTTGCCACAATACTGTGTGACCATCCTCTTAAAGAAACCTCAGAAGAAAGTTTTATTGAACCAGGGCTGCAATCTGAATGACCAATAATGAGCTCTAACAGCTGGAAATGGGAAGACCTAAAACTAAGTCAAAATGTTAAGGTCATGATTTCTCAGGTTTTTGGTCCTGAGATATGCAAGTCTACATTAATGTGAATCTTTTCTAACAGATCATGAAATGACCTTATTTTATGTAGCTTGTCAAGTTGGTGTGAGGTACTGAACCGTCAAAACAAAACCTTTCTGACCCAGAGAGAGGTTTTTTTTTTTTGTTTTTTTTTCACTCACGAACAACAGCCCTGATAATTATTAACTGTAAAAATCCCTGTAACATTAAAAGTACTTCACTGTGGAACACAGTGCAGTGCAACTGTATAGATTGAACTCTTTACATACTGCTAAACATTGTTATACTGAGTGTTTGGTGTGTATTGTTTAACTTCTTGATGACCGCGTCACGCCGATGGGCTTCGATGCGGTGGCAGCCCCAGGACCGCCTAACGCCGATTGGCGTAAGGTCCTTAGGCTGTGGTTTGCCGGCGATTGTGCACACCGATGGGCATCTCCTCTCTGATAGCGGTGCTCAGCTGATCACCGCTGGGAAACTGTTAGATGGCAAAACCCGCCGTCTTTTATTGCTGTACAGCGCTGCGATGTAAGGCAGTGCTGCACTGGGGATAGCCGCGTGACACGGCTGTCCCCTCTGTACTGCAGGAAGTGATCGGCTGTCATAGGCTGAAGCCTATTACAACTGATCACGCTGATTGGCTGGCAGTTGTGTCCTGAGTTGGACAGTCCGGCAACAAGGCCTTAAAGCTGCAATCGCCAATTTAGTGAGAAATGGCCTGGTCTTTAGGGGGGTTTAACACTGCAGTCCTCAAGTGGTTAATGCTCTTTGAGCACTTGTCAAATCATATGCTCAGTACACATGAACGTCCTTGGCCAATGAATTCAATTTTGATTCTGACTCTGCCCCTCTAATATTTTCTGTGTCTGACCCATAAGTAGGCTGCAGATCAGGGGTACTTCTGAATTAGTTTGCAACATGTTCCTGGAATATATATATATATATATATATATATATATATCTGCTAGACTTATTTCTTCTGCATTTGTATTTAATCCTGATGTATGCTATCTTTATTCCCATTGTAGGAAAACAATATTGAATGCAAAGAAAAAAAAAAGGCTGCAATGTTATCTATAGACTTTACTAGTGGCATGGTGTCAACATTTTGTATAAAGCAGCCCAGAGCATGTTAAGAAATGGTATTGCCTTTGTAATTATATATGGCTCTCACAAGGACTTATGCAAAATAAGACAGGATGATATATGAGATTATATTGTCTTGACCTTCTACTAAGCAATGGATCCACATTCCTTCATAGGAAATGAATATTACATTCAACTGATAGCACTAGTTTAGCACGTCCTGCTTGTATTTTATACTTTAAATAAAATATAAAATAAAATATAACACACCGTCATTCTAATATGAACTAGCAAAATTTTCACCTTACAAAAAAAAAATGATGATAACAGTTATGTATTGTTGTGCTAATCTCTCTTAAAGAAAATATACAAATGGTTTTACAAAATGTGTGATACAATCATATCAGTGAAAAAAATAGCTAAACAAATATTGAAAAGGGATGATTTACACTCAACAAAGGCATGCATTGTAAGCATATAACTTCATATATAATTCCTTACCATGTTGGGTACTTTGGATGCTACCCCCCACCCACATTAACACATGACAGCATCTCAAGGGCTATACATGTTTTAACTAAACTGTACTGTGATTTTGATCCAGTTATTTGTGCATTCCTTGTAGTTTTCCGTGTATTTTCCATTCAACATGCATTATTTTTATTTATTTATTTAAGTATTTATATAGCGCTAACATATTACGCAGCGCTGTACAGAGTATATAATTTCTTGTTACTAACTGTCCCTCAGATGGGCTCACAATCTAATCCATACCATAGTCATATGTCTATGTATGTATTGTGAGAATAGATGACAAACAGGTGGTATAATGGCCTTTCAAATTTAGAGACCTGAATCTCAGTAATATTTCGGCTTCTCCCATTCACCTGAAATAACAGGTGTTGGGATCAGACTTGAAGGTGACCCAAATGTGTACACTAATGCTAATAGTGTATGATAACGAAAGTGTAATTCATTTGAAAAACCTTTTTATCTAGTCTCTGCTACTTGCATGGTATTATTACTGTGTTTTACCTATGCCTATTGTGTGATATACAGTCTGTCATAATTCTAAACGCAAATAAATCATTTTTGCATTATTCTTTTTTTTATTTGGCTTGTGACGTGTCCAAACTCCGCCTCCATCCTTTCATCACCCATAGGAGGTAGTCAGAAAGGAGCTGGGGGTGGAGACCAATCAGTATTTCAATTCAGTACTACATTAGTTCTACTCAGTATTTTATCTTCTGCTCCTCTTTCCTTTTCCCTTGCTCTCTAAGTATAAATATTTCTACTCCCTTTCTCACACCATCTCCAATGTATCTATTATGTATAAAAAAAATTGCTTTAAAAGAAAAAAAAAATGGAAGAATGATTTCTTACTTCAAGCAGTGCCGGTAAGCAAATATATCTATGGATTTTATAAAGTACCTGGGGGTTATGTGGGAAAAGTGCAATATTTTATTAAACACTGAAAAGCAATGAATTTGTAATTGCAGTGTTGACCACAAAGAGTTATATGGGATAAAGGGGCGATTTGCTTCCATTTTGGAAAGGAACACCTTTTGCGTACATATTTTCTGGTGGCCGGTGAGTTGGACTGGTCGAATAACAGCTCTCCCAGCTGCTAAACTCCCCGGTGGTGTTAAATACTATTCCCCCTCCAAGTCAAAGGGAGGTGTAATTCATCTGGTCTGGCGATCGCTGGATCCCTGAATTACTGTTGCATGGGGCACGCATCATAGCACTAGTGTTATAATGGCACCCAGCTTCGGCACTCAGCACTGATCACAATGCGCCGAACTTACCTGTTTCACTCCTTTTCCCCTGTTAATAAAAAATGTGCTAGATTCTCTCTGACACAAGACAAATAGGTACTTCTGATATATTTATTGCAAAAATACAGGTATGGAAGGCTGAATTTGGGCTTTAACAAAACATACCCATTACCAAATCTGAACAGACTCCTTTTTAATTCCTTACATCAACCTGTATTAAGAAATGTATACTAAGCTGCAGGGTTGGGGATTCCTTAATTTTTCCTTAAAAAAGTAATTAATTATATGTAAATAAACACTGTAATTGGCCAGAAATACTGACCAATTAATATGTGGCTGTGAGTTTGAGGCAGTTGCTCTGGATCATTAGAAGACATGTTTATATCCACAAAATATTTTTCCCATTAAAATAGACAATATTTGGTGGTTGCTTTGGAGATAACCTTCAGGAGGAAGGGCTTAGACTTCATCTGAATAAAGTGGCCCAATCAGTGACATCTGTTTACCTAGTGTATCGGAAAACTTAACTTTTTTTAAAACAGCTTCCAGCTGCTTTTAAAGTGACATGTGGCCTGAAAACTGTCACAGCGCTCTGATTTCTTGATACAGATTTCAGGGAGACTGCATTGGTAATGTTTCCAAATGAATGGTGTTAATAATTATAGCGGCAATCCCTTCCAAAGGCAAAATTACAAATTAAGAAATACCCTTTTCCCAAAAATAAGTAACGTGTGTTGATTCTAGTTTGTTCCCCCTTACATTAAACTCTTTACATATGTCCACCATATCCACTTACAGTACTCTGTTAAATATTTTTTTTTTCTTTTCCTGAGACTGGGTCACTAGACTTACAGTCACATTAATTAAAGTGCTTATAATCCAATTGCCTTTCTCCTTGCAAGAGTTAATTGCATTTGCTTGACATTTACTTATTGACAGTACACACTCAATCCCTAGTCAGTAAAAGTGTGGTAAAAGCTTAGATCACTTAATTCAATATTTTACAGTTAAACAAAACACTGTGGCAAGTTATTATGTGCAATTAGTCTACTTTAAAGGTTAAATATATTGTTAAAAACATATATCCAAAGGAAAACAGTGTCTTGATTATTTCCTGCATAACAAGTCATGCTAGAAATGTATTTAAACAGCATATACTTTTATCATCTATGATAATGAAAGGAAAATGTGTGAAGAGTATGGGATTTTTTTTTTGCCAAATGTATGTTTATAGATTATGTCAAATTAGGGGGCTCTGTGTTTGTACATAGCTACCTGCCGACCAGCTAACGCCAACGGGCGCAGCCCCAGGACCGCCTAATGCCGATTGGCGTCAAGTACTGGGGCTCTGTTTTGCAGGAGATTGCATGCAGGCTGTGCGCGCATCTCCTGCTCGGGGGTGGAGCTCTGCCCCCTCTTTAGTCGATTGCCGCTCGGGAGACTGTTAGATGGCGAAACCGCGGTCTTCACACATAGTACAGCGTTGCGATCAGCAGCAGCACTGTACTGGGGACGTCAGCCGTGTGACAGGGCTGTACCCCTGGGGTACAAGAGAGCAATCGGCTCTCATAGGCTGAAGCCTACGACAGCCGATCGCGTGATTGGCTGGCTGCAGGGAGGGAGGGAGGGGAATAAGTTAAAAAAAAGTACATTTTGTTTAAAAAACACTCAAATAAAAAAAAAAAAACACCTGGAGGGCGATCAGACCCCACCAACAGAGAGCTTTGTTGGTGGGGGGAAAAGGGGGGTGGGGAATCATTCATGTGCTGAGTTGTGCGGCCCTGCAGCTTGGCCTTAAAGCTGCAGTGGCCATTTTGGTTAAAATTGGCCTGGTCTTTAGGGGGGGCGGGGTTACCACTGTGGTCCTCAAGTGGTTAAGCATGTATATCAATATGATCAGTTTGCATGTAAAGCACACCAGAAGTGGAAGGGATATGCAGCCTGACATATATACAGTGGCTTGCAAAAGTATTCGGCCCCCTTGAAGTTTTCCACATTTTGTCACATTACTGCCACAAACATGCATTCATTTTATTGGAATTCCACATGAAAGACCAATACAAAGTGGTGTACACGTGAGAAGTGGAACGAAAATCATACATGATTCCAAACATTTTCTACAAATAAATAGCTGCAAGGTGGGGTGTGCGTAATTATTCAGCCCCCTGAGTCAATAATTTGTAGAACCACCTTTTGCTGCAATTACAGCTGCCAGTCTTTTAGGGAATGTCTCTACCAGCTTTGCACATCTAGAGACTGAAATCCTTGCCCATTCTTCTTTGCAAAACAGCTCCAGATCAGTCAGATTAGATGGGCAGCAGTTGGCTTGTTCGGCTTGTAAATTTAGGTGGACGGCCTTGTCTTAGTAGGTTTACAGTTGTGCCATACCCCTTCCATTTCTGAATGATCACTTAACAGTGCTCCGTGGGATGTTCAAGGCTTTGGAAACCTTTTTGTAGCCTAAGCCTGGTTTAAATTTCTCAATAACTTTATCCCTGACCTGTCTGGTGTGTTCTTTGGACTTCATGGTGTTGTTGCTCCCAATATTCTCTTAGACAACCTCTGAGGTCGTCACAGAACAGCTGTTTTTGTACTGACATTAGATTACACACAGGTGCACTCTATTTAGTCATTAGCACTCATCAGGCAATGTCTATGGGCAACTGAATGCACTCAGACCAAAAGGGGCCAAATAATTATGCACACCCCACTTTGCAGTTATTTATTTGTGAAAAATGTTTGGAATCATGTATGATTTTCGTTCCACTTCTCATGTGTACACCACTTTGTATTAATCTTTCATGTGGAATTCCAATAAAATTGATTCATGTTTGTGGCAGTTATGTGGCAAAATGTGGAAAATTTCAAGGGGGCCGAATACTTTTGCAAGCCACTGTATTTCCTTTTAAACAATGCAGATTGCCTGGCTGTCTTGCTGAGCCTCTATCTCTAATACTTTTAGCCGTAGATCCTGTAAAGGCATGCCAAACAGATGTTTCTGACTAAAGTCTGACTGGGTGAGCAACATTCTTGTTTCAGGTGTGTGATTAAGACACTACCGCGGGACAGCCAGGCAACTGGTACAGTTTAAAAGGAAATAAATATGGCAGCCTCCATATCCCTCTTATGTCAGATGTGAGATGTCAGATTATTATCATGTCAGATTATTATTATTTAGTATTTATATAGTGCTGACATCTTCGAGAGTGCTGCACAGTGTATTGTCTTGTCACTTTAAGGCTTTTACAATTTCACTAGTATTTAAAGACAGCACACAGCAAGAGCGATATGAAAGCTGCCATATTTGTTCTCTTTTAAAAATATCACTTGCCTGATTGTCCTGCTGGTTTATACGCTTTACTAATTTCTTGAGTCATACATCTGGAATAAGCATGCAGTAAATGGAGTCAGACCACTTGATCTGCATGCTCAAGTCAGTAGCTCAGAAACTATTATAGGCATATCACATTATAGTTTAAGAAGCTGGGGAATAAAAATGTCATGTCCCTCTCACCACAGGTTTCCTGTAAAGGTTAGAGAAAAGCATGAGTTTGCTTTTAAGTCTGCAGAGAACTCTCTGCCAGTTTAAGTTGGCAGAATTCTGTATTTTAAAGATGTTAAAGCCTACTGCCAAAGAAAAAAAAAACATTCTCACATGGAACTAATCAATATACACCTGTCTCAATAGTTGGGTAATAAAAATGCATCAAACGCAGGGCAAGGTTGGCAAACATACCATATATACTCGAGAATAAGTCTAGAAATTTAGGTCTGATTTACTTAATAAAAGTATAGGGTTCAACTTATACTTGAGTCATGAGCAACACTAAACACAATAGTAATGTGTGTACTATTAGTGACATTCCCATTTGCAGCAATTTACCCAGTGGTAAGTGACACTTTCTTGATGAAGGAATTGACAATAAAACACAGGTCTGAAAGTCCTGGCCACAACAATTAACAAGGAAAGGGTGGGGGAGGGGGGGATACTGGGCTACAGGAAAGGTAGTGAATAATTGCTGTACTTTGGGTTCTGGTGGAGTTATTGGCTGTACTTAAGCGACGTGAGGGTTTAATGGCTGCAATACTGTATGCAGTGCAGTCATTAACCCCTCCTGGGCCCCAAGTGCAGCCATTAACTTTGCTGGTTAGGTACTTCAGAATGGAACAGAATTTAATGAAACTGCCTTGCAAGAACACTAAATGGCTAACAATCTTGCCTTGCAATGCTAGGGTTCCTAGAGTGGAATTTGTTTGCTGCCCTTGTGTTTGAGGAGGTTTCTTCAAGGCACTCTGGTTTCCTCTCAACAATATATTTGTACATGTTTTGACCCATACAAATTGGCTTAAAGAGAATCTGTATTGTTAAAATCACACAAAAGTAAACATACCAGTGCGTTAGGGGACATCTCCTATTACCCTCTGTCACAATTTCGCCGCTCCCCGCCGCATTAAAAGTGGTTAAAAACAGTTTTAAAAAGTTTGTTTATAAACAAACAAAATGGCCACCAAAACAGGAAGTAGGTTGATGTACAGTATGTCCACACATAGAAAATACATCCATACACAAGCAGGCTGTATACACCCTTCCTTTTGAATCTCAAGAGATCATTTGTGTGTTTCTTTCCCCCTTCATCTCTCAAGCACTGAAGTTTCAGGCTGCTCTTTTCTTCCTGCAAACAGCTCTGCCTGTATGTAATTCCTCAGTATGTGAAAGCCCAGCCAGCTCAGAGGACGATTAATCCAGCTTGTAAAAGATAAGAGAGAAGAGAGAAGCTGCTCTAACCTAAATAACACACAGGCAGTGTGCATAGAGTGGCCTGGAAGGGGGAGTTCATAGCAGAACCACAACACTGAAGAACTTGGCAGCCTTTCAGACACAGGCTGACAAGTCTGACAAGAGAGAGATAAGTTGATTTATTACAGAGACTGTGATAGTGCAAAGTGCTGCAGTAAGCCAGAACACATTAGAATAGCTTTTGGAACTTGTAGGATGATAAAAAACAGGATGCAATTTTTGTTACGGAGTCTCTTTAAGACTGTGGCTGCAATATTAACCACTTCAGTACTAGGGCAATTTTCACTGCCCATTCATTTCTCATTGACTTGCACAGACAAATATCTACTCCCCCAGAGCACAATATTTCAGAAGCACATTTCATATATTCTAATTAAAGGCGCACTACAGCGAAAAACTGTAAAATTTAAAATATGTGCAAACATACAAATAAGAAGTACATTTTTTCCAGAGTAAAATGAGCCATAAATTACTTTTCTCCTATGTTGCTGTCACTTACAGTAGGTTGTAGAAATGACAGAGGTGACAGGGTTTGGACTAGTCCATCTCTTTATAGGGGATTCTCAGGGATATATTTATTTTCAAAAGCACTTAGTGAATGGCAGTTGCTCTGTACAACTGCCAAAAAACTGTGTAGGGAGCAGGGAAGCTGGCCAGCATCATTGTTTAAATCCTTTTTAGGGAATATCTTTATGAAGAATAAAAGCCTTGCTGAGAATCCCCTATGAAGAGATGGACTAGTCCAAAACCTGTCACTTCTGTCAGATTTCTACTGCCCACTGTAAGTGACAGCAACATAGGAGAAAAGTAATTTATGGCTCGTTTTACTCTACAACTGTTGGCATATCGGTGCTGCTTCCCTTCTGTGGAACTCTAGAAAAAATAAACTTCTTATTTGTATAGGTTTGCACATATTTTAAATGTGTACAGTTTTTCGCTGTAGTGCCCCTTTAAACAATCTGAATATTATTAATGCTATGAATTTATACAGTGCTGTCATTTTGGCATACTTTCATTTGATTTGATCACTTTGATTGCTCCCAGGGATGAGCAACGGATTAAATCTGGATGAAATCCGAATGAGTTTCATTTGGATTTCCTCTGGATAATTAATGCAGCTGAGCAGGTGGGTGAGGGGGGTTAAACCTACCCAGCAGCCTTCTTCTTTCATCCATCCCATGGCGCCTCCCACGCTGCATTACAAGCCGCATCACGTGACTACAACAAACACTTCCTCCTTCAACCCGGATGGAAAAAGTGTTTGTAGTCACGTGACCGCCACCTGGAACGCAGCCATAGGACGTATGAAAGAAGATGGGTGCAGGGATCGTTTCAATATCCCCCCTCCCCCCACACCCACCCACTCAGCTGCATTAATTATACAGTTGAAATCTGAATAAAACTCATTCAGATTTCATCCAGATTTAATCCGTTGCTCATCCCTAGGAGCAATCACAGCCCAACAAGAGAAAGCTCTGTTGGTGGGCAGAAAAGGGGGGGGCGGATCACTTGTGTGCTGATTTGTACGGCCCTGCAGTGAGCCCTCAAAGCTGCAATGGCATCTTTAGTAAAAAATAGCCTGGTCACTAGGGGGGTGTAAGCCCACGGTCCTCAAGTGGTTAAAGAGTATTTAAAGAATTCACATCCTGAACACTTAACAATTAAACACTTATACAGTGTTATATACTCTTCTGGAAGTTGCAGTGGCATCAGAGCTGGGGCAGAACCAGAGACGATGTACTTGTGTGGGCGCCATTCGACGTGCCCGTGACTCCACACCCGGCCAGCCAGGGAAGCCCCTGTTGAATATTTAGACAGGTATGCTTGCTAGCAATTTAGTGTGGAAAGGCCTCTGAAGAAAATGATAATTCCCTGAAATGTCAGACACAACCACATTCATCAGCTGGATAAACTTGGTAGTCTGGGCTATACGTTTGGCTGAGAACAATTAATATATATATATATATATATATATATATATATATATATATATATATATACAGTACAGACCAAACGTTTGGACACACCTTCTCATTCAAAGAGTTTTCTTTATTTTCATCACTATGAACATTGTAGATTCACACTGAAGGCATCCAAACTATTAATTAACACATGTGGAAGTATAGTACATAACCAAAAAGTGTGAAACAACTGAAAATATGTCATGTTCTAGGTTCTTCAAAGTACAACAACAACAACAAACAACATTTGTAAAGCGTTTTTCTCCTGTAGGATTCAAAGCGCATAAGCATGGCTCAGACCATCGTGGTACAGAGGAAGAATTTTATAAGTCTGGAAATGCCAGGCTAAACAGGTGGCTTTTCAGTCTGGATTTGAATAGCTCCAGGGATGGTGCTGTCTTTACTCGGTGTGGCAGGGAGTTCCAAAGAGTAGGGGCAGCATGACAGAAGGCTGTAGGAAGTATAGAAACATGAGTGGCCATCATTACTTTAAGAAATGAAGGTCAGTCAGTCCGAAAAATTGGGAAAACTTTGAAAGTGTCTCCAAGTGCCTTCTCAAAAACCATCAAACGCTACAAAGAAACTGGCTCACATGTGGACCACCCCAGGAAAGGAAGACCAAGAGTCACCTCTGCTGCGGAGGATAAGTTCATCCGAGTCACCAGCCTCAGAAATTGCAGGTTAACAGTAGCTCAGATTAGAGACCAGGTCAATGCCACACAGAGTTCTAGCAGCAGACACATCTCTTGAACAACTGTTAAGAGGAGACTGTGTGAATCAGGCCTTCATGGTAGAATATCCGCTAGGAAACCACTGCTAAGGACAGGCAACAAGCAGAAGAGACCTGTTTGGGCTAAAGAACACAAGGAATGGACATTAAACCAGTGGAAATATGTGCTTTGGTCTGATGAGCCCAAATTTGAGATCTTTGGTTCCAACCACCATGTCTTTGTAGTTGACAGAAAAGGTGTGCAAAGCAGTAATCAAAGCAAAAGGTGGCTACTTTGATGAACCTAGAATATGACATATTTTCAGTTGTTTCACACTTTTTGGTTATGTACTATACTTCTACATGTGTTAATTAATAGTTTAGATGCCTTCAGTGTGAATTTACAATGTTCATAGTCATGAAAATAAAAAAAAAACTCTTTGAATGAGAAGGTGTGTCCAAACTTTTGGTCTGTACTGTATGTGTATATATATATATATATATATATATATATATATATATATATATATATATATATATATATATATATATATACTGTATATTACAGATCCGGTAACTTATGGTAACCTGCATGCATCCAACAATGTCTGCACATATATACTGTATACTATATAGAGATCCTGTAACTTATGGTAACCAGCGTCTGTTCAAGTAAATGTGTTTCTGTATGCATTTAATAATGCCTGCCACATATTTATTTTGTGAGTAATTTATTAATAACCTAGCAAATTAATTAACATTAAAACGTTAAAATATATGGATATCTCTAAATGAGATAGCAGTAGTATTATTAGTATTAGTAGTAGTGGTGGTAGTAGCAGCAGTAGTAGTAGGAGCAGTAGCAGTGGTAGAAGTAGTAGTAGTAGTAGTAGTAGTAGTAGTAGTAGTAGTAGCAGCAGCAGCAGCAAGAGCAGCAGCAACAATAGTAGGACAACAATACAATCACAATCCATAATCTATAAATATTTACAAACTAGATATTTCCAAAAGCTCTCATGCAGTGTTGTATAAAATGTGTGGATATGACATTCATACAAACTTTGTACATGCTGTTCACTTTCTCTTCTCCTAATCCCTCAGTTTTTTGGAAGGAAACTAGGACATCAATATAAACTAAGACTTCAAAAGAAACTGTATGCTAATGCAGTAAGAATCAGTAGATTATAGGCATTTTTTTAATGTCAAATTGGAAGCAATAGCAGCAGTCCAAAGTAACCGTAAAGAGATACCGCAAAAGAGGGTCATTTAAAAGACAATACTTACTAGTTAAATATTCTTGTTTTGTAGCTTTAAAAAATCCCAGGATCAAATCTGGAAACCATTTGCATGTAGCTAAATGCATTAAATTAGGGCCTTTTTAGAGCTAGTGAGTATTAACAGTTCAATTAACTTTATATCCACTGTAGTGGTAAGTCTCTGGAGCATACATTTAATAAAGATGCCCTGAAAAAAGGGTGTGAGCTAATGCCATATCTGTAATTTTACCAATATTTTACTATCCTCATTTCCCAATAGTAGAATATAGGTAATTATACCGATATTCTACTTTCACCCTCTGTAGCTTAATTCTTAAACTTACCTTCCCCTACCTATGCCTAAATAACCTATGACAAATAACCATATTTTTCAGACTGTAAGACACTCCTCATTATAAGACACACCTAGGTTTAGAGGACAAAAACCAGGAAAAAAAAGATACTAAACCTTGTGCATTCTTGGTGCTGAAGCATCTTGTCGATCTTCTCCCTTCCAATTATTATGTCGCCCCTTGTACCTCTTGTGTCCCCCTTGTGCCTTCCGTGATCCTAATATATCTCCCTTGTACATATTGTGTAACCTTGAGTCCTCTCCTGTATCTCTCCTGTGTTCCCCTCTGTCCTCTTCCATCCCCTGTGTCCCTCTGTGTCCTTCTCTGACCCCCTTTGTCTCCCTTTGTCCCCTTGTGTTCTCCTATGCCTCCTATATCCATCTCCTCTATCTGTCCCCATGTGTCCTGCTTCCCCCCCATTCCCCTCTGCCCCCCTGTGTCCTCCTCTGCACCCCTGCACCCTCCAGTGTCTCCTATGTTCCCCTGTATCCTCCTCTGCCCCTTGTGTCAGTGGGCATCGCTACTTAGTTGTTTAAGGAAGTATGCCCACTGTGGCTGGATGGTGTAATGGTTAAGGGCTCTGCCTCTGACGCAGGAGACCAGGGTTCGAATCTCGGCTCTGCCTGTTAAGTAAGCCAGCACCTATTCAGTAGGAGACCTTAGGCAAGTCTCCCTAACACTGCTACTGCCTATAGAGCGCGCCCTAGTGGCTGCAGCTCTGGCGCTTTGAGTGCGCCAGGAGAAAAGCGTGATATAAATGTTATTTGTCTTGTCTTGTCACTGACACCTGATAAGTCACTGCTACTGTGTGAGTGCAGTGATTGGCCCCAGTGGCGGAGCCATGGTCCTGCCCATGAGACCATTGGCTCCAGATAACAAAAGGAGCAGTGGTAGGAGTGTCAGTGCATCTGGTGGCTGCAGTGTGTACTTGTGGGGGGACACCTTTGCACCAATCTGAATTGTATTATTCAGACCATAAGATGCACTGACTTTTTCTCCCACTTTTGGGGAAGAAAAAGTGTATCCTTTGGTCTGAAAAATATGGTAGTCCTCCTATCCCCTGCCCTCTCTTACTGGCTGTTGGCTTATCCTTCCACCATGGAACATTCTTCCTGAGGAGAGCTGGAGAGGTCTCTGGATGGTAAGAAGTGCAGCTGCAGAGTGCTCTGTCCAACTCCCCATTACTCTGATGCCACTCACTTATAGCCTCTGGCTCTCTGGCTGCCCAAATTACTCCGTTATGTGTATAGCTGGTCCCCTGATAGTTGGTAGTCCAGTGCCAAAAGTATAGACTGAGCGCTGCTATAGTCACTATTAACACAGCACCCTATAGCTGCGCCAAAAGTACCTGCTGCACATTACACACTTTTTATGTGCTTTAGTTTCTGGATGGTCTGGAGTCCTTCAGAATCTTCTACAGCTCACTGTTCCAGACCAGGGTCCCTCTATACCTATCTCAAAAAGTGTGTCCAACAGTTTTCTTCTAGCCGCAATCACAGCTAAGGATGGAAACATCTAAAGTAAGCCTGCATGGATGTCCTGAAGAACAATGCATCCATACACAGAGGAACACATCTTTGATTTGTGTGGCTTTATTCTACTAGGCATGCACAGATCTTACTTGTGCATGCACGGTCCAGATGTGCTTGCCCATGGCTAAGAGTGCAGCCAGAGGATGAAGAAGGATCCTTCACTGGAACAATGAGCTCTATGAGGATCCAGAGAGACTCTGGACCATCCAGAGGCTTACAATTAGTGAGGTAAGTAATTTTTTCCCCTTCCCTACTTCAGGTTTTCTTTAACTGCCTTACGACTGCATCATGCCGATGGGCATGATTGTGGTGGCGGCCCCAGGACTCCCTAATTGGTGTCAAGTCCTGGGGCGGGGATTTGCAGAAGATTGCACGCACTGTTGTGCGTGCATATCTGCTTGGTAGGTGGAGCTCTGCTCCGCCTTCAGTCTCCCAGCGGCGATCACCACTTGGAGACTGTTAGATGGTGAAATGGCCATCTATTAGCATAGTACAGCGCTGCGATCTATAGCAGCACTGTACTGGGGACAGCTGTGTGACACGGCTGTACCCCTGGGATACAGGAGAGCAATCAGCTCTCATAGGCTGAAGCCTATGACATCGGATCGCTGTGATTGGCTGGCTGGGGGGAGGGAGTTAGGTAAAAAAAAAAAAAGTAATAAATAGGGAAATTTAATACAAAAAAACCCCAAATATTTACCAAAAAAAATTAAACACTAGGGGGGGGGGGTGTCACTGCTAGGAGTCTGTTAGACAGCAAAACCGCCATCTATTTGTACTGTACAGTGCTGAGATCTATGGCAGCGCTGTACTGAGGACAGCTGTGTGACATGGCTGTCCCCCTGGCAGGGTCAGGAGTGATCGGCTGTCATAGGCTGATGCCTATGAGAGCCAATCATGGTTACTGGCTGGTGGGGGGACTCGGGGGAGGGAGGGAGTATTGGCAACAAAGGGCCTTAAAGCTGCAGTGGCCTAAATAGTAAAAAATAGCCTGGTCACTAGGGGGCATAAGCCCATGGTCCACAAGAGGTTAAAGGCTATGAGATTGAACACACTGACTGTTTTTATTTTTGAATGCAATGCCCCACAAACACGGGTATAACATGTAGTCGCCGTTCAGGTAGAGCCTCTAACTGGCACTAGATTCACGACAGAAACTCAGGAAATATTTATCTTACAGTGAATTAAATCTCTGCCAAAACATTAAGAAACAGATATAAAACAACCACAAACTACTTTCAATTATCTAGCTGGTGTTTAAGAGCCTTATCTGAAATAATTACACATTCTGTTTCTTATAAGACTGAAGCTTTTTTTCTATATTGAACTAAGGACAAATATAGGTTCAATTTCCTGCATTTTAAGTTCAAAAATGACTTTGTCGCATTGACTTCTATTTATTGCGTTTGTTGTTGTTGTTTTTGTTTTGTTTTGTTTGCAAGCTAGACATAAATATTACATTAAGGCTTTCCTCCTTATTGTGTGTATTAATCAGGTATTCTGACAATCCCAACAGAAATAATCATGTAATAAAAGATCTGTATTAACATTGATAATGCTCACTTTTCATAATGTCAGTGAAAAAAGATGAGCAATTCAAGCAGCTTACTCAGCAAAACACCTTGGTTAAAAGAAGCCACACAGATCATTAATGTATTTGTCCTGTCATGACCTCATTTTACTGTACTGTTCTCTTAAGAGTAAAGATGCTGGGAAAAAGTGGATATTCATAGAATCTAATTTAAAAAAAACAAAACAGCAGAGCAAAGATCAATAGGGACATGCAAGGTGTGACAACTTATGGCAAACATCACTGCCTGGCTGCAGCAGTATTAAGTCTATTGGTTGCTACTCTTTCCTTATTAAGGCAGTGCAAGAAATCTGCAAAGACTTGGATTTTTATTTTAAATATTTAAATGACTGTATATAAATGAGTTAAACAATCTACCTTGATGTACCATACACGCTAACAGAAAATCCTGTTTACTAGATACCCAGTACTCTTAAATAATGTTCAGTGGCTGTCAGTGATTTGCAGAGCTAAGAATGTGGTGGTTAAAAATAGAGTGATGAGATTTGATAATCTTTTTTATTTCTACTACACCTTTCATTGGGCTTTTCAAAATGAAACAAGACAAGGACAAGGCAAATCCAGCTCTTAGCTTTGTCCTTCAATGCTGGGGAATTACAGACGCCAAGATGAGATCAAGCTTTTAAGTGTTCCCTTGCAGACTGTTACAAAATCTGTCAACAATTAACCAAGCATTAAAGATAGGCTCACGGGGTCTCACAATTAACAGTAGCTTATTGGAAACCATCATGTCCTAGCCCAGTGCTGATAGTAGTGGCAGTCACATTTCTTAGCCAGAGGTCCATTACAGTGCCCATTAGATGTGCCTTGAACATGAGAACTTCTGAATAATTTATTCACCTCAAATCTTGTCAGTTTGTGTTCTCTAATTATTTAAAAGCTGAACCAAACTGATAGAGAGATGTTAAGCGTAAAAGGCAGTCTGCCACAATCTTTGATGTCCACCAGTGCTCCTGTTGAGGATGTAACCATTCACACTAATTTATGCAACCTTGAAAGAAAAAACATGCTAAGACTAGGTTCCTCATACAGAGAAGGAGTATCTCTTCAAAATAATTGTGTTAACTTCGCTGTTTCCTACCAGGATCACCTCTTTGTTGGAGCATAAAGAGCAGAAATTGATTAGGTGCATTGAACATCTTGAAAAAAAAACACAGAAGAAAGCTTTACTTTACCACTAAGTAGCTCTCAGCAGAGAAATAATGGATCTGAAAATATGTTGCTGTGCATTTTCAAGAAAGTGTTACAGTTAATAGCTCTGTTGCATTCTAGCCTGATGCTTGGGCACATCTCAGGGAAAGTAAAACACATTCTCCAATTACCGATATTTTTGCTTCATAAATTCAGCCTATGCTATTATGTTTTGAAATTTTCTTGATTCAGCTATTTTTATATTCTAGTACTTTTTACAGCTATTTTCTTATCATCAGTGAAATGCCATGGCCCAAAGGCATTGTCTTGTTCCCGTGGGATGGATCAGTACAATTCATCCAAAAAGTGTGAAAGTTTTAACTCAGTCACACAAAGATGTAACCCAACAGCAATGTGGATTGTATAATGTCTAAAAAACGTAAAGAGGGACTGTAGTGAAAATGATGTTTCGTCGTTTTCACTTGAGCAATGTTCACCTCCGATTGATTAGCCTATAACTTTATCACTACTTATCACAATGAACTGATCTATATCTTGTCTTTTTCACCACCAATTAGGCTTTCTTTGGGGGGTACATTTTGCTAAGAGCCACTTTACTGTAAATGCATTTGAACAGGAAGAATAAGAAAAAAACGGAAAAAATAATTATTTATCAGTTTTCAGCCATTATAGTTTTAAAATAATACATGCCTCCATAATTAAAACTCACGTATTGTATTTGCCCATATGTCCCGGTTATTACACCATTAAAATTATGTCCCTATCACAATGTATGGCAACAATATTTTATTTGGAAATAAAGGTGCATTTTTTTCGTTTTGCATCTATCACTATTTACAAGTTTAAAATAAAAAAAATATAGAAATATTTCATCTTTACATTGATATTTAAAAAGTTTAGACCCTTAGGTAAATATTTACATTTTTTTTTATTGTAATGTATTTTTTTTATATTAAACATTTTATTTGGATATTTTTGGGCGGGTGGGATGTAAACAATAGTTTTACACTGTAAATGTGTGTTTAGTTTTATTTTTTTAACTTTTAGTTGTAGTTTTACTTTTTGGCCACAAGATGGCTGCCATGAGTTTGTTTACATGACGTCACTCTAAGCGTAACATACGCTTAGAGAGACGCATGGGGGAGGCAACAGCCAGAAAAAGCTAAGCTTCGGAGAGAAGCTGTCGCTTTTTCAGCGGGGAGAGGAATCAGTGATTGGGCACCATAGTCCAATTCACTGATTGCCTGGCTAACGAACCGCGGGCCAGGAGCGCGCATGCATGCGCGCGATCGGTTGTGGGAGCGCGCATGGTTCCTGGATGTAGTTTCTACGTCCAGGAACTACAATAGGTTAATACAATTGTTTTTTCAATATTAATTTATGAAATAAAATCTTTCCTCACTCTGATTTACATTCTGAAATGTATCTCAAATATCTTAATTCCTGTCTGTTGCAGCTCTGTGGGTGGAATAATTGTTTCTGAGAATTCCAAAGCCTGTAAAAATAATACCTGGTCTCCCAGAATGCACTGGGAGGAGAATTTCACATAGCTAAACAGCCTAGGCTAGCATCACAGGTAGGGTGGGGCTACATAACAATATACAGCTATGGATATAGGAAGTGTTGCTGATGCTGAAACTAGGAAAGTTACTATAATTTACCGCATACTACTATATGTCATTACAGTGCCTCTTTAAAGCAAGTGTTGCTTGTATTTCTCTAATTAAGTGTTTTTCTGATACATTTGCTCCACGGCCATCTGTTATTTATGTGGCTATGAAGGTTATATCACGGACAGAAAGGGATAAAGGATGAGAGATATATAGCTGTCACCATGCAGGCAGGTGGTTTTCAACGAAGATGTCATTCTTAATTGTGAACAGTAGAAAAATCACATATGGCACCTGGGGATGGAAAAGATCACTGCAGTAACAACTGAGTAACGAAACATTGAGGAAACATTGGTTTAGTATATGCATTTGCTTATAAGCATTTAGTAGTCGTGAGAGTTTTGCGTACATTCAAACTGGATAAAGGCATTTCTAATTAGCATTAAGCTATGTGATGCCAATAACATAGCGGCTAATTTACTACATTTTTCCTGCCCAGTGAACAGTGGAGACTGAGCACTGGTGTGCCTAATATAGGTGATCCAACCTAAATGTGCATGCCTAGGGAAAAAAAAAAAAAAAACAACACCTTAAGCTTTCAGTAGTTAGTGAGGCTTGGTGAATGGTTATTCCTCTAGGCCTCTAATCAATTTACTTTTTTGCCCAAGTTTTCTCATAGATCATGTTTTTACACCTTGAGCCATATGCAATTCACAGTTTCTCCTGCGTGATATTTTCACACCTTATCAATAAAATATTTTTTAAACTAACAGCAAGCAAGAAAATACTCAGAATAATGTTGATAATACTTTTACACCTGCTTTTTCTTACTTTTTGAATTGCAAGAGGCTGAAAAGTTATTTTAACCACTTGAGGACTGTAGTGTTAACCCCCCATAAAGACCAGGCCATTTTTCAACAAATGGGCCACTGCAGCTTTAAGGCCTCATTGCAGGGCCGCACAACTCTGTACACAAGTGATTCCCCCCTTTTCTCCCCACCAACAGAGCTTTCTGTTGGTGGGGTCTGATCACCCCCAGCATTGTTTATTTATTTTTTATAAATATTTATTTTATTTTTTCTTAATAAATTTCACTTTTTTTAATTAATTATTTCCCCAGCCCTCCCTCCCCCCACCAGCCAATCAGCACGATCGGCTTCAGCCTATAACAGCGAATCGCTTTTGTGCCACCAGAGGGGACAGCCGAGTGACACGACTTTCCCTGTACAGCGCAGGCTTATATCACAGTGCAGTACTGAGTAAATAGCCGCTGGGAGACTGAAGGTGGAGTGGAGCTCTGCGCACGACCCCCTGCAAACTCCACCCCAAGGACCTTACGCCAATCGGCATGGAGCGGTCGTAAAGTAGTTAAAGAGAAGTTGAAAAATTATCTCCTAGGAAAAAAACTCAGGAGAAAATGTAAATTGCTTTTAGGCCTTTGTCCACAAAATGCCTTTTAACCACTTGAGGACCACAGTCTTTCTACCCCTTAAGGACCAGAGCCTTTTTCTCCATTCAGACCACTGCAGCTGTCACGGTTTATTGCTCGGTCATACAACCTACCACCTAAATGAATTTTACCTCCTTTTCTTTTCACTAATAAAGCTTTCTTTTGGTACTATTTGATTGCTGCTGCGAGTTTTACTTTTTATTATATTCATCAAAAAAGACATGAATTTTGTCAAAAAAATTACTTTTTTAACTTTCTGTGCTGACATTTTTCAAATAAAGTAAAATTTCCTATATATTTGAGCATGAAAGTTATTCTGCTACATGTCTTTGATAAAAAAAAAACATTCAGTGTATATTTATTGGATTGGGTAAAAGTTATAGCGTTTACAAACTATGGTGCCAAAAGTGAATTTTCCCATTTTCAAGCATCTCTGACTTTTCTGCCCACCTGTCATGTTTCATGAGGGGCTAAAATTCCAGGATAGTATAAATACCCCCCAAATGACCCCATTTTGGAAAGAAGACATCCCAAAGTATTCACTGAGAGGCATGGTGAGTTCATAGAAGGTTTGATTTTTTGTCACAAGTAAGCGGAAAATGACATTCCTTCTAACTTGCGACAAAAAAAATGAAATCTGCCACGGACTCATTATGCTCCTCTCTGAATACCTTGAAGGGTCTACTTTCCAAAATGGGGTCATTTGTGGGGTGTGTTTACTGTCATTGCAATTTGGGGGGTGCTAAGTTGTAAGCACCCCTGTAAAGCCTAAAGGTGCTCATTGGACTTTGAGCCCCTTAGCACAGTTAGGCTGCAAAAAAGTGCCACACATGTGGTATTGCCGTACTCAGGAGAAGTAGTATAATTTGTTTTGGGGTGTATTTTTACACATACCCATGCTGGGTGGGAGAAATACCTCTGTAAATGACAATTGTTTGATTTTTTTTACACACAATTGTCCATTTACAGAGATATTTCTCCCACTCAGCATGGGTATTTGTAAAAATACACCCCAAAACACATTATACTACTTCTCCTGAGTACGGCGATACCACATGTGTGGCACTTTTTTGCACCCTAACTGCGCTAAGGGGCCCAAAGTCCAATGAGTACCTTTAGGATTTCACAGGTCATTTTTGTTTCAAGACTACTCCTCACGGTTTAGGGCCCCTAAAATGAAAGGGCAGTATAGGAACCCCACTAATGACCCCATTTTAGAAAGAACACACCCCAAGGTATTCCGTTAGGAGTATGGTGAGTTCATAGAAGATTTTATTTTTTGTCACAAGTTAACGGAAATTGATTTTAATTGTTTTTCTTCACAAAGTGTCATATTCCGCTAACTTGTGACAAAAAATAAAATCTTCTATGAACTCACCATACTCCTAACGGAATACCTTTGGGTGTCTTCTTTCTAGAATGGGGTCATTTGTGGGGTTCCTATACTGCCCTGGCATTTTAGGGGCCCTAAACCGTGAGGAGTAGTCTTGAAACCAAATGTCGCAAAATGACCTGTGAAATCCTAAAAGTACTCATTGGACTTTGGGCCCCTTAGCGCACTTAGGGTGTAAAAAAGTGCCACACATGTGGTACTGCCGTACTCAGGAGAAGTAGTATAATGTGTTTTGTGGTGTATTTTTACACATACCCATGCTGGGTGGTAGAAATATCTCTGTACATGACAATTGTTTGATTTTTTTACACCCAATTGTCCATTTACAGAGAGATGTCTCCCACCCAGCATGGGTATGTGTAAAAATACACCCCAAAACACATTATACTACTTCTCCTGAGTACGGCGATACCACATGTGTGACACTTTTTTTTGCAGCCTAGGTGCGCTAAGGGGCCCAACGTCCTATTCACAGGTCATTTTGAGGCATTTGTTTTCTAGACTACTCCTCACGGTTTAGGGCCCCTAAAGTGCCAGGGCAGTATAGGAACCCCACAAGTGACCCCATTTTAGAAAGAAGACACCCCAAGGTATTGCGTTAGGTGTATGCTGAGTTCATAGAAGTTTTTATTTTTTGTCACAAGTTAGTGAAAAATGACACTTTGTGAAAAAAAAACAATAAAAATCAATTTCCGCTAACCTTTGACAAAAAATAAAATCTTCTATGAACTCGTCATACACCTAACAGAATACCTTGGGGTGTCTTCTTTCTAAAATGGGGTCATTTGTGGGGTTCCTATACCGCCCTGGCATTTTACGGACCCAAAACCGTGAGTAGTCTGGAAACCAAATGTCTCAAAATGACTGTTCAGGGGTATAAGCATCTGCAAATTTTGATGACAGGTGGTCTATGAGGGGGCGAATTTTGTGGAACCGGTCATAAGCAGGGTGGCCTTTTAGATGACAGGTTGTATTGGGCCTGATCTGATGGATAGGAGTGCAGGACAGGAAGTGATTGATGGGTGTCTCAGGGGGTGATTAGAGGGGAAAATAGATGCACTCAATGCACTGGGGAGGTGATCAGAAGAGGGTCTGAGGGGGATCTGAGGGTTTGACCGAGTGATCAGGAGCCCACACGGGGCAAATTAGGGCCTGATCTGATGGGTAGGTGTTCTATGGGGTGACAGGTGGTGACAGGAGGTGATTGATGGGTGTCCCAAGGTGTGATTAGTGGGGGGAATAGATGCAAGTAATGCACTGGCGAGGTGATCAGGGCTGGGGTCTGAGGGTGTGG